>NC_134676.1:57159736-57780682 GCF_030463565.1 Pelecanus crispus
GCTAGTATTACCACAGCTCCAGATTACTCTCCCATTGGCTCAAGTCTGTCCTTGGAGACATCTTAGGTGGGTTGAGGGGATGGGGCCAGGAGAACAAAGTCTGTGTTGCTGAGTTCAGCATGGGACAAAGAGAATGAAAGGAAGAACCTAGCATTTGTCCCTTTTGAGATGGAAGTGTTTGGTGGCTTTGGCTTGGGCAGTGAGTAGTGCTGTTCACGCTGTACTGCTGCCGAAAATTAGCCAAGCAGAAACTCAGTATTTTCACAAACAAAAAAAAAACCTTGTAATGAATCAACCAGAAAGCTTGTAGAGAGTAGACATCCCAAAGAAAAGCATCAAATGAGTTGGCTGGATTCCCATCAGCAGTTCTTATTAGATGCATGAAAGCTCCCATGAGATGGATACTGTAATTACAGACATATTTTTACTGTGTCTGTAGGGAGGCAGGCACTGAAAAGGTTAAAAAGCCAACTATAGTACCAACCTTTTTGTCTTGTCTCATGCAGCTGTTGTACATTTGCAAACCTGAAAATCTGCTAAAATTGCCAGTGCCTTTGTCTTTGTGGAGGAGCCCAGCTGGTATCTCATGTTTTAAATTGACAAAAACATTTTTTCCCCTTCAATGCTGTGCCCCCCCTGTGTCTCTAACTCTAGGACTAAATGCACAGGCTGGATTTTGTCTGCTTGTGGGTCATCACAAAAAAAGAATGTTGCCCAGTCCAGCCTCTGCCCTCAGCAAAAATGCACACCTTATGTCCATGTAGGGAAATGGCAGTTTAGCAGAAAACACCAGCCT
Organism: Pelecanus crispus; assembly: GCF_030463565.1. Taxonomy (NCBI): domain Eukaryota; kingdom Metazoa; phylum Chordata; class Aves; order Pelecaniformes; family Pelecanidae; genus Pelecanus; species Pelecanus crispus. The sequence goes on from NC_134676.1 coordinate 57,160,533, forward strand.
GTTTTGTTTTTTTTTTGTTCTCTGTGAACATGCAGAGGAAAGGAAGATGAGACCCTAGGGCATGTCTTGCTCTGCTAACCCTCACCATAACAGTGAACTCTTTCTTTGTTTACTGGTATACCATGAAAGCCTGAAACGAGTATTACCTTCCAAAGATAGTGCTTTCCTCCTTTGTATGCATGTTGATGGAGATTTTCATCCCTAGATATGCAGAAAGAGTCTCTAAACTTCAGTGGACTTTCTCTGTGCAGCAGGAAATCCAGGTTAAGGTAACAGAGTAGAAGAGATGGCCTTCTTAAATGCCTGAATGGCCTACATGCCAGAAACAGGTGCTTATAAAAGCCAGAAAGCTTAAGATAAAATTTACAAAGCAGGCATCTACTTCTAAATACATTTACAAAGAAATATTCTGTTGATGCATTTGTTCTGCTTCCTGACAGCTTATTTAAACCTCTCAAATAAGATATGTTTGGAACTAATTTATTTTTATCACTGGTAAGCATAAATATTAAGTGCAAACAATATACCAAATTCCTTCCCCTGCACCTCCAGTATACTTACATTTGAACTTTCGTGCTTCATTATATCGAAAGATTGTTCCAATTAAATAAAGGAAATAAAGGCATACTTCTGATTTTCTGCTTGTATTGCAGTACTATGTAGACGCCATTCATGAGAACAGAGCTTCACCATGCAAGGTGTTGAACACACAGGGTAGAAATTAATTCAGAACAGAGAAAGTAAATAAGTATTCAGTTCTTCCCTGCAAAGGAAACAAGGTTCTGGAAGAGATTGCAGGGTAATAACTGGCATCACTGTGCTATGTCACTCTAGTTAGCATGCAAATGTGACACTAACCCTGAGATGAATATTGAGCAGTGGTCCTGAGAGATCAAGCTCTCTGCCACCTTTCTGACCCCCTTTCCTAAGCTGTTTTCCAACTTGATCAGCTCAAAATTTTTTCTGCTCCAGCAATTGCTTTTGAAATGGTTTCACAGAGCAACTATTGTGATGATGTCAGTCCACAGACCCCAGGGAAGGTGCTCAGCGCTGCTAAAACGCTATGAATGACTGTGGTCCTCAGCACGGCTGATTTCAATGAACTCTGGGCATGGTATAGACACAGTCCTAGTAAACACTTCAGAAGATGCTCTGTCACAGAGAAATCCCATAGCTGTACCTGTAGCTGAGTTTTGGTCCAGCAGTGGGCCAGCAAGGCCATCTCTGCTGTTGTCTTGTTTATCACTCATCAGAACCTTCAAAGGCCAATGCTGCTGCAAGGAACAACTTTCAGTGAGGCAGAACAGCTGCTCTTTGCTTGTAACCTGGGCTGCTGAACCCCAGAGATAGCTGGTGGAAAGAAGGTGAATTGTCATCTTTCTGAGACTTGCTATTAGGTTTTATTACTGTGAGATGTAATTTGGGCCCTAATAGCATAACCCAGTTATAAAACAATTTTTAAGTGTTTCATGAGTCCAAATGAGACCAGCACTTTGAACTGCTGTTCCCACCTGCATATTTACATTTCAGTTTCAATTTGTGGAGGTTTTTCTAGGCTATTTCCCTTGCTTTGTTAGAGCTGATCAGGCAGTGTTGTGAGAATTAGCAGACAACAAAACACATCTGCACCACAGCAGGCTAGGATATTCACACATGCTTCAGACAGGCAGATGATGATGATGTACTAATTTGCTGATGCTTTCAGGTGCACACAGAGCTTTTTTTTTTTTTACCTTAATTTGCCTTCAATTCTGGATAATAAGCTGTGCGGTTCCCCTCTGATGCACAGAATTCAATACCGTGCACAGGGCACTGTCTCCTGCATACAAAGGAGAAAGGAATGTTCTGCCAGCACCTGGAGCTAGTCCAAGGGGCCTGAGATAGGGAAAGGTAGCAGAAATTACGATTGAAAGAGAGGGAGAACAAACTACTGTCCTCTAGGTCTTCAAGAGCATTAGCACTGCTAGGGTTGCCTTATGAATCTGACAGCATCCATCTTAATTCTTCCCTCCTCCCTAGTGCCATAGTTTGGAGAAGGCACTTAGGTTTTAGCAGAAAACCAGAGATGAACTCCACTATGTCATTTACATCTCTCTTGCCCCAAAATGCACTTGATCCATCTCACTGAACCTCTTCCAACAGTGGTGCAAATATGCACAAACTTACCAATAAAGAGGTTCTGACTAAGATCCAGATCGCACCAGGTTAGTCTGGCACTTCATCTGGAAGTTGGTACTGGCTCCACAGCCATTTCTCCCTGCAGACCCTTTTCTGGAGATCTCAGTCATATGTCTTCAAAAAGACTGACTGATTAGTCATTAGATATGCCACTTGCTGATTTATGCTCTTCGAAGAAAAAGAGCTACAGTCAGTCTGGACAGAAGAAAAATCACTGTGACTTGTCCTGGCACTGTTGGGAGAGCAACTGGTGTGCTCTGTAGCTGATGTTTTCCAGGACATCCCAACTGATATGATTAACATTTTGCTATACACTCAGCATCTGGGCTGATACTTTTCCATGCCGGGTGTGTGACTCTGGCTGAACATTATTTTAAAAGTTTCAGCTAAACCTGCTCAGCTGTTGTTGTGAATGAGACTTGGAAATCTTCACTGGCATATTCCTGCTTGATATTGAAAAGAAACAGGCTAACAAGCATGAAGAGAATCATAGAATCATAGAATCATAGAATGCTTTGGGTTGGAAGGGACCTTTAGAGATCACCTAGCCCAACCCCCCTGCAGTGAGCAGGGACAGCTTTAACTAGATCAGGTTGCTCAGAACCCCATCCAACCTGACCTGGAATGTTTCTAGGCATGGGGCTCTACCACCTCTCTGGGCAACCTGTTCCAGTGTTTCACCATCCTCATTGGAAAAAATTTCTTTCTTATATCTAGTCTAAATCTATTCTTCTTTAGTTTAAATCCATTATTCCTTGTCCTGCCACAACAGGCCTTGCTAAAAAGATTGTCTGCATCCTTCCTATAGGCCCCCTTTAACTACTGAAAGGTGGCAATAAGGTCTCCTGGCAGCCTTCTCTTCTCCAGGCTGAACAACCCCAACTCTCTCAGCCTGTCCTCGTAGGAGAGGTGCTCCAGCCCTCGGATCATTTTGGTGTCCCTCTTCTGGACCCATTCCAACAGTTCCATGTCCTTCTTGTGCTGAGGGCTCCAGAGCTGGATGAAGTACTCCAGGTGAGGTCTCACCAGAGCAGAATACAGGGGCAGAATCACCTCCTTCGACCTGCTGGCCATGCTTTCTTTGATGCAGCCCAGGATACAGTTGCCTTTCTGGGTTGCAAGCACATGTTGTTGGCTCACGTCCAGCTTTTCATCCACCAGTACCTCCAAGTCCTTCTCTGCAGGGCTGCTCTCAATTCCTTCATCCCCCAGCCTGTACTGATATCGGGGGTTGCCTCGTCCCAGGTGCAAAACCTTGCACTTGGCCTTGTTGAATCTCATGAGGTTCACACAGGCCCAGCTCTCCAGCTTGTCCAGGTCCCTTTGGATGACATCTCATCCTTCTGGCATGGCAACTGCACCACTCAGCTTGGTGTCAACCACACCACTGCAGACTTCCTGAGGGTGCACTCGATCCCGCTGTCATTGATGAAGACGTTAAACAGCACTGATCCCAGTACGGACCCCTGAGGGACTCCACTTGTCACCGGTCTCCATGTGGACATCGAGTCATCACCAAAACCCTCTGGATGGGACCATCCAGCCAATTTCTTATCCACCAAACAGTCCACCCATCAAACCCATATCTCCCTAATTTAGAGAGAATGATGTTGTGGGGGACTGCGTTGAAGGCTTTGCAGAAGTCCAGATAGATGACATCTGTTGCTTTTCCCTTGTCCATTGATGCAGTCACTGCTTCATAGAAAGCCACTAGGTTGGTCAGGTAGGACTTGCCCTTGTGTGAAGCCATGCTGGCTGTCTCGAATGACCCCTCTGTCTTCCATGTGCTTGAGCATATCTTCTAGGAGGATCTATTCCATGATCTTCCCAGGCACAGAAGTGAGGCTGACGGGTCGATAGTTCCCAGGGTCCTCCTTTCTTCCCTTTTTAAAAATGGGCACATTTCTCTTCTTCCAGTCCCCAGGGACTTCACCTGACTGCCATGACTTTTCAAATATCATGGAGAGTGGTTTGGCAATTACATCAGCCAATTCCCTCAGGACTCTGGGATGCATCTTATCTGGTCCCATAGACTTATGTACATTCAGGCTCCTCAAGTGGTCTCACACCTGATCTTCCCTTACAGTGGGAGAGGCTTTATGCCCCTGCTCCCCGTCTTGTGGTCCATTGACTCGGGTGGGGTGAGGAGAGAGGTTGCTGGTGAAGACCAAGCAAAGAAGTTGTTGAGTACCTCTGCTTTCTCCTCATCTGTTGATACAAGGTCACCATTCTTGTTCATCAGGGAGGTATGCTTTCTTTAACCTTCCCTTTCTGGTTGACATACCTGTAGAAGCCCTTCTTCTTATTCTTTACATCCCTTGCCAAATTCAGCTCCAGCTGTACCTTGGCCTTCCTGACCCCATCCCTACACAACCGGGCAGCTTCCCTGTACTCTTCCCAGGACACCTGTCCCTGCTTCTGCTGCCTGTGCAGTTCCCTCTTACTCTTTAGTTTGACCAGCATGTCTTGACTCAGCCATGCTAGTCTCTTCCCTTTCCTGCCTGATTTCTTACGCCTGGGGACTGAGAGCTCTTGCACTCTATGGAAGGTGTCCTTAAAGATCTGCCAGTTCTGTTCTGTTCCCCTGTCCCTCAGGACCATTTCCCAGGAGGTCCTTCTGACTAACTCCTTGAAGAGCTGGAAGTTTGCTTTCCTAAAATTTAGGGTCCTGACTGTACTCCTCACTTTTCCCATGTCCCTCAAGAGTGTGAACTCCCCCAATGCATGATGACTGCAGCCCAGGCTGCCTCCAGGCTTGACATCATCAATGAGCTCACTTGCATTGGTGACCATCAGGTCCAGTATTGAATCCCCTTGGGTAGGGTTGTCTATTACCAGGCTTAAGAAGTTATCCTCCATGCATTCCAGGAATCTCCTGGATTGCCTACAGCTCGCCGTGTTGCTTTTCCAGCAAATATCAGGGTGGTTGAAGTCCCCCAGCAGAACGAGAGTCTGCAAGCGCGAAGCGTCCCAGAGCTGGAGGAAGAAGGCTTCATCACTAGGCTCCCCTTGATCAGGCAGCCTGTAGTAGACACCAGCCACAAGGTTCCCTTTGTTGCCTCTGTCTCTGATTCTTACCCATAAGCTTTCGACCTGCTTGTGGCTATTCTTCAAGGACAGGTCTTCACACTGTATTGATTTCTTTATGTAGAGGGCAACACCTCCTCCCCTCCTTCCTCACCTGTCTTGTCTGAACAGCCTGTAGCCATCAATAGCTACATTCCAGTTGTGGGATTCATCCCACCAAATTTCGGTTATGGCAGTCAGGTCGTAGCTTTCTAGTAGCACAGTAGCTTCCAACTCTTCTTGTTTGTTCCCCATGCTGTGTGCATTCATGTAGAGGCATTTCATCTGGGCTGTTGGCTGTGTCACCTTCTTAGTGGAACATCCCTTGTTTCCCTTCGGATGTTTCATGAAGGTTTCCTTGTGAGGTCCTACTGTCTCAGGAGTCCCCAGCTAATGTCTGCAAGACTTCAACTGTGCTGCAGCATCCCCATCATGCCTCTGGGCAACAGGTTGAGGTGTCACAGTAGCACCCTGACCCTCTAACCATTGTGTACTATCCCACAGCTTGTAACAGGCAAGCCTGGTATTTTCCCCCTCCCCCTTCACATCTAGTTTAAAGCCCTGTCAATGAGCCCTGTGAGCTCCTGAACAAGGACCCTCTTTCCCCTTTGAGAAAGGTGGCTCCCAGGAGTTTCTGGTGAGGAAGGGAAGGGAGTTTCTGATGAGAAAATGTAAGTGTATGAGATGCCTCTAAAGGCCAGGCCCACTGGGTAAGCTAGAGAGAAACTACATGTGTAACTGGGGCCCACAGGCTCTAGCTACCAGGATTCCTTGCTCCCCCAACTCTTCTGCTGTCAGCTAATAGCTGTATCAGCAACAAGTCTCAGACATTGTTTCTCAATAAGGCAGAAGATTTTTTCCAGGTCAGTATATCTAAGATTGCTTTAACAGTTGAAACAGCTATAAAAAATTCGCCAATTTCTGAGCATAAATGAAAAAGCCTATGGAGTTCATTTTTAAATTCAGTAATAAATAGATTAAAAGAAGCACTGCATTTATGAATCATGCAGAAATCCTCATGATCTTCCCCTGTTGTTTAAACTAATTAAAGCAAGTAATTTTCCATCCTCTGCCACTGCTCTGTGTCTTGGCTTAAAGCTTTAGCCTTTTAGCCTTTAGATGAGCAATTCATATTGAAATTTTTATTGATTTGCTCCATGCTGTTCAACTCCAAAGCACAGTTCCCTGTTAGTCTTCTTGTCTTGTAATCTTAAACCAATTACAAGGATATTCTAGTACATCTGTATGTTCTGTGCATGTACTGTGTGATTGCTTCAAATACTGATGGGTTTTATTTGACTGGTATGTGGGGCAATGGCAGAACTGCTTTTCCTACAGTATTGTAATTTTCCATGTGTGCAAAAGAAGGATAATTTATTTTTCGTCCTTTAAAGGCTATTGTGGGGGGAGTCTTATTTACCAGCACATTAGTGAGGAAAAACAAGCTAAGGGAAATTACTAACCAAAAAGATAGCACTGATCCTGGCTTCCTTGCTGGTTTTCCCTTCTTCACCATTACCATAAGATATCTTATGCATTGTCTTCTCTCTCCACCTATTAGTCCCTGGTTCTGTCTCATGCAGAGCAAACATATTTATCTGTCACCCCACTTCCTCTCTGGGTCATCAGACCCATGTGCCAGATCTCTGCCTCCTAGAGTAAAAAGAGATAGCAGTGTGGCATGAAGGAATATGTGTCACTTTACAAATGGCTCCTAGAAATGAATTTATGATATGGCAGACAACAAAACCTCAGTTGTAGCCTATATCTTTACTGCTTTACTAAACTCTCACTGTGTTTTCTGAGTCTCCAGTATGAAAAGTAAAGACACTCCTAATTTGCTGAAGGAGTAGATAAATGGCATCAGCTCTCTGCTCCAGTTGCAGGCAAAGGGGATGGTGAAGCCTGGGAGGAAAGTTTAGCTTCTTCCTGCCAAGAACGGCTCATTCAAGACGCAAGGTGACACAGCAATCAGTGTGATGGATTGTGACAAGTCTGGCAGACTAAAAATTCTCAGGAGACCTGCTGTAACAGCTTCAGGGTTGTAACATTTGCCCATTTGCCTGTTCTGCTTCTGCTTTCTGTGAAGGGAAAAGTTCATTTAAAAATAATATTAATAAAAAAAGACAGATTTTTTTCCCTCTCTTCCAGAACTGCAAAGTTCCATTATGCAGTATTTATCAACAAGATACATTCCTCATTATGTTTTTTGAAAGAATGGCTCTATTCAAAGATGAAGGTGAATAAAGGCAAAGTCTGATTTCTGGACTTGAAAGAATTCTTGTAAAAGGCAGATGTTTTGATCTGACTGAAATGGCCTGAAACCATCTTTATTTTTCTGGTATTCAAGCAGTCAGCTTCCTTGCTTTAAACTCCACATCCTTTAAAGATGAAATATATTCTTTTGGTATACTCACTGGCTGCATGACTCCCCATCCAGTAACATATTTTGCAGGCAACGAGTTGCACATAATATACATTGGATCCAACTGGGCATTAGATTACTCCATACTGATCAGTTCTACAAGCCCACCACATAAAGGACTGTTGCCAGCTAGGATGCTTGTACAACCCACACTATGCAACAGTAAGCTAGCATGTGTCTTAGAGGCTATTTAGATACATACTAGTCTCTATATGGAGTTGCCAGACTCTTGTATTTGGGTGAACAACCAGTAGATGGCTGATAACATCTATCACCTTCCCCAGAAGTTTCATCCAGGTTGAACATAGCTTTCACCTTCTTTGTGGTCCTGCATGGCATGGGGAGGAAGCAGTTACTGATGTCATGTGGCATGTAGATAAGCTGTGGAATAACAATGCAGATGAATCTGGACTAACAAAGCTGAACAGAGGAGGGAATCCAGGCACTGTGGATTCAATTAACTATATAAAAAGAGCAGCATCTAACAGCTTCTAGGGATACAACTGTACACAGAGAGATAAAAAGCAACAGACACCAAATAATGGAAATTGTCTCTAATTAGGCAAGTGAAGTGGCAATTAAGAAGAAGAGATCCCTGAGCAATTTTTCTACCTCAAAAGTGGATACCAGAAATGGGCTGAGGAACTTCTGAAGTGGAGGGCCATTGTCTACCTAGCACTCTGCTCTGCAACCAGTGTCAACATCTTTTTTGAAATTATGAGCAGGGCCTGTGAGAAGAGTGCTGTCCTTTAAGACTCTGAGTCTTTTTAAATGATCATCCCACCCTTTGTTTCCAGCATTTGTGCAAGCATGGATCTGTTGTCCATCTGCAGCATCTGTCCATCTGTCCCCCATCAGCAGGGGCTGAGTTTAGGAAGCAGAGCATGTCCCATCTACTACCTAGTACTGTCTACTGCCACCTACTCTTACATACTGCATGGCTCAAAGTCTGCAGAGGCCCATTCACACCAGCTGGGCCACAGTATATTCTCCCACCAGGGGATGCTGCTTGCAGGCAGCAGCTATTCTTATTTGGGTCTGCCTACTCTTTCTCCCAAGTATTGGCAGTCCTTAGCAAAATGGAAATAATATCTCCAGCACCAGTATCTGCATGCTGTTGAAGCTGAGCAATTGCAGGTCCCTGGAGTACCGGGAAAACACTGCTTGTTCTCTTTGGATTGGTAGTGCTTTGGCATACTTACTGTTCTCGCCTTCCCTATTCAAATGCCTGTTGATAAGTATCTAAATTGATTTTCCTGGGCTAAAATGCTTCCTAAGACAGAAGAACTGAATTTCTGGGACAAATGGTGAAAAAAAAATAAATTAGAAGGCTTTTTCTGCTGTTGGTCTGGCAGTTCCTTGGGAACTTTTCCTGCCTGCTTGTTCTGCTTGCTTGTTTTCCAAACCATATTGCTCTCTGAGCTTGCATCTGCCTGTGGTCTTTCAGTACATCTTGTTTTTTAATTTGTTTTTCTTTTATGTAGCCACCACCAGGGAAGTTGATCCAGTCATTGTTGTTTGCATCTACTTTTACCTCTAGACTGTTCCACTTTCCCTGCCTCCTGCCATATGATGTGTCAGGCCACCTGCACGTTCCCAGGCTGTCAGGAGAACTGGTATGAATCGGAATCATCCTGCTTAACTCTTTAGAAAATCCCACATTCACCATGGAGAGACTCTCCACTCACATTTCAGTGTTGTTCCCTTGTTATCTCCAGAGAGAAAAAGTCTTATTTAGGGAGATCATGGCAACCTGGTCACTTTCTACAGCTCTCCTACTCAGCTTGTCACTGGAACTGGGAAGTTAAACTACATGTTTACAGGCTTGTCATTCATGACTTGTGACATGGTCTGCCTCCCCATCCTCCTACAACAGATTCCACAAGTCTATTCCCTACTGGGTTCTTTTATTGCTTTAAACCAATTTCATACTAGTTTCACTGAGCGCCCCCTTTCTCTAGGACTGCAGAACAGTTCTGCATTTACCTTGTCCTTTCATGATTTAGTAAACCCCGACATATTCCTCTCAGATTTCTCTTTAAGAATCCTGTTATTTTTAGACTCTTTCTCTAGAAGTCCACCATCTGATTGCCTTTATCTGTCTGATCCTCACCACCACCCACTTAGGTAGAGAAGAGAATTGCACACAGGGGTTATGAGGTAGGTGTGCCCTGTTTTTATGTGCAGAAGAATGAATCCCCCCATCTTGTTCTTCGTCCTTCCCTGGTGGTAGTGCTTAGCATTCTTCTGGGTTTTGTTCAACTTAGTGTTATTTTGTGCTAAACCAATGATTGTAGAGACCTGTCTGCAGTGACTCTGAGAGCTCTGTCCTGAGCTATAATTGCCGGTTCTGTTCTCAGAGTCACATTGACATGGCTTAGATTTATTTTTCTGTGGACACATAGTCTTTTATTTATGCTGGAGGTCACAAGCCATTCTTTTGCCCACTAAATCAGTTTTGAGATGTCCTTCTGGACTGCCTCATCATTAACTGTGGCATTTGACTACCTGAAAGACTGTCATCAGTAGGATTGGAGATTTCGCTGTTCAGCTCCTTCATAAGTTCTCTGATGAGGATGCTAACTAAAACCTGAGGGATATCATTACTGAATATTTTCCAACCAGAAAAATGACCATTAAGCTTCCTTTCTTTTAACTAGAGTTCAGTCTATGAGAGAATCTAGTTTTCTTAACAATCCTTAAGATTTTGGGATTCTTTCTGTCCTCTCCTTCCCTAGTGCTCCCCTGGATAAGTGATCCTCAAGAGAAATCCATGCTGCTGGGGCTCTGTTTTGACCCAGTTCCATACCACTGAGTCCCCAACAGTGATTATGCAGCACAGGCAGGGCAGACCTCTTTTGCTTAAGACTAGCCCTGATTGCCTGTTGCTCCAGTGAGCCCATGACAGAATAGGTTGCGAAGCTTTACTGCCTGCAGTGATGCTGCACCCACATCCTTGCATTTCTTGCCACTCAGAGATGGTGTTTGTTGGCAGTGAGACAGCCATGCTGACTCAGAGATGAGCCAGGTAGAGACATGTATTCATACAGGCCAACACAATGGTGTAGCTCTGTCTGGCACTTCATGCCATGTTGCTAAGATGCTGCAACTGCGGTTTTAAGGACACGTATAGCATATTGCAAAGTGCCAGGCCAGTGCTTACTCAGAAGACCAATAGTAGAGTCTGTAATAAAAGAGTAGATCCCTAAGACATTATCCATGTGCTCTGACTGAGGCTTTCCTCATGTTCATGTGGAGCTCATTACTGTGGCCTGTGCCAGCCACCTAGGATTCTGGTCTCCTTTATGAAGCTTCCCAATAGATGCAGCAGGAAGACTTTGTTTGGGGATCTCCAGTCAGGGTAAGCTATGAATTGCTCAGCCCCATCAAGAAGGGAGTGTTTCTGGACAAGGGAATGGTGAGGTCCTGAGGGATGATCAGAGTTGGTGGTGCTGAGGACCTGAGAAACAGTCTGGTGAATGATGGTGGAATGAATCTCAGCTGAGATGTGCTGGGGTCTCACCACTGTCTACAGAAGGGGCCTCAACTTGCACATATGTGCCTTACTATCAGACTGCTAAAATGAAGTGCATAGATTTCCCTCTGTATCTCTTATTGCCGCCCTGCTCTTTTACCTTGTCTGACATGAGCTGCACAAGGATGTTTAGGAGGCCTGTGTCAGGACAGAAAACTCACTCTGCTTGTCTTTTCTGTTCACTGCTGCAATGCAATCACTACTAAATATTAATGCACAAACAGCCTCAGCCTTCCCTGCTGAAAGAAACAAAGCAAAGCTGTTGGGATCTCTGCAGATTCAGGAAGGGGAAACAAAATCTGCTAACCATCATGCAAAGAAATGAATGGATGTGCTCTGCACTTGGTATTTTTTCTATATTAGAATTTCTATAGAGTAATTTGCCATTGTTTGCTCTGATGGTTATTTCTGAGCAGACGAAGTATGAGCTTTCACTTATTGTAATCTGTATGTGTTGTGATTTGCTGTGTAAGTAATACTGCTTATAAATTTTGTACGTCCTTTATTCTTCCTTGGAGGAAAAATTTGTTTACAATCTACATTTAATGCATAATCTTTCTCTCCTGCACTGATGTTAGCAGAGCATTCTTCTGAAAGGATACCCTGGCTTCTTCCAGAAAACTCTCTGTACCTTCACTTCAATGCTGTGCCGGTAAGAAAATTGTTTCAGAGTGATATAAGGAGAGGTCCCTTTGTATATTCAGTGACTTTATCATTGGAAAGCCTCTAAATAATGGGTAGTGGCAAGAAACACCCGTGTCATTCTGCTTTTACAGGGCTGCAAAGGGACGAGTTGGCCAGAAGACAGCTTCTTGGATTTCATCCATGGAGAAAGGCAACCAATTCAGGAGTCTGGAACTGCCAAGAGAAGGCCAGCAGGAGAGTCCACAGTTGGTGGTAAGAGCAAGAAGGGATTTTTTTATCTCCAGGAGGTGCTTTTAGGAATGGACTACAGTAAAGAGAGCAGGAAATAGTGATTTTTTTTTTCCTTCAGTTGAATGATATTCTGTTGTCTATGGGCTACTGCTAAAAAAGCTCCACCTGATAAGAACAAAGTAGAGATGGAGAGTTAGAACCCAGCTTTCAATGCTTTACCTCCCATTTTCTTTCAGTGAGGAACCCTACAGTGGGAAATAAAGCACTGCACTGAAGACTTTTAGGAAATTCTTATCAGAAAGGGATTTCTGCGTGAAATCCTCACTCCACAATCCAGGGCCAGACTCAGAAATCACAACTTCAAGGTCACCTGAAATACAGCTGCAGAACTGGATGTGTGGAGTATGAGCTCCATATTGCTGTCTCAGCTGTATTACACGTGACCTTGAACTTATGTTTCAAAAACTCTCTTTGTGATATTAATTTCCCAAAGCTCTTCAGTGCATTGATAATTAGAAGGGATTCTTGGGCTAGGAAAATAACATGAAACATCTGCACTTAGTTCTCTGTTGTAACTGAGAAGGCTACATGTTTAGCTCTGCCAAGACAATGGAATGCATTCATCAAAATGATGGTAGGAACGTTCTTCACCTCACTTCACCTGCCTTGTTGACAGGACAAGACTGAATTGCTCTTATATAACAATGAAATACTTAAGAGCAGTGTAGTCTCACAGGTATACCCTCTGCTGTAAAAGAGTGCACCTTACTATCCTGGAGAATGGCATATTTAACAGTGGCATTGCATGCAGCAATGTGAAAGGAACATATCCCTTAATCCTTGTGCACATTCATACAGGCATATGAATGAATCCACCAGTGATTGCCATGCTTTCTAACTGCAGGATTCATTACTGTCTTTTCGGTAGGTAGAAAAAAAAAGTTTACAAAGAATTGAGTCAGTGCATTGGTGAAGAAGAAATCCATGATTTTAGACTTCTGCAGAGTGGCTAGTCCACCACTCTCCTTCCATCTCACTATGCTTTCACCCTGAGGCTCTAGGATTAGATTTAAATTAACTGTAGTTGCAGAAGCTACCCCTATTAATAGCAAACTTCAGAGAATGAGAAAGAAAGAGAAATAGAAGAAGAAAGAGAAAAAACCAAGTATTCTTCAAGCTTCTGTTCTGTAGGCTTGGTGGGCCCTGAGTCTCTGATGGAGACAGAAGATGTTCACCAGGGGGACAGAAAGATAAGTGCCATTACTGAGTCCATCATGTCCTGTCTGCAAGACAAAGGTATTCCAGAACAAGACAGGGTTCAAATTTAAAGAACACAAGCAATCCTTTGTGTCCTGTAACTACAGCATTTCATTGTAGTTACAGTCATAGTTTAGGGTCCCTCAATATTTGGTAGAGAAAGAGACTTCTCCAAGTGTGATATAGCCCAGCTAGGATCTGCATGACTTTTGGGAAGAGGAGCTCTCTGCAGGCCACAGTTCCTGTCAGAAAATATCCACCTCTTCTGGCATAAGATCTTCCATAGGCTGCAGTGTGGATATCTGCTCCAGCATGGTCTTCTCCATGGGCTGTAGGGGAATCTCTGCTCTGGTGTCTGGAGCACCTCCTCCCCCTCCTCCTTCTCTGACCTTGGTGTTTTCAGGATCATTTCTTGCATGTTTTTACCTCACTCTTCACAGCATTGTGCCCTTTCTTAAATACATTTTCCCAGAGGTGCCACGAGTGTGGCTGCGGGGCTCAGCTGTGTCCTGTGCTGGATCTGTAGGAGTCAGCTGGAATCTGTGTCCAGCACAGGTAGCCCCTGGCCTTTTCTCACAGAGGCAAACCCTGCAGACACCCTACTACCGAAACCTGGACACCTATATAAAATATTTTCCACCCCTCGCCTCTGTGAAACTGAGTTGTTAAATTATACATACATCACACACTCTTCACAAAATTCATTTGCATCAACAAAAAAGTTCCCCACCTGCAAATCAAAGTAACATCATCACAAAACCAACAAGGAGGGACAGTTTATACACACAATAAAAATCCACCTCTTGTCCCTTCTCCATACTGCAACAACAATATTACTGCACTATCTAGCAATGTCCAGCCTTTTCCAGGAAAGCAGGGCCTCAGCACATGTACCGGCACCTTGGGAAGATAGACACCATAAGCACAAACATGCCTGCTTCCTCTTCCTTTCCCACAGCTTTATTGCTGAGCACAGGGTCATACAGTATGGGGTATTGCACCTGTCTGTTGGGGTCAGCTGTCCCAGCTGTTTCCCCTCCCAGCTTCTGGCCCACCCCCAGCCTGCTTGCTACAGGGGCAAGTGAGAAACAGAGAAGGTCTTCATGCTGTGCAGGCACTGTTCAGCAATAACTAAAACAACGGTGTGTTTTCAGCATTCTTTTAGTCACAAATACAAAGCATGGCACTATACAGACTGCTGTGAAGAAAGTTAACTTCATAATTTCATCTCAGCCAGAACCCAGTACGGCAGTAAACATTACTAGCCCTGCTTTCTATGGCTGAAAACAGAGGTTTGCCTTAGAAGGATTACAGGCATGTCCTTTTGCCAAATAAATCCTCTCATGAGAACAGTCTGCCTAACTGATACTAATTAATCTTTATAAAGAGAAATATGGATTCCTTTGGTTCAGGGATAAGGTAAGTTTTATCTTAACTGAGTTTTTCAAGATAAGTTTTTCAAATGCAATTGTTAGACCTGAAGGAGTATTACTGTAGGAAGAGGTTCTGTCTAAAAAGTCTCTGTCTAAAACAAAACCCAAGCTCAACAGAGGATGGGTCAGTCATGTCAACTACAAAAACAAACAAACAAAAAAGTGAGCAGTTTCACAGCTGGCTGACAAATGGGAGAAACATGACTGAAATTTTCCATGTTAATTCTGAAAGCTTTAGCAAGGGAGAGAAGAGTCTGGTATTTGAAAAGGCATTGCTGTGTCCAGTTGCTCAGATACTAAAAATGTGTTCATTGTGACTGTTCCTGAAATGTGCTGTTTTGTTGAGAGATGGAGCTGCCTAGATGCTCCACTTTTATAGGCAGTGGCATGTTCACAGGGTTCTGTAAAATGTGACTGGAAGAGTGAAAATCCAATGTTTATAATGCTTTTTTTCAAGAATCATTGTAAAATTCTCTCACTTCCCTGTCCAGCCCCAATGTAACTGATTGCTCTGCAAGCCAAGATGAAAAGGCACTTGTTTTGTAGGCAATGAGCCAGTGTCTCTCAACAACTGCAGTGTTCTAGTTGGGATTAATTGCTTCCTAAAGCTGGAGAGTCCCCTTCTGAAGCACATCTCCACAGATTTCTGTGGCAGCACAGTTGGTAAAGAAATGGCTACTCTATCTGCAAATCCATAGCCTATCAGGAGTGTTTCTGAGAGGGAGAGGGGATAGATGGGTGGACCCTTCTTGGGGTTTATGAAATTAAAACAAATGTCCAGGATGCCCAGGACAGCCTCCAAAGCCTCATTGCACACAGTATCATGGATATGAGTGAGCCTTCTCAGAGCTGGGACTCTGAGGGTGTTTGCTCAACATTTTGAGAACCATATTGCACCCCATGGGCTCTTTTGTGTTCCAACCCTCTTCCTGGCCTGTCCCTGAGAATAGAGGTAGTGAGAAAGAAAAGAATTAAAGAAAAATCTATTTAACTTTTCTTAATTCTGTATGGGAGGATTTGCATGCAATAATCCTGGAGGAGTTACTCCTGTATGCCTGACATGCAGTTTTCATTCCCAGTTGAAAGGATGGTAAATAATCATGACAAAACCCAACCATATGTATGACGTTCTCCCCTTGACTAGGAGCCTTGTTACAGTTCTGCCCTGTTGCCCGTGCCCCTAGCTCTCTGGGAATGCTGTGTCCCCTTGTCTCTGCTTCCCCAAGGTGGCTGCATGCAGGCTGTGTTTCTCAGAGACACTTTCTGCCTTTGCAAAGGGCAAGTGTTTTACATGTAGCATATGTTGTAAATGGGCAGTCATAAACAGAGCACAGCAAAAGCCCCTGTTTTCAGAACATCAGTTACATAATGTGTCCCTGTGATCTGTGCTCAGTATCATAAATATTAAATGCAATTCCATGGCAGGCAGGGAGGTAAGGGAATCACTGGCAAGCTAAGGTTACAGCTATGAACAGTGTAAGTGCTGTAAGTTTGATGTTTTAATTTCAGCAAGCAGTTTGTCTTCAAAATGCAGTTCCCTTATTGTAATTGCTATAGCTACAAACTTGTAATTGTTCAGTTTCTGTAAATCCAGGATAGGTCTATTGTTTTATTAGTAAAGCAATCTCAGTCTGAAAAGATATGATTCCAGGAGGAGCTTTTTCTGCTGGTTCAGTTATTACCTAAAAAAAGAATTGATCTTTCAAACAGACAATGATGTAGCAGGCCTCCATGAATGGGTTGTTTATGCAGCTGTTTGCAAATGTACTACCTGAATATCTTTTCTTCCAAAAAGGTCATTTCATCACAATAAAAACTTTACCAAAATACGTCATTTCTGATGAAATTTCCTTGAAAATAAAAGGATGGAGTACAGTGCTTTGATAAGGTCAGCCCTTTTCAGAGCAGGCTTTCAATTTTCTGTAATGTATCATTGGTCTTGGTTTGTTTTGAAGTTTTTTTATAATAGTAAACACAAACAGTTCATATTGGGATGCAACATTGTTATGATACCATAGTATTTGACTTATCCTGAGATAGTTCCTTCTTTTTCCCAAAATATTCTTCTGCAGAAGAATTAATAATTTTTTTTTTCTACCTGTTTCTGATTCAAGAATCTGATATTTCTCATGTCCTTTCTTAACCACATAGCTAAATTATTAGTAGGTGGCCATGAGCAGTTTCTCTCCTGTCATTTCTTGTTATTAATCCCTGGTAAGTGTTGTAGTATTCCTAGGCAGTGATCAAGGAAAAATCTGTATTGTGACCTCTCAACTCAGACAAATGTTCAAAATAAGCTTAATCAAAAAGCAAGTTTTGTTATACTGGGTGCCATTATTTCTGTCCCATGCCTGAAAGGGGGCTTGAAGTTCAGTTGAAGGAAGAAGTCCAGTCCTGCTCTGCCTTGTGGACAGCTAGAACTGAACACTGGAGGAGTCACTGAGTGAGGTTCTCTGTTTAAAACTAGGAAATCAATTTAAAATCTACTGAATTAGTTCATTTTCTGCAGGCCATTGAGTTGTGTGTTTCTTACTACATTGAAGAAGGTTGCTGAGCAGAAAAGGTTGACCGACATAGAAACTTGGAGATGCTCCAGCCACCTTTGTTAAGTGAAGATATACTGTTCATTCTTAGGAGGAGTGTCCAACTGAGTAAGTATTTGAAGCTGCACCAGGGAACTCAGAGTATGCGTGGTTGTTGTTTGATCTTTGTGATGTGATCAGTGTCAGAAACTGGTCTTATTTCAGATGTTTCCCAGTTTGTGTTTCTTGATTTTGAAAATTCTCTTTCATTTAATATGTTTGTGTATTTTTTAGGTATTTATTTTATATGTGTGTGTATATATAGTTGCATGGATTTTTTTAAACTATGCAGCAAATGAGATTCCTCTCTCTTATGTTTAAAGACCCAGAGTGTAACATTTGTTACACTGGCTTCTCTTTTTGGATGTTAAGAAGCATGCCCAGACCTGTCTTGAACACTTATCTGATCAGATGAATGTCTCTGGTGGTCCTATTCTTTCCCTTTATATATGAAGAAAGTCTTGAGTAACTAACTCATTCTTACTCCTCTAGCTTCTAGGTAGCTCATTCAGGGCACAAGAACCTCCTTTCATTGCTTCCATAATCAAAACAGAAATGTGTGAGTCCTGGTGAGAAATCTGTTTCATGGCACCTAGCCGTATATTAGATATTCTAGCAGAAACATGTGACGATCACCAGCTCATGTACAAAACTTATGAAGTGTCAACTATTTCAGGCCCACAGTAACTTTTTCCTTAAAGAATTTGAGATCTCTGTAATGACTGTAACAGAAAATCCTGATGTTACCCTCCCTTAACAGAAACACAACACCTTGCCATAGATTAACAGGATGACTTCTCAGATTACACCTTTTACTTCAATCTCATGATTTATCCATTGTTATACAACTTAGACATTAGTAGCATGAGGTACGTGAAGGATTTGTGGAGCTATATGCAGCTCATAAATCAGCTGCACATCTACCATCAATTCACAGACTCATCATTTATGTTTTGGATGCCATAACTTAAACCACATGAGATTTTTCACATTTTAAGGAACAAGACACAGGTGTTCAGTTCAGTTATGCCTGTGTATATGAATCAATGCAGAAACTCTACACTCCAGTCTCTTAGATGTGGATTTACAGGGCAGCATAGAGGTGGTCTCAATACCTCATCACTTGAGTGTTTCTTCCTCAACACTGCGTACTCCTGTACAGTATGTCTCATTCCTGGCCACTGCTCCTGCTGTCTCCACCAATTTGTGTATTCCCAACTGCCTGGAAGTAAGTATCTGGTAGGCACTGTTTTTCAGCAGAACTCTCATGGACCCTAACACAAACCCACACCCAAGGACTTCTTTCTTGGATTGGAAGACAGGCCTGCAGTTTCATAAATGGATATCGCGTTAGTGTCTCTGTAATAGACCCAATACCTTACTGTACCAGGTGTGGTACAAACAGATGGTAAAGCCATAGACCTTGCCCCAGAGCTGTTATCTCCCGTAATCTAAACTTCTTGTCACCAACCTAAAGCTGACAGTTTTCTCTCTTAGATTTTATGTGCTTTCTTGATTCATTTCCTGGAAACAAAGCCAGAGAATCTCAGAATATCTTAAATAAGGTGAAGACTAATTGAAGATGAACATGAGCCAACACAGTAATGAGGTACTAGAAAAGGAAAATATTCTAAGGGACATGGAACTTGCCCCTCTATGCAGCATTGTGAAAGACTCAAACGGGCCTTCTTTTGGCACCACACTTCACAGCATCTACTATAGGTAACTTAGTGGGATCCTGTTAAAGATACTGTTTATATGACAGATTTGATTTACAGAGACCAAGTGACTCCAGAAGAAGCAGTAGCTGATGAAACATCTGTGGCCTAGAACCCTCTTAGACAGAAAGAAGCTAAGTGGGATAAAGAAGTATGAAAACAGACCTGTGGCTGGTTGTATGGTGGTTGAAGGAAAGGCTGTGGACGCCTTCTACCTGGATTTCAGCAAAGTCTTTGACACAGTCTCCCATAGCATTCTTCTTGGGAAGCTGGCAGCTCATGGCTTGGATGGGAGTACTTTTCACTGGGTAAAAAACTGGTTGGGCAGCTGAGCCCAGAGAGTAGTGGTGAATGGAGTTAAGTCCAGTTGGCTGCTGGTCAGGAGC
Organism: Pelecanus crispus; assembly: GCF_030463565.1. Lineage (NCBI taxonomy): Eukaryota > Metazoa > Chordata > Aves > Pelecaniformes > Pelecanidae > Pelecanus > Pelecanus crispus. The sequence goes on from NC_134676.1 coordinate 57,179,989, forward strand.
GGTGTTCCCCAGGGATCTGTTTTGGGGCCAGCCTTGTTTAATATCTTTATCAACGATCTGGATGAGGGGATTGAGTGTGCCCTCAGTAAGTTTGAAGATGACACCAAGCTGGGTGGGAGTGTTGATCTGCTCGAGGGTAGGATGGCCCTGCAGAGGGACCTGGACAGGCTGGATCAATGGGCCAAGGCCAATTGTGTGAGGTTCAACAAGGCCAAGTGCCGGGTCCTGCACTTCAGTCACAACAACCCCATGCAACGCTACAGGCTTGGGGAAGAGTGGCTGGAAAGCTGCCTGGCGGAAAAGGACCTGGGGGTGTTGGTTGACAGACAGCTGAACATGAGCCAGCAGTGTGCCCAGGTGGCCAAGAAGGCCAACAGCATCCTGGCTTCTGGCTTGTATCAGGAATAGTGTGGCCAGCAGGAGCAGGGAGGTGATTGTCCCCCTGTACTCGGCGCTGGTGAGGCCACACCTGGAATACTGTGTCCAGTTTTGGGCCCCTCACTACAAGACAGACATTGAGGTGCTGGAGCGTGTCCAGAGAAGAGCAAGAAAGCTGGTGAAGGGTCTGGAGCACAAGTCTTATGAGGAGCAGCTGAGGGAATTGGGGTTGTTTAGTCTGTAGAAGAGGAGGCTGAGGGGAGACGTTATTGCTCTCTACAACTACCTGAAAGGAGGTTGTAGTGAGGTGGGTGTTGGTCTCTTCTCCCAGGTAGCCAGTGATAGGCCGAGAGGAAATGGGCTCAAGCTGTGTCAGGGGAGGTTTAGATTGGATATTAGGGAAAAGTTTCTTCACAGAAAAGGTAGTGAAGCATTGGACCAGGCTGCCCAGAGAGGTGGTGGAGTCCCCATCCCTGGAAGCATTCAAAAAATGGGTAGACGTGGCACCTTGGGACATGGTTTTGTGGGCATAGTGGTGTTGGGTTGATGATTGGACTGATGATCTTAGAAGTCCTTTCCAATCTTAACGATTCCTAGTTTTTACTTTCATTATAAATAATCCAGCCACCAAGCCAGGAAACATGAAATTGCTACTCTATCCTTAATTGATTTAGTGGTGGACTTGGTAATGTTAGGTTAATGGTTGGACTGGATGATCTTAAAGGTCTTTTCCAACCTAAATGATTCTATGATTCTATGATTCTATGAAATGCACTGTGTGTCACTGAGCCCATCTTTGTTGTTCTGTGACATACTAGCTTTATTTGGGTTTGGGAGCTACTTGAAGTCAACAAGAATCACAAAATTTTGAATCAGACATGGAGACTCAAGTTAGCCACAGTAATTCAGATTTAGAAAAGTTCAGATATGCTTCGTGATAAGGATTTACATCATATAACAACATAAGAAACTGAACTCCATGCAGGAGTAGCCGGTAGAAAGTTGACCCACACACCCGGCCCATGTCTCCCCAGATGTCCTAGCCTTTGGTAAGCTGACTGAAGACTGAAAAAATACCAGAATTTTGTTCTTTTAAAGCCTGACTTGATAGTTATGCTGGTAGGAAACTTCCAGAAAAGAGAATTCTTATAATGTAGGCTTTTTAAGTCAAAGCATGTTAAAATACCTTGGTGGTGTTAAATAACTGTGAAACAGTAAAATAGCTGATAGCTTCTTGGAGGAGTATCATTGCAATTGGAAGGACTAACCCTTCTTGGTGATGTATTAAGAGCACAGGAGTGGTGAAACTCCACAAGATAAAAGCAAGAAGCCTGGCATGCTTTCTTTAGCAGGAGCTACTGCTGGTTCTTCAGGGAATACAGTCAGAAAAGAGGCTTTTTTACAGTTCTGAAAGGGTCTGAATCTCATTAGAGGTTTTGTTAAGATGCCAAACTTTCAGAAAGTTTGTTAGAATAGTCAGTTTTGTTTATTCTGAAAGTTTTTTTCTGGTCATACAAAAGTCAAAATTCCTTTGAAAACTTGCAATAAACTTTCCATGACAGATCTATCACCACACAGAAAAGCTGGGCTGAAACATGAAAAGAGTCTGCCTGTTCTTGTTTGAAGCTTGCATAAAGATATATAAATTTATGTATTTTTGATATGAAAGCAGAGCATATGGGCACTTAAGATAAAAAACAAAACTCTTGGTTCTCTGGTCATTTAAAATGTCCCTTTTTTGTTCTGCTTTATGCTTCATCACTGCCAGAGTGCTGTATTCTTATTGTTATGTTTATTATTCATGGTCCCATGTCAACCAGGAGCCTTTGTCAAGAAGCCGGCCCTGTGTGTCTCCCTTTGAGAAGTGCCTCTTAGACACAGTCCCTGCTCCAAGGAAGTTACAGGCTACAGACATCTGGCAGGGGTGTCGTGGAAATTAGGTGTGTGAATCAAAGGAAAGAGTGCTGGCTGTGCATTCTGTTGTGAATGCATCCAGGGATGGATGTTCACTCACAGGGGGACAGGAGTGGACCAGGGAGTTACGGGACCATTAGTTCTGGGGAACTGACTGATGTGGCATATGGTCCAGGCACAGGAGCCATTTGTCACTGGGTTAATCTTTCCTGCTAGGGCAGGTGTCCCCACCTCAGTCAAGTTCAAAGGTGGCATGTTGAAGGAGACATTAAAGCCAAGGAGACAGCAGCACAGTTTTTGGTTACGTCTGAGTTTCATCAAGTTCATGAAGATGACAGTTGTAATCCTAAAAAACATGCTATTTCTGGCTGAATATTTCTGATGTTGAACATTTCTTAATTTGTGTTTTGACTGTATCTGCATATAATGAAGAAGCATTCTTACTCTTCCATATTACTGATGTTTTTAAAAACAGAACAGAGGAATTTCTCTTTAAATTACATGAAATATGGGAATATAAATTATAGTTGTTTACAGAAAGTCAAAAAATATGTTATGGGATTTTTTTGTGGATTGAATCTCAACTGGGGGATTTCCAAAAACCACCAGGAGCACAGCAGTTTATATTGACTTACTTATGTTCATGTAAATAACCCTAATGTGTTGAAAGTCTGTAGGATTTCATATGGGCTAATATAAACCCTCTTTTATAATATTCACACTACAACTGTGGCTGGCAACCCAGAAAAAGCATTTGGTGTACCCAATGTGGTGGTACAGCTCCCCAGGCCACTCTGAAATCCCAGGAAAATCCCTAATGTGCTGTTATCTTGGTCCTAACGACTTGGGCGTCGGGCAATCGCTGCCCACACCTGTGCTATCTGCTGCCTGAATGGTACATCAGAACAACTCAGCACAAATTGTGGCGAGAATGTAAATTACTGACCAAAGCCAATCATCTTGAGATCCTATAAATAGCAATCCAGAAGGGAGACCTCTCTGAGCTCTCCAGGACTACAGAGGGCTGTTTGACACAGTATCTCCCTCTGAGCTGGGACGCCTCTCAGGGTAGATTTTGCGAGGATTGAAGGATTGTGCATTGATTTCATGAAGACTCAAAGAACTGACTTCATGAGGTTCACTGACTGTCTGTTGATGAATGCCGGCACATAGAAGTGAGTAATTCATGAAACTCACGAAAAGGGAAATTTTGATCACAGGTTAACCTCGATGTGTGCGTGTGTGTGTGCAATTTGGCTACATATATCCATATATACTATCCCTACTCACATAAACCTTTGACCAAACCTGAGACTAAGATTGGACCTAGCCGCACCTAGACTCCTCTCTGAAAGGAGTTTAGAGAGCAAGGGGGTCTATCTCGTGACTCAACGGGAAGGTCCCCCTTATCCCCTGCACCCATGATCCCTCTGTGTAGCTGAATTCTCCTTTGTGTACTTCTTCCATGTAAGTAATAGAGTGAACCTTGTCATTCTCGAATCTTTAACTAAGTCACTGTCTTGATTACAATAAATTCCATCAAAGCGCTGTTTCAAATTGGCTGATGCTTAAGTGCTGTTAAGAATTATACAACCTAATACTGTGACCTATCTCAAAAATATTAATAAATCTTACATTGCTGCTAATAAAAGCTGTGTAAAAAATCACATTTGTGACACTCGAACAACCTTACAGACCACTTTTTGCCAACAGCATTAAACAGCTGTCAGGCCTCATGTCCCCTAAGACAATGCCTATGCTGTAGAGGGACAAGTCACTTCAGTGGAAAAAATGAACTAGGTTATTTTATTTTTATTTGATTTCTACCTTTTTAAAGTTTTGTACACTTTAATAAACAAAAAAAGTTTGAGACAAATGTGCTTATCTGCCATTAAAATCTTTGTGATTCTACAAATTGTGTTAAGAGGAAAGCAGAAATACTGGTAGGAAGTTTTTGACTGGCCAACACTGCACAGCTTCCACTGTCTGCCCAGACTTGTTTAGTTCTGCAAATGATGACGCTCTGCTGTAGAACTCCTTAACTAGTTATTTAAATGTCCACAGTCCTTTATTGCAATTTATAACACATTAGGAAACAGGTTGCAGTTATTTTTCACCTGGTCTGCCTTAACAGGGATCTTTAGCAACGGACTTCTTGGGATTTTTAACTAAAGGACAGCTTCCATTACTTATGGGAAAAAGCCAGCCAAAATCTTAGCATTATATCACAATGCCTGTGCCTTCCTTCTCCTCCATTTCATTGTAAATTACCTTTCCTGATGGCTCTCAAAATACTGTTGCTTAGAAGGAAACTTTCTAGCTCTATCACTGGAGATAGTTATTGTGTATATTTGCATTATAAACAGTTGAATCTAAAAGTCCACCACCAAAATGTTGTCTGGTTGCAGCATTTCTGGAGGACAATAAAAGTCCTCATTAAAACAAAACACTTGAAGTAGGATAAATTTCCTTCACAAGTACATCAGGGAAACTTCTTGCTGCAGACAGTAAATTGCCCAGGTAAAAACACACCTAAGGCAGTCCTTAGAATGTACATTCAACATCTGAAAATATCAGGATGTTAAGTTGTAATATGCTCCACAGGACTTCCGTTCCTGCCTGCTGTACCATGTGGGTATACAGGAAGTCCTCTGGCAGCTCCCATGAGGTACTGATGAGCATTAGATATTTGTCAGAATGTGGTTTATACTGGTGTAAGATACCCTTCATTCTGTGGGAAGCCAAGGACTGTGGGAACAGGGCTTGTGGAGGCACTTTCAGAAAGTCTAGGGGCCAAGGCAAAGGCAGGATCATGTAGACAGCTCATGGCAGTCCAGGATTAGTAGATGGTATATCAGCATTGTTTCCTGCTGCACTGTGTGACCTCAGAACAGGGATCAAGCCTGCTAAGTGTCTGTGCTCCAAGTGCCTTCTTTTGCCTACAGTCTCAAGCAGTCTTTACTGGGATTTCACATCCTTGCTTCTGGACAGGGTCAAGTTGTCTTGCCTCCCAGATCCCTGCCCAAATGACAATTTTTGGTTACTTTTCTTTTCCTGCTCTCTTCGTTAAGGACCTGGCAGTCTGTTCCAGCTCTGTTGTGATGCTTGCAGCACAAATATTGCTGCTTTGATGGTGATGCAATCTCTCTGAGTTAATTGCGGTAGGAAACAACCATTTCCAGTGTAGTAATGCTACTTAATGTGTGTGTGTGGAGGGATCCAGTTAACCGGAGTGCTTCACTATGTGTGATGGACATAGTAAACATCCTCTGGAAACAAAATTAAGAGTCCTTTGCAGCTAGTCTGGGAGCACCTTTGTCATGTTGGAAAAGAACAGATGTGGATCCATGTTAGAGGGTCTGCATGGAGTGCTGACCTGGTTTTGGCTGGGATAGAGTTAGTTTTCTTCCTAGTAGCTGGCATAGTGTTGTGTTTTGGATTTAGGATGAGAAGATGTTGATATTGAGATGTGTTGATAACACACTGACATTTTAGTTGTTGCTAAGTAGTACTCACACTAGTCAAGGACTTTTTGAGTGTCCCATGGTCTGCCAGGTGCACAAGAAACTGGCGGGGGGCACAGCCAAGACAGCAGATCCAAACTGGCCAAAGGGATATTCCATACCGTATGACATCATGCTCAGTATATAAATTAGGGGGAGTTGGCTGGGGGGCAGTGATCTCTGCTCAGGGATGGGCTGGGTGTTTGTTGGCAGGTGGTGAGTGGTTGCATCACTTGTTTTTCCTGGGTTTTGATCATATTTTTGTTGTTTCCCTTTTCATCATCATCATAACAACAACAACAACAACAACAACAACAACAACAACTGTTATTATATTGCAATTATTAAACTGTTCTCATCTCAACCCACAAGTTTTCTTACTTTATGCCCTTCTGATTCTTTCCACCATCCTACCGGGGCAGGGGAGGGTGAACAAGCAGGTGTGTGGTGCTTACTTGCTGGCTGGGCTTAAACCACGACAAGTGCTTTCCTAGGAGTAGGACTGGGACCTTGTGTTCCAACCTGCTGTGAAGGGACTGTAATTTGTCCCAACCAGGTATGTGGCCTGGACTAAATGCTACACAAACGCTCACATCATTTCCGTGCTCTGAGTATACAGACAAAACTGTAAAACTCATCTCCCAAACTGACCCTCATGTAAAATGTGGCATCTTGGAACCTCAAGTGTCATGCAGATCAGAGCCTGCTGTACATAGCTGGATAGATGCACAGTCAAAGTTAGATTCTGCTCCACTTCTCCCTATACAGCTCACAAACAGGGAGATGAATGATGACCTTTCACCTGAGAAATACACACATTTGTAATCTCCAAACAATTGCACATGTGAAATATACAGTACATTTTTGCCCACATCATCCATGGTATCCAAGTTACAACATAGGTAGTTGGTGGGCTCTTCAAAACATCCTGAGAAACACAGAGCATGGGGGGGGGGGGGGGGGGGGGCGCGGGTAACAGAGGTGTGAGTGTCCTTGGTCACGCCATCATGTAATGGTTCTCATTGAAAGTAAAAGGGTTTGGGAGATTTCTTCAGATTGGATGCTGAAGTACCTGTTACTCCCAGGCTCAGTCTCTCCAGTTTCACTGAGAACTATGGGAGGAGTTGGCTACCAGTGAACATTGAAAACTTACACTGTGTCCTGGTTTTGTCTGGGATAGAGTTAATTTTCTTCCTAGTAGCAGGCATAGTGATGTGTTTTGGATTTAGTAGGAGAAGAATGTTGATAACATGCTCATGTTTTTAGTTGTTGCTAACTAATGCTTATGTTAGTCAAGGACTTTTCAGCTTCCCATGCTCTGCCAGGCACACAAGAAAGTGGGAGGGGGCACAGCCAGAAGAGTTGATCCAAACTGACCAAAGGGCTATTCCATACCATGTGACATCATGCTCAGTATATAAACTGGGGGGGGATGGGGTGGGGGGTGTTGGCATTGTGCATCACTTGCTTTGTATATTGTTATTATCATTTTTATATTGTTACTATTATCATTATTATTTTACTTTATTTCAATTATTAAAATGTTCTTATCTCAACCCAGGAGTGTTTATCACTCTTACTCCTCCGATTCTCTCCCCCATCCTATCGGGGTAGGGGGAGTGAGTGAGAGGCTGCGTGGTGCTTAGTTGCTGGCTGGGGCTAAACCACGACACACAGGAATTTCCAAAAGCCCAGTGCTTATGACCAAAGGGCCACATTTGGATTCTTTCCTGGGAGTTGCTGGCTTTTGCTATCTTATCTGCTGTCTACCCTCCTCTTAAAAGTTCAGCTTTGGAAGCCAAGCTGGTAGCAGAACTTCTTCAAAAATGAGTGTCCCCCCTGCTCTCCAACTTCTGGTGATGAGTCCCTTGTTTCTAAATAGTACAGTCATGAAGATTTTACTGACTTCTATTTCATGCTTAATGTGTACCCATTACCAGGTAATGGCAAGTTAACAGGGCCCCATGTAATGGGATTTCTGGTTGGAGCTGAAATTTAAGGATGCCTTTTGAATTAATAGTTTCAGAATTTTGTTTGCATGAGGATGCCACTCACTTTGGCACACCTGCTTTGCTCGTCCCAGCATACTGGTAAATGTGGCAGGCATGAGTTTGAATAAATTGCTTTACCTAAGGTGCAAGGAAAACCCAGCAAGAAGTTAAAGCAATGAAGCTGTGATTAAGATGTTGTTGTCATTTCCAGACAAAGCAGGCAGTATCCAGGCTTCTTCCTTGTCATATCTGTAGCAATAATCTCTGTCTGGGTTACAGAACTCAGGAGAGGGTGGCAGGCAATGTATGTTTCCCCAGCTCTCTTTGGACCTAGTTTCCAATCAAAACTGTGTGCTTTACCACTTATTCCCACTACATCTGTCTTGACTGCTTTTACTTTTTGTTTTTGCGAGAGGGAGATACAAAGGTTATAATGCTGTGGGGGCATGAATTTGGTCTCTACTGCTGTAAGACAGTGACTAGTGGTAACATCTGGCTTCTCTGAATCTCATTTTCTCTACCCTTTGTAATGCCCACAGCTCCCCTCCCTTCTCGTCTGCCTGCCCCTCACCTCTGCTCAGTCTCCTTTCCACACACCACCTCAATATGTCCCTGTTCTCCTTATTGAGAAATGAGGCTGAGAAAGGAGCAAGTGGAGGTGTAGAACACCACAGGGCAGATGCTGCACTTAAAATGATTTGGTGGACTTTTCAAAGTAGCAAACATTTGTGACCTCCAGTGCAGCTGTAAATGTTTCTGGTGAAGTGTGTCCTGTAGCATTTCTTTCCTTATAGTATTTTGGTTTTATTTGGAGGATCACAATGCCCCTTGTGTTTTAGGAGCTACTGTCCAATTTATTATCTCACTGACCACATGCTTTTTTCAGTTCTTGTAGGAACAACTGGATGTCTGTATTAACTGCCAGGGAAAACCTAGTGGGCTGTGTGATCACCTCCTTCTTTTACAAGTGCTTTTAACTGCTTGACTTCCAGTCCTAATTAATTTGTACAACACTGAGTCACATTTGTTCTGATGCACTGTAAAGAATAGAGCCATTTGACTACCATCAGATCTCACCTCGTCTCTATCCTTCTTGAATTTCAGCATCTTTGCTATTGTATTTTTTGGTACATGTAAAACAAAAGATGTTGATGACTGACTTCTAATCAGTGTTGACAGCAGCCAACCCTGATCTATTCGTATCTGATATGTTTTTGTCCACCTGCAGGTACGGACTGAAGGGAGCTCCTAAGGGTTGTGAGATGGCCAGCATAGATGGTGATGTTCCTGTCTTCCTGGTTTGTGATGGACTTGAGAAACAGCGGTGTATACAGTGCTGTTTTGATACACCTATGATCTGTTCTAACCAGTCCTTTTCAGTCAAGACATGCCTGTAATATACAAAAGAAGTTCTTGTTCTTCCATAGGCACTCACAGGCACTTGGAGTTTGCAATGTCCAGAGAGACATCACTTATCTCAAAATATATAACAAAAATCTCTCCTTAATTTATCCTACTCGGTAATGCCTGCCTTCAGCTTCTGGTGCCATGAATTGTTTATTCCTTCTCATTATGTTTAATACTTTTTCCTCTGGCACTGGTCCTGACTGGTCTAGAAATCTAGATTTCAACATTTTAATGGAACCTGTCTCTAACTGTGGACTCTTCTATTTTCTGTTGTTCTGTTGCAGGCAGATACCCTTTGTTGCATTGTATAGGCTTGATTGTTCCCTGCATTCTCCCTCAGTCATTAGTTATCTCAGGATTGTTACAAGTTCTCTCTGAAAAACATTTTATTTCTATGCAAATATTTGTCTGGGGAAAGAAAATAGCTTAGGCAGCCTGCCTGTATCTTTTTTTAGCCTGCTTCAGTGAAATCTTTGTTGTGCTCTGTGGATTCACTGGCCTTTTTTTTTTGTGCAAATATATACTGTAAAACAAGCAGGACCTGGTTTGTCGGTTAAGCTATTACTGTTCTCAGGCCCTGCCAAGCTTGGCTCCTGAGTTTTCTACAGTACTTCTGATTTCATATTGCAAAAGCAGGAGAATTTTTGTGGCAATCTTTACTTTGCTGAATACCTAATGTGACGCCACACCATCACTTCATCCAGCAGCTCATCAGAGAAACAAGACCCAGTATCTTTTAGTGACTTTCTGTGAGACCCTCAGCAGTGATCCAACTGTACATGGCTCAGGTGCCCAGGCTGTTCAAGGCCAGAGTGGGGACATTACAGAAGAGCTATGAAAGTGTAACATACATGTGTTGTTCAGTCAGCAGAAAGCAGAGTTTAAAATTCTACTTTGTTTTTTTCTTATTTTTGGTCTTTTTTTTTTTTTTTAATTTATTATGGTCAATATGATTCCCACTGCAACAATAACCTTTTTGAGAGCAAAAGCCTCCATGGCAAGAAATAACGTTCTTCTGAAAATTATGACAAAAATAAAACTGCTAATGATGTTTTATTTAAACAGCATGAAGGCTTTCATATTTACAAGATGCTTCATAAAGCAATGGCTTGGTTTTTTACCAAACCAAATCCAAGCAGTTTGGTTTTGTGCTAGAGGTAATTTCTAGTGAACAAAGTAAAAATGAATGAAACTAGGGTACCATCTCATCACAGCCAAACTTACTACAGTGATTGCATAAAACACATTCACAGCAATGATTTGTCCTTCCCAGGGCAGAGAGCACTTACAGAGTGGTCTTTCTACATGCACCAGCTCTTGTTTTGCCAGCTACCTCAATTGCAGTTCCTAGTAGTCAAAAGCATTTTATATGCACACAACAAAACCAGGCCTGCTCTAGTAGCTAGTCAAGATTCTAGACTGATCTAATGGCATCAAATCAGTGATGGGTAGTTGTTTCATGGTGCTGGTGCCTAGTAGAAATCTTATAGCAGCGGTAGAGGACCCCATGTCAAAGGCAATGATTCTGTTTTGGCACATAATCAGCTTACAAAGAAAGCATCGCTTGCTGCAGAAGCTTGTGAACTAAATATAAGATACAACGTTTATATAAGATACAAAAGGGTAGAAAAGATGGAAGAAGAGCGTACAGTACTTATCAGCATTGTGGTGAGAATGTCTGCTTCTAGAGTGGCCCTGCTGTGATTGTGATCAGGAGACAGTTGTAAGTCTTGTGAGGACTTTTAAGCCTTGTAAGTCATTGTAAGAAGTTAGTGATCCACAATACAGTTAACCTGAGCACTTCCAGGACTGTGCTGTGCTGTGCTGCACATCCAGCCTGGCCTCCATGCTTGTGTTGTGCTGCATAATCCCTTGGCTGCAGGATAAACTCAGCCAGCCCATTGTGAGAGACTGAAAGAGTTAACATCTATTGAGGTCTCAAACATTGTGGTGAGACAAGTTAAGGTCTGCATAGAGACAAGTTAAGGTCTCCATAGCGACAAATTAGGGCCTGCATAGCACCGCAGGTGAGAAGCCATTGGCACAGAGTCTGGAGGGTCTATCTGAGGATGCACAATTCCACCTTCTGATGTGCCTTGTAACTCGCTGTGTATGGCCAGGGGTCATACAGAGTTCATTTGAGAAAGGGGGTCACGACCACTCGAAAGACAATGGCGCCTGTGCAGAAGCTGAAGAACATTCTGGAACAAGAACCATACAAGTCCTCAAGGGGGCAAGACTAGAGGTGGGGACTGGCCTATAAAAGACACAACTCTGAAGACCCACATGCATGCCCACTACTGGAGGATTATCACATTTACCATCGTATTGCAGGATCCATGAGTGGTGATCTGTCTCTGCCCCTCTTCCCCTCCCCCTTTCTTCTTTTACCTTTCCTCTTACAAGTATTTCAGTTAGAACTCATGTTGCCTACTGTCACACTTTCCTAGTTCAGGTTGGTGTTTTTACCATCAATAAAGTGTTTAATTGATTGTTTGGTGTCATTTTGCCTTAATTTAGCCCAAGAGAATCACAGATCTGCCACAGTCCTCCCCGGGCAGCTCAGTTTCAATCGCAATACCCATTGTAACTGCAGGAAGCTCCCACTTGGCACCAGTGATTATTATACTTGCATGGCCTTGGTTTTACCTAACAGAGCAGCAAGAAGTTCTCATGAGAACATCCTTTCTGTTTGATGGCATAAATGCTGAATAGAGCTGTTTTCCTGTGACCAAAATGGAGTAACCTCTCTCCACAGATGGGATCAACACAGCATGCCACGGGAAAATCCATCCAGGATCCATACAGTGCTGCACAACCATGGGGTTCCCAGCATCTGAACTGACATAAGATTCACTTGCTATCTACATTCCTCTTTTTATTCTCTCTTATTAAAGCAACTATTGTATTAAGCCATTTTTGGTCAGCCCTTTCTTACTGAGACCTAGAAAGAGCCCCGCACCATCTCATTCACTCCCTTTCACCTCATCTCCTTCCCACTTGCCCTCACCTTCTCACTGGTGCAGAACAGGCCCAAATACAGCCTACAGTGGAGAAGGTCCCTTGGGCTTGGCTCACTGTGCCTAAATAATTGGATAGGAGTGAACTAATGATAAAGATTTGGCTTTCTATAGGGGGTGGTAGGAAAGGAGAAAGGAGAATATGTCAAGTACCATGGTGAGGGGGCTCTGTGAACATGGACCAGGAAGCCATGTACAAGCAGATAGAAAAGCTATTGAAGAAAATCAGCTGTCAAAGGTTGCACTACGTAGACTGGGAATGTGGGTGTTAATGAAAGCCATGGTTACTGATCCAGTGTTAGACAGGGAGCTGGGATGTCAGCCCAGTCTGTTCTGTGCTATTATTTTTGCTAACCTCTGTCAGAGGGAGTGTGGGGGGAAATCCTAGCATTAAATCTTTTAGCCTTTTGTCAAAGACAGAGAAAGAAGTAAACCAAGATAAAGTGTTTGCAATGTGCATTATAGATGTGGCTTTCATTCAACATTATCCCTTGCTCCTTTCTATTTAGCTGCTGAAAGCCTTTTATATGTAAAAGCCATGTCTGGCAATCCTATAGACAATATTAAAGAGAGAGGGTGGAAGGCATGAAGAAAAGGTCTGTTTAGCTGTCTGGAGCTGCTGTTGTCAGTAAGTTGTTTTCCTTCAGACATGCACACAAAAGTGTAGAAAAACAGCAAAGATAACTGGGGCTCTGCCTGTGGTGCTGACTTTAATTTGCAACCTTGCTGCAGGAGGTGCAGAGTCATTCCACGTGTCCAGCCACTCTGCAAAACAAGAGATCAGACTGCATTGCCTTCTCCTGAAACATTGCTTTTAATTTGCCTTCAGATCACAGCCTTAAAGCAGGGATGGAAAAGGTAAAATTACCATGGCTAAAACAAATCTTTATTATCAGAGGTTAAAGGAGAGAATGTGCCATAAGTAGCATGTGACAGCACTGGAAATCTAAGGATCCCTCACATAACCATGTTGAGGAATAGGAAACATCATCTGATTTCTTCTTGCTGGTGGCCTGGAGGTGTGGAGAAAACCTGTGTAGGAAGGGAGGAATGGCAGTGGGGACAAGCTGTTTGCAGAAGCATCTCCCATTTGTACGTGAGTGAAGGCTCTGTTTTGTCACCTGGTGGTGACTTTGAAATGTGTAAGACCACTGTCTCAGCTATTTCTCCGTGTCTGCTGAAAACTCTGAACACTGCTGAGCTGGAGCTAGGGCTTGTGGACATCTTATTAGATTCTGGGATCCCAAAGATTAGATGGAGGCTCTATCACAGCCTCTTTTAGGTTGTCTATTTCCCTCACAGGCTGGGCTAAGTGACCTGTGAGTGAACAGTGTTCAGGTGGCCTGGTGGCAACGCATTTGTCAGCCCAAACCCCACCATATTGTCATATCAGCTTCTCCTCCCAGCTGTTCTGCTCAGTTACCATTCCAATTCATACCTTTATAGCAGCATCTACAAGAATGCTTATAACACCATTCCCTTAAACCTAAGCAGCTCCAGCTTTGGCCCAGCCATCCTGCCTCTAGCTTTTGTTGATCCTCATAAAGAATTTTATGGAACAGGCTGAGCTGGATTTTTTTGTGCTATGGAAAATGTAAGCAGGCAGGTCTTTGCATCAGCCAGGGCCAAATGAAGCTTTTGAGAGCAACTTAAATTTCTGCACCACTCACCTTTGCAATCCTTAATATAACTTATTTGTTTCACAGAGGAGGTAGGATTGGGTTTCTTCTGTGTAAACTTATATTATGAGTCAGGAAGGAGATGAAGTGTGCTTATGAATATGCAGCAGCCTGCCTAATGGTGGGCCATACAATGGGTCAAGGATGGAAAATGGTTTGCTGTACGAAACCATATTTTGCATTTGAGTGCAAGCTACCTTCCTCTGATTGCAACTGAGAAACAAAAACATTTGTCACCCTCTTAGAGGTTACCAGCCTGCCTAGCACAAGGATGTTGTGGCAGAGGGAAGGAACTGCTATATCTGGGATTCTAGAAGTGGTCCTAGATAGGTTTTGTCTCTGGCAGTCCCAGGGAGGCAGCAGAACCTAGACCAGTAAAAGTTGAAGTGCTGCATAGCATGTTCAGGGAGAAAAGACCCTCAAGGTACAACTTTCTTCTGCAGGTGGATATGTCCATGAAGAAGCTTTCTCCATGACTGTTTTAGGAGTCAGACAACTCAAAACAGCATTCTCTGCTATATGCAAGAGTGCTGGGAGAAATTACTTTTGAAGTCAGACAGCAATAATCATACAGGAGGTGTTGCTTGGTCTGCTACTGATCTCAGTCAAGTCACACACTCTCCCAAGGCCCCAGCTTCCTGCTCTGTAAACAGAATAAACTGCCAGGTTCCTCTGTGAGGTGCTTTCAGCTTCACCAGTATATACCTTATCAAATAGTGATCCCTAGCTGTCTTTCCTTAAGGAATGGATTAGTGGGCTGTTTCATTCATGTCTGACCTGTTACTGAGGCAGAGGATTTATTACAGGTAATCATAAGATGTCTGTCAGGAGAGAGCTCTCCTGGTGGACAGTGAGTCTGGGGTAGAATCAGGAAGAGCTCTAGGACAGATGACTCTTTCTCAAAGGAGCCACCTCATCGTGTGAGAAGGTGAGAAGAAAGACTCCAGCTGTTTGTCCATTCACTCTTCTCTTTCTACCTCCAGTTTACTCAAGAAAGGGTTTGGTTAGACCACTGTTATGCTGGTGGAGGCTTATTCAGGTAGTCAGGGAATGGCTCTCAAAAGCTGTAGACTTAAATGCATTCTCAGAGTGAAACTTATGCTTTGAATCTGGTGGGCTTTTTAGCAGCTCTTGCACATTTTTCTTCTTTTTTCCTTAAGCACATAGTTCTCTCTAACAATCTTATTTTTGTTATCCACCTTGAGCCTATTTTTAGCTCTCTATATATGCATGCAGGCTCATGAATATCGTAAATGTCACATATAAATGAAGGAGTTATTTTTCCCCATCATACTGATCACGCAGCTGGTGGCAATCATTTCAGTTTCAAGCTAGCTAAGGTCAACATAGTTAAAAACTCTACCAAGGATGAGTTTATTAAAGAAATATTCATGGCAACAGTTAAAGTTTTGCAGTCACTACAGATCATGAGACCTCCTGTGAATTTTTGTTTATTGGAGTCAAGTTTCCATGTCTATTAATTCTGATTTTGATATCAATTTCCTGTCTGTGTTATTTTCTCATAGCCTATCCCCAAATTTTTCAACTTTCCTGATGTTTCTTTGCAGACTTAGCTTGCTAACTGCCCTAAATTAAAGTCAAATAGACTGTGGCAGACAGGAGGAGCATAGTTAGAGGATATGTAATAGCAGTATTCAATATTCACATTCATATGTGGTTTTTGCTGTATTTGTCTCTCCTTGTGAAATTCAATTTCCTATAGCTCCTGAAGCACTCTTCAGTGTGATACCGCACAATATAATAGGACTTACTAGATGTAATTAAAAACTCACAAATCTGAAGTCAAACCTGTTGCAGTAAGATTGGCTCTCACATTGAGAGACTTACTAAACACCCAGAACAAGTCTGTTGGCTAGTACAGCTTGCCGGTTGAGAGCTCTAATCCTAAACCTGTGACTGCATCACACCAAGGCGCTTTAACCTGTCAATGACTTAGCTGGCTTTGTTGCCATGCTGAGAGAGGAACCACATTTGCAGGGAGGGCATGTGGCTTCCTTGATGAGGATCTGTATCAAAGTAACTTCATAGCTGGACATGAAACATGTTAGTATATGCATGCTGGGGGCAAAGACAGAGAGGGGAGAGAACCAAGAACACTCAATGTTTTTTGTTCTGCTACAGACAATGTGAACAGATGTGCTGATACTTTTAATAGCCTTTCTGGGAAAGCACTTTCTATCTGCTCCCTGAGCGCAGACAGACCATGGAGACCAGAATCTCATGATTGCTGTTCTTTTCCCTTGGAAATTTAAGCATCATGTGAAGAACTTCTGAAGCTGTTTTCGCACCACAAAGAGCCTCACAGAAGTTTAAAAACATGGGTGAGAGGTAAAAGAAAGTACACTTCACTTCATGCCTTCTCCTCATGCTGTAGACCTGGGCTCTTCCGGGTGGCACACAGAAACCTCCTCTTCTCCCAAACCTGCTTCTGTTGCCCAGCATCATGGGTTATGGCCAGATGTATTAACTAGACAAATTAGTGGGCTCTTCTTCTTCTGAGAATGGCCTGACTTGCCATTCAGGGAAGCATAAGTTACAGGTGCTAAGGAAAGCACCCTTTCATGAGAGGAAAAAAAAACTGATGGGAAAGGGTTCACAGGCCAGAAACTACTTAACTTACAGGCTGGAAACTACTTAACATGGTCTGTGGCATACTGTAAGACAAGACAAGAGGTAAGTTGACAGCTAGTCACTATTTTTACTTAGTTCTCCCTAGAGTCTTGTTTGATCTGCTGGTAAATTGGCTTCCTGAAGGAAGATGGCTGTAGGAATGAGATCTAGGTGTCCCCTGCATGCTGCCTGAGGCTCAGAACTGAGATAACTTCTAGCAATAATGGTTCTGTTTTTCCCTCTTTGACTGCTTGGCCAAAAATCCCTTTGCCCACACAGGTAGCTGAAGCTTGGTGTAATCAAGCTAAGTACAGACACACACCAGCTGGGGGAGGCAGAAACAGCTCCTGCAATGTGAACTGGATGGATTAGGTAACAGCAAGATTTCCATACTGCCTGAGGATTTCTGATTCTGAGTGGGCTGGAAGGAGGTAAGATTTTTTTATGGCTTCTGGAGGAGATTTGCTCACCCAGATTAAATCACTGAGACAACTCATAAAATATATGGGTGTCAGGATAGGTGGGTGGTGGTACTGGGGGTCATATGGTGATTTGGGGTAGAGGAATCTTGATATACATCCTGGCATGTTTGAAGAGGACAGCCTTTGGTGAGAAGCCACTTTACCTCATGCACAGCTACATCAAATTCTGATCCCAGGTGCCAGCAATGCAAGTCACATCGGTGGTGAAGCAAGAACTCAAACCCAGTGTACAATGTGACTACCAGAGCAGGTTTCCTCTCTGCAAGCTTTACTTTGTACAGTGAGGGGACTGAGTTTGTTAAGTGATGCTAGGAGCATGACCACCTCCTCCAGCAGCCCAGGAGTCCCTACTGCCTGGCTGCTGGAGCCCAGCCCAGTGCCCAGGGACCCAGGGTCTCTGCCCAGGATATGGTTGCTGCTTTCCCATTTGTACATGTGAACAGCTGAGCGCATATTCTAGACATATACAGACACACACAGAGAGGACACTGACATGGCGTCACACACACTGCCACAGACAAGGCATGGCCTTCAACGGCAGCCACATACAGGATGCACATAAACATACAGGATGTACATAAACAGGACCGACAGCCAAGTCTCCTCTCCTAGTGGGCTGGCAAAGACAGAAGGTCACTAGTGCAAGCACACACACATGACATTCTCCAGGTTCACAAGCACACACATGTCCATGGATATCCCAAGTACCATCATGGCCCCTCTGCCCACTCAGCACCCCTGCCCCAATCCCAGGCCCCCTTACCTGCCCCACAGGTCCCTGACTCACTGGCTGGTCCTGAAAGGGCTAAACCTCTGACAATACCTGACTCAGACAGTTTTAGTTATTTGCTGAAGCAAAGTAGATAAATAGGACAGATATTTCAAACAATGTGACTCCTTGTCTGGCACAATTAAAACAGATCTTAAGCTCGTTAGGCTTACTAAAGCACTGATAACATAGACTCAGGACACCTGTGCCAAGCTGAGCACACAAGGAACTGGTTTCATAACATTCCAAGGCCGAAGGACTGATGAGCTGCTTCAATGACCATATATGGACAAAGGAGGCCCAAAGTTCAACCAGTGGACAAGTGAGGAGGACTATCGGAGACCACCGGAGGACCCCCGAAGACCACCAAAGAGGACGACTATGCCTACAGATTGGACATTTGCATATGCTAATGAGTTCCAGGAAATCTCATGTTTATGTATATGAATTCTCGGAAATCCTGTGAATATGTACAACTTTATAGTATATAATCTTTGGACGTTTGCCAAATCATTGGAGCACTCACGGTGGAACCATCCCCAGTGATGCCCAGCACTGTAATAAAGGATGCCTGCTTAATAGTAACTTTGTTGCTATTGAGTTGTATTTTGGGAACTTTCTAAATACTCTGTTTCCTCCTACAGAGAGGTTTGGACTTTGAAGAATAGTATCTGCCAATTTTGTATGAGTCCAGCTTGGTGCTCACTGCAGACACACAGCACCCACACACTTGGCCCACAGGCACCCCACACTCCCAGGTCCCCCCACATACCAGCATGGACCCTCCACCCACCTGGTACCCCAGCCCAGACCTGAAGCTCCCCTGCTCACCAACTGGTCCAGCTTGAAGATTGCCAGCGAATACACACACTCCCTCCAGGCACAGCAGGTTTGGGGGAAGATACAGACACTTGTCCCCTCCAGCAGCCAGCACCAAACACATGGGCTGTGACCTGTGGTCCTGTTCCAGCTGCCAATGCTGAACCCCTCACTCACACCGATACCCCCAGCAAATGGTTTTCAGGATACAAACTGTTCCTATCCCAGTGGCTGGAGGTCAAAGACCCCCCTTGGTCTTTTTATCACTGGCACTGGGACCCTCCCACTCACTCCAGTAGCCAACACCACAGGCCAGGGGTGCCCACACCCTGGGTCTGACCCCAGCAGCTGGCACCCACTCCTCTCATGCCGGTGGCCCAGCAGCTGGCACTGAGTCCCTGCAGCACTCACACACATGGGATAGAGAGTGAGATGATGCAGAGAGGTAGTTAAGAACAGACAGGACAGACTGCAGTGATCAGGCACAGGGCTCAGCCAGACAAGCGTACTGACCAGCCACAAGTTACAGGCGACTGACCCCTTTTTAATCCTTGTCTGTCTACCCCACCACTTTGTTCCTCCCTGCCCAATCTTCCCCTGCACATTGCCTCCTCGTCTGGCATAGTCCCACTGACCCCCTCCAACATCCTGGACCCTCAAGGTTTGCATCTTTATCCCTTGCAATATTCCAAGTTTGCCTGTGGTTTCTTGATAGACCATCAGCTGGTGTGACCGACTAGGTTTGTTTCTGGTTATTGTCTTTGGTAATGCTAATTGCTCAGATTTTATGACTCTGATTGTCTCCCTTTCCTTATTGTCACAGCTGAGAAAATAAACATTCTTTCACTCCACGTATCCACAAATGACTCTCTTTTATAACCTTTTCTGCCTACTCTCCCACTTTGTTCCTCCCTGCCCCTTCCCCCTGCATGTTCCTTGTGTCTGTGCAACTCTGTTGATTCCCTTACTCCCACCAAGTGTCCGGCGTCTCCCTGCTGATTCACAGGCTTATCAGTTGCAAAGACAGAGATTCTTATCTTAGGCGTGGCACCGGTAACTGCCAGATGGCCCATCAATGCGCAAAATTGGCAAGGTTCGTTTCTCGTCAATGTCTTATTGTTCGGGTTCTTCTTCAGATCTATGCCCCAGTTATGTTTGCTTACTGTCTCCCTTTACCTAATCATTCCAATTAGAAGTCCTCAATCATATGCCTTGCTGGTATAAACATTCTCAGCTCCACTTCTTTCCTTATCAACTAGTGCAGCTGGGCAGGTTTCTTTCAGGTCATTGTCTTTGTTAACACCAATTGATCAGGATTTCTGTCTATAACTGTTTGTTCTCTTCCCTTTCCTCTCATCCCAATTTTGTGAAGCCCCTTGTCAGACAAGCTCACTTCAAGGAATAAACATTCTCACACTTCATATATTCTTTCAGGGTTGAGTAGCAGTTGTCTCCAATAGAGTTGTCAGATGAATGGAAAAAGTCAAAAGTAGGTATTCCAGTTATACATCTGGCCTGCCAGGTAGGTTAAATTGCTGCATAGTTTGCCCAGCTCGCAGATTTCCAGTCTTCCCAACTATCTGACTTCCCATCTAGCTTGAGCTGTACTGACAGAAATAGTAACAGAAAGACTTCCTTTTTTTTTAAAAAAAAAAAAAAAGATATAGGTTTCCCCCCCCCCCCCAAATGAAATTATTAAACGAATTCAGTCCCAGAGTAAATTTGCTTATCTGTATTTTCATTCCAATTCAGGATGGAATAAACTGATATTTGAAAACTTAGTATTTTTCCAGAGGGTAAAATGTCCACTTGCTAGCCGTCTCTTGGTCTTGATCTCTTTAATAGACACTTGGAAAAGTGCTAACTGCACTATGCAGAGCCACATACTGAAAGGGCTAAACCTCTGACAATACCTGACTCAGATAGTCTTAGTTATCTGCTGAGACAGATATTTCAAAGAATGTGACTCCTTGTCTGGCATGATTAAAACAGACCCTGAGCAAGCTCGTTAGGCTTCCTGTGTAAAACACTGATAACATAGACTCAGGACTCCCGTGCTGAGATAAGCACTCAAAGAACTGGTTTCGTAGAATTCCAAGGCCAAAGGACTGATGAGCTAATTCAATGACCATAAATGGACAAAGGAAGCCCAAAAGTTCAACTAGCGGAGAAGTGAAGAAGACTATTGGAGACCACCAGAGGACCCCCGAAGACCTCCAAAGAGGGCGATTATGCATGCCGGTTGGACATTTGCATATTATAATGATCCCATGTTTATGTAGATGAATTCTTAGAAATCATATGAATATGTATAACTTGATAGTATAAAATCTCTGGAAGTTTGCCAAATCGTTGGAGCACTCATGGTGGAACGATCCCCAGTGCTGTAATAAAGAATGCCTGCTTAACAGTAACTTTGTTGCTAATGAGTTTTATTTCGGGAACTTTCTGAAGACTCCGTTTCCTCTTACGGAGAGGTTCGGATTTTGAAGAATAGTATCTGCGAATTTTTGTATCAATACTAACAAATTAATTGCTTTTTTTTTTTTTTTCCATTTTGGAAACTCTCTTTTGGTGCACCAGAGAGCTTCATAAAGCTTACTAAGTGGCTGATTTAAGTTACTAAGTAATACAGTTGTAGAAAATAATACATTTCTATAAAATGAGCAGAGGGTTTTGCTGAGTAACCCAGTAAAAACATTTGCACCAAAATTGGGCAGATGAGCCCTGATTTGTTGTAACGTCTTTCTGTGGTTTCACTTTATGAAGAAATAGTCAGTAGTCTCTCCTCCGAATTGTTTAAAACAATGTATCAAGAAAACAGAAGAGATCAGACAGGAACTTGTAAAAAGCCTTTGAGTATAACATATGATGTGACCTGAAAAAGATAGAATTGAACCATGCCTTGGAATGAGCAAGGAGTTAAATTTTTCATTTTCCATAAAGTCATTGCTCCATCTGAGGAGGTATTTTACTAAAAATAAGAAGTGACTGCCAGCAAAATATCAATAAAAGCTGTGCAAAGGAGAGCAATTTGGGGGTTTGTCTTTGAAAAGCACAGTCTTGAACTGCACGTCAAAACACAGTAGTTCTCACAAAAATTGTATGCATTTTTGTCACAGACAAAATCTCACAGCTATAAGAAAACACAAGACTTTTCTGTCTAACCTCACTCAAAATATGCTGCTGAAAAATATGCAGGAAAATAGCAATCAAGGAGAGGAAAACTAGCTGTGTATTTTCACATTTGGCAGATCAACGGCTGAAGGAGGAATTAGAATTCTAACTGAGCACTTTAAAAATTTGAGACTAATTAAATGCAAAATACCTAATTGTTTGATATCATGACACTTCTAATGCAGTAAAATATTAAGCATGGGAAAAATAATGATCCATTCTCTATTCTTCAGTTACCTATCAGAGTAACAATGAGAAACTCACCATGAAAACTGGAAATGATCTTTTTAGCAGAAAAAATAGTCAAGGGGTTTCTAGCACACATATTAGTCTTTCTGTTAACAGAAAGCTCTGAATGGCTTAAGCAGTACTTTAACAGCTCTGGGGCAAAGACTATTTCTTTGCTGTGGAGGTCCCATAAGTTGCATGGAATTTGGTTAATTAATGGCCACTCAATACAGATTTTTCCCTTCCCGCACTTCAACATCCTTCTCTTCACTGTGTAACTGCAGTCTTCCTGTAGCTTTTATAGGGACACCCACTGGACAGTCTCTGGCAGGAAAAGCATTTCTAATTTGTGTGTGAATAATCCTTGTCAAAGGAACTCTGATGACAATGCCAGGCCTTCATAAAAGACACATGAGGATGCTTTTTAAACTCCTGATGCTCTTGTGTCCTTGGCTCTCATAAGCACAGTTACAGGGGTCCACTCAGTGTCTTTGGAAAACGCTGATTTTTCTGTAACAAATCACAGAATCACAGAGTGGCTGAGGTTGGAAGGGACCTATGGAGGTCATCTGGTCCAACCCCCTTGCTCAACCAGGGCTGCCCAGGACCATGTCCAGCGAGCTTTTGAAGATCTCCAAGGGGAGGGACTTTACCACCTCTCTGGGTAACCTGTGGCAGTACTCAGTCACCCTCACAGTAAAAAAGCGTTTCCTGATGTTTGGAAGGAACCTCCTGTGTTTCAGTCCATTCCCATTGCCTCTGGTCCTGTCACTGGGCACCACTGAAAAGAGCTTGGGTCCGTCTTCTTTGCAATCTCCCTTCAGGTCTTTTGATTGATGATATCCATCATAATGAGATTGTTTGACATTGATGAGCCCCTGAGCCTTCTCTTCTCCACACTGAACAGTCCCATCTCTCTCAGTCTTTACTCGTATTCTCCAGTCCTTTAATCATTTTTGTGGCTCTTTGCTGGACTTTCTGCAGTATGTCTGTATCTCCCTTGCACTGAGAAGGCCAGAACTGGACCCAGCATCCCAGATGTGGCCTCACCAGTGTTGAGGAGAGGGGAAGAATCCCCTCCCTCAACCTGCAGGAAACAGTCCCCCTAATGCAGCCCAGTACACCCTTAGCCTTCTTTGTGGCAAGGGCACATTGCTGGCTCATGTTCTACTTGGTGTCCACCAGGACCCCCAGGTATTTTTCTGCCAAGCTGCTTTGCAGCTGGGCACTCCCCAGCATTTACTGGTATATAGGGTTTTTCTTCCCCTTGATGCAGGAATTTGCATTTCTCCTTTTTGAACTGCATGAGGTTCCTGTCAACCCATTTGTCCATCCTGTTGATGTCCTTCTAGATGCTAGAACAACCCTCTGACAAATCAATCACTCCTCACAGTTTTGTGTCATCAGCAAGCTTGCTGGAGGTATACTCTGCCCAATCATCCAAATCATTAATAATTTTAAATAGGATTGGATCCCATATTGACACCTGGGGTACATTGTTAGTGGCTAGCCAACAACTACACCTTGTTCCACCAGTCATCACCCTGTAGGTCTGTCCATTCTGTCAGTTTTCAGTCCACTTCATTCTTTGTTCATCCAGCCTATGCTTCATCAGCTTCTCTATGAGGATCTCATGGGAGATAGTGTCAAATGTCAAGATAGACAATATCCACTGTTCTCCCCTCATCTACCAAGCAAGTCTTTCATCATAGAAGCTTGTCAAGTTGGTCAAGCACGAACTGCCCTTAGAGAATCTATGCTGACTTCCTAGAAGTGTCTGGGGGACTTCCCCATAATGGTGCCCTGTAAGCACTACCTTGTTTACATGGAAATGTTGGAGGTGACCTTGCTTAAGCCCCGTTTTGCTGATTTGCTGATCCCTTTCTGTCATATTACCTCATGACTTTTCCTTGTCAACCTGTTATCCAAAACTGATGCCACTATAGAATGTCCCTTGTAAAGCCCTACCCTAACTATGCTTTTGTTTGGTTGGTAGATTGCTAATGACAAATTGTCCAGGAACAGGACACAAGGTGATGTATTATTGTCTTGACTACTAAACCATGAAGAGTTACTAAGGATCTGCTGAGAAGGAAAGTAGGGGAACGATAGTTTTGGCAGGGGAAGATTGTGACCACTGACACAATTAAAAACTAGAAAGACTACCCCCTCACTCTCCTTGAGCATGCGTAGTAAGTTAAAATCATATTGTACCTTTAAATTCAAGCAAAGAAGATATGAGTCAGTAAGAGACGTGTAGGCTTAGCAAATTCAATGATTATGTAGTAGATAGGTGTGGTGTGTTAATTGTAATGTATAAAAGTCACAGAAAAGTTTGGTAAGCATGCTAGCTTTGTTGAATTACCACCTAGCACCCAAACTTGCGCAACTTTGAGAATAAAACAGTATCTCACCTCAGTGTGTGACAATTGCCTTATTGCACACCAGGTAAACGAGCAGTATTTGGGATAACAAACCCTGTCCGTTACTCCTTCGCAGAGCTGCTGATTGCTCTCTCCCTCCTCTGTCATTCCTAGTTTAAAGCCCTCCTTGACCAGTCAGCCACCCTCCTGGCAAAGATACCTTTGCTCCGCTTAGGGAGGTGGATCCCATTTCCCAGGCAGATGCTGATCTGTGGACAGTGTCCCATGGTTGTAGAACTAAAAACCCGTCACCAACACCAGCTCTGCAGCTGGTTATTGACCTACATTATCAGTGTCCTCCTCCTCTCACCCTCTCCCCTGACCTGCAGGATTGAAGAGAACATGACTGGGGTCCCTGTGCCCTTGGCTACTGGCTGCTGTAGATCTAGAGTGACAGGGATACCCAGGTGGAATGAAGATTTGAACATAGCACCTGGCTCTCCACACTGCATTTCTTCAAGGACTTTTGGGGCAATATTTAGAACACATCTTGTGACCCCTCTACCAAGCCCATCTCTGTATACGGAGGTGCAAATATAAAACCTGGCTTCTCCTAGGAGC
The DNA here is from genome assembly GCF_030463565.1 of Pelecanus crispus. NCBI lineage: Eukaryota > Metazoa > Chordata > Aves > Pelecaniformes > Pelecanidae > Pelecanus > Pelecanus crispus. Next base: position 57,204,971 of record NC_134676.1, read on the forward strand.
AAGGGTGGTGATGTGGTCATTCATTGTGCACAATTGCCATGTGGACTCACAGAGAGCAATGAGGACTCAAATGACAAGGCTTTAGTTTGGGAAATCACAGGAGCTCTATATCCAAACACTTCAAATCAACCAAAGCCTTAGGGCAGAAGTCAGCTTCTAAACATCAGGAACTAGGTGTTCCGTCCCACAGTAGAGTCAAACTGCTTCTGTCCAGCCCTCAGAGTTTAATAGGTAGCTTGTGGAAAATACAGTCTTTAAAAATAAATGCCAGCAGAGACTTTTCTTCAGCACAAGGCTTCTGTATTTTGAATGATCCTTTTATTCTGATTTGTCTTCTTCAGTCATAGCTACAATGACCAGTGCAATAAAAATTTTGTCTCTTGGTCTCTGCATTCTCATTTGTCTCCCTCTGTTTATCCCAAAACAGTGCAGACCTTCAGAATGGATCTGAACAGCATTTCACCAATCAAAAAATGGCTTCTTCTTTCCCCAAATATTATTGTCTCTGAGCTTTTCCTTTATTTTTTCATTTTTCTTCTTTTCTGAGTAACAGAATGAAAACTGAAGAAAGCAGCAACAAAATTCCTGAAAAAGAAAAATGCCACTGCTGCTCAAAGCACCAGACAAAATATTAGTGAATTTTCTGAAATACTTCACTGAAGAAATTGTTCACAGCTGCCATAGGGCTTTCAGTACAGAAGGAGCAGTGACAGGCAGGCAGGAATCTTTGTACAGCACACCACATAAAAGGTCCTCTGCACACCTGACACTCTTCGGGTGGTCCCCATTCTTGTTTTCTCTCTGTCCCTCCTATTTACATGTAGAAGTGTTTTTCTTCCTGTATTTTTCATCCAAAGCATGTTTAGACCTTCCAAATCCATCTGCGTTTTTGCCTCCAGCCACTGACCTATGGAGCACTATCTTTGTGCCATGTGATGTGGACATCATTATGCTTTCTGGTAGTTGACTGGCACTAGACCAATTCAATCAGCTTTTGAGCTGGTTTTATTAAAATGCAACCGATATAGAGAAGCTTATTTAGATTCCCAAATCATGCTGACTTGAAGCCCTGTGTGGAATCTCTCTGGTGCTGGTGTTTCCAGAACAGCTTCTGTCAGCTTACCCAGAACATCCCTCCATATTAGATTTCTGCCTTTTTAATGACATCTAGTTTTGGTTTTAAGGCTAATTCTTTTTCTAGGTATTCCAACTGTTCTGCCTTTCATTTTAATGGACTAATGAAAATAACAGGACCTGGTGTCATTGTGCTCTATATTTGTGAGCACTTAGTGTCCTTAGGGATTTCCTTTATGCAAATTACTGTCTTTTCTTCAATTGGCTTTTATTGCTCAGTTTCTCCCTGAAGAGATTAATTTTTTTTTTTTTTTTTTTTTTTTTTTTTTTTACTGCTTTGGGATACTTTTTAACATTTTTCTCTAAAGGTTAGCCAGCTGACCTGGGGAAAATTAACAGATTTATCATTCTGTGGTTCATTCAAAAAAATGGAGGAAAAATCCAGAATGAGTCTAATTGAACAGGTGTTTTCTTTTCTAAATGGGAACACAGATCCATTTAACTTCAGCCTGTTTTGTACAGATTTTTGATATTTCATAAAAAATGTAAATTCTGTAAGCCTCTAAAGCAGTATTTCTCCTATTAATTGAAGATAACTCAAAAATGCCATTTGCAAATGAAAGGTATCTTTTATTTACATAAAAACCACCCAGAACAATTTCATTTACTGAAAGCAAAGGCTAACTTAGAAGACAGCAACAGAGATAGTTTGATACATTAAAAAAAGTTCTTTATGTTTGACAAAAGCATTTTTTAAAATTGACTTGCTTTATGTCCCTTTTTTCTAATCACACACTCGGTTCATTGTTATGCTTGCCTAGCTCTAGTTACATTCTGTCCTGTATCCATTTCTCATATGCACTGGTATCTTTCTGCTGGCATGTGCAGATTCACAAAGTATTCATTACTCATATCAAGGTGCTTTTCTACGTCTACCCTATGCAGTGTGTTTTCCCCCACAGTTTTTCACAGACTTGCAGTAGCCAGTAAGTTAGAGAGCCATTCTTGGAGCATTGCAGCACAGTGAAATTGATGAAGAGCACTGAGCTGGTTTCATGCACTTATCCTGAGTCGAGAGGGACTGAGGGACATGGTTGTCCAGCCAGAGCTAGAGCCCTCCATCAAGGGAATAAAGTGTTGTGAGATGAGCTTGGTAAAACACAAGGTCTGAGACAAGGGAGTAAAGCTGTTGGGGAGACTCCAGTCAATGATGACTTCTCAAGGGAGGAGAAAGCTAGAAAATTGCACTGAGCAAAGGATCTGAGGTATCAGTTCCTGGTGAGCAGTGCTAGGGACCCTCTCAGCTGTGTGGGCTGGGCCAGGTCTTTAGGTGGGCTTAGACTGGATTTCAGGAAGAGGTGGGTCAGAAAATGGATATTCTGAAATGGTATGAGGAGCCAGTCTATGTGGGACCATTAGACTTCCACGCCTGCATCAAAGATCAATGGGTAGTTCTCACATTGCATCCTGGGACAAAGGCTTCATGTCATGCAACAGGGAAAATGGGTGAAATCAGCCATGTGTGTTGCTCAAGAAAATTAACAATATTTAATTCCTACACAGACAGGTTCAATTAGCAATGTCCTGAGACACAAATGTGTTTTTTCTTTTGTTTGCTCTGGTATTTGGTTTATAATTATCCTTTTAATACAAACCCATGTTGCAGGAATTTGTCTTTTCTCTATTATTTTTAAATATTACATACAACCAATCAGAAATTAAATGTTTTTCCTTTCCTTTAACAAAGAACATCAAAATCCTCTTTTTATCTGTTAGAACCAGGTCAGTCCATGTCAGTAATTAGTCTATAACACACACACACACACACACACACACACTTTTTTTTTTTTTTCTCTTTTAATGAAGGCTTTTTGGCTTCCTCATCACACTGTTTTAGAAATCTTACTGTAGACAATTACATTTGGAAATGAAAATCTTTTCTGGTCACAGTAAAGGCAACCCAGAGAGTTACTATGATGTGGTAAAGCAAAGGAGATAAAAAGAATGGCTTTTCAATATCAGAAGGAATGTCTGGGGATGAGAAGACATGAAAAGAGAACTACACAAATTCACATCTAGGCAGAAAAAAGACTGAAAATGACAAAAGAGCCTACTGTGTCTAGGGTTGAGATGTTCCAGATGGAAGTAACAGCAAAGAATTATGTCTACTTTTTTTCAAATAATCCCAATGCCATTTTATTCCCTTTAGTGCTAGGTGTGTCTCAGGAACTTCATTCCTAACAAATACTTGCCAATGTAGTATCTCACAGAAAGCTGATCATGAAAATGCTCACTTCCTTCCCATCCTTTTTAGTATGGTTCTCATCAGCCTTCAGTTTTCCTAGAAAACCAAGTGCTAGAGTGACTGTGTAGGGAGGGATGACTTACAAGCAGCAGTTGTCTCTCTTCCTCCCCCTCCCACAATTCTCAGGAGAGCTGCTTGCCTGAACGTGTAACCCACATCAGTCGTGATAGCATAGTTCTGTGGGAGAGGCAAAACCAATTTCCTGGGCATGGTAGCTCCTTCACTGGCAGACCTGGGTCTGGAAGGGAATACCTGTGTACAACCTCATAGGTGACAACACTGCCTGCTAACAGTCCTCACAGAAGTGGCCTGTTTGATACGGAAAGAGGCTACTGCAGTCCAAGGTCCACCTGCAGTGACTTGGCTTGCAATTGTTAATATGAATTCTTCAAGTCACAGGGCAGTGAAAGGCCTGGAAAGAATGCTAGCAGGCAGGCCATTTCCATCCTCCCATTAAAAGTATTCACCACTGTCTGGTGACTGGGGGGTTCTTCTCCTATCACTGGCAGGCAGATTCCTCTGTTCTTTGCAGAAAATGATTACTACTGTGGTCCAACAGGCCCTTCAGTGAGATATTTAAAGCCTTCCTTGCAACCTCAGTGTCCCTGAAAGAGCTTGGCTCCAACTCAGTACCAGTGATGTGAATCTCCCAGGTATATGTGCTTGCCCACAGGTATCCAGAGGTGATCTGATCTCACCTCTCTCAGACTCCTGTGTTGAGATTCTGTCTATCTACAAAGGGAGCTTCAGTGGGTGATTTGCAGCAGACACCTGACTTTCAGACAGCTGCATTTGAACCAATAGAATCTTTACCTTACAAGTTCTATAGCCAGATACTGTGCAAAGAGCATCAGTATCTCTCTCTCTGATTCATGGAATAGGTTGAACACTGACTCATCTAAAATGACTGACTGCCTCTACACCTTGCCATGGTGCTGTCACAGAATAATATAGCTTATATCCCCATTCCCTACTGTTAATTGCTGAGTCAAAGGAGTAATTGCTTACAGATGTTCTCTGCATCTGCAAAAAGAAAAAAAAAAATCAACATAAGCCAGGATCTTCAGGTCCATCTGTAAGACATATTTGACCCACTTAAGGCAACTGATACAGGAATAAGCTGTGGTTCCAAGTTGTTTGAAAAGGATGACTGGCTTCTATAATTATCTTCACAAGGAGCACACAGTTTCTGAAGACTTCCCAGAGTTATGAAGGATTATTAATAAGAGACATACCAGAATGTATCACAATTCCATGGCAGCTGGAAATACAAATGAACTAAAATAACTTGGGAACATCAATCCTGTGCACAGTGGTATTTGCAATAGTGACTGTTGCCAAGGGGTGCTGAAGACCATTGGCTACATGTTACCTCTAGTTGAGGACCTTACTTGTCCTGGCAGCTGGGAGGCACATTCCTCTTCCATATTGGTGGCTATGAATGAAGATGTATCTAGCACTTGCTACCTTTCTTGTCATGGCATGGCTCCACTGTGAAGAACTACCCCAAACAAGTTGGAGCAGGAATCAGTAGGCACAATTAGCTCAGTGCAGCAGCATGGACCAGGTTAAGTTTCATGATAAGCACTCATGCCAGTACCATTTTTCTCCTACCCCTCAGTAGCCCAAGGATGGGTGGCCAATCAAGCTTCTTGAAGAAGAGGCAATATTACTGATGGCAAGTCCTGAAACTCCTTTGAAGTGGGGAGTAGGCAAAATTTGCCACCGGCTTTTTTCTTTTCTTTGCACCAAATGTTCTGTTTTACTGCCTTTATCCAAACATTACACTTCAGTTAGAGGTGTATCTGGTATGCAGGATGCTGTAATACCGGTACCTAAGCCATGTTTTTCTGCAGCATACATCACATAAGAACAAAATTAGGTCAGATATGCAAAGTGTTTTATTACTATTCTTATGAAGACCTAGCTAGAAATCATGATAGCAAGAAATTATAATACACATCCATCTGAATTCCAGCCATTACTGGACTTTTTGCGAAGTCATCAATACACCAGTAGAATGTATGGTTATGAATACATGAAACAAAATTTGTCTTGGACAGAAAAATCCCTAGGACTAAAGTCTTCTGTGTTAGTGAAAAAGAAATAAAGAAGGGACATGTGAAAATTTGCAGACTTGATCTAATAACTGCCAAGCAGAAAGGTGCTCCATTACCAGCAATTCCTACAGTTCTGAAAAACTGAACTGAGACTTAACTGCTTGGAGCCTTTTCCCATGCTCATTCTCAGCATTGGAGAAGACTATATTTCAGTGGTTACATTTGGTACCTGAGTGTGTCTCTAGCATTAACTGTAACTGCATAAATTCTGCATGGTGTTTCAGATTAATCAGATTTCTGAAAATCAAGCACAGTAGGAAACAGGTGCACAAACATTAAACTCTATCCAAAGTGCAGCTTATCTGGGTAACAAAAGCTGTCTTACTCTGGACTTTCTGGCAAAATCTCCAAAGTTGTTAAAAAACCTCAATCAGAGTTCTTGGTGGCAATATAAGATTTTTGCTTTCTGTGATCGGGCATGGGGTGGGGGAAGAATAAAAAAAAAAAAGGTAGACACTTTCTGAGAATCCAGTTCTTCTTCCCCAGGAAAACTTTGTCTGTGAGCATGCTCAACTCCTGGGAAATAACAACAAAACAAAATTATGATGTGCTATTAAGGGGAAAAAATAATCCCAGAAAGAAATGACAACTCTCTTTGTCTAGCAAGGACAAAGGCAAGCAGTGTCCCTGACCAACAGGATGAGTGGCTTTGGGCTGCCATTGAAATTTGTGCTTCTACAAAGAAGGCAACCCTATACTGGAAATGAAATGAAAGAAAGTGGAGCAGTGGAAATGTTTTTTAAAAGGAAGTCACAAAAAGCACCCAGTAGCTCTTGCTCAAGAGCTGTTTGTGCATCCATGTGGAGGGGAGAAGGGCTTAGCCACTTGAGTTTGTTAGAAGGAAAAGATATATTTGTCTTAGGTGGACAAAAAATCCATATTGCTGGTCATGTGGCAAGCAAGGAGTAGTGTGTTGCAGTGGTCTTCACAGGACAAGGCAATACTCTGAGGGAGGGAGTAAGGCATCCAGAAGGTAGACATACATGTTCTAGGGTACGGAAAAATTTCTTGGTTTATGAAACTTGGAACCTAAAGTCACCCCTGTGTTAGCTGCAAGACTAAAATGATCAATGATATTAAAAAAGTGTCCGAAGCGGTACAATCCAGGTAAGAAGCTTTCTTGTGTCTTGTCTTCTGCCACCGGATAGCTACATGACTTCAGCTGGAGGCAAGTGGGGGGCCACAATGTCTTCTAACTTTGCTTAATTTCTATTTGCAGACAGGAAATAATCCAGAGAATAATAAATTTTTCTCAAAGTATAGTGCTGCATGCTGGACACAGTACTGCAGCTGAAACCTTTTCCTCTCCCCTTGAGTGTACATCGAATATTCTTATTAACACATACCAAGAGAGGTGCAACAGCATCCTGCTGCTGTTTGTGAACTAGTTTCACCCTCAAAACCCCTAATAATGTACTAGCCCTCTGGCTACCTTTTTTGTAATTATACATTTGTTTTTTCCCCTCAAATTGTATCACTTGTCTCTGTGGCATTTCATGTTGTTGACCTCAGGCCAATTTTCCAATTTGTAAAGAGCATTTTGAATTCTGATCCAGCCTTCCTGAGTGTCCCTTTCAGTTCTGTGTCATCTGCAAATGCTGTAAGTGCACTTTACTCTCCATCTTCCTGGTCATTAATGAAACAATTGAATAACACAAGGCACAGGCCAGATCCCCATGGGAACCAATTTGCATCTCACAAATGACAGTGAATCATCAATAACTATTTTGACTGTCTGCTAAAAAACAGACTATACCCCCAGCCAGCTGTCTGTTCCCCACATAGCTCATCAGAGCCATAGGTTCATTGTTTGCTAACAAGGAAGTTATGTGCATGTTTACTGAAACTGATACATATTGCACCCAGTGTGTACCTTTATGAGCAAGGCCAGCTACTCAATCCTTGACAAATGCCTGCTCCCTGTCCTTGCCTTCTTTTCCTCCACAATGAGTTCATTCAGTCCTAAATTCTTTGGTTCCTGGGCCTGAAGTTAGGGAGATCACCTTAGAGCTCTCTATGGTCTCTTTTTCCCTTTTACAGTAGTGAGTGTATATTTGCCCTGCACTTTCATGGGGCTTCACCTTTCCTCTACTAGTTCTCAGAAACAGTAATCTTCAAGATTATGTTGGCTGTTTTCTTCAGCACTCAAGGATGAGTTTCTTCATACTTGGCCAACTTTCCCAATATTTTATCTTGTTCTTTTCTTTCCTGCAGCCAGTGTTTTTCTTGCCTTGTAAAATTGTCTGGTCACAGTTTTGTGAAGATTAGAGAGAGAGAGAAAAAAAAAGTAGAATATTTGTTTATATCACCCATTGTTTGCTCTCTTTTCCCTATACTTTGCTTTACTGTTCTGTTGTACTTGAAGAATGTTTTTTCATTGCTTTTTCAGGTGTCTCATACCTATTCCTCCTTTTTTATGTCCTGGTATTGTAGCTTTTGAGCCTCCAGGTAATATTTGGAATATATGTTTGCACTTTTCTCCACAGCTGTGAGGATTTCCATCTGTGGAAAGAAAATTCTATGAAAACTACACTACTCCTGAAGATGGGCAACTAATAAAAATGCAGATGTGATGCCATATAATGCCAAACTGTGAGGAACTGATGAGGTAAATGTTAAGTATGGTTGGTAAGGTCATAATGGAGTGTCCTGTGGACTAATAGGACAGATCTCTGTGAAGTAAGACTAGAACATACCCTCACCATTTTGAATTCACTCCTGTTGCTCTATTATTTCCTTCCCCCTGATTAGGATGTGGGCTTGTATAATCAGGGAGTAGATGGGAAAATAAAAGAACTTGGGGAATTTGGACAGGACACTTACTTTTTTGATGCTGCTCCTCTTCCAGCATTTTGTTTCTAGGCTGCAAACTCAAGTCCAGCCAGTTCACTAGGAATAATCACACATTATTGCTCTCTAAGGACAGCTGAGTATCATAAATGGCTTGACGGCAGCAGTGTTTTCTATGTCTCTCTGAACAATGCTTGAGGCTAACACATACTGCAGACTTTGGAACTTCAAGCATAAGTTGTTAAGCAGAGTAACTGGAAGTAGTTTAGGACTATGACATTGATGGAGAAGTGATATCTGCAGTTTGTGGGATGAATTTAAGCAAATGAAAGACCATTCTTGTTTGTGGCCCAGTGTTAGAAAGTAAACACCTACACAGTGAAAGCACAGATGGCTTGCAAGTCTTGTATGAGAGTACTGGCATTAATTGCAAGACTGAGCTGGAGAAACAGTCTAAGATGCCTACTGTTCTGCAGGAGTTTCTTACTGCACACTTATTGATTACACATGTTACTGGATATGAAATAAATTTCCATTGGCTTTGTACCCAATGGGCAGAGGTACGAGCGATGCTACTTGACCACTACAGTGCTAATTGCATTTTCCAGTTGTCATCAGGTCTGCAGATGCTACAGGTCCATCAAACACTACAAAACTAGTTTTTTCTTAATGCAGGTGACTGGCACAGCTTCCTGTTCCATGTGCTTCCCTATTTGGGAATGCTGACCTAATGGCCTTGCTCAGCACATACCACAGCGTTGAGTGGGAATGATGTCATGTGAGAAGGCTTCTTTAATCAGGTCAATTTCTGCTCATGTGAATAAGAATACAGAGGCAGTTGTGGTCATATTCAGCAGGGTCATGTCTTCTTGTCTTCAGAGTTGATAAGCTAGCCCTTTCATTTCTTGGGAGTAACTATGAAGATTAGTCCAGATGGCTCCTTTGTGGATTTTTATTGAGATTATGGGCATCAGACATCTGTGTTGAGTAGGCAGTAGGCAGCAGATGTGTGTATATACTTGGCTACCTGTTGTGGTGTGGTGTACTTGGTTTAAGCACGTTGGAGATATTATTTGTTTTTATTGTAATAAACTACTTCTTTGAATAATTAATTTCTTTGTAGACAAGATGAGAAACTAGTCATAACTGACACTCAGTAACAGTCAGGAATTAGTTCAGAAGTAAGTGTAATTGATTTACATTACTATAGAGACCATTAAATTTTATGTTTTCCTACAATGTTCCTTACTGTGAAGTAATATTATGCATGGGATATCTTTTGTTGTCATTGTAATTTGTTAGGCATATACAACATGTTTGCTTGTTAAAAATACTCTTAAGTACGAATTAGAAGAGTCCTGTCACCATTTAGACAATTGTTTTGAACACGAAGCCAGCTCCTGTTTGTTTAATGGGATCTGGATTGTGCTCACAGGAATGTGAAGCTAGAGACAAGATGGGAACCCACTCAGCCTTGCTTCAGGTTTCTGTGTAAAGCTTCATGTCTCCTCTCCTAGAAGTTTCTGTCCATTATTCAGGCACTCTGCAGTCCTGGGGAATCCCTCTATTTCCTCCAGCATGTCTCACCTCTGACAGATAGTGCATCTGCTTTCAACAAGTTTCAGACTATCTGGTTTTAGTTTGGAGGGTACGATGAAGAATTACAGCCTGTCACTTCTGACTCCTCCTGCTCAGTGGATAGGCACCTTCTTTTGTCCCTTCTGTCAAAGAAATGGGCAACCTGAGTCTCAGGTCCTGACTTTTGTCTTTGGGCAGTCGTCATGATTTTTCTGCAGTTGTTCAGGTGAGACCAAGGACAGAGTGAAGAAAGGAAAACTTTTTTTTTCATGTTTGCTGCCAATAGAACTCTCCAGTCTACAGCCCTGAAGCAAGCCCTTGGTTATCACTGAGAATTTATGCAGAGGAACTGCAGTCCCATTCGCTCCAGAGCAATTGGATGGGAAAGTGTCAAGAAGCAAAACCAGTTCTTGATGACGATATAATAACAGAAGAAAAAATAAGTTATTCTGGAAATGTTCCAGAATATTGTTCCTTTCATTGTGTTTCTTCATAATATCTGTGAAGACAATCTTCATTCCAGGTTCTGCAAGGACAAATTTACCAAGTATGCCTCAACAGGAAGAGAAGAAATTGAGAAGTGAATTTTGGAATTACAGAGAGTACTGCCTTGCAAATTAGGTCTATGTGGGGCTATTTGAATATCTTTAGCATCAAACTAGAGGTGAGGTGGTGTTATGACTGGTGAACAATAAGTCCTATTGGAAGAAAAGTGCAGTTTCCAAGGATGAAAAACATCTTCATGAATTTGTGCTTAATTGACAAATATCATCATTTAGGAAAAAAAAAAAAAAAAAAAAAAAGGAAAGGGTATAAGACTTCAAACAGTATTTTTAAGCTTTGGGGTTTTTTTGAAGTTTAACTTTAATGTCAAAAGGTTGCAAAATAAAAGAAAGCATTAAATTTGTTTATTTCATTGTTAGGCTCACCATGCACCAAAACCTCAGCTATCTTTTGTCATAAAGTGTAGAAGAATTAAGGGGAGTGGAATAGTCATGCAGCTGTACCCTATTTGCAACTGAACTAACACAATGAGAAGGGACGTTTGCACATCTCTGAGCGCATTGCACCAACATATGCAGCAGTTCAGAACTTCTTGCTTGTCTATGCTTTACCTTTCACAACAAACCTCACAAAAGATGTTGCCTCTTCGTACACAGTTTGGCACAGAGTTCAGATTATACTGCGCTGCTTATGTTTAGCATTAGGAAGGCACTTCAGAGCACTGATGTGGTTAGGGAGCGATACTAATGCACGGTGAGTAGAGACACCATGCTGCAGCTACTTTCTAGGAAAGAAGGTGAAACAGCAGGACTCTGGGGACAGCTTTGGAGAGTGATGACGGAAGTCACAGGGGTAAAGAGCTGAGGAAGGTCCTGAAATACCAAGTTCTGAAGAGGACAGGGCTAGAAGAATCAGCATTTCCTAGGGAATGTGTTGACCTAGTCATGCGAACTTCATTAATTTACAGCTGTTCATTTATTAGCACTAACGAAATGCATCCATAAATAAGTAAAATTAAAAGGGAGTTTGAAGATATCCTTAGGAAGATATTAACAAGAAGGTAATTAAACCATCTCTAACTCAATGTTGTGCTTCAGCTAACACATAGAAAATAAATGGCTTCACATCTTTGCCATGAAATGGAATGAAGTATCAGTATTTTTGAGATGGAAGAATTAGAACTTCAGACATTTTAGGAATTCCATTTTGCAGCAGCAGTGGTTATACTTCCTAATGCAAATTGGTTTTGTATGAAAAACAGGTTTCTTTTTATGGCAAACATTTTCTTTTGACAGATCAGAAATTTTTTCTGCCTTTGCTTGAGGAAGAAATAAGTAATCAAAAAATTCCTGACCAGGCATAGTTAAAAAACAGTGAGATTGATTTCTTCTTCTCTTGCATAATATTAAGTTAAAGAGTTATTCATGTAACTGCGTCTTTTGAACATTGTGCTCCTCCTACTGACAGCATTCCCATATCTCCCAAAGGTGCAGAAACAGTGAAAATCAGAGGTCAACCAGGCAGCACTTTAGTATCATCACATCAAGACATAACAAAGAGGCCTGTTGTCCAGTCAAAACAGTTGATCCAAGAGAGCAAAGAATTGACACACTTTTAAACGGGAAACAATGCACAACCCAAGCTATATAAAGAGGTTGGGATGAAGAATCATGGAATGCTTTGGGTTGGAAGGGACCTTTAGAGGTCATCTAGCCCAACCCCCCTGCAGCGAGGAGGGACATCTTCAACTAGATCAGGTTGCTCAGAGCCCCATCCAACCTGACCTTCAATGTTTCTAGGGATGGGGCCTCCACTACCTCTCTGGGCAACCCATTCCTGTGCCTCACCACCCTCATTGTAAAACATTTCTTCCTTATATCCAGTCTGAATCTACCCTCCTTTAGTTTAAAAACAGTACTCCTTGTCCTGTCACAACAGGCCTTGCTAAAAAGATTGTCGCCATCTTTCCTATACACTCCCTTTAAGTACTGAAAGGGTGCAGTAAGGTCTCCTCGCAGCCTTCTCTTCTCTAGGCTGAACAACCTCAACTCTCTCAGCCTGTCCTCGTAGGAGAGGTGCTCCAGCCCTCGGATCATTTTGGTGGGCCTCTTCTGGACAGGTCCATGTCCTTCTTGTGCTGAGGGCTCCAGAGCTGGATGAAGTACTCCAGGTGAGGTCTCACCAGAGCAGAATACAGGGGCAGAATCACCTCCTTCGACCTGCTGGCCATGCTTTCTTTGATGCAGCCCAGGATACAGTTGCCTTTCTGGGCTGCAGGTGCACATTGCCAGCTCATGTCCAGCTTTTCATCCACCAGTACCTCCAAGTCCTTCTCCACAGGGATGCTCTCAATCCCTTTGTCCCCCAGCCTGTACTGATATCGGGGGTTGCCTCGTCCCAGGTGCAAAACCTTGCACTTGGCCTTGTTGAACCTCATGAGGTTCACACAGGCCCAGCTCTCCAGCTTGTCCAGGTCCCTTTGGATGACATCTCGTCCTTCTGGCATGTCAGCTGCACCACTCAGCTTGGTGTCATCTGCAAACTTCCTGAGGGTGCACGTGATCCCACTGTCTATGTCATTGATGAAAGTATTAAACATCACTGGTCCCAGTACTGTCCCCCTGAGGGATACCACTTGTCTCCATGTGGACATCAAGCTGTTGACCACTACCCTCTGGATGGGACCATCCAGCCAATTCCTTGTCCACCGAACAGTTCACCCATCAAATCCATACCTCCCCAATTTAGAGAGAAGGATGTTGTGGGGGGACTGTGTTGAAGGCTTTACGGAAGTCCAGATAGATGACATCTGTTACTTTTCCCTTGTCCACTGATGCAGTCACTGCTTCATAGAAAGCCACTAGGTTGGTCAGGCAGGACTTGCACTTGGGTGAAGCCATGCTGGCTGTCTCAAATCACCTCCCTGTCCTCCATGTGCTTTAGCATAGCTTCTAGGAAGATCTGTTCCATGATCTTCCCAGGCACAGAGATGAGGCTGACAGTCAGTGGTTCCCAGGATTCTCCTTTCTTTTCTTTTTAAAAATGGGCACAACGTTTTCCTTCTTCCAGTCCCCAGGGACTTCACCTGACTGCCATGACTTTTCAAATTTCATGGAGAGTGGCTTGGTAACTATGTCAGCAAATTCCCTCAGGACTCTGAGGGTATATCCATGTATTGGAAACTCAGTTAAATCTTGCTATCTGATTGTGATAATAATGGATAACCATTGCGTCAATTAAACAGCCATAAATCACCAATTTTAAGATGGTGGAAAGAGTACAAAATAACTGATAGCAGCTCTGCAACCAGTATCTTATTTTCTAGAAGTGAATAGATATGAAAATTAACTTGGAGCAGGCTGACCCCTCTGTAAAGTGTGCTGTGAAACACAGTATTAGTTGATATATTGTGTATCAGAACAGCCGGAAAGCTTTGCAAAAAATGAGAAATTGTTTTCCTTTCTCTCACATCACTACTGGTGTCTTCTCCTACATGGGAGAAAGCAGCCTCTGATCTTTGGATCATTTGCCTTATGAGACATTGTGATGGCCATTTCTGTTCTAGCTTTGGTGTTACGGAGTTCTGCTGTTAACTTTCCCTGTTAATGGAGCTGCCTGGAAGAAGAAGAGTATTTTCTTTTCAACAGTAACAGATTTAATACTGTGGGGTTTTTTAATAATGTCTTGATGAAATTAGTGGTTTGGTTTTTTTTTTTTTTTTTCCCTGTCAGTTTCCACAGAGGAATTTAATTTTGCTACAGCTTATGGGAAAAAGAAACTTCTGACTGGCAAGTTTCCTCACTAAAAAGGACACAGAAAACTCTCAAATGGCATGAAATATTTACCAAAAGAACAAGAACACTTCTGATGTTGTTACTGAAATACTGCAACAAGCACATTCCCTTTTTATATTCTTTCATCTTGTCAGAAAACTCAGAAGGGAATGAGAAGGATTGTGAAAGAATTCTCACAGCCTCTGATAAGCCCTTTTCTACTTACCCTAAAATCCAGAAGATTCTTTCATTCTAAAGTCAGCATTTTTAATGAGTTCAGAGAATTCCAAAGATACTGTTATTTCAGGGATAAATCTGCCAAAGTGAAAGGACCTGCACTGGGTTTACTTTCTTGAGCTAAACCAAACTACCTGTGGTGTTAAACCAACCAATAATGCATGTACTCAACAGTCTTGCATCTGATTTTTTAAAAGTGTGCAATGCCCAGTTTATTTCAGCAGAATGAGTTCTGAGGAGAATATCTATCTTTTGAAAAGATGGCCGCACCTGTAGATGCCACAGGAGACTTCAGGAAATAATCTCTGGGCACCTACAGCTCATCATGTATGTAGTTCTTTGACTTGCCCCAACCTCATAGAGGCTTGTTGAAGGAGACCTGAAAGGTATTTAGATCAATATGCTTTTGCCACAAGGTGACTTCTCTTGTCCCCAAGTTCATGTTTCACTTAGGAAGGCATACATGATTGTACAGTGTTTCCATGTCTGGTGAGAATTCTCCAACGCCTTGTTTCTTATGCTTGGTATTGCGCATGGCACATGACCTTATAACTGGAGTCTGGGAGACGGCCTATCCAGATGCCTTTGATATTTCAGGTTTATAAGGTCCAGGAGTATCTCATGCAGGAATCAGGGGATAATTCCCTGTTGCTTCTTCTTGCCTGCATGAAAATTAATGCCTAGGTTGATGTCATTCAACATGGGCTCACCAAATCCATCTTCTTCCACTCTGGAACTGGAAAATGAAAACAGACTACCCAGGAGTGAAGGAGTTTTTTCTCCAAGCCACCTCTCCTTGCTCACAGATCTGTTTTAAGCAGAAGCCTCTCTAAGCAGGAAGCCTGAACTGAAACAGTGGGACATGTGGCATAACTTTGAATTGGGGAGCAGAACTGGGGAGCACTTGACCTGCAGTGTCCCTGTTGAGAATTGCAGCATCCCTGAGATGGTTTATTATCCAGTGCAGCTGGGATTTACAAGGATGAATATCTGATGGTGTCTTTCTGTGCGAGCTAATATCATTAATTCATTTGGCTCCCTGTTAAACCTGGCACAGACCCTCTGAGACCAATGTCTTAGAGAGGTCTTTCCTGTGAAATTCTGTGATTGTGAATTGCTGGGGAACCTAGCAGGAACAGGTGGGGACAGCAGTTTCTTACTTTCAGCTGTGCTTTCAGAATATTTTTGTTTAACATTACTTTGCTCTAGCAGGTTGTTTCTTTTTGTCTATTAATTTTAAGAAATATATGGCAAGCTTAATCTGGTGAGTGCTTTAAGAAGCCTCATATAGTTTCATTTCTGAAATTGAAAGTGAAGAAAATACTTGGGTTTAAAGAAAAAAATACCTATTTAGATTATTGTCACAGCCTTGGTGTATGGTGACAGACTGACACCTGTGCATACCCTTGGAAACAACAGTATTGCAAACAGGAAGGTGTCAGACTTCCCAAGCTGACATGGAAATTATTAAAGTCCTAAAGCCTGTCAGAACACTGACTCTAGAACCCAAAATGTCTGGTACTGTGGTCACATTTTGCTGTCAGCCCAGTGCTGGGGAAAAGTCAGTGTGGGCGTCAGCAGCAACATGACTGGATTCCCTGCTCCTGAAAGACTGATGAGAAGTTGACTAGGAGCTCTTTGTGCTGAATGTCCTTCCTACACAGCTCAAGGAGGTCTGTGCTTTAGCAGGCACTGTGGAAAGGAGCTGTGGGACTGTCTGTACCCAAAGTATTTTCTTCTTACTTCTGCTGTGTGACTAGGCTCCCAATTAATCATAGATGCAGCCCCCAGTTCAGTTCACATGGGGCTAAACCAATTTCAGACCAAAGTCAGTGATTTTTCTGTGTCACTGACAACTTTCAGTCAGTTTAACAGGTTGGGCTAACTGGTCACCACAAACAAACAATGTCTGCACAAGCCTGTTTCAAGCTCCCCTTTTGAGCAGATAAACTCAGCAATGCCTTATACCAACTGGTTTGGTTTGGTTTGGTTGCAATTTTATCAAAACAGTCTGTTTTCCTTAATTTATCAAGGACTCCACCTTAATGTTTCCAGAGAACAAAGCAGTTAATGTTTGCTCAAGAAAGGGGTCTGCCTTCTGCTGCAACTCTGCTTCCCTGTATTGAAAGATGAGGGCAAGCCACAATGATATAGATGTGAAAAAAGTGCTGTCAGCAGGTAAGCTCACTACTGAGTATAGACTGACACTTCAGTGCCTCTGTTGGATCTGTCCCTGGTACATGTAATTCTGTAAGGGTCAAAGAATTAATTATATATTGTACAAGGTGAACTAAGCAATGGATTTCCCATGAGTGTTTTCTAAGTACCAATTATTATAAAAGCTGGTATATTAAAATTATTTTTGCAATTTTTTTTCCTGTGCAGTGATTAATCTGCCTGCTCTATACCACTATTAAAATAAGTGCAAAAAATGCACTCTTGCATCAGGATTTGGTTGCGATGTTGTTCATCCTTGTTAGTCAAAAAAGGACCAAATTAAGGAATAGGAATAAAGAATAGAACAGAAGTACCAGAGACCTCCACATGAAAAGGAAGAAACATCAGCTGCCTGAAGAAACTGGCCTGGTTATAGGCCAGTCCTAAACTAAGACTAATGAAACTGTTTTCCCTAGCTGTCAGCTAGGAAGGTCCATGCTCTGTAATCCTGCCCACAGCATTATTCTGTGTGGGTTAAATCACTATACTGGAGAAAATTAACTAGGGAAAAATATATGACTTGAAGAAAAAGAAGGATTTGTGGCAACCCCTGTGTTGAAAACACGGAGCAAGCCCAATTCTGGTGTCTTACCCACTCCTCAGAGCCCTGGTAGTGGTTACAGCAACAGAGTAATCCTGCCCTGAAAGTAAAAGGCAGACTGAGGAGGTGTGGAGAGGCTGAGCTGTCCCTCTTCATGTTCTGTGAGCCCCAGAGCTCTAACATGTAATCTCTGTACATGTCATTATTTTCCCTGTCTGTTTTTTATTCCTGAAGTTTTGCTTTCATCTACAATTTCTTCTCCCCTGTGCTGTGCACCCTCAGCCTCTCTGCAAGCTCTGAATACACCTCAGAGTTCTCCATGCCATCTGTAGCACCTACTCTTCCCTTCCTGTCTCCCAAGAAAATTCCTCATGATTTTCTTCTACCCTTACCAGTATCCTGTTCTTGCTCACACATCCACTGCTAATCTTGCACGCTGTCCTGGTTTCGGCTGGGATAGAGTTAATTTTCTTCCTAGTAGCTGGCATAGTGCTGTGTTTTGGATTTAGTAGGAGAAGAATGTTGATAACACACTGATGATTTTTGTTGTTGCTAAGTACTGCTTATGCCAGTCAAGGACTTTTCAGCTTCCCGTGCTCTGCCAGGTATACAAGAAACTGGGAGGGGGCACAGCCAGAAGAGTTGATCCAAACTGACCAAAGGGCTATTCCATACCATGTGGCGTCATGCTCAGTATATAAACTGGGGGGCATTGGCCGGGGAGCAGAGATCACTGCTCGGCAACTATCTGGGTATCGGTTGGCGGGTGGTGAGCAATTGCATTGTGCATCACTTGCTTTGTATATTGTTATTATTATTGTTACTATTTTACTTTATTTCAATTATTAAACTGTTCTTATCTCAACCCAGGAGTGTTTCTTACTCTTACTCCTCTGAATCTCTCCCCCATCCCATTGGGGTAGGGGGAGTGAGCGAGCGGCTGTGTGGTGTTTAGTTGCTGGCTGGGGCTAAACCATGAAACACGCTCTTTCATTTTTTCCTCTTCTCTTCCCAATGTTCTGGTGCATCATTCACAACCTTTATTCCAAAAGCAACTATTCCTTACATTTCTCTTCCCTTCCTTCTTTCCATTCAGTAGGTTCACTCAAAATAAAGTAGCTTTTTCTCTCCTCATGGTGCAGAAATTATTATCATTCCAGTGACTGGACAGGAAAGTTTTCTGAATCTCCCAAAGTTCTCCGAACACAGAATATATAAACAGGTTGTGGTATACTGGATATGTAGTGTCCCATTCAGGGTTTCCAAGACTGCCTGACCAAATTATCTTAAGTTTCTCACCAGGGGATCTTTGACCCCAGTGCCTTTATCTTACAGGAGAATACAAACCCTTTGTTCTCATTCAGGTTTTGCTTCTGAGTATGGTATTGTGACTCGGAAGAGGCCTGCACACATCTAGAAAAATCAATGTTGACATTCTTCAGTGGAGTTCATCAGGGAAATTGTGAAAGCTCGTGTTTTGCATGAAATTGGCAAAACAAAGAGATTCACTTGACAGTTGCAATTTCAAAATATCCAAAGGGCTTTGCCCTGGTATCAAAGAACATACTGAGTGCTGCATCTTAGACAGCAGCAATATTACAATAGGCTGTGCTCTGCCTGTATGCAGACCAAGGTCCTCACCCCCAGTTTGTGGTTACGGGATCTGTCACCAGTCACAATTGCTTCTGATGTCCTGCTTAAATCTGGAGTGATGTCGTCCCAGTGGACAGACTGGCGTACCTTTCGCTTCTATAGCTAGGTGTATTGTTTATATTATGAAGAAGACAGGGGGTGGGGGAAGGGGAGGGAGGGGGTAGGGAAGATCCAAGACATCCCTTGATTAGCACCTGTACTATGAGAAGGGTTGCTTTCAAAATGGTGCCAGGAGGAATTTGGCAAAGGTCATATAAATCAGAAGGAATGCCCTGATTTTCAGGCCACATCACAAGGACCCTTGTCTTTGTCTAGATCTGCATCACATGGCCAAGAATTTTATGATTTTATCATCCACATACATAATATTTCCAAGCAGCATGCTGGCCTAGGGATTATGTGAGTTTCTTTTTTTCCTGTAGTCTCTGTGGCTTCACTTACCTGTGAAGACAGTTCACCTTCAGCCTCTGTGCAGTACAGTCAGCTTTTGGTCACAACCTTCTTGCAGCCTGCCTGTTTGTGGTTTAACTTAAGCTGCTGATGGGTCAAATCATGTCTCTCCTAAGAAGCTCCCAGTCTCACAGGAATACAACCATCCATGTTAGCAGGAAGAGAGACAGTTCATAGCCAACATAGAAATGCACTGTGGTCATCATTTTGGCTGTCCCAAAAGGAGGGCCTGTGACATTCATAGAATCATAGTATCGTTTAGGTTGGAAAAGACCTTTAAGATCATCCAGTCCAACCATTAACCCACACTACCAAGTCTACTCTAAGGCAATCAAGGGTAGACTAGACTAAACCATGTCCCAAAGTGCCACGTCTACCCATTTTTTAAACACTTCTAGGGATGGTGACTCCACCACCTCTCTGGGCAGCCTGGTCCGATTCTTGACTACCCTTTCCATAAAGAAATTTTTCCTAATTTCCAACCTAAACCTCCCCTGACGCAGCTTAAGCCCATTTCCTCTTGTCCTATCGCTAACTACTTGGGAGAAGAGACCAACACCCACCTCACTACAACCTCCTTTCAGGTAGTTGTAGAGAGCAATAACGTCTCCCCTCAGCCTCCTCTTCTCCAGGCTAAACAATCCCAGTTGACTCAGCCGCTCCTCATAAGACTTGTGCTCCAGACCCTTCACCAGCTTCCTTGCCCTTCTCTGGACATGCTCCAGCACCTCAATGTCTTTCTTGTAGTGAGGGGCCCAAAACTGGACACAGTATTCCAGGTGTGGCCTCACCAGCGCCGAGTACAGGGGGACAATCATGTCCCTGCTCCTGCAGGCCACACTATTCCTGATACAAGCCAGGATGCTGTTGGCCTTCTTGGCCGCCTTCGATACTCACAGAGGGCTTGTCCCTTGTCAGCAGCTTGCCAGAGCTTCTTCCCATCTTGGAAAGATAACACTATCTGTGTCTCAACACCTGTCATTACAGAATGATTTCCTTAGCAGAATTTTCTCCTCAGAAGCTTTTCATGGTCTTCTTGAAAACAGATTTCAGTGCTAAAAAAGATAGTCATTGTCTGTGCTTGAAAGGACATAGGTTCAGGCCAGACCTTACTATCTTACTGTCTAGATATGCTGTAGCTCTTGGAGAGCCTAAAAGTTCAGGACTACTGAAGAGCCTGTTGTGACTCAAATGTGACCATTAATTTTGGGCTCCCTGGTGTCTAGAGATGCTGTAGCTCTTGGACAGCAGTAAGGCCTATTGTCCATGTTCCACGTACAAACCATTTGCAGGCAGCGTTGTCTAGCCTTGCTCATGAACTTCTTTTTCTGAATTCTCTCCCCCATCCCACTGGGCAGGGAGTGAGCGAGCGGCTGTGTGGTGCTTATCTGCCTACGGAGGTTAAACCACATGCGTCAATCTTGTGCAGTAGGCGAGAGTTCCTGACTTGATTCTCTGTTGTGCTGCTCAGCCATGCTAGGATTGGAGTTCAGAACCTTCTGAATCTGTTCACTATGACCCTTCTGAAAGGTGACTGGAGACTTCCCTGGGGAAGAAAAAGAAAGATGCTCAAAAAATTAGGCAGCATGCAATGAGGCAAACCCTACCTTTATTCCACAAGGAACAAGTATCTTTTATGCCTAAGCCTTTTGAGGGGAAGCAGAGATCAGGAAAAAGCCAAAGACCTGCGAAGAGGCTGAAGGAATGGCAAACAGCATGAAGTGGTCCTGAATCCTTAAAGCTATTAGTTGTTTGCAAGCTCCTGTTGAATGCACTTGTCCTTTGAGTGCCAAGAGTTCCTTGTGTTGCAGGAACGTAATTTCCATTAATTCGGCTGGTACTCCGAGGTGCTGGAAAGAATACCATCTGTGAGAATACCAAGCAAAATGATTATCACAGAAGCTTGAAGGTGGCAGGAGTCAGCTCCACTAATTGGCACTGACTTACAGAGATAGCACTAATGAGCACCCATATCAGGAAAATACCTAAGCTGTGCCAAAGGGAGCAGCAGGAGGTGGAGAAATGGCTGGGGTGGAAGACAAGTGAAAGAAGCTGGGAGGGGGATAAGCTGTCAGGTTCAGAAATATGACTGATAGACCTTCAGCCAGTTGATCCATCTCAAATCGTTCCTCGGCTTTCTGAAGGCAGAATTTGCTTTGCCTGGAGCCAGATGGGTGAGAAACACTCCTGAACTCACTATTCTGTATCATACAGCTGAAATATAACAGATGATCAGCTAGTGATTTACTGGAGATCTTGGGGATAATTAATCTTCAAACTCTCAACTCACTATGACTGTGCTGGCAGACTATGACATAAGCCAAGTAAAGCAAATTCCTACTTTTTTTTTTTTTTTTGTTAATGAATGAAGACATTTTAAACTGACACTTCAGCTAATTCTCACAGGATATTATTTTTTGCAGTAGATGTTTTTAAGCAACTCAGGCTTAGTAAAACACAAAGTTCAGCATAGGAACATTTCTTGGTGACAGATTTTAATTGGTCAACCCATGGAAAGCAATTAATTGATTTTTCTTGAAACTCCTCAGACAATTCAAGTTTTATTCACAGATAATGGGCTGGAAATATGGCAAGGTTTATGTTCCCTCCTTACAATAAAATAAACACAAAAATTAACTTCCTGAAGCACAGAATCGAATGTATCTTTAGCCATGACAGTACAGTAGTAGAATCATTGCTAGTAGTAGATCACAGAGAGTAGAAAATATTTTCCTGATGCTGGTCTTGTTACGTTCTGAATTTTAAATTTACTGAGGCTAGGGTACATAAAATCTAGGACTAGATTCCAGCATTGGCTCAGCTAATTTCCTGTGCCTTCTGGAAACTTTACCTGTAATTTAGAGCGCTGTTAAACAGTGCAAATGACTGAGGAGTATTTGGCATAGGTGGTGTAGTGTTTCTGTCATTGCAAAGTCTTTCTGTGAAAAATCATCAGATTCAGCTATCCATTCATATCCATTCGCAAGGCTATGTGATGCTTGGAGGTATTAAAAAGGACTCAACAAGGAAAAGAATCACAGAGTTCTACAATGGAGGATTTAATTCAGCAAGAGTAACACACAAGGTCAAATGAGGACTGTGATGGACAGCAGGTTTATTTTACAAGATTATTTTGTCAAAGCTGAGTTTTCTTCTCTCCTGCAAAACTTACTAGTTCTTTCAATACTTCATGTCTTCAAGGAAAATGCACTCATTCTGTTAGAAATACATTACTCATTGTTTCACCTTACCTACAAAGGCCACAGATACCTACCAATTATAAAGAAAGCACTAATGTGAAATGGTAACTTCATGTTACTAACTATAAAAATACCTGGAGGCTGTAAAACCCATTCAGAATGGCATTTCAAAACTGATTATCAAAGCTATCTAAGAAATGCTGAAGCTTTTTTCCTGATTACTTGGCCAGGAAAATCTGTTAAGCTTTATTCAAAATCTCAGTGCTGTCATTCAGAGAAAAGGTGTGAAATAAGGTGAAAATGAAGCTGAACACCACTGTAAGATACAGGTGGATTGTCACTCTTTCTCCACATCTGTAATTATGAAGTAAAGTGTTTGCCATATGAAAGTGTGAGAGGACAAATACAAATTTTTTTCTGGTTATGGAAAGAATGTAGAACAAAGATTCACAGAATCATACAATCATAGAATTGTTTAAGTTGGAAAAGACCTTTAAGATCATCCGGTCCAACCATTAACCTAACACCACCAAGTCCACCACTAAACCAGTTCAGGGTAGAGCAATAATTTCATGTTTCCTGGCTTGGTGGCTGGATTATCTTTTGATGAAAGTAAAAACTAGGAATCATTAAGATTGGAAAGGACTTCTAAGATCATCGGTCCAATCATCAACCCAACACCACTATGCCCACAAAGCCATCTCCCAAAGTGCCACGCCTACCCATTTTTTGAACACTTCTAGGGATGGGGACTCCACCACCTCTCTGGGCAGCCTGTCCCAATGCATCACTACCCTTTCCGTGAAGAAATTTTTCCTCATATCCAATCTAAACCTCCCCTGACACAGCTTGAGCCCATTTCCTCTCGGCCTATCGCTAACTACTTGGGAGAAGAGACCAACACCCACCTCACTACAACCTCCTTTCAGGTAGTTGTAGAGAGCCATAACGTCTCCCCTCAGCCTCCTCTTCTACAGACTAAACAACCCCAATTCCCTCAGCCACTCCTCATAAGACCTGTGCTCCAGACCCTTCACCAGCTTCCTTGCTCTTCTCTGGACATGCTCCAGCACCTCATTGTCTTTCTTGTATTGAGGGACCCAAAACTGGACACAGTATGCCAGGTGTGGCCTCACCAGTGCTAAGTACAGGGGGACAATCACTTCCTTTCTCCTGCTGGCCACACCATTCCTGATACAAGCCAGGATGCTGTTGGCCTTCTTGGCCACCTGGGCACACTGCTGGCTCATGTTCAGCTGGCTGTTAACTAACACCCCCAGGTCCTTTTCCGCCAGGCAGCTTTCCAGCCACTCTTCCCCAAGCCTGTAGTGTTGCATGGGGTTGTTGTGACTGAAGTGCAGGACCCGACACTTGGCCTTGTTAAACCTCATACAGCTGGCCTCCGCCCATCGATCCAGCCTGTCCAGGTCCCTCTGCAGGGCCATCCTACCCTCCATCGTATCGACACTCCCACCCAGCTTGGTGTCATCTTCAAACTTACTGAGGGCACACTCAATCCCCGCACCCAGGTCATTGATAAAGATATTAAACAAGACTGGTCCCAAAACTGAGCCCTGGGGAACACCGCTTGTGACTTGCCACCAACTGGACTTAACTCCATTCACCACTACTCTCTGGGCTCGGCCAGCCAGGCAGTTTTTTACATAGTGAAGAGTACGCTCATCCAAGCCATGAGCTGCCAGCTTCCTAAGGAGAATGCTATGGGAAACTGTCTCAAAGGCTTTACTAAAGTCCATGTAAATGACGTCCACAGCCTTTCCTTCATCCACCAGGCAGGTCACCAGGTCATAAAAGGAGATCAGGCTGGTCAAGCAGGACCTGCCTTTCATGAACCTGTGCTGGCTGGGCCTGATCCCCTGGTTGATCTGCATTTGCCTGTTAACTC
Organism: Pelecanus crispus; assembly: GCF_030463565.1. NCBI lineage: Eukaryota > Metazoa > Chordata > Aves > Pelecaniformes > Pelecanidae > Pelecanus > Pelecanus crispus. The sequence continues at coordinate 57,229,319 of NC_134676.1, forward strand.
AGTATGAACCTCTCCATAATCTTCCCCGGCACCGAGGTCAGGCTGACAGGCCTGTAGTTCCCTGGGTCCTCCTTACGGCCCTTCTTGTAGATGGGCATCACATTGGCAAGCCTCCAGTCATCAGGGACCTTCCCTGTTAACCAGGACTGCTGATAGATGATGGAGAGTGGCAAGCTCCTCTGCCAGCTCCCTCAGTAGTCTTGGGTGGATCCCATCCGGCCCCCATAGACTTGTGAGCATCCAGGTGGCGTAGCAGGTCATTAACTGATGCCTCCTGGATTACGGGGGCTCCATTCTGTTCTCCATCCCTGTCTTCCAGCTCAGGGGGCTGAAAACTCTGGGGATAATGGGTCTGGCTATTAAAGACAGAGGCAAAAAGGTGTTAAGTACCTCAGCCTTTTCCTCATCCTAGTGACAATGTTCCGCCCCACATCCAGTGAAGGATGGAGGTTCTCCTTGACTCTCTTTTGGTTGCTGATGTACTTGTAAAAACATTTTTTACTATCTTTTACAACAGTGGCCAGACTGAGTTCTTGCTGGGCTTTTGCTTCTCTAATTTCCTCCCTGCATGACCTAACAAGATCCCTGTACTCTTCCTGAGTGCCCACCCCTTCTTCCAAAGGCGGTAGACTCTCCTTTTTTTCCCTGAGTCCCACCAAAAGCTCCCTATTCAGCCAGGCTGGTCGTCTTCCCCACTGGTTGGTCTTACGGCACACGGGGACAGCCCGCTCCTGCGCCCTTAAGACTTCCTTCTTGAAGAAACCTTCCTGGACCCCTTTGCCCTTCAGGACTGCCTCCCAAGGGACTTTCCCAACTAGCATCCTGAACAGGGCAGTCTGCCCTCCAGAAGTCCATGGTAATGGTATTGCTGCCCCTCCTCCTTACGTCACCAAGAACTGAAAACTCTATCATATCATGGTCGCTAAGCCCAAGATGGCCACTGACCATGACATCTCCCATGAGTCCTTCTCTGTTTGTAAACAGCAGGTCAAGAGAGGCAGCTCCCCTGGTATGCTCACTTACCAGCTGCGTCAGGAAGTTATCCTCCACACACTCCAAGAACTTCCAAGACTGTTGCCTCTCTGCTGTGTTGTATTTCCAGCAGATGTCTGGCAAGGTGAAGTCCCCCACGATACCAAGGGCTAGTGATTGCGAGACTTCTGCCAGCCACTTGTAGAATGCTTCATCTATCTCTACATCCTGGTTGGGTGGTCTATAGCAGACTCCCAACGGGACATCTGCCTTGTTGGCCTTCCCCTTCATCCTTACCCATAAGCACTTGACCTTATTATAAAAACTGTCGAGCTCTATACAGTCAAAACACTCCCTAACATACAGAGCCACCCCACCGCCTCTTCTTCCATGCCTATCTCTTCTGAAGAGCTTATAGACATCCAGTGCAGCACTCCAGTCATGAGAGTCATCCCACCATGTTTCTGTGATGGTGACTACGTCACAGCTATCCTGCTGCACAAGGGCTTTCAGCTCCTCCTGTTTGTTGTCCATGCTACATGCATTGGTGTAGATGCACTTGAGCTGAGCTATCAATTTCACCCCCAACACTGCCATGCCACCCCTGGGCTCCTCTCTAGCGAGCCTGGTTTTATCCCCTTCCCCTTTGAACCTAGTTTAAAGCCCTCTCACTGAGTCCCACCAACTCATGAGCGAGAATCCTTTTCTGCTTTGGAGACAGCCAATCTCCATCTGCTGCTAGCAGGCCCTGTGCTGTGTAAGTGTCCCCATGATCAGAAAACCAAAATTGAACTGATGGCACCAGCCTCTGAGCCACTTGTTAATCAGATGAGTTTTCCCAATGCATTTAGCATTCTTCCTTGCCACTGATGGGACAGAGGAAAACACTACCTGTGCTCCCGATCCTGCAACCAATCGCCCCAGTGCTCTGAAGTCCCTTTTGATCGTTTTAGGACTTCTCTCTGCAACCTCATCACTGTCAACCTGTACAACCAGGAGTGGTTAATAACCAGAGGGCCATACCAGATCAGGGCGTTTCTTAGTAACATCCCTAACCTGGGCCCCTGGGAGGCAGCAGACTTCCCTGTGGGATGGGTCTGGATGGCAGATTGAGCCCTCAGTTCCCCGCAGGAGGGAATCACCTACCACAATTACCCTCCTTTTTTTCTTAACAGAGGCAGTTGTAATCTGTGGGGCTGACTGACTCACCCGCGGCAACCCCCTGGCTGGACCTTCGCCTTCACCTACCTCCCCACTTGCCTGGCCCTCAACTTCCAGAGCCCCATATTTGTTGTGTGAGGGCAACTGGGAAGGTAAGGGAGGCCGGGAGGGGATTCGCCTGTCTCCCCAGGCGGGGACCTGTTTCCATTCCCCCCCGTCTTTTAGGTCCCCTCCTTCTGCTTGCTGGCAAGAGGGTAGGGGATCCTCCACTCCTTGTGGGGCCTCGTCTGCTGCCTTGGCCCCAGGAGCAGTAGGGTGCGGCTCCACCAGTCTAGCTCCCTCTCACACTCCCTGATACTTCTTAGCCTTACCTTCCTCCTTCAGCTCTGCCACCAGGCTGAGGAGATCATCTACCTGATCACAGAAAAGACATCTGCTGTCTCCGCTGCCCTCCAGTACAAGTGACAGGCTCAGGCACTCCCTGCAGCCAGAGACCTGGACAGCTGCATGTTTGTGTGGGAGCTCCGTCTGGGTCACCACATTCCTTCTGGCGGCAGCTTTCGGGCGAGTGGTAACCACAGATGCCAGGTATTCTCCTGGGAGGATGATGACCACTGCCTGAGTTTCCCTTCAGAGCTTAGGAGGGGGGTGACTTGGCCTTACCCACATGTCCTGCCTGCGCGCAGTGCCACGCAAACTGATGTGCCACACCCACCTGATGTGCCACGCCCTGTTTGCCAGCCCTGTTCGCTCGCGCTGCCTGGGGGCTGCTTTAATAGGTGGGGGAGTTTGGCCGCCGTCACTCCTGTCCCCGCCCACGCTGTGTCAGAGCTGCTGCACGTCAGCACCTCGCCCTTTCCCGCTCTTCCCCGCTCTAGGCGGGGGGCTGGGCTGCCCGCTCTCTCCTTGCGCTTTTGGCGCCTTAGCAGGGGTGCCCCGGCACAAGCGTCCGCTCCGGAGCCCTTCGCCTCGGTGACTCGAAGAAATTCAAGGCAAGAAAAATCTTTTTCAGAAAGTAGTAGCTAGACCAGTTTTTTTACATGCAGTCCAGGGAGGATGAGTTAACAGTTATAAAATATGCAGTGATCTCCACTTTTCAGAAGGCAAGTGACCAACCATGGGTTAGTTCGAAAAAACAGCAGTTTTTCAGAGTTGTCGGGCAAGCCACTCAGTACTAGGTACGTTTCCTTCCAAAACTCATCTTGGATCGCTTTTCACTTTCTGGCTGCAAGAGTCTGAGACCAAGACAGTGAAAAACGAAGGGATCTGTCCATTGTTCTGAGAACTATGTAGATTCAGTGGCTTTTGGAGCACAGCTATGGGAGCCAGGCTCTTCTTGAGCATTGTTTTGGTTTCTGTAAAATTGTCAGGAAAGGAGTGGGAGAGGCAGGATAGATAAGCCAAGAGTGGGGACTTTGTCAAGCAGTGAAGAAAGCAAGTATCTGCTACAGTCTATCCTGTTTGCCTCAGTTCCAAAGCACAGGACATGGCTTCAGCTCTGATTTTTCCAAGCATAAAGTTTGTCCATAGCTAGGGGCTAGTTATAAACTTAAGCTAGAGCAGATCATGCACACCTCTTTGGGCATAGGCTCCTTGTCAGTGCTAATCAACGCCTTCACTATGCTTTTCTAAAATAAAAAATCATTACTTTTATCAGACAATGAATATATCCTTCCCTTTGATGGTGTTAAGAGACTTTAAGTTGTTTTTTACCTTTAACTTTTGCCCTTACTATAGCTCAGGTGGAGGATTAATACAGTGCACACTGCAGAAAATCATATAAGCCTCCATCCGTCTCCTGGGAGAATACTATCCTTGCTGTGCCTTCTGCAGCCTGCTTTCTTCTGGCAGGCCCATTCAGATGATTGATTGAAAATGAGTCGTTCTAAAAATATATTGTTTTTAAAATCTTTGTGCAAATTTCAGATGATTTAATAATGTGTATACATCACTGTGACAAATTTAATTAAAAAAGAAAAAAAGACAGATTAAACCAATGTCATTCCTAAATGAAGTGTCTTGCAGCCATTATAGAATTAAATGATGTCAGCTTTTGCTAACCATTTTTTTGAGAAGTACAATTAGAAAAAAGGCCCCTCTAAAGATAGCTCAGGACCTGCAGAAAATGTTCTCATCTGTGCTGAAACAAAACACTTTAAACTCCAATTTAAACCTTTTAGTTTTTAGAGTACCAGAGGATTGATGCTGCCTCATTGTGGGACTGCCACTGCAGAAACCCATTCAGCTTTCTAAGAGGTAAATGCCCCAGCCTGAAATACTTTTCACATGCTTAGAGTGTAGTGATTCATTGTATCCTCAGAATGTTGTCTGAGATAGGTGAGATTAGCTTGGGCATGATGCTGATCTGACTTTGGCAGCATGCTGTGTTGCTTTGCTTTACAAGAGCTTCCTCTTCTTCCTTCTGTTGTGGGATGATAACTGAGCACAGGTACTGTTTGAGACAGAACTTGCTTAGTCTCCACTACTGAGCACAGCATGATCCCAAAGCAAAGTTAAATCCCTGGGAAACTAGGATTGGAGGAGGGGAAGACCAGCAAAGACAGAAACTGGACTTTAATAAGCCATCAGGATTTATCCCGTGAGGAAGCAGGGCTGAAAAGGGATTCAGAAAGAGCACATAGTGGACATGAAGGCAGAAGGGTGAGATCTGTTGAGGCAGGAGATGGGATGCCCAGTTGTCTGCTGTAAGTAGTGTGACTGACAGCTCAGAGCAGTGCAGCCAAGACAAGACATGTAAGATTGGTATCACATGAACCTCCACCAAATTTTCTCACAGAAAGGAAGCTCTGAAAAGCAATGAACAATTATAATTATTTAATTGATTAGAAGCTTACAGCAAGCACTTACCAGCAGCAGACAGTAATACTATTCTTAACCCCTGTAAACTTGTTTGTATTTTTAATTCAGTTAACACTTGGAGAGAGACATGGAAAAATACTCTTCTACGAAACTCCTCCATGGAATCTGTTAATACCATAGGTCAAGTTTAGAAAAGCTGTAGAAGTGAACTTATCCAAGGATTACAAATTTTGGAGATGGTTTCAGTTTTTTGTAATTTTACTTTAGTACCATATGCATAACTTTGTAAATTATTTGACACCTCTGGAATTAATATTAACACAAAAATTAAATAGAAATGGATTAGTAAGAGGGAAATTTCAGTAAGTTACTGTCTATCTGCACCATTAGAAATGCAAGAGCTTTTCTATTTCTGTTTCCCACCCCATACTCTACAGCCTGTTAACTCATGATCCTGCCTTTGCTCTGCTGCACTTCAGCTGTGTAACTCTTTATCCTGGTATTGTCATCAAATTAAAATAGCACTGCCATTTCTCAATATGCATCACATTGTAATGCACTATAAGCATATGATTAAAGCTCAGTACTGCCTAAGTTTTATCAGCAGAGTTTTTTACTGACTGTGAATGTCTTTTTAAAATATTCTTAGTGTTATTGATTGAAGACCTAAATTCCTTGCTCTTATTCTTTTGTACAAATCCTGTCTTCCAGCATGTAACATAAAGATGAGAGAACAACATTTCTCTAGATCTGGAAGCATTCCCTTGAACATTTTACTAGCTCTAAAAGTTTTAAACCCTCATTTATTTTGCATTTGTAATTAATGCAAATTTCATATTTGAGACTGAAATCTATAATCAGCCTCTTTCTGATAGTTCCTGTGGAAGGAAAACTCCTTGGAGTGTCAGATGGTTGTTTTTTTCTTGCAAGAGGTATCTAATAATTAATGCATGCCATAGGATTTAAACATCCAATTTCTATGGATTTTAATTTGTTTTGTTTTTAACTCAAGTTCAACTCTGTCTTGGTAGTTTGCGTCTTCAAAGTAAATATACAACTATATAATGATTTATATTCTGGGAGCATCTCATGCTCTTAGGCCTCTGAAGCCACAGTGGCACCTAGCACTTGAACAAAACATCAGTGTGAAATTTCTAGCTTCCAGGTGGAAGGTAACAAAAAGAAGAGGCAGAGAAAAGCAACCCTAAACCCTAGCCTGGTGACCTAGCTCCCAATCCACTTGTTTCTCTCCAAGCCAGTGACACTCCAGCATCTTTCCTCTGGGATCCAGTTCACCACCACTGGAACAAGCCAGTTCTTCCCTAGGGCATGAAGAAGAGAGCATTGTTCATCTTTCACTCCTGTGCTCATTTGGTTAGTTTTGTTCTCAGCCGTATAGTATTCTGAGAGCTGGATGAGACAGGAAATGCTGAATCTTTGCCTTATTCTAATCATACCTTTTACCAGCCAAGTCTCAAAGCCAAGAAAATGTTAGTGGGAAAGTAAGCACTCATCTCAAGTTTGCTACTGTGGAAGGAGACTTCTGCAAGCCAAGAACGCAGTGTTTGTGATGTAACTTTATGGAGTTGTTGTGGGCTGGGATAATGTGCCTGGCATTTCTCTGTGTGTGTGTCTGTGTCTGTGTGTGTCTCTCTGTGTTTAACTGATTGCACATCCTATAGCAGCCTTTTCTGCCAGAACTCCATATGCCTTGTGGACTTGTTGGGCAATTTTAATAGGTCAAACTCACTCATAGACAGCTCTGACAATTGCTCTCATCTGCAGCTTCCTGTTAGCCCTCCAGCATTCAGGCAGTCTTGTCCTCAGCAAGGGAGGGAGGTTTTGAAGGCTGTGTTTATTGCTGTGGGATTAGTTCCTCCACTGCTCCCATCAGCTGTAATTGTTAGTTTCATGCAGTCATTTGACAGTGACAAACACATGCGTGCCTACAGGTTTTCACCTACAAAGCTGTGATTATGATTAACACCAGACCTGGTTTGCTGATCTGTGCTGCTTCCCAACCCCCCACCCCCTCCCCTTGAACAGCTTAACTTTTGCCCAGTCTCAGAAACAGCTGTTTTGTTGTGGGTTGTTTTGGGTTTTTTTTTTCAAAAGTCCTGATGAGCTGTAATGCCGCACTTCAAAGTAATGCTTACCTCAAATATTGTGGCCCCACTGGACCCTTTTCTGTGGTAATTGCAATTAAAATATCAGTGCTTGGCAATGGCTATTGCATTTGCAAGTTATTTTAAAGTAGAGTGGACACAGTTTGGTATTATTTATTACCCAACAGTCTCACTGTAAGTAAACATTGGCTTTTTACTGTAGAGTTTGTATGTGGGAGAGATCTAAGGCAAGGTTCTTAAAAAAAGGTTATTAGTTCAATTTTTACAGTTTGACATGTAATGTTATTAGAAAGCAGCCTGTGCATTTAGTTAAGCCTGAATTTAAGAGAAAGTTGGTAACTAATGGCCAAGTAGATTGTTAGATCTTGTCTTTGGGGAGGTGACAGGGGAAGCATTAGTAACCGGCGCTTCAGTTTGTCACTTCTTCTTAGCTTTAGAGGATGTGTTCACAGAAAATGTGCAGGACTCTAGGGACAGAAGTAACCGTCCTCTCTTGAATGTCCTCATCTGCTCTATCCCATCTCATATTCCTTTGGAAGATATTTGCTACTCCAAACAAAGAGGTTTGGTTTCTCTGCTTCCTCAGGCTCCTTGTGCCAAAGACCCAGGCTGCATCTGGTGACTCACAGAGACATGTAATAGTGTATTCTCTTCCTAAAAAGACATTGCCACAGCAAGCCTGACCACAAGGGGAGATTAAGAGCATGGAGCTATGGAGGGAACCCTACTGTGTGGAGTCAAGTCTCAATGATGTACAATAGCCATTCATCTTCTGCCTTACCCTTTCACACAAGCTCATCCTGCTGCACATTGATGTGACACAGCTGGAGCACATTCACTGGCAACATGTCCTCAGAAGGCAATTTGTCCTTAGCGGTCAGCCTGCAAAAGCTAGTAGTCTTCCAGTGCTCTCTGGTCCTCCCTTTTCTTGTCTAGTTAGAGTGTCATTTGTACCACATTCTGCTCCATGCACCTCCTGCAACAGGATGGCAGATGTTCAGCCACAGGTCTTGGTTAGATTACAGTTTACATTTGGCACAATTTGTAACATAACACCCCTGGTCCTGCAGCAATGGGTTTCTCCATAAACACAAGGAGTCAGTGAAGGTGGGAAGCTTTTGAGAATCACATTGATCCTCACACAAGTACTTCTGTTCTGCTCATGTAGACATCTGGTGTGATGGCTACCACTTGCAGGGGAACTGTTGTGTATGCAATTTGAAGTTATGTTAAGCACCCAGCAGAGACTGTCAGTCCCAGAGAAGATAAGGGAGATTTTCCAGGACTGTCTTACACCAACCTATTTGTCAGCCAAAGGTATGACATCTTACATCACACTGACATCTAACAGTACTGCTAGGTCTTAAAAGTGTTCATGAGATGGCATCACCATTGCTCCAACAGTAACAAAACATGCTCCTGCAGAAATTGGGCAGGGCGGTCTCAGAGCAGACATTGCAAGTCATGATGAGAGGGAGAGTTTTCTTCCATGATCAGTCATAAGGACATAGAATCATAGAATCGTTCAGGTTGGAAAAGACCTTTAAGATCATCAGGTCCAACTGTAAACCTAGCACTGCCAAGTCCACCAATAAACCATGTCCCTAAGCACCACATCTACATGACTTTTAAGTACCTCTGGGGATGGTGACTCAACCACTTCCCTGGGCAACTTGTTCCAGTGCTTGACAACCCTTTCCATGAAGAAATTTTTCCTAATATCCAATCTAAACCTCCCCTGGAGCAACTTGAGGCCATTTCCTCTCATCCTATCACTTGTTACATGGGAAAAGAGACTGACACCCACCTCACTACAACCTCCTTGCAGGTAGTGGTCAAGAGCAGTAAGGTCACCCCTCAGCCTCCTTTTCTCTAGGCTAAACAATCCCAGCTCCCTCAGCCACTCCTCATAAAACTTGTGCTCTAGACCCTTCACCAGCTTCCTTGCTCTTCTCTGAACACACTCCAGCACCTCAACATCTTTCTTGTAGTGAGGGGCCCAAAACTGGACACAGTATTCCAGGTGCGGCCTCACCAGTGCCGAGTACAGGGAGACAATGTGGCCTCCACTGAGGCCATAGTAGGGGAGGGCTTTAAGGGAATGTGTAACATGTTTTAATTAAACCCTGCTGAAGGAAGGCTCACCTGAGAGGTGAGAGACTAACATAGTCATGTTGAGATGATGCCTGCTCGCATGACCCCAACACTGCTCAGAGATGCTTTGAACTTAAAGAGCCGGCTTTGGATCTAGTACATTTTTTGATTAGACAAATCAAAGTTCTAAGCATTGGAGGGTTCTATTAGATCAGTATCTCTTTGAACCCACTGGGAAATGGTAGGGAGTAACCATTCTTTGATAAATCAATTAAAATTAATTTCCTAACAGGCAAGCCAACTTCAGGCACATTAGTACCAGTAAATTTCTTGTCAGTCTGTCATTTTTCATCACATTTTTATTATACACTCCCAATATCATGGAAAGCTTAGGTATAATTAATTCTCTCAAAGAAGAGAGTTGTTGCTTTTTTTCCCTCCCTAGATCATGGAGGTCTTCCTCAGAGAAGCACGAATAGAATTTCTTCACTGTCACCTGCCAAAGTCTATTGGCAATAGCAAGGAGGTCTGTGAAAGAGGCAAGCTTAAGTCTCCACCAATTAATGAACCAGAGCAGCATTAAATGTCTGCAGAGACTTAGGGTGGACCAGAGCCAGATGTTCTCTGCCAAACAACACATTGAGGGAAAGTTGTTGTGCATTATCTCCAAATATAAGCTGACAGATGTTGCTGTTATTTTTCTTACCTGAACACTCTGTGGTGACTGCACATAAAAATGCTGTATGAGCCTGGGTGAGGCACTCACTCTTGGGAAAGAACTGGAGCAACCTGGCTGGCAAATACGTTTCTTAAGCCTACCACTCAGGAGAAGGAAGTGCTAGGCCCCTAGGCACAAGGAATTCCCTGCCATTTTTGCCCAACAGCATAGAAGCTCAGTGAGAGCTCAGGTGTCATATCTGTGAGCAATGTTTTCAAATCTGCCTTCCTGGCCCTCTGATCCCCAAAAGTTGGAGAAGGTCCCAGGTTCTCACCAAACACATTGGTAACCAAAGAGTCAGGATGCTGTTAGGTAGACCATTGAAGGGGGTGTGGAAGGATAGTAGGGAAGGAGGTATGGAAGCAGAAAGAAAAGTATGAAGGTCCTGCATTGCTGTCACTGATCTTCTCCGTTCCAGTGATATTTGAGGAACCTGCTGGTGCAGTGTGCAGTTTCTGGGGTAGTCTCTCAGAACAAATTTGGACATCAGCTTGCAAAGCTGCCAGTGAAGGCCAAGCAGCTCTGTCTACTCCACTGCCTGAAACTTATTCCTCACCAGCTTCTTCTCTGCCTGGGAAAAGCTTCTCAATGTGCCTGAGATGGCTGGCATAAGGCAACAAAGAAGATACTAATCTCATGAACTAGTTGCAGTGATGGTAGGGGTCCCAGCTCTCTATCATCAGAGAGACACAGAAGAAATGAACCCTGCCAAAAATGTGGCAATAGAAATATAAGCCATTTAATGCAAGATGGAGCTGGTTAAAAATGTTTTCACCTGGAAATGTCCCATCCTTTTACTTTCCAGATAAAAAGGAGAGAGGTTTGAAATGGGAAATATGTGGGCTTTAGGCATCTGTGCTTTAGAGAAGGCCATGTGTTGCTTTGCAGTCACTAGGCAGAGCTGGGAATGGGCCTTCTGTGCTGGTCAAAGAAGGCAAATGGGTTTTCTGGCAGAGTTTAGTTGACAGGAGAAATGAACACATAATGCCTCAGCTCTGATCAGCACTTCTGATATGCCCACAGTCAAGCCCTGAGCTTCCCAGGCTTATGAAACCCCCTGATGACTGCCAGTCCTCACTGCCTAGCAAACTGGAGCACTGTCAAGAGTGACTGTGCAGAGATACTCACAAACTGTAGAAAGAGGGATGCATATTTACCCTAGCCTTGCCTCTCCAGAGCACCTCAAGGGTCCCTTAGGCTTGCTGAGCAGCCATTCCATCATGTGCCATCAGTGTGTGTTTGGGCCCTTCCTCTCACCCTTTCTTTTTACTTTAGTCATAAAATCTGGGTACTCTCTTTAGATAGAACCAAGCCAGGGATTTACAAGCCAGGACAGACAGGGTTTAAGAAGCCTTTTACAGTCATCAGTGAGAAGTGTGTTTTAGCACAGTAACTCACTTCCTCAGTGTAATCCTCCCTCTCTCCTTTCTGGTCTCTTGGCCAGACAATAACATTCTGGCACAGGAGATCTGCTGGGAAGCAGGCCCCTACTGGCAGGCCTGTGCTTCTTCCCTGCCAGCAGCTGGTACCATATCTGAGACCCTAATGTAGCCCAGCCTGCTTCAGTGGGGAATCTGGTCTTAATTGGAGACTTCCAGTCACCTGACTGACAGTGACTACTACCAGCCACAGGACTATGGGACATCACTCACAATGAGCTCTGCATTTGTTCAGCCCTAAGTATTGCTTTCTATGCTGACTACAACCTCTCCTGAGCCCTCACTCAGAGCTAGTAGCAGGAGAGAGGCAGGAAGAGGACTTGCATAAGTTTTGCTCTTCATTAATCTCTTACATTACTTATTAATATGTAACGTCATAAGAAGTTTTATTCTTTATCTGTTTTTTTTAAACAAGCCAAGAATTTTGTTTTCATTGCTTTTCCCAGAGGATCCTTGGTCTGGGGAGACTACATTAATCATTAGTAAGTAAAATACTAGAGTAAATGCTCTTAGTTTAGAGAACTTCCTGACTTGGAAGAAAAGCTCATGGCGAGATGCTCGACATTCCACTTCTGCTGAGGGTTAATTTAACACGCATGAAAGATCCACTCAATGCCTTGAGTGAGGCAGGACTGTCTTGTATCAGCATTTGAGAAAGGAAATGAGGGCAGAAAGGAACTTTTTGAGTGCAAAACAATTCCAGGCTCTGAGAAACAAAAAATAACATTAAGTGAAAAACAGCCACTCTAAGCTCAGGTTTAAAGAGGCTTAGATCAATTCATGCAGGGGAAAAAAAAATCAACAGAAGGTAAATTTTATCCTCGCTGAACATTTAATTGTAGTAAATCTACTTTGTCTCTCTTCCGCTTGCTAAACTGCTTATGAAGCACAGTTAGTTGCTTAAGGGGGTACTCCATGTGCTCTATTTATATAAGTATGTAGTGGACTTTGCAGCAGGTAAATAAATTTCCATCTGAAAAATAAATACATTTAAGTATCTGACTATCACCTAGGCTGGGCTAACTGTTTTTAGTTGGTATCATAGCCTACATTAACATTTGGTAAGTCAGATCTTTTTCATTTGTTTCATTTCATCATTCCCAAGAGTTTTTCTGACTTATATTCCTCGGATATTGTTGACATCTGAGTTGCAAGAGTCCTCAGAGAAGGCTGCTTATGTAAAGGACAGTGACCTCTCACTGGGACATCTCAAAGACAGGTCAGTATCACTATCCTCACTTCACCAGTGGGGGAAGATGAGGTGCTCTGTAGCTCTAGCTTCTTCTCAGACAAGCGAACTAGACTCTAATAACTGGGCAGTGTTCTCCCTTGTGCTTTGCACAGGGATGGCTCTCCACAGCCTGTTCTTGTGCATGACTGTAGTGGTCCTGCTGAGCTATCCCTCACACCCTCAATGAATAACAGAACTTCTGTAGACTGCCTAGGAAATTTCCACTGAAATGTTTTATTCTCATTTTTCTCCCCCTGAATGTAGTGCAGAGCTGTGTTGGGCTGACCTAAAAAACCCATGAGCAATTGTCATCTGCCAGCCCATGATTTTAACTTGAGTAGTGGACATTTTCTTTTTCCTCTCTTTGTTGTAGCCTATTAAGTTAGTCTGGCTCATCTCCACACTAAAAATGGCTGCAATCCCACAGAGGATGAAGGTTGGTTTTTTTGGGTTTTTTTTTAGGTAAAAACAAGAGATCACTAGGAGCTTCCTAATGCTATATTTTAACATGATTTGAAAAACCTCCAAATGCCTTGCATCTCATCACCATTTAGTACTGTGAAACCCAATTCTTCATTTAATCATCTAAATAAGAAGGGCTTTCAATCTGTAACCTGATTGTTTACTGACGGTTGTCAATGTATGTGCTGGAATTTCTTCAAATATTACTCAGAAAGAAAAAATAATTGTGGATTTTGTCCCCGAGTCTCCCAGATGATTTTCAGTACCAAGTTCTTTTTTCAGAGAGTCAATCTCTATTAATCTATTTATTTGTAAATGCGTTCACCTTAAAATGCTCACATTTGGTCTGACATTTGCCATGCTCAGTCTTCACAAAAAAAGAGGATTCTTTGTGGCTGATGGGTGAATATCTGATGAGCATTTGTGCAGCTGTTGATAAGACAGGGAAACCTGGAAAGGTGCCTCATTTTCAACAGTTTAAAAGCCACCTGCTAGATATTGGGGTCATGTACACGGAAAATTCACAGCTTATCAGGCTATGAAACTGGAATAGTAAAGAGTCCCATCTCAACTATGCGTGGGCTTCAGGATGATGGCTTATATAACCAAATTTGAAGTGATTGTACACATACTTTGGCTATTTTGAGCACCAATAAAGTGAAAATTGAAGCAGAATATAAAGCCTTAATACGTTAATTCCATTTCAGTACACATTCTCCCTTCTCATGCAGACTGGCATTTGCTTGGGTCTGACTTCTCCTTTGACCAGTAGTTGACAAATTGGAAAGATGATGTTCCATTCTGTGTAAATTTTAAAATAATTTTTTATTAAAAATTAGTTAGAACTGAATTACATTTTCAGTCAGGCAATTTTTGCTTGCTATGCTCTAAACCTCTCATAGCCGAGCTGAAATGTTTACCATGTAAGTTTTAAAGAAGTCCTTTTCTGACTCAAAACACCCTCTATTGCTGTAGTTGGACCTTACCAAATATACTGCTATATCTGACCCTCTAGTATAAAAAAAAAGGGGTTTGGAGGAAAGCAAATCTCAGATGAAAAAATTGTTTCCATCCCACAGCGCTAGAAGAACTCTGCTTCCCTCTAAACACTGAAGGCTCAAGAAAGCATGGGTGTTTGGCATCACATGCTGCAGCCATTTGTCTTTCTCAGTTGTCCTTTCAGCACCTATCTCAAACTGTCTGTAAACTCACCAGAGACAGGCTGTAGCAGAGCTATCTTCAACAAGCAATATCCCAATGCAGTTGTAACCTTGTTTTTTCTGAAGAGAGGAGGGACAGTTGGAAAGGGAGGATTAAAAATCTTGGTTGAGATTTTTTCACTGGGGCTATTGATGCTTGCCACAAATCTCCTAGGATGCCAATACACAGCACAGCATTGGGCCGGCATTGTGCAGTAGCCTTCATTCACGTCTCATTTTCAAAGTGAGCTTTATGAGGCCTAGATCATCCATGGTACTTTAGGAAGAAAATTAAATTAAGCCATTAAAATGGACTTACTGAGAACAACCAGTGGTGAGTATCATTGCACCCAGCTTTTCATTTAGAAGTTTAATATCTGCCCCAAGTATGTAGTCGGTGCCTTCATTGCTGTCAGTGAAGGTTGAAAGCTTGCAGTAGGGCAAATCATTGCATCCCAGGACCAGTGTCTGAGAAGCAGGTCAACTAATGCACCTTTGTAACTGAAGTGATTTTTTACCAGAACCACTCGTGATGTGCTTGCTGATTTCTTTTTGCCTTGTTCTCCTCTGGAGAATGTTTTACCTGACAAAGTGTACATTTAAAATGGGAAAATGTAGATTGTGCTAGCTTAACCACTGGAATTATCCTTCTGTATCTTTTTAATAAGAAGGCAGAAGCTGGTTCCAAAGAATAATTTACCTCCATTGCAAAATGAAGCCTGTCAAAATCACCTGCTTTCCTTCTTTGGTATCTGAACACTCTCCTCTGACCACAGTGGTCTGATATGATTATTCTGGTTACCTTGAGCTGGCTGTTTCTCAGGGGAACCAATGAAAAATACTTTCTTGCCCTGTCACCTTCCTCAAACACAGAGCTCACCTGGAACTCAGAGTAAATTAAGAGCCTGCCCTTGAACTCATAGGCTGCAGTAGCATTAGCATGTGTTGGCCTTAGCAGTGCTGGGCTCAAAGTCTGACTAGGTGTTATGGGATGTAAATAATATGTGTTGATTCTCTGTGACAGTCCTGTGGCTGCTTCTGTTAGTAAAAAAAAAAACCAAACCCCAAAAAACCCCCTACATCGTCATGCAATGGTCCTAAGGAAGAGCTTTCCTAGGGGAAAGGATATCATAATTTCCTGTGAGATTGATGGTTATTTCTCTTTCTTTTTCTAACATGATGCAATGCTTTTATGCTGAACAAAACAACTACTGATTTAACCCTAAGCGAGTAAAACGAGGCTTAGCTGTGAGTTTTGTGTATATCACAAATTCTGGATCAAGAGGTGTATTTGATATCATAGCAAATCAGCTTTTTACCTTTTTGTTTTTAAGATCCAAACATTTCTCACTAAACCATAGTTAGATGCCTGTGTTTCTTTCAAAGGAATGTTGTTTTGCTCTTCCTAAGGAAAACTAATTCCTAATAGCAAAACTTACTTAAAATTTGATAATCATCTGTAGATGTCACACCTCATCAATGTTTTTGACAAATGAAAAAATTAACACATACATTCAAATAATATCCATGTTTCTCCTTGATTCTGTTACCATTCTATTTGTATATCAGCATCCACACTTTGATTTCCAAGTGTAGCCTGGTAGGAATTTCACAGGAAAGCAATGCAAAAAATTTATGAAATCACTGGGTTTTTATTGGCTGTGATTCCATTTTAAAAGAACAGCATACCATCTACCCACATCATGCAGGAAAAAGTAGCAGGCAAATAACAAGTGAAATTCACATTCACGAAGTCTCTACTTCAAATCATCTTCTAGCTGCTTGGAGAGTACTGCATGCATCTGAAAGAAAGCTGGGGAGCATTTCTACTAGAAAATGCATGGCTAAGTTGAATTTTGCTCTCTGTGTGTGAAAGAGAGAGAAAGAGAGAAAACAAGCCATTTTTTAATGACAGTACTGAAACATTTTACTAACTCAGCACATGAAGAAACAGTTATCTTGATAACATATATTCAGAACAGATACAGACTTTCAGATATATAAGACATTACATTGAGGTCACAATAACTAATTTCTAACAATGCTTATTCTAGCACAGTAAGCTTGCCAAAAAGATGTATTCTGCAGTATTCATATGGTCTTTCTTGACAAAGGAGAGGGGCTGGGAAGGACCTAAGCCAATGTATGGTACTAGAAACATAGACAGAGGAACTCCAAAGTGATTTAGCACAGGATATTATATTTTGTTTTATTTATTTTAAACACAAGAGTAGCATTCATAATTAATATTGCAGTCTGATTTCATATGGCTTTCTCTAAAGATAAATGTGAGTTCACAAGGTCAATGGCAAACTAAATTTACCCTCCAAATGTGGAGGCCCTTTGACTTTTTTTTTACTAACCAGTAAGGTCTTGGAACTGTGAAGGAAAATGGCTGCAGTGTCTAGCCACCAACCTTTCTGTGTAAATAAAAACTAGTTAAAAAAACCAAAAGACCTCATTTACCTGAGATTGAACAGACCAGTGATGCAAATAAAACAATGGCATGGAAAGACAAAGAGATATTCAGAATCCAAACAATGAACCATGCTTCTCTTTGGTCTTAAGTGCTTCAACACCTGCTTGAGTGTTGAGGGGGAAAGTGTCTGAGACAATGCTTCTCACATCCATACATGAACCAAAGGTGTCTGTGTCCCATGTTGCCAGCTCAGAGTGGAAAGGGAAATGGATGGGCAGAAGGGAGGGAAGAGTGCCTGCAAGGAGGACACCAGGCAGAAAATTCTGATTCTACACCAGGAACAGTATTTGGCTGGATGAGGAAGTGAGTCCGTGATGGGGGCCAGGGAAAGGTCAAAAAGCAAGTTGTAGAGAAAGGCCAAAGCAAAGTGGAATGAGCTCTTCTTCTTTGTTTGTTTGTTTGTTTGTTTGCAGAGTTCTCCAGCACAAGGCCAGAGGAAAATATGAATGGATGCATTCTTTCTAGCAGGGGCACATTTCTTCTGGTTCTACTTATGTATTAGAGGATGCAGGCCACAGAGATTAGTCAGAGCATTTCAAAAGTATTCATGTCAATGTGTCGGTGTGATCTGGGGTAGAAAATTGCACTACCAATGAGTGGCTGAAGCAAAGAGCCAGCCTCTGCCTTTTAGCTTTCAGGGGTGCTGGATTTAGTTCATTCTGTGGTAGAGCATCAAAACCAGCTGCTGCCTTTGTGACAGAAAGAGAGCTTTCAATTCTTTGAGGTTTACTTAAATAGGCTGAAATTACTAGTTGCTGAATTTGCATCAGGTGAGTAGGACACTCTCCCTAGAAAATGGTAAATTGCTATGAGCACTGCTATGCTGTACCCGGGCATTGATTCAGAGATAAAGAGTGCTCTTGGTCATTAAAGTCTTAGGGGGGAGACACTCATCTTGCTTTAAATGAAAGGGCAAAAAACCACTGACATTATCCAAAACAGTAAAACCTGCCTTTTCTTTCCTCTGGGAAGCCCTTGGCAGCTTGTACTTGAATGAACATGTCTTGTTTGTAGATCCAGCCTGAAATAAGTTGAATCTTTATCAGCTGGTTCTGACTTGTAGATCAGTCAAACTTCCTCATTCTCCACCTTGGATTTGGTAGAAACTTGTGGTTGAAGTTATTTATGAAGAAGCAAGGACTAGCATACCTCAATAAGAATTGGGTGAGGAGGGCAAAATAAATATATTTCTTCTCTTTCATAATATTTTTCCCTATTATGATAGATGCTGCTAAAAGGCACAGAGTTTACAAGCTCACTGCCTTAACCATGGTGCAGATTTCTTCTGCTTACCTGAAAAGATGATGAATATCTTTTAAAATTTCTTATTGAGGAAAGTACTAAGATATTTGCCTAAACTCAGTTCCACTGAACAAGTACATAAAAGAAGTTCCATTGAAGTAAAATGCTTAATTTAGGTACATAATGAAGTGTTTCAGACTGCTTTCCTTTTTGTTGTCAGTAGAAAGCATGTATTTGCTTCCAAATCTCTTCCATATACTTAGGAAACTTTTGTTGTTCCCGTGACAAGGACAAGCAATGCTAGTTCTGCCAGGCAAACCTGATTCTTTTACAAGATTGTGAGACTGAGGTGGCATGATGCTCTCACAGCAGCAACTACAGAGATCTAGCCAAATGCAAAAACTCCAGGATCAGTCCTTCAGATGACAAGCCAGATACCTGATCACAAGTGTCTGTGTTCAAAATAAGTCTATGTATGTAAGTCTGTGTACGAACTAGCAAGTCAACATCTCCAGTAGCATCTGTCTTATCTTACACAGTTACTCAATACCTACAGCACTGTATTGAGAAGCCCTCTGTATCTGTGTCTGGGAAAGGCAACAAAGATAATGGTAAGAGAGATTTCCTCCCACCCTACTAGCATCAAGGGATGCCACACACTGTTACAATATTAATTAGCTCCCACACAGCACTGGAGAAGCATCCTCACTTTATGCCTTTGTAATAGGTAGAAACTGAAACCTACATTTTACATGTGGAGAAGCTAGGTGGGGAAGAAAAATGAGTGACCTCCCCAAGGCAACACAGTAATTTAGCATGATAAATAGCAGGCACACTCAGGATTTCTGGATCTCCAGGGCCATGGTTAACATTCAGGCTGCCACACTCTCCCACATACTGCAGGAAGGGGTGGCCAGGACACAGCTGCAACAATACTGGAAACCAAATATTCATCCTGCAAGCACTGCTGGGAATGGAACAATTGAATATAGTACTGGGTGGAAAGAGGAAGGTTAGTTAATCAGGGCAGCCTATGTACTTGGTCATTGCCTTCAAAGGGGTTGGGGAGGTCCTCTACCAGAGCACCATGCACTCTCCTGTGGTTTCAGCTCTCTGTATGGCAACTGTCTGACCAAATCTGTTCTTTCAAGTTAAGTGTATGGCTAATTCCCAAAGTAACATGACTCTTGCTTAGATTCTGAGGCATTTAATTTCTACCAGCATCTGAGGGCAGATGACTCACTTCTTCCACAGTTCTGAGTGATGTCAGCTGTGTAAGTCATGCATGATTTAACTTTCAAATGGTCTCTTATTTATGCCAGCAATGGAATTAAAACAGAAAAGCTCTGCTTCCATGTGAGAATTGAGATATCCTTTCCAAGGACAGATGTGCTTAGCAACAAATGGCTAGTGTGAGCCAATCAATGAGAACATTAATAATAATGACTAGTAATTATTATCAATAATAATAAAAAGAGAATTAAAGAAAATTAAAGAGGCCACTGTTCACACTTAGTGAACGTTCCTTCCTGCTTTGGATGGAAATGCATGTGAGGTTGTTCCTTTTCTATGCTTAATGTACAGTTGCTTTATTTAACATATAGTACTATGGCTTATAATAAAAGTTGTGTAGTCTGCAGCTTTTTAATCTTTACATCCATTCAGAGGCATCTACTGGATGTGACTATGTACAAAAAAGGAATGCTGAGTCTTGAGGTGAAGGGAAGGAAAAGAGGCAGTCAGAAGGGAATGGGAAGCAAAGGGACTCCTAGCGAGCAGTAGAGGGCAGAGGTGGGGAGGGCTGCGGGATGGATGGCAAGATTGTAAATCCCCATTGGGCAAAAGAGAAATCCTTTGCAGTACTGTTTATGCCCATCTAACAGTATGCAGTTATTACTTCTTGAACATGTCCTGCAGGGGCCCTGGTAGGTATTTGATGACTGTGTCTAAAATGCTCTCTTCTTCCTCCTCTTCTTCATCCCCACAGCCAGGAGGGATTGCCTTCTTTGGGCGTGTCAGACTCCCTTCAGCATTACCTTCCAGTGCAGCCTGGGCCTCTGCTTCCTTTTCTTCCTTCTTCTTTATCCCATACTGCAGGGGAAAGAGAACACATTGTCAGTCAACCACTGAACAGGACAACTGATGAAGCCAACCATCACACCTGGTGCCTCATATTCTACAATATGAACCTACTGTTAATATTCTGCTTTTGCCTTTTTACACAGACACCCTAACAATTCCCCTCTAAGTTCAGCCCTGTGGATGGGCAGCTTTAACAAGACAAGATAGTCAGATGCTCAGATCACTCAGAAACAAGCATGGGAGAGAATTTGTGACTATACAGCCATGGGCCTAGCAAATACAATACAAGTTCTGTGTCACTAAAGTTTTGGGGTGGTATTTTACTGGTGCTGATCCTACTCTTTTCTGTAAATAATTTTGATGCTCAAGTCCATCATCTGCAACGACTTTGAAATTCCATCTGCAGCAATTTATAGTAAAGGTTTATGAATGTGGCAAAACTTCAGAAAAAAAAAAATCACCAACAAAAGAAAGCAAACAGGACAGTACAGAAGTACAGACAGGCAGACTGCAGTGAAAATGACACAGTTTTAGATATTCTCATGCAGGAGATATCACAGAATCATAGAATCACAGAATACTTTGGGTTGGAAGGGACCTTTAGAGGTCATCTAGCCCAACCCCCCTGCAGTGAGGAGGGACATCTTCAACTAGATCAGGTTGCTCAGAGCCCCATCCAACCTGACCTTCAATGTTTCTAGGGATGGGGCCTCCACTACCTCTCTGGGCAACCCATTCCTGTGCCTCACCACCCTCATTGTGAAATATTTCTTCCTTATATCCAGTCTGAATCTACCCTCCTTTAGTTTAAAAACAGTACTCCTTGTCCTGTCACAACAGGCCTTGCTAAAAAGATTGTCGCCATCTTTCCTATACAATCCTTTAAGTACTGAAAGGGTGCAGTAAGGTCTCCTCACAGCCTTCTCTTCTCTAGGCTGAACAACCCCAACTCTCTCAGCCTGTCCTCGTAGGAGAGGTGCTCCAGCCCTCGGATCATTTTGGTGGGCCTCCTCTGGACTTGCTCCAACAGTTCCATGTCCTTCTTGTGCTGAGGGCTCCAGAGCTGGATGAAGTACTCCAGGTGAGGTCTCACCAGAGCAGAATACAGGGGCAGAATCACCTCCTTCGACCTGCTGGCCATGCTTTCTTTGATGCAGCCCAGGATACAGTTGGCTTTCTGGGCTGCAGGTGCACATTGCCAGCTCATGTCCAGCTTTTCATCCACCAGTACCTCCAAGTCCTTCTCCACAGGGATGCTCTCAATCCCTTTGTCCCCCAGCCTGTACTGATATCGGGGGTTGCCTCGTCCCAGGTGCAAAACCTTGCACTTGGCCTTGTTGAACCTCATGAGGTTCACACAGGCCCAGCTCTCCAGCTTGTCCAGGTCCCTTTGGATGACATCTCGTCCTTCTGGCATGTCAACTGCACCACTCAGCTTGGTGTCATCTGCAGACTTCCTGAGGGTGCACTCAATCCCGCTGTCATTGATGAAGATGTTAAACAGCAGCGATCCTAGTACGGACCCCTGAGGGACTTCACTTCTCTCCATGTGGACATCGAGCCATTCACCAAAACCCTCTGGATGCGGCCATCCAGCCAATTCCTTATCCACCGAATCAAATTCCTTGTCCACCCATCAAATCCGTATCTTCCCAATTTAGAGAAGGATGCTGTGGTGGGACTGTGTCGAAGGCTTCACAGAAGTCCAGACAGATGACATCTGTTGCTTTTCTCTTGTCCACTGATGCAGTCACTGCTTCATAGAAAGCCACTAGGTTGGTCAGGCAGGACTTGCACTTGGTGAATCAGCACGGGCTGGCTGTCTCAAGTCAACTCCCTGTCTTCCATGTGCTTGAGCATAGCTTCTAGGAGGACCTGTTCCATGATCTTCCCAGACACACAGGTGAGCCTGACAGGTCGGTAGTTCCCAGGGTCCTCCTTTCTTCTCTTTTTAAAAATGGGCACAACTTTTCCCTTCTTCCAGTCCCCAGGGACTTCACCTGACTGCCATGACTTTTCAAATATCATGGAGAGTGGCTTGGCAACTACAACAGCCAATATCCTCAGGACTCTGGGACGCATCTCATCAGGTCCCATAGACTTGTGTATATTGAGGTTCCTTAGATGCTCTCGAGCCTGCAACAATTTCTGCACCACCAACGTTCATCACTGCTCAGCCTTCAGACATTTCAGTATTTCGCAGGTTTTGTTGCTATTTCCATAAGTATTTGCACAGAAATTTTGGAGATTATGGTGATACATGACAAAAAAAATTGACTCAAACTGTCCCATGCAAATCTACAACAACAAGGATACCTGCAAGCTACCCTATTTACTACCTACAGTAATTTCACTTCAGCTGCTCACATTAGCTCACTTCAGCTGCTCACATTAGCTGCATTTCACCTTTGTGAGGAAGAGGAAATGCATTCACATTTGCTGTAGCAGCTATCAGTTTCAAAATTATTGCTCTGTAAAAGCCATTCACTTATTTATGCCTAATTTTAATTAAAGTACCAAATGGAATTAAGATTGTTCTCAATACATCAGAACCATAAGGTTACTAACCTAAACCCATGCAAAGGCCAGCAAAACATTTTGCATGAATGAGCTTGAAAAGAACTTTCAAAAGAAAATTAGATATTATTTAAAAAAAAAAAAAAACTATGTTGGTACAAAGTACTCAATATTTTCTAGTATCAATAGTATGGTACTGCTGAATATACACAAAGTAGATGCTCTTTTCATGATTTTCTCTCTTCATTTTTTCCATTAAGCATAGACCAAATTGTTTACCCGTAAAGCAAAATATATATTGCTTCTGTCATGACTTTCTGATTTCAAAAGACTCTTGGATTTGACAAGAAACTCCTAAACATTCTGAGCAAAAGCAGTATTTTTGCTTCTTTTCTCCATCATCATTAAGGTTTAGGATGACAGCCTGCAAAGTTGAAACCAGTAAATTCAAACCCCCTTATTTCTCTAAATCAATTCTTCCAAGCCAAAATGTTCATTAAGGACATTCGTCTTATGCTTTTTATACTGAGTGGATGCCAGTCACACCAGATTTCATGGGAGAGCTGTTCAAGACAAATGATGTCTCCATTCATGAGGCAAAGGAAGCATTTGATCAGCTTATAGTTATGAGGCTGAACACCTCATAGTGTTCAACAAAGATGATCCAACATAGGACCAGCAACCACTGCAGGGGGAATGACATACACTGCTAGGCTGTGGACAGCCTGTATGGCTGGCTGATACTCACTCTCCCTTTCATGTCACAGGTAGATGTCTCTAGGTGATTCCTAGAATAATTAATCTACAGACTTTATCTTCCTTTGCAGCTAGAGGAGAAGAACAGTAGTGAAGACAACACAAATCATAGCAACACACAGGTCCCCTGCATGCTTTCAAATCCTCCATCTCAAAACAAGTATCAGCGCATGGCAGGTTGATCCTCTAGCTCATGAACTTATGATTTTTGAACAACGACTTATGATTTTGAACAAACATCCAGGCCACAGGCAACTGAAACAAAAACAATCACTCAAGCACTACTGTCCTTCCTAGGACAGAAGGAAGCTCAAAGATTGTATGAAGGAATTAGCACTGTACTTATCAGCGTGTGCTGGCATGTTTCCTTAGAAAGTGTCTACTGATTGCCTTCAGAGAATTACACAGTGCCAGACAGACCTTAGCTCTTACAAGATATGGCCAGTCTGATGGGGCAGTTGCAGAATGGGGCAATACATGGCCTGGAAAGAGTTTTTTTTGTGGTAAAAGAGCATTAAGGAAAACCAGATTCTATTGTTCCAGCTTACTGGCACAAATGCCAAGTACAGAAATTCATTTTTCTTGGTTTCTGCCTGTAGTGATGTTACAACATGTAGAAACAAGCCATTTGCTCCTAATACATATGTAACACAGAAATACAAATTTATTTTGGACAAAAGTATTCTTTTTTTGGAGAAAGATGACGTTGCATCAAAAGCTATTTTTATAAGACAGGATCAGTTTTGAGTATTCAGTGTTAACATTTAAACTTGGTGGTACTTTGTAATGCTTTACATTAATCAAAATGTAATTCTGTGATGATTCATAAGTGAATAAAATGGTGTTTTTCAGGTTTGAGGAAATCATATTCTAGAAAGTCTTAATAATAATTTTTTCAAGGTCCAAACCCATAAAATTTAATATCAGAGGTTGTATTTGTACCATTATCTACTTGACCGTCACTCATGCCACCATATAGTTAATAATGTAGAATTATGGACCTAACCCAGCAAGATACTGAAACATTTTAAGTATGTGAACCACCTTGCTGCTTCTAAAGTCATTACTATGCTGTCACATGAGGATTGTTTTCACTAGGTCACATGTTGATGAAAACCTAGTGGGCTGGAGTCCTCAGTCATCAGGTGGAAAGTGTAGGTGAAAAACACCACAGCCCTTGGTTTACCCCACACTCACTGACTGCATGTCAGGAAAAGACCAGACTAACAATGCTGCCATCAACTTCCTCGCCATCTCTTTCCTTTCCCTATTCCTTCTGCTTTCCACAGGAAGTCAAAGTAAGTGTGTGAACCAAAGACATGCTGGAAATTTGATCTAACTTCAATGGCAGTACAGGTGTCAAGGAAAAGGGGCTGTTGAGACAAGGTGAGCCTGCAGCTAAAAGGTCAACACACCACAAATATAGTTAGTTACCATTTCTTATGACAAGCTAACCATTGCTAACTAAAAATGAACATATCTATCTAGCAAATATCTAGGCCACAGAATGAATAAAGCAGTAACATCACAGTTAAGACACTTGTAGAAGTAACTGCTTATCTCTGGGTCAGTTG
Source organism: Pelecanus crispus (assembly GCF_030463565.1). Lineage (NCBI taxonomy): Eukaryota > Metazoa > Chordata > Aves > Pelecaniformes > Pelecanidae > Pelecanus > Pelecanus crispus. Next base: position 57,254,191 of record NC_134676.1, read on the forward strand.
TGGAACTGACTCTCCAGGAAGACAGCTGCAATGAAGGTGCAAGTGAGTGGTTATCTTTGGATCAGATTTGGAGCTGACTCCTTAGGAACAACAAGTGAATTATCTGGAAAAGCTAAGGAAATGCAGAAGGAGTTTTGTGGGGGATACAAAGACAACTCAAAGACTGCCTGGTGGGACCAGCAGAAGATTATCAGTGCAGAGGATCCTGGAGTCTAAGAATAAACTGCAGCCAAGATGAACATCGTTCCCATTGACATGCCAGGCAGAATGCCCCCGGGACTCCCATACTTTGGATGGGGATTCAAAAGACCCAACAGGGTGGTCTTTCTGACCATAGCAGGTTCTGTTAATCATAACTCAATAACCATAACATTATCCTACTAATATTTACCATGATTGTATGCTGCAAAGATTATTATAGTTAAACATTATGATTATTATAGTTACTTACATAATTGTATCTGCTATTGCCATGGTTGAACTATCATATTTTACAGTCTTTATAAACTATTAAATATCACTATGTATATGCTTTGTATAGTCACATCTTCTTTCGTCATTGGATATTTTCACTGCACTTTTCTTCCCTCCTAATACTTGGATAAGCAGGAAATGAGGACTGGTGCTCTTGGTACTACACACCTATCCTGCAGCCCAGACTTGCAGCATCACCTGCTGGGAATGTAAAGAAGATAAACAAAGGCATTTTTCAGTCCTTGGACCAGAGGAAGGAACAATGTTCCCTTAGCTAGCGTGACATGTTCACAAGTCTGACTAACACAAGGTTCAGCTGACATAGGTTGTGCGTGTGAATCCTACAGCAGGCAGTGGGATGCAAGTAAATGTTGTAATGTCTTGCTAAGATAAACACATGCACATCTGGATAGCAAGAATTTTGTAATGGAAAAGCATGTCCTCAAGGGACCTGTCTGGCCAGCACTTCTTGTGGCTTGTAGCAGCTGTCAACCAAGTCTCCTCCACTGTGGCTGCATCTGGGTGATTGGCATCTGGAGGTATGCATACAAGGCACCCCGCAACACAGCTGTGCACCACCCATGGTGCTAGGAATAACAATTCATGGCTGGTTGTTTTCACTGTGGACAACTGGTAACATTGTTCTTCTTTCACTCAGAAAACACGTCTTCCTCCCAAGGTGCTCTGAGAGCCTGAAGTTGGTCTTCAGTCTGCATCCCAGGAAATAATACTGCATTTCAGCTAACACTGAGTTTTAGTTTCTGGGGAAAGGCTGGCATATGAATGATAGTAGCTACATTTCTCTTCAGGGAATTTTTCTCCTCAGAGGTTCTGTGTAGCTGCAGGTGATACTGAATATAGTTTCTGAACAGCTGTGATAGATACAGCCATCTCTGGAATTACTATTTTATTTACCAGCTGAGCTTTTAAAAGCTAACAAGAGATTTCAATGCCTGTTCCTTATCTTGCTTCATATACAAATTAGGGGAGACCTTGGTTTTTCTTACACAGCCCTGTCTATTAAATTTCATTCACATTCCAACCCACAACAATAAAAAAAGTACAAAATTATCAGCCAGACTTAAAAGCATATTTTTAGAGAAGACACAGCTTGCCCACCCTTCCACCTCAAGGGTTAACTTGACCTGAACCAATTTTTTTCTTAGAGACCACAGCTGGTAAAGAACTCTCACCTGCTCTGGAACTTACGTACACTTTACAATTAAAATATGTCTCCATATGTCTAATCTGATTCTTTCTGAAATGCCATTTAAAATAAATCTGGAAAACTGAAACGACGCAACAATTGCAAAAAAAAAAACCATCTTTCATCTGTCCTTTTGGGCTTCATTTATTATGTGTGCTAAGTTTTGGGGGGGGGGGGTATCCCTCTTCTGTTACCAAAGAGAACACCACCCCATTATGATCTTCCCATCATTACCTCATGGAACCTTCTGCCAGGACTATATGTAGGACTGAAACAAATTGAGAGCAAAAGGTAGGGTTTAGCACTGACCTTTAACTCCACAGCTGTGAGAGTCTGGGGTACAGAAAAAGACTCCATGCATATTTTATTTATACAAGCCTGAAGTCTTTCTACAAGATTTCTTTGGCTTCTCTGTGAGTGAACAGGCTGCTAAACATATCTTTGGCTTTAATTTTCAGGTTAAGATGAGGCATTTTTCAGTCAGAGGCTTAGGAAAGTATCTGCCATTCTGATGGACTATGGTCTGGTTTTGTCTCTTTACAGATGCAGTGGTGAGAGTGCTGCTGTGTGTTTATGTGGCAATGGAAACAGCATATTTTTCTTCCCCTACTCTGTTCCCTCCCAGCCCCTGAGTTGGGGATTGCAGAATGAGAGAAGGTTTTCCTACAGGAAATTGCAGTACTGAAACACAGAGCCCTGAGATTTCTGTTCTGAGCACACAGAGCATACTTTGATATGGATCTGGTCCACCTCAAATTAGGGATCTTTTGATTTCATTTGTGTGTGAACTTTGGCTCTTTTTTGCTTGCTTGGTTGGTTTTATTGGTCTATTTGTCCTCCTGATCAGTTCATTTATCACTGGCTTGATGTCCAAGGAGTTGCTATGGACAGGGGGAGAGGATTAGTCCCCAGAAAAATTCTGAGGAAGCCTTTTAGTGCATTTGAAAGGAAGGACACTATCTTTGCACCTTAATTTATCCTTTTAAGTCTAAGCTCTGCCATGCACTGTTAGAATTACTCAGAGTGCCTCAGGCAACTCAGCCATGCTGACCGTGGATAATGTCTGTGCTTTATGAGGAGTAATAAAGTATCACAGCTTGCCACATGGGGAACCGTGCAACTTTCCAGCTATTGTAGAGAATGCAAGGTAAGAGAGACAGTGCTGGGTGTCTAAGTCCCTACCACTCCCTGGTGGGGGTGTGTGTGTGTGGGGGGGGGGTGTGTGTGTGTCTGAGTGTTCTCATCACCACATGCTGCTGCATAGCTCTGCTGACCAGGACCCCCTCACTGTGTTAGTGGAAGAGGGCAGTTTAATAATGGAAAAGAACAAGGCAAAGTCTGGAAACTACAGTCCTAAATTACATTGTTCAAGTGCCCGTGAGCACAACTCAGGAGACAGGTGGCAGAGAAAAAGGAGAGCAATAAAACTTTGGGAAGGGGGCACTTAAGATGCAAAGGCAGAACTATGGATATATGAAGAGTTTCTGCTTCATGCCTCATCTCTCATGGAACAGACCTTCCCAAGCCATCTCCTTGGGGCTCTCAGAGTTTTTCAGCTAGCTTTCCTGCAGAAGTTATTTGTAGACATGGTTTCTGTCCTTTGAGTCCCCTACCATACCCAAGGCTCCATCTCCCCACAAGTACCCTGTGGCTGCATGTACCTTGCTCCTCTCTGCTAGCTCAGGCTTTCAGCTCTGGCAGAATCACAACAGCTCTTCATTCATCACCTATCTTGGTTCAGGTCTTCCAGTTTGCATTTCAGTCTTAACCTCCCTTTCTCCCAGGAGGCTCCCATGGCAGGTACACAGAGGCCTGCAGTTTTCAGCTTGCACTACATGCACAGATCAGATGCAGATGTAGATTTCAAAGATCTCATCTGGTCTTCATCTGCCTCCCATCAGTATCTTCTGGTGACACTGGGGGAATCTGACAGTCACTTTGTTCTCCCCCACAGTAGCATCTCTGCCTGAGAACCACACACTTGTTTTTCATTCTGATTAGCTGCAGGATTGCAACACATTCCTATGGGCATACCCATTGCCCCCAGCATCCAAGAGTGGTGCTGCCCAAATCAATAGATTTGAAAGTTGCTTTTCTGCTGCCCCACAATGGAGACAGTGGAAGATAAAGCACTGCTCTCCTGAGCAGATCTGATCTGTACTCAACAAGCCTTGCTGCTTTACCTTGATTGGAGGCAACAACACATCTGTCCAATGCTTGCTGTTTGCATAACTGTAAGTGAAAAACAGAGTTGCATCTGTTTCCTGTTTGCAGAGGACACTGTGAATTTGCTGCAAACTCAGATCAAGGGGAATATTTCCATTGGTCTTAATGGAACCAGATGTAAATGGTTAAAAGAGAGAGATGGGAAACATGTTTTGGTTTGATCCACTATGGATGCTGACTCTGTGCTGAAGCAAATTGGCCATTCTGCTTACTGCTCAGCTGCCTGGACTATGCTAGGTTGTGACAGTTAAAATGTTTCTTTACCATTACTACCTTCAGATGGTGTGAACTGCAGTTTGTGAGCAAATTTACTCCTCTTTGGGAAGCAAAGAGAAAGAACAGGTATAGGTATCACATATCATGAATTTTTCAGAATACTCAGCAGAAAACATATTTTCTTTTTCTCTGTGTTTGCAAATATGTTAATTTGTTTCCTCTTGTGTACGTAGCATCTGTATTAAAACAATGCCTTACTGCATAATGGTCAGCCTCAGTGAGAGGTTTAGAAAGTTTCAGGAGTGAAGGTAATTAAATTACTGCTGAATAGCAGACTTCCGTCTTGTAATCAGAGAAGAAATCTCTAGAGGAACCAGAGAGTATCTGGCTCATGAAGAAGAGCATAGGATGAGAAGCTCCAAAATATTGATTTTAGGTACCTGGAGGGCTGATTGAAATCATCACACTGACTCATGTCCACAGGGCCCAAGATAAGTACTGTACATACTGAACTCCAAAGCCTGTTGGGTCCTTTGGAAAATCTCTCCCCCAGAACCCGACTTGTAGCTTCAATGAGAAAAATCTGGGTCAATTCTATTCTTCAAAGCAGTTGAGACAGGATAAGAAGAAAGAAAAGTTACATATTCTACACTAACAATTACAGTTTAATTGCTTACAGGTTACAGTGAAAATTCAGTTTTGCTCCATGATCACCAGGATAGAGTCAAGCTGCAGAAGGTTCCCATGAGAACAGAGACATTTTCCAGTAATGCAGAGCAGGTGTGCTCCTAGACAAAGTGTGATATGATTTCTTGTGTTTCCAATGTCTGTATTTAGTTTTTTACAAGAAAAACTTCCTAGAAGCTAGTGGCAGAGACCCTGGAAATGCACGAATGCAGTCACTTGTATAAGTTTAGAAGAATTTATGTTACGGCTATGTATCTGACAGCATAAATAAATCCATAGGATAATATCTGTGTTCATGTGTGTACTTTGCAAGATCAGAACATGGAGTATAAGCTGCTCCTCCTTCTTCCTTCCTCCTGCAGTTTTTTGCTTTGTCAAATGAAAGTCTTCCTTTTAGTACAAGGCTGGTAAAATTAATTCCCCAGGATGCTGCAGTAATTTAGATTAGATATAGCTATTTATTTTCCATAGCTTCTGTTTACCATAAGTGAAAAGCTCTTTATTTCTTCCTTTTTTTTTTTTTAATTTTTATTTTTGTATTATTTCATCTTATTTTGAAAGCTCTAGTCCAGTCAGTGTAGTCTGGGCTTGTGTTTCTACAAGAACCAAATACAAGTGCTCCAGTGGATGAGGAGTGGTTCACTGCACAATGAGGAGTCAGCTTTGTGCATGCTTTTTATGGTGCAAAGCACTGTGAAGATGCAGATAACTTCCAAAAGAAATATTGTTTGTCCTCTCCAGGGGGATAGGGAACTCATTGACTGCTCATGAGGCTTAGAAATTATTATCATCCTGCATTGCTATGTTTGTGCTTGCTAGGGTTTATCATTTCATTGCCTTATTGATCACAAGCACTTTGGCAGACTGGAGGTTGAAGCCAGCTGAAATTCAGAGGCTGAACCCTAAAAGGCTGATTAATTTCAAGTTCAGCTCTCAGCAGATAAACTATGTAAGCTCTCTGCATCTGATCTTTTTGCAAATCTCTGGGAGGCCACTAAAAGTACATTTTTAAGAAACAGTTTCTGAGTGCCAGTTTTGTTTCTAGCATGTTGCATTAATTTCTCTGTGCACGTCAGCCCTTGCTATTATGAACTTTAGGTTATCCTTGGCATTTTGTAGTACACTAAAAAGTGCTCTTGAATATGTAGGAGTGTGCTACGAGCAAAGAGAAGTGGCAGGTAACAGAGCTCATTATGGCAGATCAAGAAGAAACTTAGAAAGCATTCTGGAAGTGATATTGTTGTACATGATTGAAAGAGTGGTCCAGCTAAATTTATGTTCCCTACTGTAGTTCAGCACTGTGAGGGACAGTTGCATTCATCTGTACTCTTCTATTAGATAGCAGATTTGAGGGAAATGAAAAAGATGAAATTCTGTCTAAACAAAGACAACAGATCATAAAGATAGCTGTATTGTTACACATGCAAAAACAAAAACAAAAAAATCCAAAATATTAGAAGAGAGCCAGCTAACAGTCCCAGATGTAAAAGGAGCACTCATATCACCACTGCTGAGAATCCTGGGGACTAACCTGGAAGGAAAATAGACCCCTAAACTGACTGTTAGGTACGCATCTGCATTTTTTCCCCAGCTTTCTGTGTGACCTGCATGGGAGAGAATTCATCTTTTCTTGGTGGACAGAGAACTTAAGTAAGATTTACCCTTCCAAAGCAGCTGCAGTGATAGAGTCTGCTCTGAAACACAGTCATTGCTTATAATGATGCCACACTGAAATATAACAAGTTGTTTCCATGCCATTCTCATGAGGTTATTCTGCCCTCAGTAACTTCCCTGGATTGATAGGATGAGTTTGACAGGAAATTATGCTCCCTCAAACTTTTCACTAAACATTTTTTTCCTTCACTAACCTACACCAATGCTTTCAATGCCAACTTTGCTGACAGCACAAGAACAATGTAATTCTGCAATAGTAAGAGCTCAGGAAAGATTAGTTAGGTGATTATCTTTAGTCCTTGCTGTGAGACTATTTAATTTTTGTTATGAACTCCTTGGGGATTCTTCTGTGTGGAATAAATCCTGCCATACCTCATTGTGGCTAGGATCTAATTAGCACACCCACCCTGACAGTACATCTGTGGAGACCAAGGCATTGCCACAAGCTCAGAACCAAGACTCAGTAAAATCAAAGGTAGTTAATCAATCAGTTTCAAACCTTTGACATACACTTCCCTCTGATGTACAAAATGTACTTCTCAATCCCATTAGCCAGCAACAGAGAGGAGAACTCTGACACCAAAATGCTTTAAAAATGGGAAGAACAATTTTGACACCCAAAAAGAGCAAGTGAGAAGGTACGAGTGTTTATTCACATTCTGTAGCCCTTCACAGGGACATGAATAAATGAAGGGCAAGTCACTTATCTTTCTCTAGCCCTTTTTGATCTGGCACACTTGCTTCTCCCTTTTGTAATTCAAGGTAGTTTTCTTGCTCCCCAAAGAGGCTGTGGAAGTCATGTTTGTAGTGAATGAAAGTTGGTAAGGGAGAATATCTGGTGCATCTTAACAATCCAACTGAATAGCATTAATAATGTTACAGTGCTAGGGGGACCCACCCAGGGTCTGTAGTGCTGCAAGGCTGGGTTGCTGTTACAAATTTGAAGAACTGCTGCCACAGAATAATAAAGCTCCCACCATTGCAAGAGCCTGCAACCAGCTTAGGCTGATTGATAGATCAAAAGCCACACTAGAGATAAGGAGCACGTTTCACATTTCTTCCAGGTAGAATCCACTGCTGACCTTTTCTCATTGTTACTGTTGACTGGATGTGGCCAGAGAACAGATGTTTAGCCTTGTCAGTGATATGTGAGCAGAGGCAGATGCAATGAAGCTCACAAACCACATTGAGCTAAGAGCTGTACAGCTAAAAGGGAGAGACAAACCTCGTGTGGAAGAGCTTGCTGACTCTACTGTACATTTCCTGTAGGCATGCCTTTGTTTTATGGCAACAAGACAAAGTAATTTCATCTCACTCCTACCAGCTTCTATTTACTAAAGTAAGAAAAGGAGCCTTTTCACGGGAGAACAGAACCATTTTTAAAAGTTCTTGAGCTTTTGGTTGTGACCTGCAGTTTTTCTTGCCCTCTCCATATATGCAGGACTAATGTGCATATATGTTAACCTCTTGCTGGGTGAAGGCATTCTTCCCCCAGATAGTGAGTCAGGATGACAGTCACAAGCCCATTTTCTTCCTCTTTCTCAGTCTGATTGGGTGTTTTTTTCTGACACAGCAATGAATGAGATTTTTTGCAGTGGCATGTTGGCATTTTGTTATGTCCATTTCAAAAAGCAGCAGCTCTGTATTCACTTATGGGATAAGTGATGCCCAGCCATGCTCACGTTATCCTTCAAATGAAGGCTGGCTCTCTTTTTTATGTTGGCTGAGCACTTCGGCATCACTAATGAGACTTCCAGTACTTTGGGGGGGGGGGGGGGGGGAGTGACCTTAAATCACACCAAAATTGAGCCTTGGATGATGTGAAATGGCAGGGCACATTGGAAGGAAATACATCAGTAATTGAGCCTGCACGTGCATGTGACCATGCACATGAAAAGCATGCTCAGCTGATCATGCTGTTACATGCCCGTGACCAGTATTTAGTACTTTCCCATAATTTTCCCTTCATAAAATATCTAACATGCCTAACAGAGCCACAAACCAATGGGAATGGTATCACTTCAGAAATTTCCATCTCCTCAGGCTATTAATGAACAATTATTCTTCAAATGTAAAAAGAGTAATTAAAAAACCAACTAAGAATGCATCTCACTGAAATACACATGAGCTTTGTTTGGATCAGCTGGGATTTTTTCTTTTGACCAAAGCCTCAGCAAGTTTGGGTAAAGGCCCTGATTATCCAAAATGCTGCTAAAACCTGGAATCTTTTCATGTAGTAGCTTTTGCTGAGAAGCAGGGAGAAAACCCCTTTTAATTCTCAGTGTTTGCTGCCACAAAAGAAGTCCTGTGTTAGTGGAACTGTCTCCTTTGCTTGTACTAGAGTACTTAAAAAGTTACTACCATGCAAGTACACACAGAAGCAGCTAGCACAAAAGCAGTGAGGAAAACAGAAGCTCTGATATTGGCAGAAGGAATATTGTTGCCTCTGAGAAGCACTACAAAGAAAGGGCTGTGTGCAAAACAGAGAACCCAGCAACCAGTTCAGCCCAACCTACAGCCAGGGCAGGACAAGCAAAAAGGACAAGTAGAAATGGTGCTCTGTGTCTGAGCTGGCTGAGTTGCAGGACTGAAAGGAGGTGTTGTATCATGCCCACTGATGGGCAGCTCCTGACACCATGTCAACAGGTGAAGCAGGTATATTACCCTGTAATTACCTTTCAGATCTTTCTTAGCAGATGCTGAGGTGTGTGTTTGAGTTCTGACACTTGACCTGATGTGCTTTGAGGGTGGAAATCCCCTATCTGCAGGATTTCTGCCAAAGTGTCTTGTAGACTGCGGGAGGATAGGAAGTTTGCATGTTGGCAAAAAAACTTGTATGCAGATTTTTAAGCTGGGCACAAGCTTCTGATTCTGGAGTTCTTTCAAGGCGAGTGGGAAACATGGTGTGCATTTTCTTGCTGATGGTAGAAAATTTCCCTCTTATTTCATTCTGAGCATCCTTACTGGTAACATCTTGCCTGTCACTTCCCCAATGCGGCAGGTTCCTCAGCCCCAGTTCCTGTTCTTCTTTGACTTGGTTCTCTCCCCAGAAAGAAACCAGCCCCTCCCACAGGTGTGTTATGAGGAAAAAAGCAAAGGAGCCTTAGGGACACACAGTCTCTGATTGTCTGAAGACAGGACAACTCACTGACAGGATGATCGTAGCTGGCTCTAAAAGCACCCTCTTGGTCTCTAGATTAACCAACAATATTCCATCACACACCTGCTTCCCAGTGCAGCAGAGCAAGCCTGAGGACACTGTGTTATTGTTCAGTAATGCTGTGTGGAAATGTTACTTGCCTGGCTGTTCAGGCTTGTGTTTGGAAAATGACTTTTCTGGGGTGCTAACCTCATCAGCCTTTATCAAAGCAGGTGTGGGGCTCCCAAGAGAAAAAGGTGCCAGCTTGTGCTGGAAGAGGGACAGCAACACTGCAGACAATGAAGAACACAGGAAGCAGGAAGCTGCTTTGTTTCAATGAATTTAATTAGAAGACATTAACAATGGTTTTGCCACTCTGCCCTGTGGCTTTTCCTGCTGATAGATCTTCTGGAAAGTATATTCAAAACAAAAAGCAAAACCTCCAGAAACTAGAGCAATTTCCTTCTGCACCATACTTTAAAAAGCAGGGCATTTCTACAGCACAAAGGACAAAGCATGAGAAGCCACACTGTATTGGGTTTACATGTCCAGGTGCTGGCAGCAGGGGTCTACAGGGTTGGCCTCTGCGAGAAGAGGCCAGGGGCTGCCCTGTGCCAGGCACAGCCAGTTCCAGCTCCAGAGAGAGACACAGACTGCAAACTGGTAGTTGGTTTAAGGCAATGATTAAGAGGAACTAAGCTTATTATTTAGCAAGATGTTATCCCATTTGGGGCACTCATCCCCACAAAGGCTTTGCAATGAATCTGCTAATAAAAGAAGAGGCTCCCCATGAGCACCTTGCTCAGTTTGATAGCTGTGAGTTAAGCATCTGTTCTGAGCTCTTCTAGTCACTGGGGAGAGACATACACTGTGGACAGCCATACATCTTGTCCCAAGCCAGGCACCTAGGACATCATCCTTTCAGGTACGCATTTCTCCCTTTTGAGTACTGAGGAAAAATGAACCACCAGCTCAGGCAGAGACAATGAACAGTTTGATAGCTGAAGGTTGATAAGGCAAATCTACTTCATGAACCTGGTTATTGCTAAAATGATAGCCAAATATTCCTAGGGTTCCCTCCTCAGCTGAATTAATTTTCCTCTCACTCTGAACTCTGTAGGTGACCATTGTGAAGTTCTTTAAATTTTTAAAAATAGATACTTAATTACCTGTTCTTATTCTGACCAATTTACTAAAATTAGAAAGCAGCAAGGTTCTTTTTCCTTTTTCTCCCTCTCCCTGTTTCTCTCTCTCAACTTCCCTTCCCTTAGGTGTAATCAATTCCTTCTGCAGAAATGGAAACAGCCTGGGAATACATTTGAGTTCTGCTAATGAAAGCTGGCAATAGCTGTGAGATTCACTGTAGCATATTCCGACTAGTTCCAATGTATATTATGTCACAAACTACCATTTCACAGCTAACAGCTAGCACAAAGAAAAAGAAAGAGTCTTAAAATGAAGTCCACACTACCTTCATTTAGTGCTGATTGAATATATTTCTTAGGTTACTCACACATGGATTCAATTTAGATGTAGTTTCAGGACAGTTTTCTTGCGATTCTCATTTCCTTAACAAGACTTTTTGTTCCATGGCAGATCTTAGCTCTTTCTAAGTGTGGGACCTATCCCTCTGAGGAACCAAAGATCAGCTTCACTAGATCATGTTCTTGCCCTCTTTGGGAAAAGGAAGATATGTCATAGAATCATAGAATGCTTTGGGTTGGAAGGGACCTTGAGAGATCATCTAGCCCAACCCCCCTGCAGTGAGCAGGGATTGAACCCGTGACCTTGGCATTATTAGCACCCCCCCGACTAATATGAAAGACATTCTACAGAGTTAACGGCTTTCCAATCAGGATGATACTACTTGCTACCTGCCTCTCAATTGACAGATCATGCACAAAATGATCATTTCAGCTGGGGAATGTGCAACAGGAATAGATGAGCTCTTGAGATGCCCCACCTTACTAACTATCTTTGTTTCATTCAGTGACCTGTGGACTTTTTTCAGTGATGCTGCTAAGCTGGAGAGTTCCTGCAGGGAAAAGTTCAGGAAACAAGCTTTAGCTGTTTTTCTCTGCACATCCTGAGCCACAGTCCAGTAGGGTCATCTCCCAGCAGCTCTCTTCATTGGGTACTGCTTTGCCACCACTACTCTCCTACAATCTGAGGCCCTCCTAGACTGACTCCTTGAAGGGAGCTAGGAGGTCTTAAGCTTTGAATGATTGCAGGGTACTTAAATCTCATTGGTGGCCAAAGTTCTGGAGAACATTTTCAGTTTCTGGGGAGAATTAAGATTTTGCTGCAAGAATGAGGTTTCATCAGGTATCACTTTATGACAGTCTGAAGAAGTTATGCCAGTAGTTGTGTGTTGAGACAATCTGTTTGATTGAACACAGTATGTTTCTTACAGTAGAGATGGGAAAATAGCAAGTAGGGGGACAAGACAGGAAGAGAAAGGAGCCTTGGGCAGAGTGTGTGGAGGTCCATCATTGGTGGACTCAAGTGCAGAATGATAGAGCACAATGCCGTGTAAAAGTCTCATCCCCATAGTATTTTCTTGGTATGAAGCATCTAGAAAACTATAATGACTTTTTTTGTCCTCCAGCCAATATTTTCAACTTTCCACAGCCCTATCCCAGTGTCCTAAGTTCTTTGAGCCCTGGCACTCCCCTGGCAACAGCTTTTTTCACTGCAGAATATCAAAATCATAACATAGTCTTCTGCTGGGCATGAGCAGAATAGTTGTGCTGTGGTTTGAACAATGGACATTATTCAGGCTCTGTCCTTTCTGCCTTCCAATATGACACAAGGCCCAGGCATACCACCTAGAGTCAGGATGAATCAGGATGAATTTTGAAGTAGAAAATACGGATTTGTTGTAGAGTCATTTCTGTGCCCACCGAAAGTGGAACTGGTTTTGTCTTTCAGTTTGCTCCTAAAAAACTCAAACAGATTTTGGGCAAAACTTCCAATGAGGATGATGAAAAATGATAGGAGTCCTCATCCCAGACTAAGAATGTGTCACGCTTAGTATGAGCCAGGACTAAGCAGGGGGGAGGGGAGGTGAGGTGAGGCACGGTGAGGTGAGGTGAAAGACAGTCACCAGTGCTAACAACGCAGAATTGCTCTCTTCTTTATATGTATCATAGAATCACAGAATGCTTTGGGTTGGAAGGGACCTTTACAGGTCATCTAGGCCAACCCTCTTGCAATGAGCAGGGAAATCTTCAACTCAGAAGCCCATCAGACCCTCAGCCCCTCAGAGCCCCATCCAACCTGACCTTGAATATTTCTAGGGATGGGACCTCCCCTACCTCTCTGGGCAACCCATTCCTGTGCCTCACCACCCTCATTGTAAAACATTTCTTCCTTATATCCAGTCTGAATCTACCCTCCTTTAGTTTAAAAACAGTACTCCTTGTCCTGTCACAACAGGCCTTGCTAAAAAGATTGTCGCCATCTTTCCTATACAATCCTTTAAGTACTGAAAGGGTGCAGTAAGGTCTCCTCACAGCCTTCTCTTCTCTAGGCTGAACAACCTCAACTCTCTCAGCCTGTCCTCGTAGGAGAGGTGCTCCAGCCCTCGGATCATTTTGGTGGGCCTCCTCTGGACTTGCTCCAACAGGTCCATGTCCTTCTTGTGCTGAGGGCTCCAGAGCTGGATGCGGTACTCCAGGTGAGGTCTCAACAGAACAGAGTAGAGCAGCAGATTCTCCTCCCTCGACCTGCTGGCCACCAATCTCCATGTGGACATCAAGCCATTGACCACAACCCTCTGGATGCAACCTTCCAGCCAATTCCTTATCCACCCATTAAATCCATATCTCACCAATTTAGAGAGAAGGATGTTGTGGGGGACCATGTCAAAGGCTTTACAGAAGTCCAGACAGATGACATCTGTTGCTTTTCTCTTGTCCACTGATGCAGTCACTGCTTCATAGAAAGCCACTAGGTTGGTCAGGCAGGACTTGCACTTGGTGAATCAGCACGGGCTGGCTGTCTCGAGTCAACTCCCTGTCTTCCATGTGCTTGAGCATAGCGTCTAGGAGGACCTGTTCCATGATCTTCCCAGACACACAGGTGAGCCTGACAGGTCGGTAGTTCCCAGGGTCCTCCTTTCTTCTCTTTTTAAAAATGGGCACAACTTTTCCCTTCTTCCAGTCCCCAGGGACTTCACCTGACTGCCATGACTTTTCAAATATCATGGAGAGTGGCTTGGCAACTACAACAGACAATTCCCTCAGGACTTTGGGACACATCTCATCAGGTCCCATAGGCTTGTATACATTCAGGTTCCTCAGGTGGTCTCAAACCTGATCTTCCCTTACAGTGGGAGGGGCTTTACCCCCCTGGTCCCCATCTTGCAGTCCATCGACTTGGAAGGGGTGAGGAGAGAGGGTGCCGGGGAAGACTGAGACAAAGAAGTTGTTGAGGACCTCCGCCTTCTCCTCATCTGTTGATACAAGGTCACCATTCTTGTTCATCAGAGAGGTATGCTTTCTTTAACCTTCCTTTTCTGGTTGACATACCTGTAGAAGCCCTTCTTCTTATTCTTTACATCCCTTGCCAAATTCAGCTCCAGCTGCACCTTGACCTTCCTGACCCCATCCCTACACAACCGGGCAGCTTCCCTGTACTCTTCCCAGGACACCTGTCCCTGCTTCTGCTGCCTGTGCAGTTCCCTCTTATACTTTAGTTTGACCAGCATGTCTCAACTCAGCCATGCTAGTCTCTTCCTTTCCTTGCCTGATTTCTTACGCCTGGGGACTGAGAGCTCTTGCACTCTATGGAAGGTGTCATTAAAGATCTGCCAGCTCTGTACAGACTTACCTCTGTAGTAGAGATAAGTCACAGTCTGGGCTTATAAGGAGAAGAAAGAAAGAAAAAAAAAATCCCAGAGCAAAATGAGTAGCAGGAGTGCAATTAGCACAGCAAAACAGTAATATTGTGTTGGATCAAGGGTCCAGTTAGCCAGCCAGAAGTTGCTTTGAGAAGGATTGTAAGAGTTAGAGTAGTATTAAGTGATCCTGCCTCTGGCATCAACTACTTTCAATCATCAGCAGTTTAGGCATATCTTCTTTTTTAATCCTGTTATATTTTTGCATTTCCAATCTTGAAAGACTTCAGACGGTGCTTGAAAATGGATGCAACCTGCACATAGAGCACTGCAACACACCTGAAACTGTGACAAAGATTTCATAATGCTTGCAAAACATACATCCTTCCTCCTTCTCTGATGAGTTGCTAGGGTGGCTTGCCAAATCCCACCCCTACTGGGCATCTCTGTGAGAATTTGTTGAGATGGATGCAAGTGTTATACATTCTTCTGAGCTTCCATGTTCCAGCATCACACCTTGGCTGCTCTTTCTGTTACAGCTAGAGACTGAACTACTGCGTTAAGGTTAAATTCCAGAGAGCATGGAAGAGGGACTGAGTGTTGTGGGTGGAAGTGACCATTCTTAGATCAGCACTTGTTCACTAAAAAAGTTATTTTTCAACCAAATGTGGCACAGTTAGATACTCTGCTAATTGTTCATTGTATTTAAAGACTTACGCGTACAGCTAACTCTACAACCACATGGAAATCAGAGGTCTGCCTTTATTCAGACTCAGCAAATAAGCCTGAGTCCTGGAGGACATGCCTGCTAACAGGCTTCTCTCATTCAAAGCCGTAGTGGAGAGTTGGGACAATATACCCTTAGAGCAACACTTTTGTGCACAGTCTTCCCATTCTGTGTGTTTTCAATTTTCAAGGTTTTTTAAAAAATCAAGTGAGTCTTCAATATTTAGTGAAATCTGTTCTTTACAATCCTTCATTTGGCTTCTGTGTCTCTTTTCTAGGCAAAACTGAAATGTCCTATGAATTCTTTTCCAGTGTGTGCATATCATGACTACTGGTAATTTAAAATTGGCAAACCAAAAGCTCAGAAACGTGTCAGCTGTTTGTTGTGTTTTGGAAGTGTATAATTAGAGAATTAAAAAAAAAAAAAATCTTGACACTTCATGAAATACATACCAGATAAACATAAAATATATCATACATTTTACATGCTGGTCTTTATGATTGAGTTAAATGTTGTTGTCATAACAAGACTTTTACTGAGCTTACTTACAGTGGTCTAAAGATACCGGTCAGAGCTGACTTTCTAATCTTCCATTCTGTAAAGGTATCAAAAGTATTTATTTGTAATTGCTATGCTTACCCCTTTCTGAGTTAACCACATCAATGCCCTTTACCAATTTACATTTTACAAAGCTTAAAGGCACTGGGGTTATATTTTATTTATTAGTTTGTGTCATAATACAAACTTACATTTCTTAATATAAGATTGCGTTTTCAACTGTGATTTCAAGCTAACTTAATGCTCCTAAAATGATCAAATAATCCAAATTAACAGTAATGAAAGTCTCTCACTGATTTCTCTGAGCACGGAATCAGGCTTCAGACTCTTATTTCTTCTCCTCGTCTCTATTAAGTTGAATAAATTTTATAAATATTACTCTGCTAATCACTTCAGAGCATTTGCACAAGGGAGTCTGTTTTGCCTAGTCTGCCAGGGTCTAAAGTACATGAGTACTTTGCTTTTCTCCACACCACATGAATAGTGTCTCAATCAGATTTCTTCTTATGGTATTGGAAATCAGAGGGATTACCTTCTCATGCTGAAAAGCTATACAGTTAAGCAGATACAGAAGTTCAAGGAACATGGGGTTTTTTCAGCTTTGCCACTAAATTACTCTGTCATCTTGATGATGTGACTTAACCCATTTTGCCTCCTTGTTCTTTGTCTTTTCTCTGCTGTCCTGAGCTCTTTATGACCAGCTATTTAGACCTTATCTTGCACCATAGAAGTCAATGGTAGTTTTGCTATTGGCTTTAACAAAAACTCAAAGGGCATAATACTTTTGCTGTTTTGGAAGAAACTCTCCATGTTTGATTTTTTCTTCCTTCCCTGAAATTGTTCTTTAAAAAAAAAAAAAAAAAAAGAAGCTGTACTACATAAAAATGAGTTCCAAACACAGGCTGAATGATCTGTTTTACTAAAATTAAGGCATTCCACTTACACTGGTCTTTTCACTTGCTCTTAACAGTGAGCCCTTATTTGAAGAGCTATGTCAATATTAAAGAAAAATATTTCCTGAGATAGGGCTGTTTCATCATGCCAGAAACATTCAGTTCTTCTGTTACTAGATGAAATCTCTTTCAAATGAACATATTTTCTTCAAAGGTCTTCAACATCAGTGTTTTCAGCAACATTTTCTTCTCTGACAATTGGTTGATGGGACTTTCAGAGCTATTCATCCTGCAGCTCTCAGTTCCTCTGGGAGAGGGGAAGAATTTGGTCCAGTGAGGTTGCAAGATTTTACTCCCCTCCCTCTCCTCACTCCTGCCAGGAAAGGGGAAAGAAAACAACCTGAAATCCGTTCAGATTTCAGATTAACTTGGTGATTCAATTCTGGCAGCATCAATGGCTTATGGGTAGATAAGTGAGGTGGACTCATTAGCAAGCAGAGCTGTGCTCCTACCTTAACATCATCCAAAGCACAATTAAGTATTTCATTCTTGTCTTTAATTGTCTGAGAGAATGCAAAGCAATTTCTAACTGTAGGAAGCATACTTTTATCTTCAAATGCCTTCCCCCTCCCCCCATTTTTTTTAATTTATTATTTTAATAAGTTTCTACAATGGTCTGAGTAAAGCTGTAATTTTAGAAAGAATTGTATCTGCCTTTATTTCCATCACTGAACCACAGGCTTGATGGCTGAAATGAACTTTGCCCACAGCATTGTTACTGTCACATGATGAGTCATGAGTTTTTCATGGGATGTTATTTCTTGCTCTTAATCTGGCCTGCAGAAAAATAAATGGATTTTCTGTTCTTTATCTCCTTAATGCAAACATTCACTAGGCATAGGGCCAAGGACTAATGATTCGCAAGACTTAGAAGCCACCTATTTGACAAGGATTCTGTTCGCAAAACATTTGCCCATTTAATATGTATTTAAGGCTAACAATTCAGAAGTGATATTTTATGTTATATTATGAACCAAATTTCTAACTGCACACAAGAATCCGTTCTGTCTTCCAACCTCAGATTGTCAAATGGAGGCTCACAGGTATTGTCTTATCTGTGTTTCTTTTTCTGATATATCCACCTAACTGGCCTGATCTCTAGTATATACAGTATAAGTCACCTAAGTTTGCTCTTTTCACATCAGACCTGTTACTTAGCATCACCTTTGGCTGTGAATGACTTTTTAAAATTTTCATCTTATACACATTTTTTGTGTCTCCTGTACACCAAAAAAAATTTTCAGCATTATTAACAGTTGTGCAGAATTCATTTAATAGCAGATCAATATTATTGGAAGTATTCTTTCTTGATGCATTAAAAAAAAAAAAAATTATTGCCTTTACTTCTGCCAGTTCTAAAGTTCTTCTTCTTCTCTTCTTCTTCCTTTATAAATTCTGGTATTTTTTACCATCTTGATTGTATTATTCTTCCACAATTTCTTCATTCCAGTGTATTTTCTATTTTTAATGCTGATTTTTGTTCCCCCCAAGGCTACCAGGATTTTTTCTCTAATGTGGGCATGCACCTAATAAAATTTCTTCAACAGTTTCAAAGTATTGAGGGAGCTGGCAGAGGAGCTCGCCAAGCCACTTTCCATCATCTATCAGCAGTCCTGGTTAACAGGAGAGATCCCTGATGACTGGAGGCTTGCCAACGTGATGCCCATCTACAAGAAGGGCTGGAAGGAGGACCCGGGGAACTACAGGCCTGTCAGCCTGACCTCGGTGCCAGGGAAGATTATGGAGAGGTTCATCTTGAGTGAACTCAACAGGCAAATGCAGGTCAACCAGGGGATCAGGCCCAGCCAGCATGGGTTCATGAAATGCAGGTCCTGCTTGACCAACCTGATCTCCTTTTATGACCTGGTGACCTGCCTGGTAGATGATGGAAAGGCTGTGGATGTCATTTACCTGGACTTTAGCAAAGCTTTTGACGCCATCTCCCACAATATTCTCCTTGGGAAGCTCGCAGCTCATGGCTTGGACGGGAGTAGTCTTCGCTGGGTAAAAAACTGGTTGGGTGGCTGAGCCCAGAGAGTAGTGGTGAATGGAGTTAAATCCAGTTGGTGGCAAGTCACAAGCGGTGTTCCCCAGGGCTCAGTTTTGGGACCAGTCTTGTTTAATATCTTTATCAATGACCTGGGTGCGGGGATTGAGTGTGCCCTCAGTAAGTTTGAAGATGACACCAAGCTGGGTGGGAGTGTCGATACGATGGAGGGTAGGATGGCCCTGCAGAGGGACCTGGACAGGCTGGATCGATGGGCGGAGGCCAGCTGTATGAGGTTTAACAAGGCCAAGTGTCGGGTCCTACACTTCAGTCACAACAACCCCATGCAACGCTACAGGCTTGGGGAACAGTGGCTGGAAAGATGCGTGGCCAAAAATGACCTGGGGGTGTTGGTAGATGGCCGGCTGAACACGAGCCAGCAGTGTGCCCAGGTGGCCAAGAAGGCCAACAGCTTCCTGGTTTGTATCAGGAACAGCGTGGCCAGCAGTAGCAGGGAGGTGATTGTGCCCCTGTACTCAGCGATGGTGAGGCCACACCTGGCATACTGTGTCCAGTTTTGGGTCCCTCAATACAAGAAGGACATTGAGGTGCTGGAGCGTGTTCAGAGAAGGGCAAGGAAGCTGGTGAAGGGTCTGGAGCACAGGTCTTATGAGGAGCGGCTGAGTCAACTGGGGTTGTTTAGCCTAGAGAAAAGGAGGTTGAGGGGTGACCTTACCGCTCTCTACAACTACCTGAAAGGAGGTTGTAGTGAGGTGGGTGTTGGTCTCTTCTCCCAAGTAGTTAGCGATAGGACAAGAGGAAATGGGCTTAAGCTGCATCAGGGGAGGTTTAGGTTGGAAATTAGGAAAAATTTCTTTACGGAAAGGGTAGTCAAGAATTGGAACAGGCTGCCCAGAGAGGTGGTGGAGTCACCATCCCTGGAAGCATTCAAAAAATGGGTAGACGTGGCACTTTGGGACATGGTTTAGTCTAGTCTACCCTTGATTGCCTTAGAGTAGACTTGGTAGTGTGGGTTAATGGTTGGACTGGATGATCTTAAAGGTCTTTTCCAACCTAAACAATTCTATGATTCTATGATTCTATTAAATATGTTTTTCTTGTTAAAAATGATCTTTAGCCCATCATTAGTTTGAACTTTCTAAAGCCACCCATCAGAAGTACCAAATACTTGTTATATGCTTATTTAAACTTAGCTTTGCAAATATATTCAGGCCATGATCAGTTAAATCTGAGAATCATCCACCCTTATGTATTGAAATTGATTCCTACTTATCTGTCAAGATGAGGTCCAATATAGAATTCCCTTGTGAAAGCAACACCTCTTGACCTAGGAAAAATATTTCCACAGATGCTTTTAGTGCTGGCAGTAGCAGCTATGCAGCATACCTCATTTCAGTTGAAGACTCCCATGATAGAAAAGATTTTTTTTCTACACTTTTCTACACTTTCTAGGTAAGTATTTTAGATCCTTGAAGAGCTGGCTGTGCAGTTCTGTGTTGCAACATAGTCATAGCAGACACCAATTTATAGCCCATCTTGTACATCAAGCATGAGAGTATCAGTTCAGAAGTATTTGGGATCTTTTGCCTCAGAGCTGCCTCAGAAAGCACAGGCAACTCACCATGTCAGAGGAAGGGTGGGGAATTCAGCATATGCTGCTAGGGAAGGGCTGACCAGGGTTTAACCTTACCGGCTTTCCACCCACTAGCAGAGAACATTTCTATTCCTAGACAGTCAAGACAACAGGCACAGCAAGTTGGTGGCATGTTGTCCAAGCTTGTTACTTGCACCAGAGTGGTGTGGACATCTGTATGTACAGAGCCCCAGACAGGGGGCAAGCAGTGTGGAAATACTCTGGCTAATTTAGGGGTAAAGCTGTTTGGCTGAGCACTGTTTTTACATTAGTTTATAAGCACTATTACTGTTTCTATATAGAGCAGAAAGGAGAACCAGGAGCTGCTCACTAGCAGGCAGGAGACTGCTGTGACGTGGAAGCAGCTCATGTTCCTAACTTTACATGCAGTAAAGGAGACCATGGTATCATGCCCATGGTCTGAAGTACAACTATAGGATACTTTACATCCCAAGATTGTAAGGCTGAGAGGTACCACCAGAGTCTTTGTTGTGTGGCAGAGATCTACAACCATTTGCATGCACATTTAAGTTCCTTTTTTATGGAGGGAATGCCTTTAAATTTTGGCTTGACTTTTGCATTTTGCTCCTTTAACTTCTATAAGTTAATGACATAAGTTAAGCAAAATTTAGGTTATGACTTAAAGAGTCAAAGGACAGAGAAAATACTGTCAACTCCATTTCATACACAGTGAATGTTTCTAATCATGTAAGAAGATATTACGTACAATATCAGGTTCTGATATCTTCTTATCAGCTGACACTTAGTGATATTATTTCAAGAAAGAAATACCACCTACAGGCTGTATGAAAGAAAGGCTTGGGACAGATCAATCATAAACAACCATCCCATGCACATATACACAAAGAAAACAAGTTTAACTATCCACACAGAAAGCATTGCAAAGCTTCCTCCTTTACAGCAGGTGCAATATCCATGGCAAAACAACCCTGCATTTTTCCCAAAGAATACTTTCATTGGTTCAGAACAAAGAATCAGAGCACACCAGCTTTTACAGAAGCAAAAGAAAGGGAAAATCAGCCTTTAGTGGAAAAGATGAAAAATGTTGTGATGAGCATAAAAATATCATTGTCCCTGTATTAATCTGCAAGTTTGCATTTAAACAAGTTAAATACTGTAGGGCATTTCTCTGCAGTTTAAGATTTTTAAATAAAATTGTCAGTTGCTTTAATTTGTAGCTAATATTTCGGTTGTTTTTTAGGTGGAAAAAAGAATCCATGCATGTATTATCTTGCTTAAGCTTATAATCAGCAACCTACTGTGACTTTTTTTTTTTTTTTCTCTAGGGTGGGAGGCAGAGGGTGGTGTGGAATCCAAATTTGATATGAGACACAGGCTCAAAAGAAGCTTGTACCTGTTCTTGCTATGCTCTGTGATGGTCTTCACAGTGGGGTTGCTCCTTAAATGAACAGTGTAGCACAGGTGATAGGAAGCATGACAAATTTAAGTTCTCTGTCATCATTAGGATAGCAATGTATAGCAGAATCATTAAAAACACTTCTCTACCACAAGGTATTTTTCTCTTAGCTGTGGTATTACCTTCCTAAAATGTTCTGCCTCCCAGCTAAAGGCAACTGGCTGAGTAAAGGAGCCAGAAAAGGACCTGCAGTATTATAAAACAATTTTTCAAGCAGGATGGAGGAAACCACCCACCAGTCTGTGACCCACGCCCTGTTACATGGGGGACCTAGCCCCCACCACACCCTGTCTCTGCATTTGTTTTTCCTCTCACTTTAGCATATCTATCTAGCAGTGTCCTCAGGACAGGGTTATTGCTGACATTAAGTGCATGCTGTCCTTCCCATGCAGGACTGTGGAGACCAAATGAACCACCCTATAGCCCTAACTCAGACAATTCCTGGAAACAGAAACCAGGCTGCTTCTTGAGACTGAGATTCTCTTCTCCAGGCTGCACTGGAGGTGAATTTATCCCTATTCTTATGTGTTATTTCACCTTTCACCCTGTCACAAAAACACAGCCATAATTTCTGTTTTAGAAAGCATGAGGCTGCTTACTGGGGTGGTATTTACTGTATTTTGCAGATTACAAAACCACTGCAACTCTTGAATTTTCCCAAGCACTACCCATAACTACAAATGAGGTTCTTGCCTTTGAAATCTACTTTTGTAAACCAGGAACCATCAGAAGTTTTAGCCACTGTGATCAGGACTATATTGCATGCAAGACTAGAGGTTTTTACAGGAGGGGAGCTGTATTTAAGAGCATGATCACTTGAAAATGCATAGATTATCTGATTTAATCAGACTTGTGAAGACAGTGTTGTGTTTTATTAATCAAAATCATGATAAGTCAATCCCATGTAGCCTTTTGTTAGCTCTGCACCAACTTATAAATTAGTCTGTTTCCACAGGCATCCCATTATGCAGCTTCCAGCTTGATTTTTCATTCATATTGTGAAGTTGTTCAGTATGTCCTTGAGTACAGTAAAGCCAGAGAGACCTGGCATCTCCTAGCAAGACCCAGGTGCTTTAATAAGTATTACTCCACTTAGTCAACACTTCAGAGCTTTCAGGTTTGATTTTAATTAGAGGAGCTGTGACATTTTTAGTATCTTTTAAGCAATGGCCTTACTTCACAACCATGAAGCTCTGACTACAAAAGACTGGGGGAACAGGAACTGTGCAATGTTGTTGCAAGACAGCTGCACTAGGAAGAGCCATAGTTTTGTCCTGTGGGGTTCTTACCAAACTCCTTCAAAGCTGTGCTTACCTAGTGTTGAAGCTTTGAACCTTTTATTTCAGGCTTCTTTGTCAGAATCGTGTACAAACTTATAGGTGCAGAACAGTGCAGGGCTTACCACATTGCTTCTGAGTCATCACTGAGCAAATGTCAACAAATTCTCCTAAAAAAGCAGAGTTATATTTTGTGTTGAAAGCTTGCAGGGTGTATGTGTGAGATATGGGAATGGATTTCATGCTGTTTGGTGCTACCAGGACAGACAAAGCGCCTTTAGTGGTCTCTCTGCACCTGAATTACTCCCGCCCTCAGTAAATCAATAGCTGGTTCCTCAACTCCATTTCACATCAGAATTGGGATAAATTAATTAATTTTACATTTAGTTTTTGAACCAAAAATTCAAACTTCTTTCCAAACTACTTCAGACCACTAGAGGAAAACAGTCCATGTCAGTCAAATACATAATTTCACTAAGCCTGAAGTATACTTTTTTCATTTCTGGGGATCCTTACTAGAAGCAGATGACAAACCACAGATGATCTTTCATAGAGCTGCTGTGGTTATGCTGGTGCTCTTATTCACACTGCTCTGTGGTTAAGATACTTGCCAAGATATATGCTGTAGAAATAGGCAGGAAGGAGCTTTGAACTACCATCTCCTGCCAGGATTTCAAATATTGTCTCTGCCTGCCTTAATAATATATACAAACAATACAGGAAAAACCCAAGGAGTGCCACATCACTGGGACTGGAAACAAAGGTGTCTCAAAACTGTCCAAGTGGTGAGACTTCTTAAAAAATATGTCACTGAGTCTAAAATCTTTCATCAAAGAAGTTTTATGAAGGGTATGGTTTCATAACTGTGTTAAGCAGATTTTAATTATTTTAATGGGTTCAAGCTCTATGTTTCTGTTGCATATTTCCTCTTGTTACCTGTCATGTGGTACTTCTAACATTCATGTGTGCATTAAATTAAAAATAAGAGACAAAAAGGTTTTAGGCAGGTCAGTTCCAAGTTCTGACACAGTGTGGAAGTGCTGAATCTAAGGCAAAACACCCTGCCTTCTGTCCTCTGTCTGATGCCTCTGTAAGTGCTCTCAGTATTCAAAAATCCCAGGTTTGCTCTAGAGAAGTAGCTGTATTTTGCAGGGACAAGCTGCCTTTTGGAAACTCAGAGACAGTCAGTGGAAGGAGAAGAACACAGTCTTGTTTGTTTGTTTTAAAATCTGATTTTGCATCTGTGAGGCAAGCAGAGATAAAAAACAGTGATGGGAATATGAATTGACCATTTGATGTAAAAAACCACAAGTGAACAGCCAGAAGGTGGAAGAGAAAAATCAATACAAATGTTGGTGTGTTGAGTTCTCCCATAATCTGTGATTGCTTTTGCCAACCAAATTAATTCAGAGATTCTTGCCAAAAATGTCGGTGAATAGACCTGTGACTCCAGCCTCCGGAAGGGCCTGCAGGGTGCAGGGTGCCTTTTTACACAGCCTCTAATGTGACATATCAGAGTGAAAGGCAGATTACAAATAGTGTAAGTGACAGGCCTTTCTCCTTGACACTCATTCAGCCTGTTAAATGAGGTTGAGTGCTGAATCTCCTAGAAAATGAAAGCTTAAACAAGGGACCACACACACCTGTCAATGGAAAGAGCCTCCAGAGCAGTTCTGAGCCAGATAGATTTCTGCTCCTTCCCTCACAGCGTCAGATGACCTGCAGAAGCAGGGCTATCCCTATCTCTGGGCATAGCTTGGCAGTTTCTTGTTTGAGATTCTCCCACTACCTGTCAAAAGTGAAGCCCTGAAGCACCCCCTACCCCACTCCACCTCCAAATCCACACCTAAAGCATGTGGCAGCACAAAATCAGCTTAAACCACTTGCCAAACAGCCAGTCGGAATGACAGAAGAGTGGCCATTCATCCAGAAGCAGATGCCTGTAGAAAGATGATTCCATAGCCCTCTCACTGTCCAAGTCAGAATTCCCCAGCAAGAATTCAACAAAAACCTTCCCTCGGTGCTCTCAGCTTGATCTGTGGTTCTCAGCTCTTCCTCTGGAATCTGCCTCCTTTCTCAAGACATGGGAGAAAGACAAATAAAGAGTAAAAGCACACATCAAGGCTGAGAGACTGTTTCAAGAACACATACAGGTTATTGCTTCTTTTATTGAAGGAGACAGCATAGTTAGGATTGAGAACTGGGTCTCTAAATTAGAAAGGACAGATTTGCAAAGGCTGGAAGACCGGCTGGCACATGGGTAGAAGGCATTGGTGTTGTACTTCCTGAATTATAAAGCACTGTCAAACTTTTAGGAATTAACTAAAGTAAACCTGCTTCTGTTAAACAGCATCAGACTGACAAGGCCCTGTGTGAAGTCAGGGAACTGTTCTCACAGATTTCCAGAAGGCTCTGTATCATGTCCAAGGCTTTGTGGACATCTGAGCATGCCTCAAAACACATCTTTCTCTGTTTCTACTTTAAATCTTCTCATTCACCTCTCCTGTGAGAGCCGGTCAGGAGCAAAAACACTGTAGAGAAGAGTTGTAGTAGTAGCAATGATGTATGGATGGAGAATATCCCAGAAGCCTTGCTCTCCTAAAACTCCCAGCTTCAATTCCAGATCAAAATTCAGCTAAATTCAAGCCATAGGTTTGAATTCCCACCTTGAGCTAAAAACCCATGTTATATGAAACTAACTCAAAGTGGTCAGGGACAGAAAAGTCTTTCTTGTCATTCAGCTAGAGATTGACTTCAGAAAGTGGAGTTGCTGTTCTTCATCTCACTGAAGGCGGTTTACTAGCTTCTTCCCTTCTAAACAAACCTAATAACCTGCTGCAAATTGCAGTGCATGGAAATCCATGATTACAAGATCAGAGCACAGGAAATGTGAAGATAGCAAGTGAGAATTTTCTATCCAGATATGCAGCTGGACCAAGCAAACAGACATGATGAAGCTGATCCTCTGCTTCTCTGCAATACTGTTTTGCTACTTTTGCCTTTGCTGGCCAGGTTTACAGTTTAAACTGGTAGGTTCTGCCTATAGCATCTTCAGTGGTACAAGCCACTCAGACAGAGGAAAGAAATACTTTTAGCACCCACCCACTAGACAACAACCAGGGATTCATCAGAAACATCAGAATCTGTAGAAAACATCCTAGGGATTTTCAAGAGAGGTACAATGGGATGTCTCCATCCCCAAAACTCCTTGCCAACAGCTGGAACAAACTTCCAAGAAGGAAATCAGGTGTACAAGTCCCTAACAAAAAAACACCTACAAGCCCCATTGTGCTTTCTGCTTTTGAGTGGATGAAGAGTTCTATTCAAGGGGCAATTTGGCAGCTGCCTTTCCCACACCAGGCCTTTGCCTGAACTGTCTGTTTTGATCTCTGGCTGAAGAATCCTTCCTCTAATTCAGGGTCAGCCTGTTTAACAAGGAGACAGAATTTACATCTCTATTACTGAGCATGACAGAAATAATCCAGCAGCTGTAAAATGACTAGTGAGATCCTACTGACCTATATGGTGCCAGTTTTAACAGTCATCTCAGCTCTAATATGACCCTAACTTTCTAATGGGCTGCTTGGAGGTCTGGCTGGGACCAAGACCATAAAGCACTGTACCTGCTCCACAGTACTTGGTTTAGGTTGATGGTCTTGTGAAGACCGTGCCAACAGTTCCAGGAAACTCTGGATAATTTGAATGTGGTGGCCTGGAGCTGACAGGATGCATTCTTCCTCTCCTTCCTAACTGAGGAAAAGCAATTCCTCCATGAAGTCCCCCTCTCAGCAGATACTGAATAACCTGAGTCTGTGCTTCCCAGTAGGAGTAGGCATACTTATATGCTGTTTTGGCAAAGGAGGAGGCCTACAACAGAGACAGGACTCAAGGCTATGCTAAAAGCAAAAGGAGGGAACCCTGGAAAGCCACATCTGATGGAAATGATGAAAGGCAAATGTTTTCCCAGATAACCTGTTTCGCCCCCAGCAGCAGCCAGTCTGTCTTCCCCAAACTCTGACATGATCAAAGGAAGGCCACAGCCCTTCTCCTGCATCAGCAACTGGGCTGCCCTGGCTGGGACCCCCAGACAGGGCACCTTGCACTGATGTCTGATAATATGGTGAGCTCTACTGTCCTGGTTTCGGCTGGGATAGAGTTAATTTTCTTCCTAGCAGCAGGCATAGTGCTGTGTTTTGGATTTAGTAGGAGAAGAATGTTGATAACATGCTGATGTTTTTAGTTGTTGCTGAGTACTGCTTATGCTAGTCAAGGACTTCTTCAGCTTCCCATGCTCTGCCAGGCGCACAAGAAACTGGGAGGGGGCACAGCCAGAATAGTTGATCCAAACTGACCAAAGGGCTATTCCATACCATATGACGTCATGCTCAGTATATAAACTGGGGGGGGTTGGCCGGGGAGCAGCGACCGCTGCTCGGGAACTGTCTGGGTATCGGTTGTCGGGTGGTGAGCAATTGCATTGTGCATCACTTGCTTTGTATATTATTATTACTGTTATTATTATTATATTGTTGTTATTATTATTTTACTTTATTTTATTTTAATTATTAAACTATTCTTATCTCAACCCAGGAGTGTTTCTCACTCTTACTCCTCCGATTCTCTCCCCCATCCCATCGGGGTAGGGGGAGTGAGCGAGCGGCTGCGTGGTACTGAGTTGCTGGCTGGGACTAAACCACGACAGTCCTTTTTGGCGCCCAACGTGGGGCACGAAGGGTTTGAGATAAGAACAGATTAACTAGAGTGTATTAAGGAGTCTGTTAACAGTTGCCGGTCATGATATTAGTTCATCTGATCTGTACCATGTTCTTTTCTTGGCTGTGCATGTTAAAGCTTGGTGTTGGTCTGTGCATTGCGCTATGCTCTGTAGTGATTAAGGATGTTTTGATTGGGAGGTTCCTTATCAAAATCCTGACCTTGAGCATGGTTTTGTATCTGGGTTTTATACACAAGTCATTACTGTACTTCGGGTACCACCTCATGGAGAGAGTTAGCAATTATACCTTTCCCTCGGAGACGTCTGTTGTGGAGGAACTACAGAATGGCACCTTCATTACCTTATTCTATAATGCTTCCTCCCTCATTACAGAAAGTTTTCAGTATTTTGAACATCCCTGGGCAGTTAAGATACTTCTATTGATACTTCTTGGGAATATTGTTTTGGTTTTGACAAAGGTTAGTAAGCAATTTAAGAATATCATCCAGAGATCTGCCCCAAGGCTGGAGAGTTATGAGTGGCAGGGTGTGTGGGATCGTATGCGCAAGTACCTAGGGCAGTGGGGACCTCCAGTGTTTTGGAACTTCACCCCTGAACAAGTGCAGAATCCTGAAGAACTAGTAAAGTATTTGGAAGAAGTATGTTCTCACCCTGGCAACTCCAAAGAGACACAACTCATTGCAACATGCTGGGGACTGGCCCATGCTTATAGAGCCCTGTTCAACACTATTCAGTACCCTCAAGGGAAAGAGAGGGTCTCTGGATCTGATGACAAAACAACAGGCACTGTGGCTACTCCAACCACAGCCATGAGCACTGTGGCTACTCCAACCACAGCCACAAGCACTGCAGCTACTCCAACACCCACCACAAGCACTGCAGCTACTCCAACACCCACCACAGGCACTGCGGCTACTCCAACCCCAGTGGCAGGCACTGCGGCTAAACCAGAGAACCAACCTGCGCCGGTATCAGTTGCCCCTATACAGAAGAAAAAATACACAAGGAAATCAGTTCGTTTAGTAAGGGATGAAGATGAACCAGGGCCATCACGAGAACCAGAGGAGGAAGAACCCATAAATGAGATGGTGACCACCCGATCCCTATCCCTGAGTGAGCTGCGAGATATGCGAAAAGATTTTGGTCGTCATCCAGGCGAGCACATCATCACCTGGCTGCTCCGATGCTGGGATAACGGGGCCAGTAGCCTGGATTTAGAGGGTAGGGAAGCCAAGCAGCTGGGATCCCTTTCCAGGGAAGGGGGCATTGACAAAGCAATTGGAAAAGGGGCAAAACCGCTCAGCCTCTGGAGGCGACTTCTGTCAAGCGTGAAGGAAAGGTATCCCTTCAAGGAGGATGTTTTATACCGCCCAAGCAAATGGACCACCGTAGAGAAAGGTATCCAGTACCTGAGGGAATTAGGCGTGCTGGAGGTGATTTACAGTGACCTGAATGATGAGCAGTTAACCAAAGACCCAGATGAAGTCAGGTGCACACAATCCATGTGGCAGAAGGTGGTACGGAGCGCACCAGCATCGTATTCCAACTCGTTGGCAATACTAGCCTGGAAAGACGACGAGGCACCAACGGTGGATGAAGTGGCTAGACAACTCCGGGACTACGAAGAAAAGCTCTCTTCCTCCCTACGGGCCTGTGTCTCGGCTGTGGAAAAACTGTCTGAAAAAATATGCCAAGAGTTCCAACAACTCAGAGAGGATCTGTCCTACTCCCCACCTGCACGGACCAGTGTCTCAGCCATTAGGAGTCAACGTCCCTATGCTCAAGAGAGAGGATATAGAGGATACACACCATGGGGCACCCTGTGGTTTTACCTGCGTGATTATGGAGAGGACATGAGAAAGTGGGATGGAAAACCCACCTCAACCTTAGAGGCACGGGTGCGTGAGTTGCAAGGAAAAACTATTAGGAAAGGCGGTTCTCCCAGGAAGATTGCAGCTCCAGTTTCCAGTGAGCAGTTCCCGAGACAGAGTAAGAGGGCTAATTTTACTTCCGACCTTGATCAGGGGACTTTTGATTCACATTTACAGGAAGTGAACAGCGAATACTGTGACCAGTGTTAGAGGGGCCCTGCCTCCAGCCAGGTGGAGGAAAGGGACAACCGGGTTTACTGGACTGTGTGGATTCGATGGCCTGGAACGTCAGACCCCCAGGAGTATAAGGCTCTAGTGGACACTGGTGCACAGTGCACGCTAATGCCATCAAACTATAGAGGGGCAGAACCCATTTGTATTTCTGGAGTGACAGGGGGATCCCAACAGCTAACTGTACTGGAATCTGAAGTGAGCCTAACTGGGAATGAGTGGCAAAAGCACCCCATTGTGACTGGCCCAGATGCTCCGTGCATCCTTGGCATAGACTACCTCAGGAGAGGGTATTTCAAGGACCCAAAAGGGTACCGGTGGGCTTTTGGTATAGCTGCTTTGGAGACAGAGGAGATTAAACAGTTGTCCACCTTGCCCGGTCTCTCAGAGGACCCTTCGATTGTAGGGTTGCTGAAGGTTGAGGAACAACAGGTGCCAATTGCTACCACAACTGTGCACAGGCGGCAATATCGCACCAACCGAGACTCCCTGATTCCCATCCATAACCTGATTCGTCGACTGGAGAGCCAGGGAGTGATCAGCAAGACTCGCTCACCCTTTAACAGTCCCATATGGCCAGTGCGAAAGTCTAATGGGGAGTGGAGACTAACAGTGGACTATCGTGGCCTGAACGAAGTTACACCGCCGCTGAGTGCTGCCGTGCCAGACATGCTAGAACTTCAATATGAACTGGAGTCAAAGGCAGCTAAGTGGTATGCCACAATTGATATTGCTAATGCATTTTTCTCCATCCCTTTGGCAGCAGAGTGCAGACCCCAGTTTGCTTTTACCTGGAGGGGTGTTCAGTACACCTGGAACCGACTGCCCCAGGGGTGGAAGCACAGCCCCACCATTTGCCATGGACTGATCCAGACAGCACTGGAACAGGGTGAAGCTCCAGAACATCTGCAGTACATTGATGACATCATTGTGTGGGGCAACACAGCAGAAGACGTTTTTGAGAAGGGAAAGAAAATAGTCCAAATCCTTCTGAAGGCTGGTTTTGCCATAAAACAGAGTAAGGTCAAGGGGCCTGCACAGGAGATCCAGTTTTTAGGAATAAAATGGCAAGATGGACGTCGTCAGATCCCAATGGATGTGATCAACAAAATAACAGCTATGTCCCCACCAACTAGCAAAAAGGAAACACAAGCTTTCTTAGGCGTTGTGGGTTTTTGGAGAATGCATATTCCAAATTACAGCCAGATCGTAAGCCCTCTCTATCAAGTGACCCGGAAGAAGAACGAATTCAAATGGGGCCCTGAGCAACAACAAGCCTTTGAACAAATTAAACGTGAGATAGTTCATGCAGTAGCCCTTGGGCCAGTCCGGGCAGGGCAGGATATTAAAAATGTGCTCTACACTGCAGCCGGGGAGAATGGCCCTACCTGGAGCCTCTGGCAGAAAGCACCAGGGGAGACTCGAGGTCGACCCCTAGGGTTTTGGAGTCGGGGATACAGAGGATCCGAAGCCCGCTATACTCCAACTGAGAAAGAGATACTGGCAGCATATGAAGGGGTTCGAGCTGCTTCAGAAGTGGTTGGTACTGAAGCACAGCTCCTGCTGGCACCCCGACTGCCGGTGTTGGGCTGGATGTTCAAAGGGAGGGTCCCCTCTACACATCATGCAACTGATGCTACATGGAGTAAGTGGGTTGCATTGATCACACAACGGGCTCGAATAGGAAACCCCAGTCGCCCAGGAATCTTGGAAGTGATCATGGACTGGCCAGAAGGAAAAAACCTTAGAATATCACCAGAGGAGGAGGTGACACGTGCTGAAGAGGCCCCACTGTATAATAAATTGCCAGAAAATGAAAAGCAATATGCCCTGTTCACTGATGGGTCCTGTCGTCTTGTGGGAAAGCATCGGAGGTGGAAAGCTGCTGTATGGAGTCCTATACGACAAGTCGCAGAAACTGCTGAAGGAGAAGGGGAGTCGAGTCAGTTTGCAGAGGTGAAAGCCATTCAGCTGGCTTTAGATATTGCTGAAAGAGAAAAGTGGCCAGTCCTTTATCTCTATACTGACTCATGGATGGTGGCAAATGCCCTGTGGGGGTGGCTGCAGCAATGGAAGCAGAGCAACTGGCAGCGCAGAGGCAAACCAATCTGGGCTGCCGCATTGTGGCAAGATATTGCTGCCCGGGTAGAGAACCTGGTTGTAAAAGTTCGTCATGTAGATGCTCATGTACCTAAGAGTCGGGCCACTGAAGAACATCAAAACAACCAGCAAGTAGATCAGGCTGCTAAGATTGAAGTGGCTCAGGTGGATTTGGACTGGCAACATAAGGGTGAATTATTTATAGCTCGGTGGGCCCATGACGCCTCAGGCCATCAAGGAAGGGATGCAACGTATAAATGGGCTCGTGATCGAGGGGTGGACTTAACTATGGACAGTATTGCACAGGTTATTCATGAGTGTGAAACATGCGCTGCAATCAAGCAAGCCAAGCAGTTCAAGCCCCTTGGGTATAGTGAACGATGGCTGAAATATAAATATGGGGAGGCCTGGCAGATTGATTACATCACGCTCCCACAGACCCGCCAAGGCAAGCGCTATGTGCTCACCATGGTGGAAGCAACCACTGGGTGGTTGGAAACATATCCCGTGCCCCATGCCACTGCCCGGAACACCATCCTGGGCCTTGAAAAGCAAGTCCTGTGGCGACATGGCACCCCAGAAAGAATTGAGTCAGACAACGGGACTCATTTCCGAAACAACCTCATAGACACCTGGGCCAAAGAGCACGGCATTGAGTGGGTATATCACATCCCTTACCATGCACCAGCCTCCGGGAAAATTGAGCGATACAATGGATTGTTAAAGACTACCCTGAGAGCAATGGGTGGTGGGACGTTTAAACATTGGGATACGCATTTAGCAAAAGCCACCTGGTTAGTCAACACCAGGGGATCTGCCAGTCGAGCTGGCCCTGCCCAATCAAAACTTTTACGTACTGTAGAAGGAGATAAAGTTCCTGTAGTGCACATGAAAAATATGCTGGGGAAGACAGTCTGGATTACGTCCCCCTCTGGCAAAGGCAAACCCATTCGTGGGATTGCTTTTGCTCAAGGACCTGGGTGCACTTGGTGGGTGATGCGAAAGGATGGGGAAGCCCAATGTGTACCTCAAGGGAATTTGATTTTGGGTGAAAATAGCTAATGAACTGAATTGTATAATATTAATTGCTTTATAATACTGTATGTTATCTCTTAACTATATGTTATCTCTTAACTGCATGTTAATATAATAATATAGTAGGTTAATATTAAGTATATAATACTGTATATTATGATTGCTATATGCCACATCAATGGTATTGCAGTAAGAATTGCCCAGCTTAATGAAAATGAACTTTGATGAAACCATTTTGGAATGAGAACTGACTTCAGCATGCAACAGTCCAACACTGCACACCACCTCTCCTGCTCTGAAAGACTGTGATGACAGATGGAACCCAAAGTCATGGACTAAATGAACTCAATGGACATTTTAGAGGGATGGGCCATAGACGAAGGGAATGACATCTGTGTGTATATCAAGATAGGGAAAGTGGTGGTGATTAATTGGAACACATTGGAAAGGGGAGGGCCTGTGCATGACTTAGATGGTATAGAATAAGGGGTGGATACTGTCCTGGTTTCGGCTGGGATAGAGTTAATTTTCTTCCTAGCAGCAGGCATAGTGCTGTGTTTTGGATTTAGTAGGAGAAGAATGTTGATAACATGCTGATGTTTTTAGTTGTTGCTGAGTACTGCTTATGCTAGTCAAGGACTTCTTCAGCTTCCCATGCTCTGCCAGGCGCACAAGAAACTGGGAGGGGGCACAGCCAGAATAGTTGATCCAAACTGACCAAAGGGCTATTCCATACCATATGACGTCATGCTCAGTATATAAACTGGGGGGGGTTGGCCGGGGAGCAGCGACCGCTGCTCGGGAACTGTCTGGGTATCGGTTGTCGGGTGGTGAGCAATTGCATTGTGCATCACTTGCTTTGTATATTATTATTACTGTTATTATTATTATATTGTTGTTATTATTATTTTACTTTATTTTATTTTAATTATTAAACTATTCTTATCTCAACCCAGGAGTGTTTCTCACTCTTACTCCTCCGATTCTCTCCCCCATCCCATCGGGGTAGGGGGAGTGAGCGAGCGGCTGCGTGGTACTGAGTTGCTGGCTGGGACTAAACCACGACATCTACTCATGACTGCCTCAAAGCTGGCCAGTAAGGAAGGGAAGAGAACTCCTGAGGCCTGTCTCAGACCCTCAGAAAGGCCATATGAATTGGCACTCACTAGGAATGGGGCATGCAAACCCTCCCTTCTTTTTCCCAGCTTAACCATAAGCAACAAGCATCCACAGAGAATGAAGACACACAGCAGGCTACACAACTGCCACAAGAAAAGCATGCTCCAAACTTTATCACCGTCCCATGCATGAACTCAGATCTGGCCTTGTATCAACCCTTCTTCTTTCAGGCATGTGAGGTGGCTAATCTTCCCTGACAGTCTTAAATCCCAGGCTGATGAAACTGAAAGCAATGTCAGAACAGAGGCAGAGCTTCATGGTGAGGCCAGCACAAGGCCACATCTTGCTCTAAGGAAGCAGCAGCATTTCAAAGGCTGAGCCTGGCTCTGATGGCTTTTAATAAGGAAGAATTATGCGTCCGTTAGCTGAGCCATGAAGGCATCAGGCTGCATTCTCAAGCAGGTGTAACGCTATTGGTCTCATTAAGTCCTGGTGAGTTATCTAATCGTTCAAGACTCAGATAACAAACTGCCAATATAAGAGACATAATGCGGCTAATGTCTGATTTTAAGCAGTAATGGGAGCTCTTTGGCTGCAGCAAAAAGGGAACAGACCCTTAAATCCTGTTTGGTGACCTTCACAGTCCTTGAATTGCCTTCACATAAAAAAGCACTGTACAAGCCCTCCCCCTTGCATCTGATTTGTAAGCTAGGAAAACAAAAAAGAAGCTACATGAAAAAAATTGTGTAGCTGTATTTATTACAGGCAATGGTTCTGCTCAAATTACTCTCATGCCATTCTCTACATTTTGAGGCTGACACAAGCAATGTGATCCAGGACAGTACTGTCTACCTTCAAAGATGAGATGAATCAAAAGATTTGGGGAGGGTGTGTTGGAAAAAACTCAGAACTCCTACAGACACTTAGCCAAATTTTATACCACCCTGACTAAGGGGCTTTTCCACGGAGGAAAAAATATTTAATTCCCCAAAGCAGCAGAGCAGCAAATAAGCTGTTCTGCTTCTCAATGCAGAGGGATGCATTCATGCCCTTGTTGGGATTTAGCCAAGAAATGATTCCATGTCATCTTGGCCCTACTGGCTAAAGAAATTGCAAGTGGAAGGGAGTGGGCATGGCAGCCTCTTCTAGAGACCAGTAGCAATGGGAATATGGGTCATACAGGCTCTGGGATGGTTTTGACTTGTAAGTCCTAAGCTTTTGTCACAGACTGCTGCCCGTGGAGGTGCCCAGGTTTTCAGGAGGAGAAGAAATGCCATTTACACAACGGACAGACTATCCCTAGGCCTCCAGCTCAGGAAATCAATTCCCTACTCAACCACTGCATGATTTTGGGCAAGCCACTTGATTTCTCCACCTATAAATCACAAGCAGTAATGCTAAGTAAGAATTATGAATAATTAAATTAACTAAATTATATACATGATATATAATATATAACATGTGTTATACATTATATAAGTTATACAATTAATATATAACCTATATAAGATATATAATTAAAAAATAATAATAATTTAAAAATGAGATTTTGGAGATCTCTTGGGAAAAAGCCCTTCATGCAGTTTGGTCTTGCTGGCTGACATGAACAAGAAACATCATTTGGCCACACTTACAATCACGGAGGAACATCAAAAGGGCAGAAACAGGGCTAACTGGCATTTCAGAGATGAATGCCTACTGTTACCTTTATATTTCTCACAGCGAGCCCAGGCAGAAATCCACTGAAAAGACCTGCCATCATTTTTATCATACAGGTTCTTAGTTCCAATTGTACAGACTTGGGCAGTTCCTGTTCTGGAGAGCCAGCATGAATGACTAGAGTGAAAACTCAGGTACACAGTGGGCTGTGCCTGCTCAGCTGGGGAATTAGGCTGAGACAAGTCTGCAGCCTTTGCAAAAAGAGAGCTCTGGGTCCAGCATGCATGTGGGTAGCTTTCCTTCCTACTTCATGTAGTGGATTTGACCTGTCAGTGTAGAGATGACTGTGAATGCTACTACCAATAAGTTACAACTCAATAACTTCTTTATGCAGTTGTTAACTATTGCTAGTCCCCTGAAGAAAGGCAGGTATGCCATGGACTTCCTCAAGCTGTGGACTAGACATGGTGAAGAGTGAATACAGACTGCCACTGAAACTGGGATAAATTAAGGCTTTGTCCATGGCACAGATATTCCCTTTGCATTCATCTTCTCCTATATGCAAAGAAAAAAAGTCTTTCTGATTAAAGAAAATCTATTCAAACTCTCTATATCTCTACATACATTTTTCTGTGTGTACATGCACAGAATACATATTACCAAACTTGGTAATATACAGTGGCTGTGTATACTGTTTCCCTATAATAATGATGCTCTGTAGAAATAAAACAGTACTTCATTGTTCACACATTCTTGCGCTGCAATGTGGTCAGCCTAGCCTGGCTCTGAAAAAAGTGAAAACTTCTAAAACAGCATTTCAACTAGGATAAAAAAGACACAAGAGAAAGAGATGGAGGCTGTACTGTGTGATCAGACAATAAATTACAAATAGTCACTGCCTTCCCACCTTTCCTGTCCTCTGGGTGGTAACATAAATAAATAACTGATGTGGTGAGGGAGGGCTGTACTGAAGAGTTCCCCATTATGAATCAGAATAATTTTTCAATTACAATTCTTGGATATTTGTTTCCAAACAGATCTTCTGGTAATGGGGCACCCTGGTATGAGGGGCAGAAGTGTAGATTGGACTGTGAGATGGCAGAGGAGCGCCTCCAGCAGAGTAGCAATGTCTGGCTGTTCAGACACAGATACTCAGTTGCAATGATACTGGTAGAGAACTTGCAAAAGGCCATTTGTTGGGGTCCATATTTCTTGTCTTTTCAAGTAGGTAAGCCAAATACTTGGACTTTCAGTAAGTCACAGCCAGGAAGGCTTAAGACACCATTCAGACATCCTTCCTAGCTCAATTCTAGCACTAATCACTGTGTGTCATCTGCTTGGGTTTATTTTGTACCCAGTCCTGAGTGGATGAATCTGCTCAGCCCCATGCCAGCAATGAGCATAGGTTTTGCCAGCCAGCTCAGTGAGACAGAAGTTGTTAAGTGAGGATTTCAGCTGAATGACTCTACAAGACATCCTAGTCAATGCATAACAGTAAAAAAGGCTGCATTTCAAGAGACATGTCAGTAACTCCAGAAGCATCACCCAGTGGGATCTCGTTAGCAAGTATCCAAAGTGACATCTACTGGTATAGTTTTGGATTAGCGTGAAACGTAGAAACGAAGTTAAAGCAAGGCAGAGCTGCAGCAAGAGGCTGACTAATGAGCCTCTAAAGTTATTAGTGGGGGAATCAGCAGCTGCAAACTGAACCTGCTGAGTTCTGCTAAATAATTGAACTTCTATTATGGAAACAGATGAAAAAGATGTCAGTTTCCTTACGAGCTCCAATGGTTTGCTAAGGTGCCTCCCCTTTCTGGATTTTAAAAAATGGCCTGAAGTTACAGTGCAAGAAGGAATCCATGCAGCTTTTCCCATCAGGGAAGCTCTGTTAGTTTAATGCCAAGAGATAATACCTGGCACACACACTTTCATTTAGATGACCTAGAGAATTCTGTACATGTAGGTGGCTGGATTCACAAAGATGAAGACACTGTGTATCCTGGGACTTCCAAGAGAATATAAAGATGAAACTACAGTAGTTAGGTAGGAACAGATTCCCTAAAGCCTCTCTGAAGATGACTACATTTAATAATGGCCTTGGAGGTCCTTAGCAGGTACATTAATCCCTGTTCTGTGCTGAAGAGCACATCTAGGAAGGCACCGTTCTCTCAACTTTCAGGAGAGACTGCTGAACTTAGGCATACCCAGATAACTTCGTTAACCTTTGGTTTTCTAGTTGCACTTCCTCTTACTGGATGAGAACAGTTTTTTCAGCTTTTCACAAAAGACAGTCATTGCCTCACAGACAAGGGGACTTTTTTGAAGATGCAAAGGAGAAAATTAAACCTGGCTGGAATTTCCAAATGTCAAAAGTGTTAGAGAATTGGGTGATTTAGTAAAATTGCAAAGGGCTGTAGTCCAGAAACAAGTTTGATGCTAAAGATCTGTACTCTAAGCTATGGAGAAAACTGATACAGAAATTCAAGAATCTGGCTCAGAGGCAACACAGGCCAGTCAGGACATCCTTGCATACAACTAGTTGGGGGAAAAGTTCTGGCAGGAGGTCAGAAGTCTAGTCTAGTTCAAATCAATTTGTCCCCTTGGATGCCAATATGAAAATGATCTGCGGAGTTATGGTGCTCTTCAATCATCCTGCAAATGTCCTTTCCTTCTTCTGACTTTGCTTGGGCTTACACCAGCTTCCACTGTCATCAATAACCAATGAATCAAATGTGTCCAGAACACAGTAAACACCACAGGACAGTAAACACCACAGGACGTTGCTCTTGCAGCCTTCTTTACCCAGAACAGCCCGTGACTTAATTGCTACAAAGAGGGCAGTTCTTCTCAGTTGTCATCATTACTAGCATTATTACTGTTCCCATCCACCCCAGAGCCCACTTCTTGGAAGGTGCAATATAATCCCTTTCTTGAAAAACATTACGCTGGGAGTGTCATAGCCCAGCCTATTGCTATCTCATAGCCAGAGGGCCTGTGACCCAGCTGTAAACATTCTTTGGTCTATAGCACAAAGAGTATCTGCACTGAACTAAACTAAGCAAGGAATTTTTTTCTTTGTTTATTTTTTATCCTGAATTATCAAAAGCCACTGTGAAAACAGAAGAGTCAAGTTAATGATACCGCTCCATCTGTGCAATACATAGACATCTCTGAAAAATCTATTTCAAGGCCCATGTGCTGAACAGTAGCCACAGCTCCATTAGATCACAAGTGCTGGATAAAAATTCACATTACTAGTTTAATATCAATGATTTAAAAGGGAAGAGATCAGACAGAATGTTTCTGTTCATTGAGATACTAATTTTATCATTTGAATTACAGAACGCAATTCAATGCTGAGGAAAGTCTTTTTTTTGTTTGAGATCCTTCACCTTTTGACATGCAAAGAATACAATTTCTTCACTTTTTCCAGTTGCTGATAGTCTCCAATGAAAAATGTACTGTAAGTTTCTTCCTCACAAGGAAGACCACACCTTCAAAATTGCATTTGCAGGCAGTGAAATTTCATTCCTTTGTACAGGAATTTTTAAAGCCCTTGGCAATACCTGCATCTGAAGTTAGACAAGAATGAAACATCCTATAGATGTACTAACACCGAAGAGTTTAGCTAACACTGTGAAGCTGGCTTGTAGCAACAAACCTTTACCAAAGTCAAGTTTACACTTCTGAGCTTGGAGCTTAGTTTTAAAGGTCTGATGTTGCTGGAGAAGAGAGTCAATTCTCATTCTGGTATTTTTCCTGTCCTAAGACAGGATTTTCACAGCTATGCATGAGTTACATATGGAAATATGCAAATTAAATATTAAAAGTAAGTAATTTTGTGATGATGCATGTTGATTATCTCACATAAGAATCTAGGATTGCAGCTATAAATCCTGATTGCCTTTCTGTCTGAGTAATTTAGTGCCAAAAGTGAGTTCAGGAATCAGACTTTTTTTAAAAAAAAGGAAAAAAGCAGCATTATGAGAACACTTTCCCACTGGAGAGAACAAAGGCTTTAATTTAGGACTTCTCCCATTGCCAGCAACCCAAATGTTCTCACTTTTCTAGAAGTAAATTCCAATACCACCTACCTTAAATCATGGAACACCTGGAAATTTCATGTCTTACATATCTACAAAGAACTGAATAGTTTTCATGGTTTTCCTGGGACATGGGTAATTCCAAATACTGCAGAGAATCTTACTGCCTAACCACTGAGAGCATTTAATGGCCCAATAAGAAAAACGGGAAGAATTAATGGCACACATCCAGAGACGGAAGGACTCACACTTGAACAGAACAAGGGCAGCACATTCTCCTGCTGTGTGATATGCTGCCTGCAGGAACAAACATCAAATCTCAGACTTCATCATTTCCCTGTTGCCAGCAAAGGGACAAGGAAGTCTTGAGCATTTTTTACTGTGCCATAGAGGCTCACTGATGCAACAAGATGTTAACATTCTTTTGCCACCAAGGCTTTAATCATATAATGACCCTTCTGCTTTTGTACTTTGCAAACAGAAAAAACTCAACAAAACTCTTTGTCCCCCAACTAGATAAATCTCAGAAGAAACCACGCTTGGCATAAACTCATCAGTTTATGTTAGTGAAAATATAATAATAATAATAACAAAAAATTAAACCCTCAAATGAGGAAATTCATTATATTGCCATCAGAATTTGGATACTGCACAGTAAATGAGCTTGAGAACACACATTGTAAGGCGTGGCAGAGATGAAATACTGAATATCTGTTTATTAAGAAAACAGTTGACCTCATCTTGTGCAATAGGAGAGCTGAGGTTCCTAGAAGCATAAACATAGGACCATGCAATTAAGCACTGTGCAACAATTTTACAGAGCACCCAGCAGGCTCAATTACAGCTGTAGAGACAACCTTCATTCTTCCAGCATTTGAATTTTCCATTTGCCACCTTTCTATACTTCTCATGCAGATTTCATGCTCAATTTGGAGGGCAGGAATCCTTATTAATGCAACTAAACTTCTGCTTTATTCCCCACAGCACATGAGGCTGGTCAAAGACAAGCTGGGCCACTCTGAGAACTGAGTATATAGTAGCTACTGAAGCAGTTCACACTCCATCTCAAGCATGGCCTAAATTCAAACCTAAATTCTCTCTTGAAGCCAAGACATTTTAACAGAGGACCATGCTTACTTCCTTTTTGTTTGAAACCTGCCATTGCAAAGACAGCTTTGAGCTCTTGCTACTTTTCAACATGGGCTCAGCAATGCTGACTCTCTAAAGCACGTGTAAGATTTGCAGGAAGCCAGGCTGCAAGCATTGTCTCACTAGCAGACAAGACAGGTAGAGTGTTAATTGCAGAGCATGTATTAGGGCTCTCTCAGGCCTGGGTTCTACCGCAGTGGTGGAAATAATTAATTATGTAAATAAGTAGTTATGGATCATTATATGAAGGAAGTAATTAGCTTTCACTGCTGAGGTATGCAGGTATATA
Organism: Pelecanus crispus; assembly: GCF_030463565.1. Classification (NCBI taxonomy): domain Eukaryota; kingdom Metazoa; phylum Chordata; class Aves; order Pelecaniformes; family Pelecanidae; genus Pelecanus; species Pelecanus crispus. The sequence continues at coordinate 57,295,479 of NC_134676.1, forward strand.
ACACAAATAAGGTCATCTGCTTATAGAATGCAGTATTCCACCCAAGATCACTGGAAACAAGATGGCTGCTCTAGCACAGCAAGCTGATCATACTTGGTGTTAGCAAGATAACAGGGATATTAGCTATACACAGACTCACCACCAGGGTGCTGGCCATGGACCCTGACCTACCTGGCACAGGGGCACTGAAGGACCCTTGGCAGTCTTGCCTGTGTTGGTCAGGTGTGGCACCTCTCACCAGAGACGGGTGGGGTAGGGACCAGAAGATCCGTGATGCAGTGGTGGTGAGATCAAGCCCAGATCAGGTCAGAAAACAAGCTGCATACATGCACCTTGGGGTAGAAGGAAGCTGGAGTACACCCCAGTTACATTCCTTACATTCTTTCAATCAATTTTCAGTATCAGATGCTAGACTTTAATATTCGGTAGGAGCTGACAGACAACTGGTGGTCCAGTTATTTCAAAATGCCATGTCCAAATGTCATCCTTAAAAATCCATTTCCAAATGAACATGCTGCATATTTTTTGTGAAAATATATTTGATTGCTGCATAATTCATTCTACCCTTTCCCTAAGTCATTTCTGTGCCCAGCTGCCATGCTGGGCTGAGGGCATAGGTATCTCAGTTTAACAGATTGGATTTAAAACCTGAAGTTAGCACAGGCTGGAACGTATCTGTGGTATCTGTCATCATTCCTTTCAAGCACTGCCATAGCTCCCATGTTTCCTGAAGTCCTAAACAAGAGGTTGTATTCATTGAAGAGCCAAGGCAAAAAGTCCAAAACAACAAGCATGATGAACGTGCCCTTTCTGTAGGCCTCACATAGAGCCACATTAAGAAACTGATGAAGCCATTACTCCCTGGCTTGTTTCCCCGGCATCTTGCAGCTGCACTAAGGGAGTAACTTTGCAAGTGTGGGTTCATGACCCAGGACACACACTTTCAAACTTGTATTCTGCATAAATAATCTGTTCCTACTCACTCACTCAACTCACGTGCTCATTTCTCACTCTTCTATGTGATAAATGCAAATATCATTGGGGAGATCTCTAATACTTAAAACTTCTTGGATTTAATTCATACCTGCTAACAACAACTTGTGCATGTATACATACCAGACAGAATCTCTGTTTCAGTTTTCTCCTTCTGTGTTTTCTGCTTTTACTGGAGTTGGTGAAGAAATGAAGGTAATTTCTAAATAAAGAAGTAATGGAGGAAATAATCTAGCCCTTTTTTCTATTCTTTCAACATTTGTTTCACATTTCCAGACACCAATTCACAATACTTGGAGACAAAGTCTTGTATATCATCAAATCCATCTCTTTGTCAGGACAAAGTAATCTCACTCTTTCATGAAACTCTCCAACTTTAAAAAAAAAAAAAAAAAAACCAGCTCCTTTCTACAGCTTTATCCACCTTTTCTGATTCTGCAGAAAACAGCTTCATCTTTCAAATGTATGCTACCTGGGATTATCCCCTGGAGAAAGAAAACCACAGGGAACTGAGCTCCTGTTCACAAACAGGGTGCACTCCCCAACGCAGGACTTCCTGTTGCTAATCTCAAAGGTAACCGGATACATCACTAGAAAAGCTGCAGTCCAGAGCTTTGACTGAGGTCAAATAACATTCCTCTAAGTATCCCTGTTTACTCTCTCTGCAGAGCCAACCTTTGTCCATATTGCTCAGGAGTCAATGCATTTCCAAAATACTTCACCACCCAGTACTCAGCCTGACTCAGCAAAGTCTAAATAGCTGACCATATCCCAGAGAAGTCCCCGTTGGCTTGATGTTTCATCCACACTCAGGCTGTATGCATCCTACTCATGAACGTGTGAATCCTAGTCTAGATCACCTTGGATTTGTTACAGAGGGAATCTCAGATTTCTTAAATGCTTTCACAGCAGTTTGCTCAACAGCAAGAAAATGCAGCCACCATCTACTGCTGGGAACACTTCAGTGGTCTAGCAGAAGAGGCAGTGATCAGTGAAAACAAGGCATTAGCCCATCTGCCTGCAACTCAGGAATTCATTACTCTTTCTTTTCCTTGTGTCTCATGCAGACTTATGTCATTGCTTAGAAACAGTTCCACCTATAAACATACATTAAACATACTGCACATATTGGCATATTTGTATTAATACATGACACTATCTAGATATATATTCATTAAATACATTATAAAACCAGCAAATTTTGACCAGGTGGGGATTCTGAATCTGTCTGTCTGGTAACTAATACTGTCTTTTAAATGATCATATGAATACTTTTCTCTGGCAGCGTCACAGGTAGACAATTCCCTGTAAATACTTTCTTTTCTTAGAAACATAATCCCAAATTTCTTTATTTTCTGCAACAATTATCTATACCTCTTTACAAGGTAAAGGAACACCAGAATAATTCATCCTTATCAGTGCTTCCCTCCTGAATCATAAGAACTGGGCCAGTTCGGCCCAGTGTGGACATGGTTTTGTTTACGGACAGCCACTCTCAGCTCTGTGATGAGATTTTGAAGCTTTTTCCCAGACCTGTTCTTAGGGCACTGTAACTTGCACAGAGGTAGGCACTGCACAGGGAACATCTCTTATACTGAGAGGACTTCCTCATTCTGTCTACAGGTATTTTCTGTTGTTCTTTGGCATGTGATGTAAATCAACACACAGGCCTTCATCATCAGAAACCCATCCTCCAGCTATTACCCACATTTCTTTCCAAGTTATCTGAGCTCCAGTTATCTGAGCTCTTCCTATAAAACTAAGTTATTCCAAAGAGACAATTTTGACCCAATCTTGAGGGTGAGGCAGCAAAACTGCCTTCTCCATCCACATATCAAACCCTAAAAGCTAATGTATAGTAACAATGGTGTTCAGCTACCTTAAATTAAGCTCATTTCTCTAGTAAAAGTTTGTTTCATACATTTCTTTTCAATCTCATTCTGAATCTTTTGTTCCATTCTCATGGTAAATTGTACCATTACAAGAATCAACTTAAGTGTAAAAGAGTGCTTCCCAATGGTTAAGTCCCACAGATAAATAAACTCTCTTTCTTTCAGATTAATCCCCTGTAAGTAGTGGAAGCTTAAATACGAAAAGTAGAGTAGATTTGTCCCATTTCACCTATCAACACAAAGAAAGCCTTGGAAGCAATACAGAAGATACTTAGACTGTATCTCTCAGAAACACACTGAATTATGACCCTTCTCACAAACCACAAATTCAGGCTTGGAAAGCACCCACACAGGGCCAGAGAAGCCTCTAACATTTAAAATAATGTGAGCATTTAACAGATGATGAGAAAAATAGACTTTTTTCTCCCCTCATCTTCACTCTCTATTTCAACTTTGCAGGGCTTTTCCATGTGGGAGGTGTGTTGTTTTAAAAAGGGACAGAGCTCGAAGGACAGTGCATAAGATTAGAAAGTGCAGTGAGGCAAAGTAATTACCTCGCTCTATCCAGGTGTTCAGGGAACTGGTGACAAATCAGCTGAAAACAGTAGTTCTCCACCGAGCATTATGAGTTGCCAAGTCGGATCCCTACCTTGTCTCGAATCCCTTGTCTCATAACTTCTCTTTCAGCCTCCATCTTGGCATATTTGGCTTTCCTCTCTTCCTCTTCTTGCCTGAGGGCTTCCTGTCTTTCCTCTTCTTTCTTGGCAGCATCTGGGTCTTTCTCTTCATCCCCACCCAGCATCTTCCCCATGTCTTTGGTAGCCCCTAGAGAAAGCACAAGAGAAAGTCAGCCATGTAAGAATGTGGGAAAACTACCTTGATGCCAGCTCTCTCCTTCCCCACACTCAGGAAGCCCTGAAGGGGCTTGAAGGACTTGCTCTGAAGCACAAAAACACCCTGCATCATTTACTAAAAAAGGTACCTTCACCCTGGAAGAACTTCCACTCCCTCTGCATCTGGAAAGGTTTCTCCTTCACTGAGGAGGAAGCACACTCCCCACAGAGGCAGGACGTGGGTGAAACACCCAGCCTAACCAGGTGGATTACTTGGCACTGGTGGGAGAAGCACGGCAGCAAGAGACTACATCTGTAGACTTGCATGATGGCAACACAATTGGTTTGCAGTCCTGAAGGGGGCAAGCTGCCACCCACTCAATGTTTTGCCTTCATCAGCTCAGTAAAGTGACTGAAAATTTATTTTGGAGGGTCTTTAATGAACAGGCAGGTGATACATCCAGAAAGAAATGACACAAGGGCTAGGAAAGGAATTTGAAATCTCGATTACAGGAATGATCACAGTCTTAATTGTTGCCAGAAATTACATGTCCTGTGACAAATACAAGCACACAGCATTAGCAAGCATTCGGACTTGTTGATGGTTTCTAGGCTCCTACCATGGATTGAAAAGAAGCAGCATCTCTGCATGTCTCTTATCTAGCCTAGGCCACCACTGCTTCTAATGCTTAGTATGCAGGTGGGAAGCTGGCTCTGCCTGGTCCTCTTTCTACCCCTGCATGCACATTGGTCTCAAATTTTCAGCCCCAGTGTGCTCCTGAGCCAGCTCTTGTTATTGTGCAAAGTCTTTGCACAGCCATGCAAATAGGGAGGCTTCTTGCATGTCCCTCTGTCCCCACAGGGCTGCATAAAGGCCATTTACCCTGTATTTCAGAGGCACTTTTATTGGCAAATGACTGGCAATCACCCACCTGCAGAGGAAGGCAGGGGCTGGGGAAAGAGGGAGGGTATTTATTGTGATACTTCATCATCAGGGCACTGGAGGGCTGCAGCAGGATCAAGCCTGGTTGCATGGATGAAGTGAAGACACATATCCTTTTGGAGTTGTGTCGGACTTGCCCTGAAGCACGAACACACCCTGCATCTTTTACTAAAAAAGGTACCTTCACCCTGGAAGAACATGGTAGGTGGCTGGTTACTGTCCTTAGTTCCTGGGTAAGGACAGCTCCAGACTGGCTCTTTTCCAGCTGAGACTTAACTGAGTTAATCTGAGATAGCCTTGTTGTAACATGCACTCACATGCACATACATGTATACATATTTAACATCTCTTGCCTTGCATAAGGCAAAGTTATCTGGCCTTTTCAAAGGCTTAGGCTGGAAGGAGACACTATCAAACTCCTTCCAAATAATTGTTTGTTGGCATTATTAGAAGCTAAGAGGTTTTCATAGCCCCTTACCTCTCCCTTACAAATCACCTCTTCAGTGTGTGAGCAGTACCAGAGGATTCCGTTTGCTCTTGCTTTCCATGTCAGTTCTTGGGATGGCAATGGTGGAACCTTGGTTCTTACAGGGAGAAACATCTGCAACGTGTCAGGATGATTCCTCCTGAATTGCCCCAGACATGACAGTTACTGGATTAACTACTGCCCTAATAACCACCAGGAATTTGTTGAGAGGTTAGCAGTTCCTGTAGCTTTTCCCCTCCACATTTCTTTTCCTGGTTGTGTTTTCCCAGAGCCCTAAATCTAAAGCAGCTTTGAATCAAAAGCAACCCTCCAGTTCCCCAAAATGTGACAGAGAAATAGCACCTTTGAACCTCCCATACAGAAGCATGGGGAAACTGATCATTCTAAGCCTGGCAAGATCTGGTTGTTACGAACTTTTTTTGCCAGGTGGAAATAATAACAGTAAACGTGACTGTCTCCATTCAGCTAGCTAACCACAAGCCCCTTGACATTTCCATCCTATTGGGAAACCTCTGGCTAAAAAGAGAAAGACACCCAGGGACCCCAAACAATTCCCAGATGGAATATTCATGTTTCCTAGCTAGTGTCAGCCTTTCTACACTGTCATTATGCATCCTCTTCTGCAGAGCCAGAGTAATACAGGAACTCTTGCATTTTGAGGGCAAATTTACTCAGACTATGCAGTGATTTCTTTCCTGGGATGCAAGGAAGGCTAACTGAAATTGCAAGCAAACTAGAATTTCATAACAAGTGGACAGGCTATGCAGACTAGTTGGGTCACACATCCTTATTGCAGGGACCTCCCTAAGCAGCTTTATTGTGCATAAATCATTGATGACCAATGCCAATAACACCCTTAATTTCTGGATTCCCCTCAACAAATATTTCCACTGATGAGCAAACTGATTTGTGTTCAATTATCTATCAAACTTATCTCATTTTAGCTTCTCTCCACTTAGAGCTACCCAGACAGTGTAATACAGTAGTTACTTATGAAGCAGAATTCAGCAGCAGATAGAGATTATTTTTTTCCTTCTAAGTGCTACTTCTAGGCTATCATTAAGTTATAATGTCTTCTTAGCTCATCATGTAAGGAAACAAATTGCACAGACTTCTTTTTCTTTTATCTCTTAGACCAGAACAAGATTTTGAATACTTCAGGCATTTGATTTTGCAGCTATTCAGCACACAGAACACCTACAAGAACAAGAATGTAGTTTCAGGATCCTCACAGACTCTTAAGTCATCCCTGATTTCAAAGTCACCTTCTAAATGTGCAGAATACTGCGCTGTGGTATCACTGTTAACTAATTGGAAAGAAATCTATTATGAGAAGCAAAATTTTACACTACATTTTAATTCTGATCTCTTGTGTTACTTTTGGTATAGAAAAGCTTTTTTCTGTCTCATTTGTTCTTCCTCTTAAACTTTAGGCTTTGTTGTTAACATTCCCTGGATAACAGCTTCTGTTTTTAGCAGTTCAGCAGTGGAGGCTCCAGAGAATTCATTTGCATGCAACTGAGTTGCTGCAGTTACAGGCACAAGCAGAAGGAAAGGCAGAAGTTCTGTCCTCAAGCCTCCTTTTGAAGCTTCCAAGGAAACAGAGAGGAATAAACAGAAGACAGAGAATGCCAAAGTAATCACTAATTAGTAAAGAGCTTCAATCAACATTATTTCCAGCATCTCTAGGTAAAGCCACAGGAAGAACACAGAAATGGCTAAAGCTCCAGGACAACATGTGCAAACTGTCACCTTTCTGGCTATAAGAAACAGCCATGCCACCAAAGGATAAAAAACTTCCATGAGTGAAAACATCTCAGAGGTGCTTTGTTTAGAAGACAAGTGGCATGGCAGGCATTCCAGACTAATAGTCATTCCCTTGATCCACACAGGCTAAAGAACTAGGCAATCAGGTGTTAAGCCAAATACTATGAGCACTCTCAGAAACACTTTCATGTGAGATTTGCTGGCTCAGTTGTCATCAGCCATCCAAAAAACAGTAATTCATGTGGGAGACATTGCCCAGTGAAACAGCTGGAAAGCAGGTCAGCTGTCTGGAAAGCAGTTTTGCAGTAAAGGCCTTGGGGTCCTAGTGGACAACAAGCTGACCGCGAGCCAGCAATGAGTTCTTGCAGCAAAGAGGGTCAACGACCTCCTGGGCTGCATTAGAAGGAGGGTTGCCAGCAGGTTGAGAGAGCTGATCTTTCCCTTCTACTCAGCCCCAGTGAAACCAAACTTGGAGCAATGTGTCCAGTACTGGCCTCCCAGATACAAGAGAGATAAGGAGCTACTGGAGTGAGCCACCGAAGGGCCAAGAAGACAATTAGGACACTCTCCTACAAGGATAGGCTGAGAGAGCTGGGACTGTTTAGTCTGGACAAGAGAAGGTTCAGGGCGGGTCTCAGTAGTATGTGTAAATACTTGATGAAAGGGAATGAAGAAGAGGAAGCCAGACTCTTCTCACTGGTGCCCAGTGACAGGAGAAGAGATAATGTGTACAAACTGAAATACAGGGAATCCCATTTAAACATAAGAAAAAAGTTTTGGGCTTGCAAAAAGAGGCTGTGGGGTCTCCATCTGTGGAGATATTGAAAACTTCATAGGCCACAGCCCTGAGCAACCTGCGGTAGGTCACCCTGTTTGAGAAAGGGATCGGACTAGACAACCCCTGTAGATCCCTGCCAACCTCAGATATTCTGTGACCCTGTGAGATATCAGAAGTGGTTTAAATGGCAACTGAAAGTGACTGAAGTGAATTTTGCAAGGGAAAGGATGAAGAGCACATACCCAAACCGATCCTGCATCTGAACTGAAGGAAAGTAAATTTTAAACTGCCAGACCTCTGTCACAGGAGCACCACCTCCTATGACCTAACCCTTCAATAGCTCACTGACATCAATCCAGCTTTCACACAGAAAACGTAAACTCACAAGAGTTTACTCAGGTTGAGTAAACTCAACTTGCATGAACAGTGCTCAATTTGTTACTTGTTTAAAAAAAAAAAAAAGAAAAAGAAAATTTTCTCCTAAATATTGACATGCAAAGTTATTTGCTGCAAAAGCTATATGGAACAGGATTAGGATTTTTAAATATGACTTACAGAGAAAGAGATTAATAAGAAGGAACATCTTGGGAATTCTTAATTAAGCGAAGGATGATGGAAATTTGCACACACCATTGCTTCAGGTAAGGTAATTAAGTGAAATCAGAAGAATTTCTTTTGCACAAATCTCATTTCATATTGCAGACAAAAGCAGCCACACCTGTCTTTCAAGATGGATGTGTATGTGTGTGCTTAGATCTCAGAGGATGTTGCAGAAGTCCCCCCCACCCCCAATCACAGGTGTTAGAGGAAGCAGTGAGATGTTTACCTGAAACAGGCATGCCCTGAGGAAATTTTGCAGGTTGTTTTTTGGTAGTACTATTTGTGGCTGAGCCATTTTTAGACCAAACTGATAGGACAACTGATGTCTCAGAGTTTCTAAATCACAGCACAATTTTTATCACATCATCCAAACATCTGGAGCTAATCACCGAGTACTGTCCTGGAGCAGGAATGGGTCACTCATATTTGCAGCATCACTTCAGAACCAGAACTAAGAATGTTTTATTGATATCACTAGAGATACACCTTTTTCATCAAGGCCATTAGGCAAAGGTTATGTCTGATATACAAGAAGTCCTTTCCTCATTTTAAGGCTCATGAAGAAGGTGAATTTGCCATTAAGAAAAATAGCAATCATTATGGGACTCTGTCCAGAAATCAAGATACTTAATCACTAATTTGTACAGAAAGGCTAGGCTGCCATTTATATGAAACTTCACTAAACAAAGGGATTTCATATGCACATTTTTCCCCAACATGAATCATATCTAAAGGAATCAGATCTTGTCCAAGTGGTTTTGCCCAAATCCCTTAGATGTTACAGAGATGCTTTCAAATTATTGTCCCTGGCTGCTGTGACATAAACTTTGTCTTCTGTTGCAGCCAAAATACACACCAGCAGGTGAGATTCTTTTAGAAAAAATACAAACTGAACCTCTGTCCCCCCTGCCCTCAAAATATGGTGCTATATTTCTGACCCATTTACCTTCCTCCAGCAAAGTCACTACATCTGCTGATTACACCTGAATGAACTAGGCTGGCTGAGAGAGCAGTTCTCACCATCAGGGTGAAATGCAGTTCCTAACAGCGATGGCTAGATTTGGGTTTCTGCTTAGAGATGTATCCATATGTACTGAGTATCTGGCTTCCTGTTACAGTAAATGGAAACCCACTGTGACCTTCAGTAGCTTCTGTCTACCACTTAAGAGTGAGTTTTCCTACAAATCCTGAATCACAGCCCAGCAAATGGAGACCAAAGCTGCATCAAGCTTCAGGTAAAGCACACTCCCACCTTTGGCGAGTTTAGATACCTTTTTGCCTTGTCAATACCTCATGCAAACTCCTTGACCTATGTGTCTTACACAGAAGAATTCATCTCCACCTATACCGATATAGCAAACAGTCAGCTAAGCAGCACGCTGAGATCCAGATTTATATACACATCTTAGCTGGAGACAGAGTGAAAACCCAAAACTACAGTCTGGAGGAGAATAATAGGGAGTGGGGTGTGAGCATAGCTTCTCCATAGCATGAAATATAGCCAAGAAACATCAGGCTCCCAGATGGGTTATGTTTGGACAGCAATCCCATTTTAATGCACTTCCTTTCAGCCTTAAAGAAGAAAGAGTTGTTTCCAGCATATGACCAACCTCCCCTGCAGCTAAAACAAAGTGATAGATAAATGGTCACTAAACAGCATTTTACGAAGAAGCAAGTTCAGTCTAAAATAAAACAAAAAGTACAGCCAGATCCTAACCCACTGATCTCTAGAAGTTGTTTAGAATTTTTCAGTGCTACTGCAACACACATCCATTCCACAATGCCTTGCAAAATCAACTGAATCATCCATGAGTTTTTCTGACTCCCTAAAATGAAACAGCCCCAAACTTACTACTCATAACTGATTACCTTGCAGACAAATTACTCCTGCAACTTTGTTTAAACCCAGCAGGAATGTAGATTTTCCCTCTTAGGTCTGGATGAAAACAAAACAACAGCCTTGGGACTTTTAGCAACCAGATGGGCCAAGCAGGAAGGAATAAAGAGCAGTTGATGATGGATCAGATATACAACCTCATTTTTGTCTTTCAGCCTGAGAGTTCTTGATATCACAAGATGGTTTTGATGACTTGCAGTTTCCCAGTTTTTTGTCTTGCTCTTCTTTGAAAATGAGACTGGGAAAAAATGAGTCAAGTGAGCTTTTCAGGATCTCTGCCCAGTAATATCTCCTGTGCTCCCTTCTGGGTTCTCTTCTGAGACTTATGGTCTGAATATTGTAAGTTTTTCAGACATACCCAGCTGCATATCCTTTCTTCAGTCTCCCCATCTGTAAATCAGCAATGAATCTAGATGTGAATCTTTCTCCAAGACTTTCTGTTCTGCAGAGGCACACAATGTAAGGCAGCTCCTGATTTCTTGCTTTTTTTGAGTCAGCTTTCACCTGGCGATGCCTGTTTCAATGCATAGTTTGGTACAACCCAATGGAAAGTTATTGGACTCGACATGAGCAAAAAATGTTACAAACTACACAATCCAAAATCACTGTATTCACACTAAGGCCAGTTCAGGAACCCTTAACTGCACGGACAATTCTTTTCTTGTCAAGGATGACATCAAAACAACTCATGCACAAAGAACCAGTACATGCTATCAGCTGGTCAGAATAAAGCCTCTGACTTTTCCACACCACAGGGGCAGCCTGGTTTTCTTCCTGGTCTTTCTGTCCCATTGACAAAAAAGGGAAGGGCAGAGAGGGGCCTGGCACATAGGGATCGAGGTCATCACACTTGTTTTGGAAGCAAAAGTCTTCCTTATATAAGTACAGTAAGACAATAGCCATTAAAGATTTTGTTGCCTGTGTCCCCATAAACCTGCTGCTCTTTGCAAGTACAAAAAGCAGTCTGGCCTCTGCTCTTCATCCATTAGGATCCATCCTCATGCTTTTAGGAGTGTTTTGGAAACAAAAGAGTACAGCTCCATGCTTGCTGTAGAAAGCTGTTTTCCTGCAAATATTTGCACATTTCTTCAGTGATAAGAACAAAGACGCCTCTACTCTCTGCCTCCTACTCCTTCAGCTGGGAGATAAAGGTGCAGGGTCTTTTCCTTCTGCAGTTTTATTGGCGACCAGATTACTATTTTCCATCAGAAAGTAAATGCCACACTGATTCTCTCAGCTGAAATAAAAACCTAACTTCCTCCTGTTAAAGTTTCAGTAAAAATGTAACAACCCTCCAGGAGGGTATTGCACGATATTCTAAAGTGATACTTCCATGAACGAAATACTGTGTTTATACATTAGCACCAAGAGCTCCAAAGGAACCATCATGATTTATTAGTTAACTATAACTAATACACCTGCTGAAAGGCATTAGTGATTCCTCTTTCATAAACAAAGAACTGATGCCAAGTTCACTTGAGAAATCATAATATCTTTGAAAATGCCATTTTCTGGTCTTTTTGGTACAGTGGAGAACTTGGATAAGGATCATTAACATTGTACTAAATGAAGAAATTCTTAATGAAATTCAACGCTCAAAGCAGACATGGAACTCTTTCTCTGTTTACTTTTCCAGATCCACTCAGCACAAGTGTCTTACACAACTGAGAAGGAGCTTGTTTATATGCATTTCTGTTCCCTGGGCCAGTCTATGGTTTTAGGCTTATTTCCAGGTCAATGAGATGCCTATACATTTCAGAATTAAGTTTTCTGAGATATCACGGAAAAAATAGGTTGGAAGGATCCCAGTGAGGTCTATCTGAACATGTCAAGTGGTGAGCCATGGATCATGGGTACTGTGCAAGTTTCATAGTGGCAGAACATAAATGGGCATGAGGAAGGAGTAGAAAAGGAGCACTCAAAGCTTCAGTTTACTGTGTTTATAAATGAACACTATTGAGAAAAAGCTACACAGGAAGGTATGAATTTGGTTTTTTTTATTTTGTCCCTTTTCCCCACACACAAAGTGGTTATATTACCTTCCAAACAAATGAGAATGCAAGACACCAGTCTGGTCTATCCCTTGCCCCAGGGATCAGCCTTATGTTATTCCTGCCAGCCCTTTGACCTGCTCTCAAAAGACTGCCTAGTTGAAGTCAAAGCAGTGAATAAGGCTGTGGTCAACAGCTAGCTGTTCACTGCAGTGCTCACCACACCAAAATACAGACTTGGTCTGCTTTTAGTCTTTTCATTTTTTCTCTACCTCCATTTTCCAGATTGTTGGTCTGCTTGTCATTTTCTTATCATCTGTGGTAATTCACATTCCTCAGCCTAGTGGAATTGACTGACTCAGTCCTTTCTGTTCTCTGAGTGCTCCTGCTGGGATCCAAAATATTCCCTACCATCAGCTAACCAGGAAAGACATGGTCTGAGGATACCCAGCACGTAGAACAAAGGCTTCACTGAGACCTGTCCCATGCAACAGGCACCAAGACAAATAGACAGAGGTAATACTAAGAAGTTATTCACAGAATCAGCACTGTGAAAAGACCCTAGGTGATCATTTGGGTGATCAAGACATTAGGCTGATCATCAGTACAACATCTATTATCCAGCTTTCCTTCTTCCAGATCCTGGGATGTTTTACCACACCTCTGTCTGTGTTCACAGTGTAACACCAAAAACCTCTCAAGCCTTGCCATTCTATGTACCTTCTTCAGAAAAGGGTCCTGAACAAGCAAGCATTTGCTCTGACTGTCCATGTTTAGACAGAGAAGCCTTTATTTTGCTGTCCCTGGGGACCTTTGCTTCAATCATTTCCCCGCCCCAGACTCAGCTTTCTCTGGTGTTTTACTTTAGTCTCCCTCTCCCTCTCTATCCAACCAGACAAACTGTACTGCTCAGAGGCCTTCCTGTTGGGAAAATGATGGTATGTTGACCAAACTCTGTGTAAAGGGACTTGAAATATTTAAGGATATTTGGAGGTATTTGGAACTCCAGCTATTTGGAGACAAATGCCTCTTCTCACCACTATGTTTTCATTTCACTTACGCACCCTAAGGCAGACTTTAAAGATTGAGGTTGAAGGACCTTTTTCAAACTTGGTACAAATCCATGTGGAGGCACATAGAACTTTCCAGAAATAATTTTTCCCATATTTTTCTGAGATAGCAATAGGTTCTAACATGTGCAAGAGCAATGTTTCACTCTGCAGATGGGTATTGAAGCTCAAAATCGAATGAGGTAGGTAGCCATGTTAACAGAATATAATGATTTTCCTACTTTAGAAGCTGCTGAAGAGTCCCCTTTGGCAGACAAAAGAAAGTATTATTTTTAAAGCAAGACCCTGCCAGCCCCATCAGCATAATTTCTTTGGCTAAAATCTTGGTCTCTATGTTTTTTCCTCTGCAAAGTCTCCATCTCTGAACAGTGGCAGTTTCTCTCTAGCTTTGTAGAGCAGTACAGTACTTGCACAGAAACCAACATCTGATGTCAATGATACTTGTGCATTTGTGCAACAAATGGATGTTATAAGTCCCTCTTCTATTTTCTCTTTCAAGCTTACAACTATCAATTCATGTATTTAAGTGAATTCTTCAGTTCGTATATGATTTATTCCTTTGCACTGGTGCTAAGTCCTTTTTATACTTGCTTTAACTAGAACAATACAGTTGCCTATGCAGCGTATGTGGAGAAATCATTTTCAGGTGACATTAGTCTGATTTGATCTCAGACCCACGTTGACACTATCCCAGGATAGTGGACATGTGGGGCTCTCTCTTCTTTTTTCATAGAATCATAGAATCATACAATCATTTACATTGGAAAAGACGACAAACCTAACATTACCAAGTCCACCAATAAACCATGTCCCTAAGCACCACATCTACATGACTTTTAAATACCTCCAGGGATGGTCACTCAACCACTTCCCTGGGCAACCTGTTCCAGTGCTTGACACCCTTTTCTGTGAAGAAGTTTTGCCTAATATGAAGTCTAAATCTTCCCTGGTGCAACTTGAGGCCATTTCCCCTCATCCTACCACTTGTTACTTGGGAAAAGAGACTGACACCCACCTCACTACAATCTCCTGTTACGTAGTTGTAGAGAGCAATAAAGTCTCCCCTCAGCCTCCTCTTCTCCAGACTAAACAACCCCAGTTCCCTCAGCCGCACCTCATAAGACTTGTGCTCCAGACCCTTCACCAGCTTCCTTGCTCTTCTTTGGCCACTCTCCAGCACCTCAACATCTTTCTTGTACTGAGGGCCCAAAACTGGACACAATATTTGAGGTGCAGCCTCACCAGTGCTGAGTACAAGGGGATGATCACTTCCCTAGTCCTGCTGGCCACATTATTCCTGCTACAAACTAGGATGCTATTGGCCTTCTTGGCCACCTGGGCACACTGCTGGCTGATATTCAGCCGGCTGTTGACCAACACCCCCAGGTCTTTTTCCACCAGACAGCTTTCCAGCCACTTTTCCCCAAGCCTGTGGCGTTGCATGGGGTTGTTGTGACCCAAGTGCAGAACCCAGCACTTAGCCTTGCTGTTTGTTATTGGTTTTGTTTGGGTATTTTAAACTGCCAATCACAATTTCCATTTCACGACAAACTAGAAACAACTGGGCTAATACATAACTATTATTCAGAGTGACCCAATAGGGCTTTTTCCAGGTTGAAGCAGGTATGCTTTTTATAATCAGTTTGTGAAAGATGTCACTGTTGATGGCCTGTCAGTGGTATCTCATTTGTATGCATCAGAGTCAGTGTTCTTCTTACCTGTTACTGTGCCATGCACATTTGATTAATATCTCTGTGAGATGTTCATTTCAGTTGATTCATTAGCTTGCAAACCTCCTCTGCTGTAAAAAGTAAGTACATTTCCTAGTTAAAGTAGTTTATATTCCCTGATTGTCTTTCATTCATTCTTTTTGTGGTCTGTGACCTCTCATGAAGCCTACAAGGCAGCATGAACAATTATTTGCTGATACATGAGCATATTCTCTGGCAAACAGCTGTCAATACCATAAGTTGACATCATTTCATGTCAGCAAATACAAATACACAGCAAGTACCAAGATGGTGGTATATGATGAGATGATTGAGACGAATGTACAATGCAAATTAGAATCGTTTAGGTTGGAAAAGACCTTTAAGATCATCCAGTCCAACCATTAACCTAACACTACCAAGTCCACACTAAGCCAGTTAAGGGTAGACTAGACTAAACCATGTCCCAAAGTGCCACATCTACCCGTTTTTTGAACGCTTCCAGGGATGGTGACTCCACCACATCTCTGGGCAGCCCATTCCAATGCTTCACTACCCTTTCCATAAAGAAATTTTTCCTAATTTCCAACCTAAACCTCCCCTGACGCAGCTTGAGCCTATTTCCTCTCATCCTATCACTAACTACTTGGGAGAAGAGACCCACACCCACCTCACTACAACCTCCTTTCAGGTAGTTGTAGAGAGCAATAAGGTCTCCCCTCAGCCTCCTCTTCTCTAGGCTAAACAATCCCAGTTGACTCAGCCGCTCCTCATAAGACCTGTGCTCCAGACCCTTCACCAGCTTCCTTGCCCTTCTCTGAACACGCTCCAGCACCTCAATGTCTGTCTTGTATTGAGGGGCCCAAAACTGGACACAGTATGCCAGGTGCGGCCTCACCATCGCCAAGTACAGGGGCACAATCACCTGCCTGCTCCTGCTGCTCCTGCTGGCCACACTATTCCTGATACAAGCCAGGAAGCTGTTGGCCTTCTTGGCCACCTGGGCACACTGCTGGCTCATGTTCAGCCGGCTGTCGACCAACACCCCCAGGTCCTTTTCCGCCACGCAGCTTTCCAGCCACTGTTCCCCAAGCCTGTAGCGTTGCATGGGGTTGTTGTGACTGAAGTGCAGGACCCGGCACTTGGCCTTGTTAAACCTCATACAGCTGGCCTCGGCCCTTTGGTCCAGCCTGTCCAGGTCTCTCTGCAGGGCCATCCTACCCTCCAGCAGATCGACACTCCCACCCAACTTGGTGTCATCTGCAAACTTACTGAGGGTGCACTCAATCCCCTCATCCAGATCATTGATAAAGATATTAAACAAGGCTGGCCCCAGAACAGAGCCCTGGGGAACACCGCTTGTGATCGCCCGCCAACTGGACTTAACTCCATTTCCCACTACTCTCTGTGGGAAAACAGAAGCTGTGGGAAGGTTGTCATTTACCTCTAAGCTGGGGGTAAGTTTTTGCAGCAGAAAGAAACCTAAGACTAGTAGAGGTGTCTTGATACAGTCTTCTGCACTTTGGTTTTGAAAGGTTAAAAAAGTCTCATTTCCACACATCTCACATTCTGCAGGAGACTGGTTTTGTTTTCATCTGAGTGCATCACTCTGCAACTCTCAAACCACAAGGAAACACTTCTACCATTGTCTTTGTAGACACACAGGCCCTTAGGAAAGGCTGACTATTACTTCAGTCACCAGTAAAAGTAATACTCCTGTTGATTGTAAATAGACCAGAAAAGTGGTGAGCTCACCTAAGCAGTTCCCATTGAAGATTAGACCAGAAAACCAGCTCAAAGAATAGAGTTTTTCTGTAATATTTCAAACATAATTTATATTCCAGTGTTGTTACAAAAGGCTTTACTGCAGTGTGTGTATGTGTTTAAGTAACACACCTGCAAATCCAACCTTGGCACACAGGGGAACACCTGATGATGCACATGCAAAGCTCAGTGTGAGCAGGGCCAATGTGTCCTGGTCAGCCTGCCCCAAAAAGATGCCTTGGGTTGGGGACACACCATCAGACTAACTCAGCTCATCATCTTACTGGCCCAGATCCCTCCAAAGGTAAAAGTTAAGCTCTCACTCCCATATACTTATAAGCAGACTTTTTCACAAACAAATATCTTGCAGGAGCGTTCTCCCTTCCCCATCCCACACTGAAGCCTGTGTCCACTGCTGAAGACCACGAGGTCATGAGCCTTCAAGGTCCTACAGCTGTGCAAGGAGCTGTCAGAAGGAGGCATCTTTGCTCCTGATACCAACACACAGAGCAGGTAGGTTTCTGAGCCTCCTTTTACCTAACTCCTGCCAGATAAATCATGCTGCAAGGCAGCAGGAGGAAAAAACAAAAAGCTGGAAATGAAAACAATCATCAGCCTTCAACACCCAGCACTAAGAGGATATTCAACCACTGTGGCCCTGCTGGGTACAAGCAGGTTGCACAGGAACAGAAATGAAAATGATGCAGACATGATGGAGTATGATCCTGGTGTAACCAGATTGAGCTGCCAGCTGACAAGTGCAAACCTGACTGCTCTTTTGGAGAGACATTATTGCTCCGTGACACCTGGAAGACCACAGACTTTTACTTATGTTGTGAAGTGTGTGCAATCCTCGTTAAAAACCACTCTGCCTTGCCTTCAGACACATTGTATTAATATGGTTTCAGCTGCATTACACAAAAATAACAAGCCATTCACTGTATGAACTGTTCTTTTAAACTATTACATCATACAACTCTTTTCCCTAAAAGAAAAGACAGTGCTTTTTACAGCTAGGCAAGGGGTTAAAGAGGCAGGGTGAGATTAACAGAATTAAGAGAGATTAAGATAACAGGAAGTTCTGTTGCCACCTCTGTTCCCTAGCTGCTGTATGCACCTTTGGGAGGGAGCTTCACAGTACCCCCATTTGTCCCTCTCAGGAGTTTTGTTCACCTTCACTGCCTGCATTTTTGAGCCAGATCTCTGTAACTACACCTGGAAAGGTGCAGTCTCATTCTCAGGGGGACACTCCATGCAACCCCACAATCAAAAAGAAGGGACAACTTCCTGTATACCATAAATGCAGTGGCTTCTGCTCCTGTTCTGACCAGCAGTCCCCCCTTGTCTTGCCCTGCTGACTCCTGTGACCCAGCAAGGGTGCAGCTAAATAATCTCTGCTAGCCCAGATGTCACAAGCCAGCTGCCCAGGTTCCCTTCCTAATCCAGATAGTCACAGAGTTTGGGATGAGTTTTTTCTGGCTAAGTAGAAGCGTCTGCTTTAGGAGGGGAATTCTCCTCTGGGCTTGCTGGCTGGATATCTACTGATGGAGAAGAGGACCTAGGCACCTTGTTCACATGAGCCCACCTGCACTGCAGCATCCTGGCATTAGTCATATGCAGCTTGTAGTTCCAACAGAAAAAAGGAGTTGAAAGCAGGTCTGCTTGCCACAATATTTATTTGCCTGGGTTTTACAATTGTTTCAGTCCTGTTTCCCTGATTCACAGAAATTATTCACTTTGGCACAGAAAGAACAACTGAATCAAAGAAAATAATTGCTAACTGCGCAAATCCCTGATGCTCTAATAGATTTCCTAAATTCATGCTAGTCAGAGATTCCAGACCTTTGCTGTTGCCTTGGAGAATGACAGTCATCCCTGTGATTTCTGACCAATGAGGATGATAAGCTTATCCAGGAAGCCCAGACAACATCAGCCTGTCAGACAATGCTGCTGACTGGAATCTCCCTGGTTTTTTTTAAAGAAAAGCTAACAGATACTGGAGCAACACAATACAACAGTAACTTTGGTGACATGTTTAATACATATACATACAGTGTTTCACAATTGGCAGCAGGCTCAAATGCATCAAAAGAGAGCAGTTGGACCGAAGAAGTCAGAACAACATGACTTATCCCTCTGGTGGGAGGCAATTCACCTATCTCTGCTGCCATGGAAGGGCACTAAATGCTGTTCCATATGTGGACTTTTGTGTTGCAAGGTACTCAGATTATACTAGTTAGCTTCAAAACATTATGCTAGCACCAAAGTCAGATGAATTTGTTTAATAGTATTAAAGCAAGAAAACAACAAAAAAAATTTTAACTTAAAAACAACAAACCAAACCAAAACAAAACCAGAACACCGGACATTTTAGCAAGATGTTATGGCTGTGTCATGGTTTAGCCCCAGCTAGCAACTAAGCACCACACAGCCACTCGCTCACTCCCCCTACCCCAATGGGATGGGGGAGAGATTCAGAGGAGTAAGAGTAAGAAACACTCCTGGGTTGAGATAAGAACAGTTTAATAATTGAAATAAAGTCAAATAGTAACAATAATAATAACAATATAAGAATGATAACAATATACAAAGCAAGTGATGCACAATGCAATGGCTCACCACCTGCCGACCGATACCCAAGACAGTTCCCGAGCAGCGATCGCTGCTCCCTGGCCAACTCCCTCCAGTTTATATACTGAGCATGACATCATATGGTATGGAATAGCCCTTTGGTCAGTTTGGATCAACTCTTCTGTCTGTGCCCCCTCCCAGTTTCTTGTGTACCTGGCAGAGCACGGGAAGCTGAAAAGTCCTTGACTAGCATAAACAGTACTTAGCAATAACTAAAAACATCAGTGTGTTATCAACATTCTTCTCCTACTAAATCTAAAACACAGTGCTGTGCCTGGTACTAGGATGAAAATTAACTCTATTCCAGCCGAAAGCAGGACAGGCTGCCTCAGTTGCTTCTGCAGTGGCTGGGTGGGAGATTGCAAACTGTTCCCCCCGGCCCAGCAGATTTCCTGGGAAGCAATGTCTCTTTGAAGGACACCCCTGTAGAAGCCTATTGGCAGGAAGAAATGACACTGCATAAGGGCACTGGGACTGGCCATGAGTTAAACCATCACTGAAAAACAGTATCCTCTCACAGCAAAGTTTTAAAGGGACTGCAGTGAAATCTGCAACAATCATTATGCTCTTTTCCCGCGCAGTTGAGTTCTGATGAGATATCATTGTGAACCTCTTCATAGCAACAAGAGATGTTTAAACAGCTGTAATACACTAACTGGTGAAATTACTTACCTATCAGAAAAGGTAGAAATTTCTATTTTTTAGAAATAATTAATGTACCTTCACTTATTTTCTTAATATACTTCAAGAAATGTGCATGCTTGGTTGCAGCAACATAGCAATATACTGGTGCTGTGATACTTCTTGGCAGCTACAGTGGTATCAGTGTCGTGGTACTGTACCAGACAGAGAAAAATATTCTTCAGAATGGGCTATTTACTCAAATTAGGTACTTGTAAACCTCAGCTTATTGCATAAAATAAAGTTCTGCTTGAAGAAATGTTAACATGTCTTCTGCCAGCGATTTGTGGTGTTTTCTCAAGCCTGAGGGTCAGTAGGTAGGCTGTGAACAGAGGAGACAGTTTTCATGAGAAGCTGTGGAACTTCCATAGTCAAGAAATAACTAGTGATTGCAGACACACCCTGCCCAGAAAGAAACTCTTTAATTTGGTTTGCTGTCAGCAGTTTCTTCATACACCCACAGACAGAAGCATATCATATACACTCATACACACACACAAACATTGTATCTGCTAGCCAGACTAGCTCGCTCTTCTCTCTGCAGCTTGGGCTATTTCAGTTCTATGTGGGAGTTTCATCTAGGATGCAGCACTGCTGGAACATAAATAAAACCCCAAACAGACAAATCTATCTGGAAGGAATAATTCAGACAGTAAAAGGCAAAGTGTGCCTCCAGGATTTTCAGAACAGAAGCTATCAAAAGCCATTACCTTCCCTCAATTAAAAAAAAAAAAAAGAAAAGAAAAAATTACTTCAGAGATGTGACTCCTTCTGAAATCATCCATGTCATAACCCCAACAGGCTTATTAACAGATTAGACATCATTTGAGGTGACAGGAAACTGAAAAGTTTCCTTGACAAAGACAGTTGTGTGGCACCTTTCACAATCCCCATCCTTGCAGAGCACTGCCAAAGCTGGCCCAGAGTTAGCAAAGGGGTACACACATATACCCCTGCAGAACAGGAACAATGCAATTTGCAAAGTCTTTTCCATGGAGGTGCAAGTGAGGAGTCCCAGGCTGCAAGGGCTTCCTTGGTGAAATGGAGGCAGAGGAGCGTGTTTTCAGCTTCACGAGAGGTGTTTCAAAGCCTTGTACCTGCAATGAGTGACTCCTCGCCCAGGATTCTCTGTGTCACCTGCTGCTGAGCCCTAGGCCATTCACTCCTCTGGGGGTCACTTGACGAGGCAGTCCTGCCTGCATCCCTCCAGCAGCCGTGCCCAGTCTGACCCTTCCTTGCCACTCATCCCTGGGCTTGCCCTACCTCCATTCTACCATTAGCCTATGCTGTCCTGGCAAAGAAGCCCTGCAGATGCTCCCAGCCCATTCTCACCTCCTGCTTCCCTTGGTACCAACACCTTTGATTCATACAAAGGTTGAACAGCATGAACTGTCTCCTCTCACCCCATTTACACACACACCTTGTAGCCTTTCCACTGGGGCAACAGTGAAACTTTAGGACAAGGGTTTCCTGAAACAAGTTGACAATGTGCTGACAATGTGCAGCCAAAGTTAGAATGCAGCACTGAGTATCCCAAACTGCTGAAACAGACATGCAATAGATAAACTTGCTTTTCTGGCCACCTGCCGCCATAATTTAGAGCTATTAGCAACTATACACAGAATCACTTCATGAAAGAACTAGCACATTCTGCCCAGTGCTTTCTAAACACTGTTGCTTGTCCAACGGCCTTGGGTCTGGTTGCTACTATAGAACTTAGCATGATGGTTGCCTGACATTTTCAAGGATTCCATGCAAGGTCACTAAATGGACTATTTTCAGAAAGCTGCAGAAATGAAAAAGTTCCCCAAAAGGTGGAGAGGAAGCAGTGCTGGAGCAGTTGGACCCTGTTGAGTTCAAAGCTTTCAAGAGATCTGAGATGCCAAAACTCTGTCATGAGAAACAAAGAACTGAAGGCTCTTTCAGCCTGAGACATATGGCTTTATCTGTAAAAAAATTTTAAAAAATCACAATGGCAAGGTAGTTACTAACATATTACATTGTTTCATATTCTAAGAGATTGGAAGTGCAAATGGAAGGCTGAAAATACATTTTAAAAAAAACTAGAGAATAAAAAAATAAGAGAAATAATTCTCTTAATGTGTAACTTGAAGGAAAACTTCGCTGAACTGTTGTTCATGCTTCAAATCTGATGATTAGGTAAGATGTGTGAGGTTATTTTCAAAACTGTCATTGTTGGGTTAGAAACCTTAAAATCTTTGTCCTGGCAACAAGCAGATTAGGTATGAAATGTTTGATCTGAAAGTCCTTTGAAGTCTGTATCCATAGAAGAGAGACCTGAAGAAGTTGCCTTCACAAACATGTAGCTAGAGAATGTCAGAATCTGGATCTTTATGCCTCCTTACTCAGTAAACACAGCTCCTGCATTTGGCCTGTTTATTGTCTCTTTTCAGATGCACCACACACTGGTTTAGCCTTTTGTGTTGATTAACACAACTCTGAACTCCACATCACTATCTTCTCTTCTAGTAAGATGACTTTACACTTTTGTCACTGTCTGCAAAGACTTCTCAAGAATTGCATCCCACAGTCTGCGACTCAGGCCTTTGAACACTTCAACAAAAAACCTTTGCCATATATTCCTGATAGATGCTCCAGCTACCTGACTGTACTGAAGTTTGTACCATAGGCTGTTCTGAGGATGCCAAAGTGAAGTCATTTCCCTTTTTCAAAGCAAAAGTCATGAATGTAGCTTGAATGAGATAGACCCATATGGCTACCTGAAGTACCACCCAGAGCTTGGCCACACACTAACCCAATACCAAAGACAGTCCTTTCCTGTCCAAACAGCACAAGAAAGGTAAGGGAAATAAAGTAGCACTATTACTATATTCAGAAGAACTTCCATTTATAATTTAATCTAAAAATTTATCTCATCTGAAAGCAAGAACAATGCAGGATTTCCCTCCTGTGAGGCAGAACGTCAAAGGACTCACTAAAATATCCCAAGGCAAGGCCATCAGGATGAGAGGCCATAATGGCTGGCCAGCCTGCCATCAACTTCTGTGGGCCTTCCATCAAGAACAGGCTACATAACTCTGTTTTGTATAATGTAGCCAGGCTGCATAACCCTGAATCATATAAAATCCTGATTCAGCAGCACTTTTCATGCATCACTCAGAAGAGAACCCACACACATGGAGAACAGATGAGAAGAGTCTAAATAGCTTCGTTCTTGGTGCCTCTTTCATACCCTGGTGTCTCCTTCAGGCTCCATCATAGTGAAACCTGCCCAACCCTTCTAGAACATGTGGATCTCAGCACAAATGTTCTTAAAAGAAGAAAGGTAAAGCTTCTTGCAGAATTTTATAGTAACTTACTTCAGGAGACAAAAGGCCCACAGTGCTGTTAAGCACCAAGGGAGCAAAGACCTCTTGCAAGTCACCTTACAGCCTTGATTGTACAATCTGTGCTTATTCTATTTTCAGTCTTCCATCAGTAGCTCTTTCTCTCACCCTTTTTAATATATAGGCCATGCCTGCTATTGATCCATGCATTTTTCAGCATGATATGGAATTACCTCAGTCTATAGAATTACTCAGAAAAACTCAAGGGATCAGGAGATAATTGGGCAAGAAAAATAATTGATGCCATTTCTGTACTTTCTTTTTACTGCAGGAGAATCAAAAGAAAATTGAAGGGCATGGAACACTTTTGAACCAGAAGAAAATTTTTCTTGGAAACTTTTCTTTAGAAGATTTTTAAATGGTGACCAGTTTGAGATTTCATATTCTCATTTAGGGATGCAAGATGAGGATAGCAAGAATTTAATGGCTCACAGCTCTAGATAAAGCTCAACTCACAGAAAGATTACATAAATGAAAGAGCCAACAATGCAATGCTAAAGCAAAACATACTTTTATAAATGCCCATCTAGTGAAAAAGACAAGGAAATGGTTGGGTAAAGCTGTTGCTCTGACTCCTTGAATTAATCTGGATTTACATGAGAACAGCTTACTATCTAAGTAACACAGCTTCATTCACCCTGCATTCGTTACTTGTATGAATGTTACCTTCTCTTGTGCTCTAGAGCAAGTATAGCAAAGGGTGGTCAGGATTGCTCAGACACCAACGATACCTCATGGAAACATATGTTTTCCATTTGGAACTGCTGTCTATTGTTGCAGGTCTACCAAGCCTGTTCTGCAGAGACACTTTGTCCCTCTTTCTTGTCCTGCAGAATGGAAGGTACAGCAGGAGGGTAGAAAGCAGCCCTCCACAAGTCTTTCTCTAAGAGCCATAACCACATCTGTTGTCTTATCTAAGCAACTGAAAAGTCAGGGCTTGAAAGAGACTCTGAGAGGACAGCCATGCCCAAAAGCTTGATTACTACACTACGGTACAGGTTTGCCCTGGGAAAGGAGTATAGCATATGGTTCTAAATAGCAGCAAATCCAGCAGTCAACTGGGATTGCATCCTGCTCTTCTTTAAGCATTTTAAGGTGGGGGGAGCAGTATCCCTCATAGCCATGAAGAAAGGACTACCACTTTCTCTTGGTGTATAAAAAGACTACATCATAATATGAGATTCCAGTATCATGCTAAAAAGCTGTATCTTTTTCTTGTGGTAAATAGATATTCTATGCAGGCACAGTCTTTTAATTGGACCATTGTATTCACAGCTCTGCATCTGTATTATTAACAGATTGTTTCACATTAGAAGTGTGCAATATTCAATGGCTTGTTCAAGTAGCTTAATCCTGTCATGGAAGCATGACAATGGAGTCTCTCACCTAGAGGGAAGATGACTATTACATTCTCTTATTCCATTTTTTTTCACAGTCTGTCCCCTGTGGACTATGCTGAATGCAAATATGACTCAATATGTCATAACTGCCAACATGGAACCAGAAATAGCCTGATGCAGACTTAAGAATGGACTAATTGGAAGACAACATGAAACCTCAGCAATAGCTGACTAGGAATGGAAAATTCTGCATCTCTGAGTTTGGTCCTGGTGTTCCTGTCTCCTCTCTTACAGACTCAAGTAGAACGCACACACATCAGCTACATTGACCTCCCTTTGCCATGAACCCGAGCACTGCAGTATTTGAAGTAAGTAAGAGCAGAGAATACTGTTGTCAGATGCCAGGCCAGTATGTTTGGTGGCAGCAGAGCTCCCATATCTGCCTAGATGTGTGCTCATAATAGTAGCTGATGCACCTGGATAAACCCATCTGGGAGGTATCCAAGGCAGGTCCCCCACCACACTGCTTTCTAAGCTCTTGGTGATGTTAGCAGTGCTGCTGAACCCAGAAAGTTCCAAGCCAGCTGGGAGCCCTCTGGCCACCCAAGCCATCCAAGAGAGAGAAGGGAAAATCCTAAGCACATCTCAACACATCTATGACTATTTACAAAAGGTCATCAGGATCCAGAAATAGAGTGTTTACATTAAGAGTGCTGTCTTTCCCTACCCCAGGCCAAGAGAGAAAATAACTGGCTTTTTATTACCTGCTTTCTAGGGTAGAATATGGAAGTAGCATCTCATAAAAACCCTTTATCCCTGGAGGGACTACTGTTATTACAACACTTTGCTATTCTGCAAGCCTACAAGCCTTGAGACCCGAGGGAGCTCAAGGACCAAATATAAGGCTTTCAGTACTAAACAAGAAAACCTGATACACAGAGACCCCAAGCCCTCAAGCTTCAACTGGGATAAGCTAGCACTGGAGAAAGAGACTGGTTTTAACTCCACTGTCACCAGTGCAGTAAAGACACATTTCCGCAGTGCAACCCAGTGCTAACAAGCACATAGATAATTTGCTATGGGGGAAACTATTTCAGGCTAAGTCTTTTGTACCCCTAGTACTTGCTCTGGAGTCAACAGTCACTGGATCAAGGCTGACATGACAGCACAAACAGCCTCCTTTCAAGGCTATAGCTTGCTTGCTTGCTGTTACGGACATAATCCAATGTATGGCCTGCTGTACTTGACCCTGTTCTTCCTGACCTGTAATGTTGTAGTTGTACACATAAACCATATGGAGGGGAAAGGAGGGAAAAGCACAGTTAAAAGCTTTACATAGAGAAACAAATACTGTTCAGTACTGAGAAGCTGCCCATTCGTGGCTGGAAAGCTGCGTGGCGGAAAAGGACCTGGGGGTGTTGGTCGACAGCCGGCTGAACATGAGCCAGCAGTGTGCCCAGGTGGCCAAGAAGGCCAACAGCTTCCTGGCTTGTATCAGGAATAGTGTGGCCAGCAGGAGCAGCAGGAGCAGGCAGGTGATTGTGCCCCTGTACTTGGCGATGGTGAGGCCGCACCTGGCATACTGTGTCCAGTTTTGGGCCCCTCAATACAAGACAGACATTGAGGTGCTGGAGCGTGTTCAGAGAAGGGCAAGGAAGCTGGTGAAGGGTCTGGAGCACAGGTCTTATGAGGAGCGGCTGAGTCAACTGGGATTGTTTAGCCTAGAGAAGACGAGGCTGAGGGGAGACCTTATTGCTCTCTACAACTACCTGAAACGAGGGGGCAGGGAGGTGGGTGTTAGTCTCTTCTCCCAAGTAGTTAGCGATACGACGAGAGGAAATAGGCTTAAGCTGCACCAGGGGAGGTTTAAGTTGGAAATTAGGAAATATTTCTTCACGCAAAGGGTGGTCAAGCATTGGAATGGGCTGCCCAGAGATGTGGTGGAGTCCCTATCCCTGGAAGCGTTCAAAAAACGGGTAGATGTGGCACTTTGGGACATGGTTAGTCTAGTCTACCCTTGATTGGTTTAGTGTGGACTTGGTAGTGTAGGTTAATGGTTGGACTGGATGATCTTAAAGGTCTTTTCTAACCTAAACGATTCTATGATTCTATGATTCTATGATTTTTTCCTGTGAAAAGCTGAGAGGTCACCATTACTCTGTGCAAGGGGAAAAAAGGATAGAAAAAGACTTAAAGATAATATATTCTCAGCTATAGGAAGTGAACACTTTTTAAATTAAGTCAAATGGAACTCAATGATCAAAGTTTACAAAGATCTTCTAGCAGTGAAACAAAGTTTATCAATGTCCACTAACAGAAATAGTCTGAAAAGGTAACCTTCAGAGAAGTATAGTGCATTTTATGGTGTGTTGTATGCAGTCAGCATCTGTCATGAATTGGTGTAGATTCACACAAATGTGTAATTTAGACTCCATTTGCAGTGCAGGAAAGGTCTGTGCAGCTTGTCAAGGTAAGTGAGATAACATGAAAGTAGGTCATCAAAGGTGATAGGTATGGGACAGCTTCAATCCAAGAAACTATTAATAGATTGGAACTTTCCAGTCAAGGAAAAATATACATTGCTGGAGCTCTACAGAATCAGGAATGACTGGGAGAAAGAATGACTCTTCACTGTCTCTTTAAATATAAGAGCTAAGCAGGAACTAACAAGGAAGCAAGTTTCAAACAAAGTTAGTCTGAGGAAAACTCCAGAGAAACAGAAGCATGTGGTTATTCATAAAGCAAGTAACTGACCTGATGTATTGGGTTTGCATGGCAATGTTTCGGTAGCGGGAGGGCTACAGGGGTAGCTTTTGTGAGAAGCTGCTAGAAGCTTCCCCTATGTCCAACAGAGCCAATGCCAGCTGGGTCCAAGATGGACCCGCCGCTGGCCAAGGCTGAGCCAATCAACAACAGTGGTAGCATCTCTGTGATAACATATTTAAGAAGGGGGGGGGACACGATGACACCAAAACACTGGGACACAAACTGCAGCTGGAGTGAGGACTGAGAATATGTGAGAGGAACAACTATGCAGACACCAAGGTCAGTGAAGAAGGAGTGGGAGGAGGTGCTCCAGGCACCTGGGCAGAGATTCCCCTGCAGCCCATGATGAAGACCATGGTGAGGCAGGCTGTCCCCCTGCAGCCCATGGAGGTTAACAGTGGAGCAGATATCCACCTACAGCCCATTGAGGACCCTGCGCTGGAGCAGGTGGATGTGCCCAAAGGAGGCTTTGACTCCGTGGGAAGCCCTGGCTAGAGCAGACTCCTGGCAGGACCCATGGACCCATGGAGAGAGAGGAGCCCATGCCAGAGCAGGTTTGCTGGCAGGACTTGTGACCCTGTGAGGGACCCACACTGGAGCAGCCTGCTCCTGAAGGACTGCGCCCCATGGAAGGGACCCACGCTGGAGCAGTTTGTGAAGAACTGTAGCCCGTGGGAAGGACCCGTGTTGGAGAAGTTCATGGAGAACTGTCTCCAGTGGATGGGACCCCACACTGGAGGAGAGGAAGAGTGTGAGGAGTCCTCCCCTGAGAAGAAAGAAACAGCAGAGACAATGCATGATGAACTGACTGCAACCCCCATTCCCTGTCCCCCTGCACTGCTCAGGGGGAGGAGGTAGAGAAAATAAGGAGTGGAGTTAAGCCCAGGAAGAAGGGAGGGGTGGGGGGAAGGTGTTTTAAGATTTGGTTTTATTTCTCATTACCCTGCATGTGTTCTCACTCCTCTCTCCTACTCAGTTTTGCTTGGTAATAAATTAAACTAATTTTCCCCAAGTTGAGTCTGTTTTGCCCATGATGGTAATTGGTGAGTGATCTCCCTGTCCTTCTCTTGACCCATGACCTTTTTCATTATATTTTCTCTCCCCTGTCCAGTTGAGAAGGGGAGTGGTAGAGCGGCTTTGGTAGGTACTTGGCATCCAGCCAGGGTCAAATCACCACACCTGCGAAACTCTTCACTACAGGATATTGCAAATCCTATAAATTTTCACGGCATGGAGAGGAGAATAGAGAAGACCAAGAAGAAAAAGAGGGTTGCTAAATATAAAGAAATTACTTTCTGTTCAAGAAGTTCCTGAACCAGCATTGCTGGAAGCTGGGCAAATATCTGAGGAAATATGATTCTAAACTTCCTCTGTTCTTATAGCCTTCACTATGAGCAACAATAGGATGGGGAGCTCAAGTGACCTTTGCTTTTACCCTGTTGGATTGCTGTTCCAGCAGTGCATGATGTTGAGCCTAGAGTAGAATTAAGGTAAAATTGGAATTTTATACCCATAGATTATTAGGTTTCAGCACTAGGCTGGGGGCAGGGGAGTGAATGGAAATTGAGGCCTTTGTACAAGAGTCCTTTAAAGAAAGAAAAAAAAATGTGACTTTACAAATTCTGTTACAATTTCTGGAAGCTGAGGCACTTCATCTTCCCTGATGTACCATCAAGACATGATTTCCTTTGTTGCCTTTTATTCCCCACAGTGAAAGCAGCATGTGGGTATTTGTGTGTGTATTTTACAACATTACTACATGGTGTGGATAAATTCTTTGGTGTTTGGAAGTTTAAAAAAGGCTGCTACGACTAGAAGATTTAGACACACCAGGTCTAGTCCACCAGCAAGATCCTTTAGTAAGTAGAATGAGATATGACTAGATATAACATACTAAATTACAGCACTTCTTTCCATTCCTTGACTAGCTAGGGAAGAATTCCTTCAAGCCAGAGGAATGGACTCTGTCAAGGGAAGGATGCCTGAGCTCATGCTGACATCACTTTCACAGAACAACTGAGTGCTGTGACAAAAGTCTCTAGCTAAAAGTTGAACTAGCCCTCCTTGCCCTCCCAAATACACCCACTTCAATGGAATTATTTTGTGCTTCCTGTTCAGGAAGCAACTAAACCAGCACTAAGGATGCAATGTGAGGAAGATATATTGACAGCCTGACTTTACTTAGCTGAGATGGACCTTCCTCATTTCAGCATGATGAGAATAATCTTCCAGCTTTCTTTTTTCTCTGTCACATAAATGGACAGCATGTGTGGAAGACTAAGTAGAGAAATGGGCTGTAAACCATGTAATAGTCATATAACTGTTAGTGAAGGAGAAAACAGAGCTAGACCGAAAAGAGTGTTGTCCTTTACCAGGTGGAGCATGTCTGAGTATTGGTTTATGAGTTTACAAGATACAGCATATTGCTCAACATCAACAGCTGTTTGGTTACAGACATTCAAATTAAGCATTTGCTTAATTTGCTGCCTTTGTGCAGCAGGATAGCTGTGACATAGTTGCCATCACAGAAACATGGTGGGATGACTCTCATGACTGGAGTGCTGCACTGGATGTCTATAAGCTCTTCAGAAGGGATAGGCAGGGAAGGAGAGGCGGTGGGGTGGCTCTGTATGGTAGGGAGTGTTTTGACTGTATAGAGCTTGACAGTGGTGATGATAAGGTCGAGTGCTTATGAGTAAGGATGAGGGGGAAGGCCAACAAGGCAGATGTCCTGTTGGGAGTCTGCTATAGACCACCCAACCAGGATGTAGAGATAGATGAAGCGTTCTACAAGCGGCTGGCAGAAGTCTTGCAATCGCCAGCCCTTGTTCTTGTTGGGGACCTCAGCTTGCCAGACATCTGCTGGAAATACAACACAGCAGAGAGGCAACAGTCCCAAAAATTCTTGGAGTGTGTGGAGGATAACTTTCTGACACAGCTGGTAAGCGAGTCTACCAGAGCAGAGGCAACAGTCTCGAAAGTTCTTGGAGTGTGTGGAGGATAACTTTCTGACACAGCTGGTAAGCGAGTCTACCAGGGGAAGTGCCTCACTTGACCTGCTGTTTACAAACAGAGAAGGGCTTGTGGGAGATGTCGTGGTCGGAGGCCGTCTTGGGCTTAGCGACCATGAGATGATAGAGTTCTCGATTCTTGGCAATGTAAAGAGGAGGGGCAGCAAAACTGTTACCATGGACTTCTGGAGGGCAGACTTTGGCCTGTTCAGGATATTAGTTGGGAAAGTCCCTTGGGAGACAGTCCTGAAGGGCAAAGGGGTCCAGGAAGGCTGGGCCTTCTTCAAGAAGGAAGTCTTAATGGCGCAGGAGCGGGCTGTCCCCATGTGCCGTAAGACCAACCAGCGGGGAAGATGACCAGCCTGGCTGAATAGGGAGCTTTTGGTGGGACTCAGGGAAAAAAGGAGAGTCTACCGCCTTTGGAAGAAGGGGTGGGCAACTCAGGAAGAGTACAGGGATCTTGTTAGGTCATGCAGGGAGGAAATTAGAGAAGCAAAAGCCCAGCAAGAACTCAATCTGGCCACTGTTGTAAAAGATAGTAAAAAATGTTTTTACAAGTACATCAGCAACCAAAAGAGAGTCAAGGAGAATCTCCATCCTTTGCTGGATGCAGGGGCGGCGAACATTGTCACCGAGGACAAGGAAAAGGCTGAGGTACTTAACGCCTTTTTGCCTCTGTCTTTAATAGCCAGACCAGTCACCCCAGGGTACTCAGCCCCCTGAGCTGGAAGACAGGGACAGGGCGCAGAACGGAGCCCTCATAATCCACGAGGAAGCAGTTAACGACCTGCTATGCCACCTGGATGCTCACAAGTCTATGGGGCCAGATGGGATCCACCCGAGAGTACTGAGGGAGCTGGCAGAGGAGCTCACCAAGCCACTCTCCATCATCTATCAGCAGTCCTGGTTAACAGGGGAGGTCCCTGATGACTGGAGGCTTGCCAATGTGATGCCCATCTACAAGAAGGGCCGTAAGGAGGACCCAGGGAACTACAGGCCTGTCAGCCTGACCTCGGTGCCAGGGAAGATTATGGAGAGGTTCATACTGAGTTAACAGGCAAATGCAGATCAGCCAGGGGATCAGGCCCAGCCAGCACAGGTTCATGAAAGGCAGGTCCTGCTTGACCAGCCTGATCTCCTTTTATGACCTGGTGACCTGCCTGGTGGATGAAGGAAAGGCTGTGGACGTCATTTACATGGACTTTAGTAAAGCCTTTGAGACAGTCTCCCATAGCATTCTCCTTAGGAAGCTGGCAGCTCATGGCTTGGATGGGCGTACTCTTCCCTATGTAAAAAACTGCCTGGCTGGCCGAGCCCAGAGAGTAGTGGTGAATGGAGTTAAGTCCAGTTGGCGACCGGTCACAAGCAGTGTTCCCCAGGGCTCTGTTCTGGGGCCAGCCTTGTTTAATATCTTTATCGATGATCTGGATGTGGGGATTGAGTGCACCCTCAGTAAGTTTGCAGATGACACCAAGTTGGGTGGGAGTGTCGATCTGCTGGAGGGTAGGATGGCCCTGCAGAGAGACCTGGACAGGCTGGACCAATGGGCCGAGGCCAGCTGTATGAGGTTTAACAAGGCCAAGTGCCGGGTCCTGCACTTCGGTCACAAGAACCCCATGAAATGCTACCGGCTTGGGGAAGAGTGGCTGGAAAGCTGCGTGGCCAAAAAGGACCTGGAGGTGCTGGTTGACAGCTGGCTGAACATGAGCCAGCAGTGTGCCCAGGTGGCCAAGAAGGCCAACAGCTTCCTGGCTTGTATCAGGAATAGTGTGGCCAGCAGGAGCAGCAGGAGCAGGCAGGTGATTGTGCCCCTGTACTTGGCGATGGTGAGGCCGCACCTGGCATACTGTGTCCAGTTTTGGGCCCCTCAATACAAGAAAGACATTGAGGTGCTGGAGTGTGTTCAGAGAAGGGCAAGGAAGCTGGTGAAGGGTCTGGAGCACAGGTCTTATGAGGAGCGGCTGAGTCAACTGGGATTGTTTAGCCTAGAGAAGAGGAGGCTGAGGGGAGACCTTATTGCTCTCTACAACTACCTGAAAGGAGGTTGTAGCGAGGTGGGTGTTGGTCTCTTCTCCCAAGTAGTTAGCGATAGGATGAGAAGAAATGGGCTCAAGCTGTGCCAGGGGAGGTTTAGATAGGATATTAGGAAAAATTTCTTCATAGAAAGAGTAGTGAAGCATTGGAATGGGCTGCCCAGAGATGTGGTGGAGTCACCATCCCTGGAAGCGTTCAAAAAACGGGTAGATGTGGCACTTTGGGACATGGTTTAGTCTAGTCTACCCTTAATTGGTTTAGTGGTAGACTTGGTAATGTTAGGTTAATGGTTGGACTGGATGATCTTAAAGGTCTTTTCCAACCTAAACGATTCTATGATTCCATTCTATTAATACAGCCTCCAACCATCACATCACCCACAAGACCTTCTCTGTTCACAGACAACAGGTCCAACAGGGTGCCTTCCCGAGTTGGCTTGCTCACCAGCTGTTTGAGAAACACTCAGTTTCTTTCCCCTGATCTCTTTTTTTCCTGATAAGAAATGTCATGGGTGCAAGAAGGAGTAAGGATTTATGATGGACTGACTGTAAAAATGAGGAATGACTTCCAAACATTGTTTTAAGAGCCTTGTGAATAGGAGACCTCTCACCTTGAGTGTAGAGTTATTCTGAGTCCTGCCATACTATGCACCTCATGTTGCATGTTTTTTATTGTCTTTAAATGTGTTTAAGGAGTGGTTTAGGGTTTTGGGGGGGGGTGGGGATAGTGGTAGTGGGGTTTCTTTCCCCAGTAGGCTGCTACTCTGTTGGAATTGTTGTGGTGTTCTGTGAATTGATTTGTCATGTTGTCTCCAAGGCTCTTGAGTGCCCAGCATATAGATGCATGGCCAGGG
This sequence comes from Pelecanus crispus, assembly GCF_030463565.1. Taxonomy (NCBI): domain Eukaryota; kingdom Metazoa; phylum Chordata; class Aves; order Pelecaniformes; family Pelecanidae; genus Pelecanus; species Pelecanus crispus. The sequence goes on from NC_134676.1 coordinate 57,328,887, forward strand.
TTATTCAGTGAAGTTTGGTAAGTTGTCATGATATGTAATTAGGAATGCAGCTTGGTTCCTACCATAGCTGTTTCTGTGGCAGTGACTGAAGTCAGCACCAGGTGCATAGCTCGGCTGATTATGAGGAGAGTGGAAGTATTTCCTGGCTCCATTGCTGTATAGATTTCACATAGCCTTATGCCCAGACTGGAAGGTAATACCTGGCACATAATTCATTGACATTCTTAAGAAGTAGTTGCTGATGAAGTAAAATTCTTCAAAACAAGGCCTTCACGTATTATAGTAATACTGCTCAATTATATCATTGTTAAGTTTAGAAGATGTAACATGAGTTACCCCTCAGATCTTTGCTGTCTGAACCAATTGCAAGGGAGCATGAGCCATCAGTGAGCACTGAGGAAAGCAATGGGTGTGTAACTACTTGCATCTTCAAGAATATTTCAGGTCCCTGCAGAAATTTGCGAGGGAGTGAGTTGGGCTGCAAACACTTTCTACTTGAAGCAGATTGTGGAGGAGTATTGATTGGTAAATGATTGAGGGATCGTTCCTTCTTTTGAAAGCATTGCTAGGGATGCACAATCTGAAATTCTGGTGTAAATCTTTCCCTTGCACTTAAAACTGTGTATAGCAGGTCTGTGGCTTTCTATGGAAGGTAAAGCTATAGCCAGGACACAAAGGCTGCCTGAGCAAGACTGCATCCAGGTATTGGGCAGTCTGACTTGCCTGGAAAAACTTTCCTATCTGCTTTGGCTTGTTTTCAGGTTTATGTTATGCCCCAGCTCCTTGCTATAACAGAGACTAAAAGATAGCCACACTGGAGCTTGCAGAGACAAGAGGATCTTGGTCACCTGTATTATCTCTCTGAAAAAGTAAGGGGAGCATGTTCTACTTATTTCAATAATCAAGCAATTTGCTTGCTGGAGTGAAAAAATATCCCCAGATAAGTGTGATGTAAATGTTACTAGGGGGAATAATTGACTTCAATTCATCTTCAGTGATTTTCTTTTCCTTCCTTGCACTTACAAAACACTGAAGACTGGATATTGAAAAGACTTTTCTCCACATACTGTCACCCCTACCCCAGCAAGGTCTGCAATGCTAGAATCAATCATTACTTGTAGGTTTGGGGGGGCCTCTGTCCACTTCAGGAAAACCAGTGGCGTTCCCAAGACCTGTTGGTCATTCTGAAGGGATACAAAACTAATTAAACAATATGCAAAGTCCAGTGCCTTTTGAGTGTGTGTGATCATCAAAATGGCTTGGGAATCAGGAGAATAAAGCCTCACCTCCTGTGAACTCATGTTTTTGTCTCTCATTTTATAGCTAACCTAGCTCTGCTCCCTTGCAATCCGTGGTGAACTGAGGTTCACCACCTTGGACACTAGCTTTCTAACGGTACCCCAGCTACCTCTTTGCTCCCACTCCACAGTTTTCTTTGTTCTTTCCTATACTGCCCATCTGTTTGACCAGTGTTTGTGGCTGAAGAAATGTTGACTGATTTCTGATCACTGCTTCTTGGGATAGGGAAGGTCATCATCTCTGTCTCTCTGCATGCTAATTTCAGTTCATCAGTCTTTCCCTATCTTCTGCTTTTTATATAAAATGTCAAGAGCTTTCAAGCTGGCCTGCTCCATCTAATCTGTTTGCAACTGGAAAGCAGGGATGAAACTGTGCATGTCCCCCTGTCAGTGGGAGAACAGAGAGAGGGTTGGTGTGGCATATTTATATATGCATAAAAATAATCTTCCAAGGAAGCAAGCTTAAAAATCAGGAAAAAAAAAACCAAACCAAAACAAAACAAAAGATGCAGTAGATAATATAGTTGGTATTTTTCCAAGGAGATGAAGATGTGCTATCCAGCCTTGCCAAGGGAGATCTTTCAGAGAATTTTGGCAATGCTCCAACTATTCCAGAGATTTTTACTGAATATATGCTTCTCAGGATTCCCCAAGAAAGTGTAGCTGTTGTAGTGAGTAATCACTTGAAGATGTAGGAAAAAGCCTTTAGGTGAATAAACCCGTTGATTTGTGAATATCTTGTCAAGGAACAGTGATTGAAATATTATTATTTTTTGCAGGGGGTTGTTGGATTTTGGTAACCATGGCCCTTGCCACCGTTCTTTGAACATGTGGATATGGAGAAATATTTTATGATTCGATTGCAAAGTTTTCTTTATTTGCCTTGCTGCTCTCTTTCCAACTTTTTCTCAGTTTAAGCGGAGATTAACTGTCCCTGATAGTTTGAATGAAGTTAGCTTTTTTTTTTCTGGGCTGCTCAGATCTGATTTCCATAGTGGTAGAGACTGAAATCAAAGTGGGCAGATAATGAAGAAAAGGCTTCAGAGGCTCAGGGCCTAACCAGGAAATCAACAGAGCTTGCTCAAAAATTCAAGCTTGGTCAGTAGGTTCACTGAATCTTAGCCTTCCTGCCATGGAGAAATTTAAGGACTATTCCAGGCTATCATTTCTTTCTTTCCAAAGCTCAAAGACAGACTACATTTTATGCAAAGCCCAGCTTCCCAGCCTGCATGGTCAGGGAAATAAAGAGTAATTTTTGCCAGTCATAAAATTTGCAGAGTTCATCTTCTCAATGGTTTGGTTTTTTGACATAAAAGTTAAGAGAAAAATGACTGTGGAAAAATGAGGTCCCAAAAGAGGACTGGATTTGTCATTGTGCATGATGCTGTGCTCTTGTCCTCCTGGTCCCTTCCAGGGGCACAAAAAGCCGCTTGGGTAGATGAATCCTTCCACTGCTATGAAATGGGTTTTACTCCCAAATCCTCTGAAGACCTGGGCTGAAGTTCATTTATCTAATGGTGGGAAAGAGAAGGTCTTCTGCCTAAAATGTACTTGCTTGCTGTTGAAGATTAACACAAGCCACTAGAAAAACAGCCACTTGAGCACACTGTTGTGCTTGAGGTGTAGAAGGTGGGGAGAATGGATGCCTCATTTGAGAGGCATGTGTGACTTCTGTCAAGTGGAGGCAGAAGAAAAGAAAGTGTCAGGTCTGTTGCCCAGCTAATAAACCAGAGAACAGGACTGGCAGGTATGAAGCCAGGTGGGGTGGAAACAGATGAGCTGTAGGCTGCCTGGTTATCCACTTGCATGTCAAAACAGCATTGAAGTCTGCTTTTTCTGCACTAATGAACAAACGAGATTCTACAAAAATAGTAGACTGCCTTCCACTTCTGTCTTTGTTTTGTATGTGTATTTCTTTACATATATAGAATAGCAATTTACTTTGTGAACCCTTATCAGCCTCCTGTGCTGGGAAAACTTGCAGAATGTGTTTGTTGCAACCTCCAGAGACAGCACTGGCTCAAACTCTTAAGGCTGGTTTCTGCAATGAGCCATAAGACCTGAAGTCAAACAGACACAGTGTCATACCCAGGTCACTTTATGTTGTTTTGAACTAGAAGGAATTGGCAGTCTGGACTTTTCTGTGGGGTAGAAGTGTATCTGCATTCATTTGTACTCACACCACTATGGGCACTGCTCTTCTCACTCCCTTATGCTGCTCTCCAGAGTCTAGGTGACCTCTGCCAACGCTGAGGACTCAAATGAGTCATACCTTCCCACCATTTCCTACCCTTTTGGAAAATACAGGGAGCCTTCCTTCTGATTTTGAAGGGAGGTGTGCTGAGTGAGAACAGAGCTATTATGAGCCTGCTTGCTTGGCAGCCAAGGGAACACATAGGCTCTTGCTGCAAAATGCTAGTGCAATGCCCAGCTTCTCTTGCCATCTTTTTGATCAGCACAGGGCACTCCAAAGGCAGGCTTTAGAAAAAGGATTTTTTCTGAATCAAACCTCCCATCAGATCTCCTATTGATAAAAAAGCAGCTTGTTGTCCATTCTGACCCTGCATTTCACAGCTCAGATGTAAATTCCATGTATTTAGAAGGCTAAGTGGTGCAAGTATGGTTAAGTCCATTGTGCTGACTTACACCTTAAGCCATGTGGAGGCCTGAGTGATCCACCCAGCTTACTTAATGGATAAGTATATGAGACATTGACACAGACCCAGCTTGCAGACTGGATGCTGAAGCTCGGACCTCAGATATCCTCACCTTTGCCTTAACCATTGCATTTTCTCCCTGCTGAAGGTTGTTCTGTCATTATTTATGTAGCAAAGTCTGCATAGCCTGATGTCATGACCCAGGAACGTGCAAGATAAAGAAGAAATGAGAGTAGCAGAAGGAAAATATCTGAACATGAATGACTTGAGATAAAAGCTCTTCTGCTTAGGCAGAATGATACTTCAACATGAAATTGGAGGTCAGGTAGAGTTTATATTAGTGGACTAGCAGTACTTATGCAACGATGAAAGGAAAAGCCTACAAAGAAGCCAGGATCCTGGAGAAGGAGTGGGAAGCTCTCTTGCAGGGCTGAGACTTTTTGTCAGTTCCCAAAAAAATATTGCCCATGAGGCATTAAGTAGTTAAGTGACTTTGTGAGTAACACAGTGCTGCTGGTGATGTGCTGTTATTTATTATGTTTCGGGGATGGCAGAATACATGTGCCAGCATCAAACCAGGCCTGACTGGAAAAGGAGGGAAAACTGAAAAGAAAGACACCCATCCCTTTCTTAGCTTTTCTCTTTGAAGTCCTTGACTTATGTACAAAGCATAAAGAGAAACAACCAACAGCATCAGAGGCAGAGTTGGGGGGGCATGTTGGATGATAGCAGTTTCTTAAGTATGATATACAGCTAAATAGCATGAAAGCAAACTGGAGGCAGGTAATGTCATTAAATTATGGGAGAGAGCACCAGCACAGTGCTCCACAGAATCGTGAAGACCTGGAAATAAACCAAGATTAAGAGTCAGCCAGCTGGTCATAATTTCAAAACAGAGCTTCACACTTCTTCCCCAAAGTGAGTCAAAGATGTGCAAGGTTCCAGGGGACATGATACATAGCTGGCAGATCTGAGCATCTCAAAACATTGAGGATCTTGCCGTGATTCTGTGTTTTGGTCATGGAATCCCTTGAGGCTGGAGAATACCAGACATCTGGATGAGGAAAAGTCCTTGCCCCCAGGTGTTCTGGGTGGGCCAGCACCCTCTGAAGTCTTTTATGATTCTTGCTCTTCTTCAGTTAGAAAATGTCTTTAAATGTAGAGGCTGTGGTATCCCTCTGCTTGTAGATTTCCAAACTGTGAGTGGACAAGACTCTGAGCAGCTTGATTTAACTTTGTAGCTAGCCTTGCTTAGAGAAGAAGGTTTTGCTAAAGACCTCCAGAGATCCCTTCCAGCTTAAAGCATTCCGTGATTTAGCCAGTTAAGAGGGGTGTTGGTCAGAGCCATTGGAAGGTATTCTGGACTTTTTCCTGTGTCTCTTACTCCTATATGCCATGCTTGGAAGCCCCTGGCTTTCTCATGGATATCTTTCTCAAATTTTAAAAAAGAATGAACCACTGGGACTGCAGAAGAATGCGTTGCGAAGATACCAAAGTGCAATAGGGGAATACTGAAGGGCAGTTCACACCACAACTGGTCTGAAATATTCAACACAGAGAAAAGAAGCAGGTTGCAGGACACTGGGGTTCATTGTACAAACTATAACTTTATCTTTGGTGGAAAGCTGATGCTCTGAGGGTATGGGGTAGCAAGGTCCATGTTCAGAGGTAATTACAAGGCTAACACAGAAAACTAAATTGTTAAGCACATCAGTGATTTACTTCTGCTAAAACAGGGTTGTCAGAGAAACAGATTGTGTTGAATCATTGCTTCTAATGATTTTAAATTAGAGTGTTATCTCCTGCTTAATGAACTGGGCATAGGAGGCTTCTAAAATGTAAAGCATTTTGGAGAGAGCAAAAGCTATGTATATTGTAGGTCGTGAATATTGCTCTATAGTTGAAAACATGAACGAGAAACATTTTTATTTTTATTTTTCTAGAGTCCTGATTTTGTCAGTCATTTACTCTTCTGACTGTAAACACTGGATAGATGCTATTTTATTCTGGTGGAAACACAGTCTTGAATTCAGCAGGAACTGAGATCACTCTCAGGTGGTTTATTAACCATAAAAGCAGGAGATCGAAGCTTAAATTCTCCTTTGGAGGATATTTTTCAGTCCTACAGGGTTGGCATGGTGACTTTGAATACAGGGTGGAAAACATGTGTGTTTTTTTCATTTCGGATGTGGACTACAAGACTTAAGAATAGATGGCTTCCTTCTCTTGAATAACTTTTAAAAACACTACTTAGAATGAATAGATAATAAAAGCCATTATAAATACCTTTTCCCTGCCTCTGTCCTGTTGAGATGTGTTGTCTGTCAAGCCTGGGTTTCAATCTAACTCAATTTCTGCTATATGGCTGAAAATATTTTACACTTTCCCTTCCTCCTTGCAAAAATGTTTCTCTCACTGCACAGATTGGTTGCATGTGGTTGTATTTCCATCTTCTTATATCATCCTACAAACTAGACACTACCTTCCTTTTTTAGATGATCCTGGGGAGGATCCCAGGGACACGGTCTTGTGGATCTAGTGTGCAGAGACACTGCATGCACTTTCCTCCTTGCAACCCCAAAATTCAAAGTTATATGGGCTGTCTAGAGTGCCTAGAGTACCTCACACCAAACAAGTAAAGCTGGATTGTCTGAGAAGAAAGGTCTACATTTAGTGAGCTGTCATCAACATGTTACCAGGTAAGGAAGGCAGAGACATAGAACATGGATTTGGATTTACATTTTGAGAAACATTCACTTCTCAAAAGGCAGCAGAAAGTCAAGGGACTGCAGAGGTTTATCAGTACCAAACTGAAAAACCTTGATGGTCTGATCTGTCAGAGGCTGGATGCTTGGACATATAAAGTGGAGGTATCAGTCTTTAACTGAGCTTTCCAAAAGCCCTAATGCATTAAAAAGTTCTGGGACATGGTGATTTCTGCTAATGTCTTCTGTATTACCTCCTGCTCTGTATTGACTGTGAGATCTCAGCCTCTGTCTGTTCTTGAGATGTGTGAAGAAACACATTTCTGGTTGAGCTGGGATATAGATGAGAAACAGTGCAATTAAAAGCAGTTCTGGGGGCCCATCAAGACCTTTTGCAGTGTGACTCTGGCCATGCATGCAGCATAATCCCCTCTAGAGCTCCCGAATGTTCAGCACAACAGACTGTAGCCGCACCCAAAAGATGCTAGACTAATACTTTAAGCGTTTCAGACTTAATTCCCTGAGCTAGTGATCCAGACCTGAGCTTTACCAGCCCACCCTGTACATTATGAGTATAACGCAAAGGTAGGAAAGATCAGAAATGAATCCTGAGCAGGCAGTGTTCATGGGAAAGCTGGTTCTGGAATTACTACTAAAACCCTTGTCACCAAAATCGTACTTTCATGTCAGATGTTTTCCAGTAGCCTGCTGCCCTTTTCCTCCTTGTCTATGGGGGAAAAGGAAGGAGAGAAAGGAAGGAAGATGAAAAATAATAGACAAAAATCATCTTCAAACAGCAAGGGCTGGCACTGTTTCAATGCATATTTTACATCAGTCTTGCAGGCTTCATTTTCATCTGTCCTTGTCAGCCCTCCTCACCCAGTCCCAAGTCTTATTCTTCTTTTGGTCAGTGTATTGTGATGGTCCCTGTCTACTTCTAAAAGATCACCCAGAAGACTTTCTGTTGATTTATTTTCAAGGGTGTCACAATAGGAGCAGGGACTGTAAAGGCCCCAGTCTTTCTTCTTTTGGGGGTAAGCTTTTAATTTTTGATTCAAATGTTCAGGTGGACATACGCTATCAATCTGTGATGAAGTATTTCTGTAGAATAGACTTGGCATAGCCTTGTATTTCCAGGCAATCTTAAGCTTGTATTTGTAAGACCGCAGACCTACAAGTCCTTTTTGTTTCCAGCTCCTGGCATTGTTTAGAATTGTTGTGCTTTTACTTCTGGACATTTAGACCTGGGATTTGCAGCTCCACTAATATTTTCAGTAGGTGTTAGCATTCAGGTGACTCTGTCTTAAAGCAACTATACAAATTATGAGAAAGAAATACAATCAAATGCATCTTCTCTTAAGATTTATCTGCATGTTCCTTTTTCAAGAACAGCTCATCTGGGAATATCTGTGTGTCTGGACATGTCTGTTCTAGAATGATGTGGAGACCAGAGTAGCTTAATTCCTTTTTAAAGATGTTCCACTTGAAACATTCCATTTCCCTTAACCTGAAGGAAGTTGTGGGTAAAATATCCCACACAGTGAGTTGCATTTTGTAGGACTGTTGACCATACTAGCACACAATTCTTACCAGTGGTTAAAAGAAGAACTGTCCCTGGCTGTTACCAGGATCAGCTGTTGAAAATGAAGGTAATAAATTTTGCCACTATGGGTTTTTGGTTTTTTGTTTTAATAGAACCAGTCCTTGTTAGTGATGGAAGTGTGATAATGTGTGTGCATTTAAAAGTGCTCCCTGTGCAAAGAACTATCTAAATATTTATAAAACTGTAAAAACAGCCTTGCAAAGCAGTTCAGCAAATATTTTATCTTGGAAAACAAGTACTCATCTTATTGTAAGCTTCACATTTCTAGCCTGATTACGGTTCACCCTTACTTTAAAAAATGGTATGTGTGTGCTTTCAGTATCCTTGAGCAAAAACTTCCAATGAAGAAATATTTGTCTGGCAATAAATTAGGGTGAATTATGTGGGTGTATGAGCAAAATGGAGCAAGCTGGCATAGAAAGGAAAACTCAACTCAGATGCCAAGGGAGGCATGAAGAATTAGCAAGTGGCCAAAGGCTTAGACCTAGTTTCTTTAACGACAGCTGAGCTTGCGGTGTTCTGCACAGGAAGAGTTGCATTCAGTAAGTATTTCTACTGGGACAAATGATACAGCCATGATGTATAAAACTGGTGAAATCTTTCCATCCCAAGAGGATGAGACCTTTTGCACAATTTTAAAATTGGTGCCCAGGGAACTCTCTGAAAAAGTAAGACTGTGTTTTCCCAGTAAGTTGTTTGAATACCATGGAAAGTCTGGAAGAAAGCTGATGTTTCTTCAACAGTTCAACATTGAAAGAGCAAGGGGATGACCCAACTTCATCTGTATGTTGAAAAAATCAAGACAATGTCTGACACAAGGAAGGTAAGTGCATACTTCAGTGTGTGTGATTTAATTGATGCCAGTCAATATACATTTTCTTAAAAGAAGCTAGACACTGCATGCTATCATTGGACACATTAGTATATCAACAAACAGCATACTGAATGGGTTAAAGCTGAATCCTAGGTCAGTCTCTGAATGTCCTTTTAAACAGAAAACATGGGCTTACAATGTGCACTGTTATGCAGCCAGCAAGGCAAGGGCTGGTGAGCCTGTGCTGAACTGATGGGAAGCAGACACTGTGGTACAGATCACTGTGCTGCTGGGTGTCCAGCTGGCCCAGCAAAGTGCCACAGAGACCACAAGGAAATTTGCATTATTCTGGTGGCACATTGATGCCAGGTACTGACTAACAGCTTTCATAGAGAATTAAGGCTGCTTTATATGCAGATTTGCCAAGACCCTGCCCATGTTATGGGCAATATCCTTTCCACATGCATGACACCCAATTGTTTTTTAACCACCGTTTTCAATGAGTGATTTAGTCAGGAAAGTTTGTGCAGCTTTGCTAGGGTGTTGGAGGTACAAAGGCACACAGCTTGGGAGTGGTGTATAGTGGAGTCCATAATAGAAGGCTCAGATTCTGTGTCCATATTCATGTGTTCATCATTTCTGTTGGTGAAGTGGACTGTTTGCCCAGCCTAGGAAAGAAGGGGGACCTGTTCTGTACCTCCCAATGGCTGCTTTGAGATTTGGGAAAGGCAGCAAAATGATGACTCTCTAGGGATGGTTCAGGATGGACTATGTGTTAAAAAAATGGGTAGACGTGGCAATTTGGGACATGGTTTAGTGGACATGGTGGTGTTGGGTTGATGGTTGGACTGATGATCTTAGAGGTCCTTTCCAACCTTAATGATTCCTAGTTTTTACTTCCATTAAAAAATTATGCAGCCACCAAGCCAGGAAACATGAAATTACTGCTCTACCTTTAACTGGTTTAGTGGTGGAATTGGTAGTGTTAGGTTAGTGGTTGGACTGGATGATCTTAAAGGTCTTTTCCAACCTAAGTGCTTCTATGATTCTATGATTCTATGTGCTTGATAATGACATCTTAAACAGGCCTAGCATTCTTCCCAAGGTTAGAACTGTAGCCAAGGGCCTGCCTGTGCTTTGTGGTGGAAACGAATTCTGTACTCAGATTTAAGCCAAGAATTTAATGAACCTCCTCATTTAGACTTAGACTGTACTTTCAGCATGTTCAGGATATGACAGCAGGTAAGCATCCCTCTCTACCTCCTTGCTCACCTCTGTGTAACATTAGGATGAAAATATGTTCTTGACCAGTATCACAGTAAATATTAGCAGCTTCCTATTCTTGGAGCTAGCAGTAAGATGGGAGAGCCCATGCAAGTGTGTAAGAAGGGATCTCCTTTCCTTGCTTATCCTGGATACTTATATAACAATCAACATTAAACTCAGACCGGCATTGCTGACTGCTATTTTTCAAGGTACTGGAAAGAGTATACAAGAAAGGCTAGTAATATTGGTGGAAGCTAGGGACTCCGTGAAAAGAAGTTGGGCCTTTGCACATAGTGAGCTACAGCCTGGCTAATGGTAGACCAGGCTGTGCCAGGTCACTGTAGTTCATTGATTGATGCCTTGAATGCAGCCTAAAACCCAGGAAGAGGATTACATTTAGAACTATTCTGACAGTTAATTTACAGTAATAAATGTTGACAAGTTCATAGCATGGATTTTTAAGCATAATATGTACCACAGCTTTAAAAGCTGCTGTACCAATAGTTTTTAGCAACATCAGATTAATATTCAGAGCAGATTTCTCTGATGGCTGCATACAAGTCTTACCTGCACTGTAAATAAAGCTACTGTCAATTCACTCTGAAATGCTGTTCATGTTCTACATTATGCACAAGAAAAGTTCATACTTGTATGACAGAGGGAGAAAAAGAAAGCTGACAATGCAGGGTACTCTTGGCAGTGTGGCGTCAAATAAAAATTGGTTGAGGAGTATGGGAGGATACCAGTATAATTACCTAATTATATGTTTACACAGTTGTGCTGATATTCTGAATACACTCAAAGACACAATCAGCCTTTGTATAAAAGTGCCTTATACTCTTTCAACCTGGTCTTTTCCTGGCCTGGGAGTGAGCAACAGTGGATTGGAAACACCTTTATACTACTGTATGTTTCATAGTGAGATTCCTTGGACAGCTGAATGTATTGAAGGTTCAGGAAAGTGTTGCTCCGGCTGCTTCGTTGCCACTTGGGGCATCCCAGACCAACCAAATTGGCCAGTTTGGTTTCACAAATTCACCTTGGATCACAGCCACATGGCTGGAATTGAAGAGCTGAGGAAGATAATTTCTGGTAGGAAAAAGAAGGAGCAGGAATGAATGGCTGAACATAATGAGTCCTAGCAACATGTATGTTGTCTGTATCCAGCAAAGAGGCTTGCTTTTTGAAAAGATATCAAGGGCTAATTGGCTGTGGGATTCCTGAGACTTTTGAAAAAGGGTCTGGTTTTATGTTCAGCCTCACATGTTGTGAAGCAAATAGTGCAAGCTGTGGTTCCAGGAATGGTAGATGGTGGCAGTCCTCAACATAGCAATTCCTTTTGTCATAGGTTCCCATCCGTTTTCAGAGAAGCCCTGCAAAGATTTGCACAGGGACATTTGGGGTTACAGCGTGAGGACAGAGTAAGAGGGATGAAGTGGGAGGATGGAAAGACTTAATCCAACCCTGATGGAGGGCAAAATCTCAGCTGATGTGTATAATTTGATGAGTAATAGCAGAAATTTTTAGTCTGACAAGAGACTCTTTACCTGCTCCCAGAACAGAATGAAGGTTCCAGGCACCAGGCCCCGGCAAGTGCTTCTGCATCCATATATCTCAGCTACACTGCAGTGCGTGCATTCAGTACAACAGCATGATCTGCAGTCAAGTGTTCCACACATGTACTAGGACAGAACCTGGGACTTAAGGAGGTGGCTAAATACAATATAAAATTCCTGAGTATATATATTTCCCTTCTTCCTTCTCAAAGGAAGAGTCCACTAGCTGTAAATGCCTCTTTGAAGACAATTTGTATTAGATAAATAGCTCCACAAAATTTGCAATTCAAATGAAAAGTACTTGTGTCAGTGTCTGACAATGCATGACCAGTGGGGTGCCCTGTAATTCTGTTGCTGAGCAGACGGGGAGATGAAAGATTATTGCTTGCTTTATTTCATAAAGACAGCACATTGCACATCACAGATGAACCCTCACAGCTGAAGTGTGACAACTGCTAATGGAAAATACTGATGAAGCAAAACAAAATGTAGCGTATCCAAAGAGTAAGCTTACATTATGAGAATATTTTTTTGAAATTGAACTGTTTTCAAACTTTGGACTACTTGGGATTAAACAGTATACATTTATGTTCTTGGAAAAGAATGACCTTATAATGAATAAGCAACTTATCTTTTTCTGTTCAAGTATAAAGTCTCTATTTATGGATAAAGAAAGTGTTTGATGGTGGGATTAGAAGGATATCCTTGTCCTGCTGCAAAGTTTGATGGCATTTTTAATTTCTATTGTGACCTTCAATTTTACACTGAAGTGCAGTGTTAGTCTGTGTACTGAACTCCAAAAGCCTGAAGCATACTTGGATATCTAGGTGATCTAGTTATTTCAAAGCTCCTAGTTTGATAAAAGCACATTCCTCATGTAGCAGAGAAAGACAAAGTGTTAATTGCCAAAGGAAAACACAATTGTGTGAACTTGTATAATGGCTCTATTTGGCTTTGGGGATATTATCTCCCCAATGCTTTCCCTGAGTAAATATGTTGCTTGTACCCTTATATTACTAGCAGAAATAAATATTCATGTATCCATGTAGTTAGCGATAGGACTAGGAAATGGATAGGAAATAGGAATAGGATAGGAAATGGGCTCAAGCTGCATCAGGGGAGGTTTAGATTGGATATTAGGAAAAATTTATTCTCGGAAAGGGTAGTCAAGCATTGGAACAGGCTGCCCAGAGAGGTGGTGGAGTCCCTATCCCTGGAAGCGTTCAAAAAACGGGTAGATGTGGCACTTGGGGACATGGTTTAGTCTAGTCTACCCTTAATTGGTTCAGCGTGGACTTGGTAATGTTAGGTTAATGGTTGGACTGGATGATCTTAAAGCTCTTTCCAACCTAAACGATTCTATGATTCTATTCTATGATCCTAATGAATCATAGAATCATAGAATCATATAAATATGAATCATAGAATCATATGAATATGAATAATAGAATCATAGAATCATAGAATCATATGAATATGAATCATAGAACCATAGAATCATATGAATATGAATCATAGAATCATAGAATCATATAAATATGAATCATAGAATCATATGAATATGAATAATAGAATCATAGAATCATAGAATCATATGAATATGAATCATAGAACCATAGAATCATATGAATATGAATCATAGAATCATAGAATAATAGAATGATAGAATCATATGAATATGAATCATAGAATCATAAGAATATGCATCATATCTATGATTCATTAGGATCATAGAATAGAATCATAGAATCATTTAGGTTGGAAAAGACCTTTAAGATCATCCAGTCCAACCATTAACCTAACATTACCAAGTCCACCACTAAACCAGTTAAGGGGAGAGTATCAACCCCATGCCTCCTGGCTTGGTGGCTGGATCATTTATAATTAAAGTAAATACTAAGAAACTTTAAGATTCCACCACCACCACCATGCCCACTAAACCATGTCCCAAAGTGCCACATCTACCCGTTTTTTGAACGCTTCCAGGGATGGTGACTCCACCACATCTCTGGGCAGCCCATTCCAATGCTTCACTACTCTTTCTATGAAGAAATTTTTCCTAATATCCTATCTAAACCTCCCCTGGCACAGCTTGAGCCCATTTCTTCTCATCCTATCGCTAACTACTTGGGAGAAGAGACCAACACCCACCTCGCTACAACCTCCTTTCAGGTAGTTGTAGAGAGCAATAAGGTCTCCCCTCAGCCTCCTCTTCTCTAGGCTAAACAATCCCAGTTGACTCAGCCGCTCCTCATAAGACCTGTGCTCCAGACCCTTCACCAGCTTCCTTGCCCTTCTCTGAACACACTCCAGCACCTCAATGTCTTTCTTGTATTGAGGGGCCCAAAACTGGACACAGTATGCCAGGTGCGGCCTCACCATCGCCAAGTACAGGGGCACAATCACCTGCCTGCTCCTGCTGCTCCTGCTGGCCACACTATTCCTGATACAAGCCAGGAAGCTGTTGGCCTTCTTGGCCACCTGGGCACACTGCTGGCTCATGTTCAGCCGGCTGTCAACCAGCACCTCCAGGTCCTTTTTGGCCACGCAGCTTTCCAGCCACTCTTCCCCAAGCCGGTAGCATTTCATGGGGTTCTTGTGACCGAAGTGCAGGACCCGGCACTTGGCCTTGTTAAACCTCATACAGCTGGCCTCGGCCCATTGGTCCAGCCTGTCCAGGTCTCTCTGCAGGGCCATCCTACCCTCCAGCAGATCGACACTCCCACCCAACTTGGTGTCATCTGCAAACTTACTGAGGGTGCACTCAATCCCCACATCCAGATCATCGATAAAGATATTAAACAAGGCTGGCCCCAGAACAGAGCCCTGGGGAACACTGCTTGTGACCGGTCGCCAACTGGACTTAACTCCATTCACCACTACTCTCTGGGCTCGGCCAGCCAGGCAGTTTTTTACATAGGGAAGAGTACGCCCATCCAAGCCATGAGCTGCCAGCTTCCTAAGGAGAATGCTATGGGAGACTGTCTCAAAGGCTTTACTAAAGTCCATGTAAATGACGTCCACAGCCTTTCCTTCATCCACCAGGCAGGTCACCAGGTCATAAAAGGAGATCAGGCTGGTCAAGCAGGACCTGCCTTTCATGAACCTGTGCTGGCTGGGCCTGATCCCCTGGCTGATCTGCATTTGCCTGTTAACTCAGTATGAACCTCTCCATAATCTTCCCTGGCACCGAGGTCAGGCTGACAGGCCTGTAGTTCCCTGGGTCCTCCTTACGGCCCTTCTTGTAGATGGGCATCACATTGGCAAGCCTCCAGTCATCAGGGACCTCCCCTGTTAACCAGGACTGCTGATAGATGATGGAGAGTGGCTTGGTGAGCTCCTCTGCCAGCTCCCTCAGTACTCTCGGGTGGATCCCATCTGGCCCCATAGACTTGTGAGCATCCAGGTGGCATAGCAGGTCGTTAACTGCTTCCTCGTGGATTATGAGGGCTCCGTTCTGCGCCCTGTCCCTGTCTTCCAGCTCAGGGGGCTGAGTAACTTGGGGATAACTGGTCTGGCTATTAAAGACAGAGGCAAAAAGGCGTTAAGTACCTCAGCCTTTTCCTTGTCCTCGGTGACAATGTTCGCCGCCCCTGCATCCAGCAAAGGATGGAGATTCTCCTTGACTCTCTTTTGGTTGCTGATGTACTTGTAAAAACATTTTTTACTATCTTTTACAACAGTGGCCAGATTGAGTTCTTGCTGGGCTTTTGCTTCTCTAATTTCCTCCCTGCATGACCTAACAAGATCCCTGTACTCTTCCTGAGTTGCCCACCCCTTCTTCCAAAGGCGGTAGACTCTCCTTTTTTCCCTGAGTCCCACCAAAAGCTCCCTATTCAGCCAGGCTGGTCGTCTTCCCCGCTGGTTGGTCTTACGGCACATGGGGACAGCCCGCTCCTGCGCCATTAAGACTTCCTTCTTGAAGAAGGCCCAGCCTTCCTGGACCCCTTTGCCCTTCAGGACTGTCTCCCAAGGGACTTTCCCAACTAATATCCTGAACAGGCCAAAGTCTGCCCTCCAGAAGTCCATGGTAACAGTTTTGCTGCCCCTCCTCTTTACATTGCCAAGAATCGAGAACTCTATCATCTCATGGTCGCTAAGCCCAAGACGGCCTCCGACCACGACATCTCCCACAAGCCCTTCTCTGTTTGTAAACAGCAGGTCAAGTGAGGCACTTCCCCTGGTAGACTCGCTTACCAGCTGTGTCAGAAAGTTATCCTCCACACACTCCAAGAATTTTTGGGACTGTTGCCTCTCTGCTGTGTTGTATTTCCAGCAGATGTCTGGCAAGCTGAGGTCCCCAACAAGAACAAGGGCTGGCGATTGCAAGACTTCTGCCAGCCGCTTGTAGAACGCTTCATCTATCTCTACATCCTGGTTGGGTGGTCTATAGCAGACTCCCAACAGGACATCTGCCTTGTTGGCCTTCCCCCTCATCCTTACTCATAAGCACTCGACCTTATCATCACCACTGTCAAGCTCTATACAGTCAAAACACTCCCTACCATACAGAGCCACCCCACCGCCTCTCCTTCCCTGCCTATCCCTTCTGAAGAGCTTATAGACATCCAGTGCAGCACTCCAGTCATGAGAGTCATCCCACCATGTTTCTGTGATGGCAACTATGTCACAGCTATCCTGCTGCACAAGGGCTTTCAGCTCCTCCTGTTTGTTGTCCATGCTACATGCTATGGTGTACATACACTTGAGATGGGTTATCGATTTTGCCCCCAGTGTTGCCATGCCGCCCCTGGGCTCCTCACTAGCCAGCCCGTTTAGATCCCCTTCCCCTTTGAACCTAGTTTAAAGCCCTCTCAGTGAGTCCCGCCAACTCATGGGCGAGAATCCTTGTCCCCTTTGGAGACAGCCATTCTCCATCAGCTGCCAGCAGGCCCGGTGCCGTGTAAACCTCCCCATGATCGAAAAAAAACAAAATTCAAGTGTTGTTTCCCAGGGTCTGGTATTTGGGCCAATTCTGTTTAATTTCTTTATCAATGACCTGGATGAGGGGATTGAGTGCGCCCTCAGTAAATTTGCAGATGACACCAAGTTGGGTGGGAGTGTTGATCTGCTCGAGGGTAGGATGGCCCTGCAGAGGGATCTGGACAGGCTGGATCAATGGGCCAAGGCCAATTGTATGAGGTTCAACAAGGCTGAGTGTCAGGTCCTGAACCTGGGTCACAACAAACCCATGCAATGCTACAGGCTCGGGGAAGAGTGGCTGGAAAGCTGTCTGGTAGAAAAAGACCTGGGGGTGTTGGTCAACAGCCGGCTGAATATCAGCCAGCAGTGTGCCCAGGTGGCCAAGAAGGCCAATAGCATCCTAGTTTGTAGCAGGAATAATGTGGCCAGCAGGACTAGGGAAGTGATCATCCCCTTGTACTCAGCACTGGTGAGGCTGCACCTCAAATATTGTGTCCAGTTTTGGGCCCTCAGTACAAGAAAGATGTTGAGGTGCTGGAGAGTGGCCAAAGAAGAGCAAGGAAGCTGGTGAAGGGTCTGGAGCACAAGTCTTATGAGGTGCGGCTGAGGGAACTGGGGTTGTTTAGTCTGGAGAAGAGGAGGCTGAGGGGAGACTTTATTGCTCTCTACAACTACGTAACAGGAGATTGTAGTGAGGTGGGTGTCAGTCTCTTTTCCCAAGTAACAAGTGGTAGGATGAGGGGAAATGGCCTCAAGTTGCACCAGGGAAGATTTAGACTTCATATTAGGCAAAACTTCTTCACAGAAAAGGGTGTCAAGCACTGGAACAGGTTGCCCAGGGAAGTGGTTGAGTGACCATCCCTGGAGGTATTTAAAAGTCATGTAGATGTGGTGCTTAGGGACATGGTTTATTGATGGACTTGGCAGTGTTAGGTTAATGGTTGGACTTGATGATCTTAAAGGTCTTTTCCAACCTAAACAATTCTATGATTCTATGATTCTGTGTAACTTGAACATACCAGGCTAAAATGCATCATCCAAATTGCACAGTGAGAACAAGAAACACATCTGAAGGAAAAAAATTATTGGCAAACAAACAACTGGAAAAAAGAAGTACCGTAATTCCCAAGAAACATGTTAATTATTACTAATAAAGTAATTAACATTTTTTAAAACCTCTGAAAAATTAAATTGGCTATGCAAGTTTTAATTAATACTGTAATAATTTATCACAACCTAAAATGAGGAATCTTTGCTCCTCATTAAAGCAGTAATTCAGTAGAATTTTATCAGGGAAAAACAACCATTGGAAATAGGGCTGGAGCGATCCCAAAGAAATCACACCCTCCAACTTCCTATCATGACTAGGAAGCTGTTTCTGCATCACTTTATCTGATGGATTGTTTTCTCACCTGTTGCTCATCCTTCATAGGAAGAAACTCTATGCCAGCCCACCCCCAAAAAGGAACTTAGATTTTCTCTGCCAGATATCTGGACCCTGGCCACTTCCCTTCCTTAAACCAGTATAAACCAGTACTCTGTCATGACAACATGCATAGAGAACAGTTTCTCTCTTCCTCCAAGAGTATATATGGAGATATTCCAAATGTCACTGTGCACAATCCTGGACAATTCAAGCTGACCCTGCTTGAGCAGTGGAGTTGGAGTAGAAAATATTAAGATGTCCCTTTCAATGTCAGCTATTCTGTGCTTCTAAGAGTACTCCCGCTAAGTGTAGGAATTAAGATGCAAACCAGCAGGCACGATCTTTTAGGTAAAGGTTTGGTCCAAGACATAGCATTGTGCTTTTCTGGGATGGAAAGAAGCAACTGAAGACTTCATTAGTCTTACCTCGTGATAAATTCTGTCAGACAGATCTATCTCTATGTATTCATAGACACTTCATCCTGGAATCTGCCTCAGTACAAGATATTGTGATGGTATGTGAGCAAAGACTGAGCTCTGAAAGGTAACCATCATCTCAATGTCCACTTTGTGCAGCATGGGACTGTGCTGTTATTACTATGACACCCCACTTGACAAAATGAACATAGCATGACCCAGACAACAACTATCCTCAGAGCTGAAAAGGCAAGAGCCACAGAAAGACAAAGAAAAGATTCATAAAGCCTTTTCCTGAGTGCTAAGGAAATTCTGGACTGTTGGTTGTCTCAAAAATGCCAGTTTGCAGTGTGCCTCCAATAACAATTAAAGCTTCCCAGCCACCCACTCTTCAAGTTGTTTCCCTGATTTCAAGAGCACTTTAGGACGGATTAGTTACCATGAAAAAGTAAAAAGCAGAGGAAAAGAAATATTTCTCTTTTCTATTACTAATTTATCCCTTGCCTTCCTGTAGGGCCTTTTCCCCTCACCACAGTGATTTATGAGCAAGTTCACTGTCTAAATATCAGAAAGGAATTTTAATTTTCTGCATGTGCAACATTTCCTCAGGGACAACACATGAAAAGCTGCAGGTCAGGATAACTTGTAGTGTGCAAGGAAGCCATGAAAAGTTGGATACTTATGTCTCCTCAAATCTCTTATCCTCTTCATGATCCCACTCACTCCTGCTGAACATTGACTCTAACTCATGTTTTCTTTCCCTTGCACCCTGATAATTAAACTGTAAACTGACACTTTCATGTCCAATCAAGGCATCTTATTGAATGTGCTATAGCACTTTGTCAGGAGAGAGAAACACACAGTTCTCCACCAAAACTACTCAGATGAAGGAAATAGGTAAAAAAGTACTGCCAATAGTATAATCTGCTAGAGCTCATATGCACAGGCAAAATACTAAGCACCATACGGGTGGCTTTCACACAAAGCACTACAGAGGTAAGTTGCGACTGCCCATTTTCTACTCTTTTGTAAACACTTCCCCTCCGCAGCCTCAATCATTTGATTTCCAGTCTGTTGTCAGCACGAGAGCTTATCCTTTTTCTCCATTATTTCATTGATGCTAATTTCCCCAGACTAACTTAAAAACTGTAAGTAACAACAACAACAATAATAATAACAGCAGCAATAAGAGTTTAAAATGACCAAAAGGGAACAGGCCCTTCATCCAAAGGCAAAAAAAAAAGATGGAGATAGCTAATGTACCTCCTTTTTTTTCTTCAAGCATCTTCTTTCTAATCACATAGGTGAGGCTGTGATCTGGATTCCTATCTCAAACCAGGCTTAGATTTATATGAAATCAGGTCATCCTACCTAAGCAAGTCACAGAAAGCATAAACAAGTGAACCCTAATCTAATTACTCCCAATACGTATTTTTTGGTGCAAGCTTAGCAATATCACTCAATTGTCTTTCTAATTTCTGGAGGTCCCGCTGTTAATTCTTCATATTGCTAGCAGCCCATGGACAGAGAATTGACAAGTGATGGAGCTTTCTGAACCATTCATTCATAGTTACGCTGCTGCTTCTTTCTTATGTCAGAAAGCTCATTATGTGCTTAGGTCACATAGCATTTTCTATCGCTCTGTAACTGACCTGTTGAATATTTACAGACACCTTTGCAGAGGTAGAAAGGTTTCTGGCAGATAGACAAATATCGATTCCACTTCTTTATGAAGGCTAAGGTTGCTCTTGAAAAGAAAACTGTACAGAGGACATGTTCTTGATTGATCAAATTCAGTTACTGCTCAGGATCAGAGCTAATGCTTTCAAGAGTTCCTTTACTACAAGAGACTTTCAAGAGTCTTTGCAGCTCTGCTCCAGTGGCACAATAGTGTTATCCCTCCCAAGATTACCCTGTTCTTTTCACAAGTCTTCTCAGACTGCTAAAAGAGCATGGATTTTGTCAGTGAGGATGTGATTTCCACTTTTGATTATGCAACCATCTTCAGCAAGAAGTGTTTGAATGCTTGAGATGAGCACTGGGAATCATGCCTCTCAGGAGAATTCCTTTAGGTGTAGAGTCATGGGAAAAAACAGACCTCCTCACTGCAGGAAAACACAATGCATTTCCCCTGTCCCATAGACTTAAATTCCAGAAAATCAGCTAAGAGAGAAAATGAGGTACAAAGGGACAAGGACCAAGATTCAAAGCCATCAGAAAGAACAGGATTTTCATGCAACAGGTAGCAGGCTGGTGGAACACCCGCACAAAATACTGTGGACAATAGAAGGTGCCACAGGTTCAAGGATAGGCTGGGCAAGCTCACGGTGGATAACGCCACTGAGGATCATTAAATACAGAGAAACTATTTACACACCTGGAAGCCCCTGGACTAAAAACAGAGAATGAGAGAGATGAGAGAATATTAGGGGAAGTTATTGTTTTGCCCCATACTTACACTTTCATAAAGTATCTCCCTTTGGCCTGTACTGGAGACAGGATACTGAAAGAGGCAGACCATTGGTTTGATCTAGTGTAGTCCTGCCCTCCTACATGTATTTCTGGCTTATTGGATCCCAGAACAGTAAAAAGGCCCTACTGTGAGCAGATGATGTGGGACACTGGTGAAACAAACAGTGTGAGCTGCCCACACCACACATAGGATCAGAAAGGTGTGTGGTTTTTTGCTCAGCCTTTTCAGAACTTAAAAAAAACCCACATTGACTTCAGTGGTGCACGACGTAGGCAGAATCTGCCTACCTCTTTGCAGAAAAGGACAGCCAAAGCTAGCATCTAAATGACAGTAGGTGACAACTTTTTGGTAAGATTTTCTAAATATTATGTATCCTAGTTACACAAATGGACAGCCAATGAGTTGCAAATTCCCCAGTAGAGTCTGCCTAGCACAAGATCTTTTAACTCCACCTTTCAAGTGAGTGATTTCCAGGAAATATGCTAGAGATTTCAGTGCTGACTGCAATCAGGCCCCTTATCTTTACAACCAGCATGATTTATAGCAATTTTATGCTGATAGCCCTCACCCGTCATTATCACAACAAGAGAGAGTATATGTCAAAATTCTTGATTCACCCCAAATCATACACTACCCAGGCTTTCCATCCAATGGCTTTGAGTCTTTGATTGGGACCTACAGAAGCAAAAGACACAGAGTGCTCCACACAATGACTTTCACAGCCTTTTAAACTCTCCTGTTATTTTGGACAGCCTATAAAATGGCAGAGCTTTGTTTGTTTTGAATGACAAAACCAGTTCAATACAAAATGCAGATTTGGGGATGGAGATCCAGTTTTACAAGACTGATATATAATGAATTTTTGTCTCCATTCAAATCCCATATCAAATTAGTTTTTGACATAAACACTCTCTTGCACCCAAATAGAGAATCCTCATGTTTATCAAATATATACAGATGTAATATGTCTGGATCTGAAAGCCACAGCTACTGGAGGCTGGACAGTGTTCTGGGGTAGATCCCCACTACACCTGCCCAGTTGCTGTCTTCCCAACACATCCACTGTTGGAAGCAACACTGATCTAGATGGTCCTTTCATTTGATCTGCTAATGCCTGCCATCTAATATCCTTTTGAACTGACTATAAACAACAGTGAAACTGATTCCACATAGTTTTGGTGTGTTCACTGTTCAAACAGAAGGATTAAACTTACAGCATGGGGGAGTACAATAGGAATTAAATCTTGAAGGAATTTTAGCGATGGTAGGCACAAAGCAGCTGCTAGGAACTAACAGGAGCTAGGGCACAGAAACAGACTTTATTGTATTAAGATCTGTCTGCCCAGTGCTTATTGCAGCTGGATTTGTAGTGAAGATTTTCAGCTTACATGATTGCAACTGTGTCCGTTTCAATGATTCAGGCCAATCCCACTGCATACTGAGCAGCATTGAGTGCCACAAGGCAGTATCTTTCCTGCTCAGCACTTTTTCAGTTCTTATCAGGATCCCCTCTGTGTTCATCCTGGGTTTATTTATAACCAATGCTTTCCTGTAGACATGTGTCCTGGTTTTGGTTGGGATAGAATTAATTTTCTTCCTAGTAGCTGGCATAGTGCTGTGTTTTGGATTTAGTAGGAGAGAATGTTGATAACACGCTGATGTTTTAGTTGTTGCTGAGTACTGCTTATGCTAGTCAAGGACTTTTCAGCTTCCCATGCTCTGCCAGGTACACAAGAAAGTGGGAGGGGGCACAGCCAGAAGAGTTGATCCAAACTGACCAAAGGGCTATTCCATACCATATGATGTCATGCTTAGTATATAAACTGGGGGGGGGTTGGCCAGGGAGCAGCGATCGCTGCTCAGGAACTGTCTGGGTATCGGTTGGCGGGTGGTGAGCAAGTTGCATTGTGTATCACTTGCTTTGTATATTATTATTATTATTATCATTATTATATTGTTATTATTATCATTACTATTTAACTTTATTTCAATTATTAAACTGTTCTTATCTCAACCCAGGAGTGTTTCTTACTCTTACTCCTCCAATTCTCTTCCCGATCCCATTGGGGTAGGGGGAGTGAGCAAGTGGCTGCGTGGTGCTTAGTTGCTGGCTGGGGCTAAACCACAACAGCCTGCTATGCCAAATACCAAAAATTGCTCCCACTTACTGCAAGGCAGAAATTCCATCACTGTTTAATTTATTCTGTCTTTACATTTCTAACCTAGAGTACAGAGCAGATTCAAACCATTTGCAACCTTTCATCATGTTCAGATACCCTGTGTCTACTGCACTAATCTTCTCCCACATGTGTGAGTCAGCTTGCATCACCACTAAGTGTGGTAAGGGGGACACAGAAGTTGCTGCTTCTGAAGAGCTACAGGTAAAAGCTGAATTCTTACATTCTGTGAACTAGCTTGCAATTCCGTGAAGTCAACATCAAAGGAGAATAGGCCTTGGTGATTAGAGATCTGCGATCTATTTTGGTGATGTGCACGATGGGTAACCTATATGCACAGTGAAAGTCAAAATTGTAGCTCATCCTCAGAAAGAAACCCTGTCTTCAGACATGTGTCCTTGTCACATAAAACTTTGGACTGGTTCTGGCTGACTGGTAACATAATTAGTGTTTGATCAAGAGGCTATGTGTATCCTTCACGGAATAGCCTTCCCGGCCATTCATTATAAGTAAAGATATTTGTGTCTTTTTTATTGCCCTCCACTTTTTTCTTCTTTTTAATACTTTCCAACTAGATTTTGGATGCTACCTGCTCCTGCATAGGTGAGTTTTGTTCTTCAGTGCTCCAAGTTCCCACATGAGAACTGGGCTCCCTGTCAAATCCATAGCAAGCTGTTATAGGAGTCCCTACTACCATGGGTAACCTGGGATGAGGTTCTGCTTCATCTCACATGAAAACAAATTGCAACAGTAAGACACGCTTTTTTGATTACACACACATTTTGATTAATGTGGCAAACACAGGATCCTGCAAATGCTACAGACCTCAGTGTAGTGCATTATGCTTGCCCCTGGAAAGTCTCCATAGCAAGATCTTGGTAAACAGATACTGGCAGATTAAAGTTGCTGTTGATTATAGCAGTCATGGAACATTTCCAATGTGGCTTTGCCAAGCATTGAAAAACATGTCAAAAAAAAAAAAAAGAAAAAAAAGAAAAAACTGAGCCCTAGATCACAGGTGTGTGTGCAATCCTCATCTGCATGAATGATAGGTCAGCATGGAGAGGTCAATTCATTAAAATGCAAATGAAATTAAATTTGTGGTAGAGCTAAAATTTCCCACAGGAGAGCTGAAAAAAGAGCTATTAATGACACTGTAAGAACAGGATGTCTGCATTGTATAGTATATGATATTAAGTTCAGTGGGAGACAGTAAACCTGAGAAAATGAACAGGCCCAAGCCATCTAGTTGGAAGGTGAGGGTCAGGCAGGCAGCTACAACAGCCAGAGACCGTGCATCCCAGTTAACCCTGGCTAAAGACTTGTGGATGATGGAGGCTGTTTGCAATACTGCCAGTATGAGTACCAGAGCATAAACTGTGAAGTGAGTTTGCGTGGTGCGAGGGCTGAGGCTTGCCAGGTCTTCTTTGTTTGAACTGGTTTTGACCCTCTTGGAGTGACAGTTAGTCTTGGTTTAGTACTAAAAGCAGTTTTTCTAATGACCAGGTGGCAATAGCTAATTTGTCTTACTTTTGCTTATCTTTCTACAGTAAAATCATAATTTTTAAAAAGGCAGTAGAAGCAGGTAGTTATTCTATCAAGTTGTATCTATGATTCTAGCATAATTTGGCACAGTTTAGGAGAAAACAGATAGCAGGGACCTTGAGAAGTG
The DNA here is from genome assembly GCF_030463565.1 of Pelecanus crispus. Classification (NCBI taxonomy): domain Eukaryota; kingdom Metazoa; phylum Chordata; class Aves; order Pelecaniformes; family Pelecanidae; genus Pelecanus; species Pelecanus crispus. The sequence continues at coordinate 57,353,873 of NC_134676.1, forward strand.
GAGACACAGGATGTTGTAAAGAAGAGCCAATGTGAGCAGCCATAAAGGTGACCAAATAAACCTACTGACAAAGAAGGATAACTACTTAGCCAGGGCTGCCCGACCCCACCCAAAGCCTCCCTGATGAGGTCAGCACTCTGGTGAACTCAGCATGAGTCTGAGATATCACCGATGAGCTCAGTGACAGCCCAGGATATCCCTGATAAGCTTTCCAGGAGCCGAGACATACTTGATAAAGTACAGCTGGCAGAATAAGAAACTGTGATAATGAAAAAAGCTGGGAACTACATCCTATGATCACTTATGTGTCTACATAGAAACCATATAAAAATTAACTGGGTATCGACCCAAGATTAGCTTCTCTGTGGGAACTTCTCTGCATAAACTTCTCTGAGAAAGCTTCTCTGCATGACATCTTCCAGACCGGACCCTCACTGGGGATGCCTGGCTGACTCCAAACTCCATGATGTGGATCATCTATGAAGAGATACTTTTGCCACTGCTTAGCCATACTCCTGGGAACAGTTTGGTGAGTGGTGTACTGGTAAGACCTCTCATAACATATATAGGTGAGCACAAAGGTGAATGATCTTAAGTATATACCTTCTTTTCGTAATTTTGCAATAACAACAGGTTGCCCAGAGAAGCTGTGGATGCCCCATCACTGGAAGTGTTCAAAGTCAGGTTGGATGGGGCTTTGAACAACCTGATCTAGTAGAAGGCAGAGGGGTTGGAAATAGATGATCTTTGAAGTTCCTTTCAAATGAAAAATATTCTACAAGTCTAAGAACTTGTTTTTATATACATATACATAAATATATATATATTTACTAGTGGTCATTTTGTAGTAACCTGTAATATGTAATTGCTTTACTAGTTGTACTTTGTAGTAATCTATAATAAAGAAATTTACAGAAACCCAAACCTCTGTGTCCTTGTGCGTTACAGAATCCTGAGAACCCCACAGTCACAATCCTACATAACCCCAGGGTGGGTACACCCTTGTTGCTCATGTCTGTGACTGCTACAAGGAGCATGAGATAGAAGATGTGGCATAGGTTAGGACTGGAAATCCTGCAACTCACTAATAGTCAGTTAAAGAAATGCAGACCTGGAGATGGACAAAAACAGTTGCAGAGATAACAGAACAAAGAATATACATGTATGGCATCATACATAGTTTATCTGAATATAGACTAGAAGAAAGATGAAGGTGTAAAAGTGTGCTAGGAAACATATAAGAATGACTGCAGGTGGATCGTTGAGTGAGGAAGAAGAAATTATTAACATCACCGTCATGTTTCTCCTGGTGAAGGACTCCTAATATCGATGACTCAACTCCACCCTCAACCAGATTGAAGCTATCCCTCTTAAGACTACAAGGAACAGTGGAACAGCAAGCATACCATCACAAAATGGGGTAGGAAGATAGATGCTAGAACATGTGTATGACAATATTACTATATTATTATTAAAACTGAGAATTTTTCTGTCCGGCAGTATTCATTTCTGGTTTTCTTTTTCTGTAAGAGCTAAATCCAAACTAATAGTTTATCTTTCATTAGACAGTTAAGTTTTCAGTTATACTAATAATACGTTCTTGGTTTTACCTATGTAACAAATGTTTCCTTTGTGCCCATAGCAAGATTTGGAGATTAACAGAAGGGCATGCTGGATTTCTACTCAGGCTGTAAAACAGCACATCAGACAAGAGACAAGTTCTCATCTCTAGTTTGTCTTCACTGAGTGGTCTCTCCAGAAGGACTGACATGAACCAGCACTGAGCAGACTTCACACACCACAGGATCACAGAACCACTTGGGTGGAAGGGACCTTGAGAGCTCTCTGGTCTAGCCTCTGCTAAAAACGGGTCTGAATTCAGACCTGCATAATCTTAAAGCATATTTGCTTAATTTGAGTTTCTAGCTACAGAAATGTCAGGATATCTCCATTCTTGTCTCCTTCCCTCACATGATGTTCCCCTTTCCTTCCTCACTCCTTTTTGCTTGCTGCAGACTCTCCTCTCCTATCATAGGGACACTATCCCAGGTGCCTTGGTGGGCAAGGGTACCACCTCTATGGTTGTCAATGGTACAAGCAATCTAGCTGCTTTCTAAACAAATGGTTAATTTTGCTGCTACTTATCAAATGAGCAGAGAAACAGTGGCTACTCAGCCCCAAGAGGATCAAGAGCCTTCAGACATTGTAATTACAGGGTAACATAAGCTCCCCTAAAATGCAAATGAAAATATAAGTGTCTCTGTGAGCTAATGAGTCCCTAAGCCTCAATTCCAACTAGCAGCTGCTTATCACAATTTAAATCTGCTATGCAAAAGAACCCCACATGCACAGCTGCATCTGAAGCAATATTGGAGACAGAGAGCTGGTGCAAAGAAAGATGGGACATGACCTGGAAGAGTGGGCAGGAAAATTTGTGACTGCACACTCTTCAAATGGGCCAAACACCAAATGTTTAAAATGAAGGGCAAACAGGGCTTTCTGCTGCCAAGAATAAATGCCACTGGCTGCAAGAAACAAGGCTTAAAGACTGTCTTATAAAGGGAGGTAGCAACTGATGACTGTAGCCTGGGTGTTCTCACACGTCTCAACACATCATAGCTTTCACTGATTTCCTGCCAGCTGTCGATAGTTCTGCACTCATGTTTGGCTTTCTGTCATGCACAGATCTCAGTCTAGGCCAAGACAACAAGGAAACAGTGGCTATAAAGGCTGGGCAAGTTTTAGATTTCTCATTGTGTACAGAAAATGATAGAGCCCCAATCTAGCAAAGGAGCTACACATATGCTTAAATTTTAGCCCATGCTTTTTACCTTACTGATGCCAAGGGTGAACTTTTGAAATGCTTCTTTCAAGCTAGGGACTTGGAAATATGCTGATGGACCATAATTTAAACCATCTCCAGATTAAAGCCACAAATCATCAGCTGGAATCACAGGAATCCCATTGATCTTCATGCTCTTATGCTAAACATCCCAGTTATTCATCTTGCAGAGAAAGTCATGCCTTAATATTGAGTTAAAACCTACATGGCAAGAATGAACACAACTGCTAAAAGCTAATGCCTTTTTAAGTCTGTGGCGAGGCTAACAGACAGTGACTTAGAGACAGATGGAGAAATGGGGGAGCTGGGGAACAGGTAGCAGCACCAAAATAGCTCTTTGAAGTGTCGTTTTTACTTAGAGGCAGAAACAAACTATGATGAAAAAAGAGAGAAGACCACTAATACACAACAATTTGAATGCTTTTGAGGTAAACTTTTGAGTGCCATGCCTCAACTATGACTACCACCACAGATAGGACAATCTGATTAATCCTTGAGTCACTTCCATTCCATTTTTTTCTTTTGCAAACACCAACAACAAATTTCCAGTTACACAATTTTAAAAGAAAAGGTTCACTTGTTTTGTGAACTCAGTACACTGTTCTCCCAGAGAGTTGTGGTGAATGGAGTTAAGTCCAGTTGGCGACCGGTCACAAGCAGTGTTCCCCAGGGCTCTGTTCTGGGGCCAGCCTTGTTTAATATCTTTATCGATGATCTGGATGTGGGGATTGAGTGCACCCTCAGTAAGTTTGCAGATGACACCAAGTTGGGTGGGAGTGTCGATCTGCTGGAGGGTAGGATGGCCCTGCAGAGAGACCTGGACAGGCTGGACCAATGGGCCGAGGCCAGCTGTATGAGGTTTAACAAGGCCAAGTGCCGGGTCCTGCACTTCGGTCACAAGAACCCCATGAAATGCTACCGGCTTGGGGAAGAGTGGCTGGAAAGCTGCGTGGCCAAAAAGGACCTGGAGGTGCTGGTTGACAGCCGGCTGAACATGAGCCAGCAGTGTGCCCAGGTGGCCAAGAAGGCCAACAGCTTCCTGGCTTGTATCAGGAATAGTGTGGCCAGCAGGAGCAGCAGGAGCAGGCAGGTGATTGTGCCCCTGTACTCGGCGATGGTGAGGCCGCACCTGGCATACTGTGTCCAGTTTTGGGCCCCTCAATACAAGAAAGACATTGAGGTGCTGGAGTGTGTTCAGAGAAGGGCAACAAAGCTGGTGAAGGGTCTGGAGCACAGGTCTTATGAGGAGCAGCTGAGTCAATTGGGATTGTTTAGCCTAGAGAAGAGGAGGCTGAGGGGTGACTTTATTGCTCTCTACAACTACCTGAAAGGAGGTTGTAGTAAGGTGGGTGTGGGTCTCTTCTCCCAGGTAGTTAGCGATAGGATGAGAGGAAATGGGCTTAAGCTGTGCCAGGGGAGGTTTAGATTGGATATGAGGAAAAGTTTCTTCATGGAAAGGGTAGTCAAGCATTGGACCAGGCTGCCCAGAGATGTGGTGGAGTCACCATCCCTGGAAGCGTTCAAAAAATGGGTAGATGTGGCACTTTGGGACATGGTTTAGTGGACATGGTGGTGTTGGGTTGATGGTTGGACTGATGATCTTAGAGGTCCTTTCCAACCTTAATGATTCCTAGTTTTTACTTCCATTAAAAACCAATCCATTCACCAAGCCAGGAAACATGAAATTACAGTTCTAACCTTAATTGGTTTAGTGGTGGACTTGGTAATGTTAGGTTAATGGTTGGACTGGATGATCTTAAAGGTCTTTTCCAACCTAAACAATTCTATGGTTCTATGATTCCACTACCATGTAGGCAACCTGTGCACAAAGGGACACTACATTGGCCAAAACTGCTGGGAAATCATACCTTCTCCTAACAGCTGGTATGAAAAAAAAAGATATGAACTGCCAAAGCTGCTAGAAGAAAGCTCAAATGTGAATCGAAATTAGCACACACTTGAAGACTGCCATGAGTTTAGATGCTTTTGCAGAATGGAATACCAAATTAAGAACAGCTGCCTGCCTCTTTAGGCTGGAAACTTAAAGTGGTGTTAGAGTGGTGGGCATATTCAAAATGAATGATTCACAAGTTCATGCAGTTACCCCTGTTCAAGGAAGGTGCAACTGTAATGGATAGTCAGAAAGAGGGGCAGCATATCTGATTCACAGCAGCTTCAGGCAACTGTTAAAGGGACCTACCCTTGTAGGTCTTTTTTCTGTACTCTTTTTTTCAGCTCCTGTAAACCATAGTTCTCTTCTTGTGAGCATGGCATCTCACCTACTTTCCCCCATATCCTCAGCTATCATCTTTATTATGTTGCCCCTGTATAAGATCAGTTCTAACTCCAGTGTGGGACCCTTGGACACACCCTAGAGCAGAAAGTCTGCCGCATCTCTGTGCTTTCAGCTCATCACTGATTTGCCCAAATGGTGTGGCTCTGGAAGACAATTCCCACAAGAGAGTCTGGAGAAAATTTGTGTGGTATCTGGTTGACATTCTGAAGACTTTCTTCCAGCTTTGGAAGTGAAAATGTGAGAGTTCTTTTCCTCCCACTTCACATACCTCAACTTAAGGTGTCTCCAGTGCAGAAACACTGCCTGTACTGTTTCAGAAAAAAAACTTCTCCTGCCTGTTGCTGTAATTTCTCCAGGTGACTGCTATACAGTTAAGTTAAAGGGAAAAAAGTTAAAGGGAGCCACAGCACATAGAAATGGCTCATGCTGGTTATGTCTTCCTTTCTATCAAAATAAAAATCAATGTCCCTGAAATATGTGAGACCACATCCATGCTGCCTCTTGCATACTGAATTAAGGCTGAGATGCCTCCTGCTTTAAATGCTACAATTTATGAACACACTACTCCTTTGAGAGGACTTCCATACTGATAGAAGGCTTTAGTTTGCTCAAGAAAAGAGAAACAACATCTATTAAACCAGACTGAAGAGTACATAGAGAGAGGTAATAGCAACAGTGCTAACATGCAATAACTTCTTCTTTGCACCTATAAAGGATGTAATATATTAGAAGACATAACACAGATAACAGCTTGGTTTATTGGCTTGAGTGTAACACCAATCACAAACCTCATGGATGCTTTGCCAGCATTATTGTCTAAATTCTAGAAGATTAGGAGCATGTCTCAGTTCCAGAATACCCACAACTCTGAGGCAGCTAATAATACAAGACAAGTCAGACTCCAAATTCTGCTGGCAGGACACCTCCTCATCCCCCTCAAAACCTTCTCTAGTCCCACAGCACCCTTTTTTGTTCCATTTGTCAAACAAAGGAATAAAAGGATATACTGTTGCAACAAAGCTATAAAGCTGACTGCTGTTTAGCAGACATGAAAGCAAGAACAGACCTTCTTCTGTTTGCAAACATTTTGAGCCATCCTAAACTGGGTCTGTAGCTGTGACCATTTAGGGCCTTCTCCCAGAAATAAAATCCTAATAGGATCCATCTCAGCTAATATGGGCATCCAGCACATATGATAAAGGAATATTGCCTATTCTCTCTCCATTCTCCTGAAGGGAAGCCAGTGCTGATGGGACATCCCTTAGAAGGTCAGTTGATGTCCCTTCTTTGAGGGGACCTCAGAATCTGCTGGTTAGCTGCGTTAGTTGTATCCATCAGTACGTTTGCAGAAGCAACAATAAAAAGGCTCCTGGAGAGGACTTCTATTGCTTTGTTAAGTCTGGAAGCTGATGCACAATTGATTTGCAGTCAGGTTGGAAGGATGTGCTGCAGAGAGAGTGTTCTGCAATGTCTATCCCTCATTTTAATTAATTGCTTGAATGACAACATGAACACTTATCCCATTTTGCAGTAGTGTTAGCATAAACTGGGTAATGTAAGGAAGGAAGAGATGCATGGCTCTCATTACCAGGGAAAAAAACAGATCAGCTTTCAAGCACACCAGCCCTTCTGCCATTCTTTATCTGGATGATGGCAAGCTAAAAGGGGCTGCCATACAGGGCAAAATTAGCATTGCAAGTGCTCTCAAATAATGGTATGAAACATCTGGGGTGCACAACCAAAGTTGTCTACCAAAAGAAGAACATTCAAGTGCACAAGTACAAGTAACACTCCCCACAAAGGAGCAGGGACTCACCAGCAGTTCTGGTGAAAAAGAGACAACAGAGATTTAAACTACTGTCACAGCTAAGGCATGGAAGACATCAGAAAAATGAGAGTAATTAGGTTTTGTCCTGCCTCTACAATTATTACAAGATCACGATGAGATGGAAATCAATGCAATGCACCAGGACATAGCTCATGTTGCAGATTAAAGAGAAGAGCTACTAAATACAGCTCTCCCTCATCCTGACTTAGTGTGTGTGTATCAGGCAGCAAATGACCCTGATGTTCTGCGTGATTGTGTTCCACTAAAAATGTTTAAATGACCTTCACCCTATTCCTTCTCTTGGTGGCCAGAATAAACGCCAATGCTGTATTTCATCCTTCTCTAACAAAGAGCTATCGGAGAACCTGTTAAAGACTTCATTAGCACCTTTGGCCCAGAGAAGAAACACATGCTTATTCATAGGAAGAAGCTGTAAATGTTCTCCAGGGGAGCTGAGATCTGCTTTAGGGAAGCACATTTTTAAAATGTTACATAATTAAAGTCTCTAGTTAAAATGATTTGTGTTACTTTCCATTATCAAGCTGGTCTGAGTGCTGTAATGAGCTTGTTCAGGAACTTCATTGCTTCAGCTGGAAAGTTACACAGACAGGTCTGTCACAAGTTAATTAAGCTAACATTTAGATAACAGTGAACAGCTTTTCATTACAAATATATTATTCCACCAAAATCAGTTCAACTCTCTGCATCCTTCACTATTGTAGTGGCTGACTGGTTTGCATCACACAGGCACATATCTGTGCTTGTGCTTACCTGTCTGACATAGATCCTGCAGCAGTGAAACCATAGCACCATTGTTTTTCAGATAGATCATCACAGCTGAAGTCCAGCTTACTTCTGCCATGACACTGCACTGGAAAGCCAAAAGTCATGCCCTAAAGAGCAGTAACAGCACCACTGCCCGTCCATTGGTTTCTTCTCACACATTTGCCACTGCAACCACAATCTTGGAAGTAAGGCATGTTGGGTTCAGGCATGCACTCTGCACTCATCAAATGGCTAAATATAACCATACTGATACACATATAGGTCAGTGTAGGTATAAGCCAGATTGAGCTTGTTAAAACCCAGAGACCTCCTGACAGTACATGGACAGTGTTGAGAAACTGTCTAACAATTAACTGCCATTTGGGACCAGAAGTCAATGACATACCAGGAATGAGAGCTAAAGGAGAATTAGCTCTGCTTCTGAGAGCGGGCTAAGGTCATGGTGGACAGGGAGAAGAAAGCTCTCTGCTCACAGCTTCTGCTCCCCAATATCCCTCCAGGTCCCAGAATATGCTGTGAAACAGATAGGACTTCCCATATTGCCTGTGAAAAATTACATAATCCAACAGGCCAGAAAGGGAGAAAAATCCCTGGATAGGCAATTCTGCCTCACTTACCAAACTGCATGTGCTCATGACAACAGAGTCAGCCAAAAGTCAACCATGTCTCCGAATGGCTGCTTACTCATGTTGTGCTTTCTATCCTTAAGCAACAAAGTGTGCAAGTGTAAGCCAGCTTCTCCAAGGAGAAGACAAATTATGCCAGTGCTCCTCTCTCCTCTCACTGTCCCAGCATGTGCTTCTTGGCTTGTTTTTGAGGGCATGGGAGTTGAGTCAAATGACACAGAAAAAAACCCAACAAACCCTGCTCTACCCGACACAACTAATTTCTTATTTTTTAAAGGGCAATTATTGCCAGTTTTAATACATGTCTTAATAAAGACTGACTCATCAGTTGGCTCCCTTATAAAGGCTTTGTAGTTAAAGAGAATGGGAATAGGGACCTTGTTAAAATGAAAGCTCTATTGAGTGTTCTGCATTTCAAGCCAGTTACCTCTTATCACTTTCCCTATTTGGCTCTCTAATTAAAAGGTTAACAAACATGAACAGTGAGCATTTGCCAGAGCATAAGGAACCTCAGGTCTCTCTGCCTGAACACTGAACTGAATTTAACTACTCAGAGACTGCCAGTGATATAATCATGGCAAGTCTCTTTGATTTCGTGGTACAAACTTGCACATGGAATGAAAATGATGGAGAATGGTGGATAACAGGGATTGTTCTCCTACCTCTAAGCCTACTCTTCTCATATAATCACTATAGTCAAGGAAGCATTCCTTCTTCCTCATATTCAATGTCCTGTACAATGGTACTCTGCAGTTACCATGTGCACATCCTAGTGGGAGGCACAGAGAGGTCACCTTCTCAGCAAGGTTAGCAGTCTAGCAAAGCCAGCCTGGTGGGCTTTCTGTGTGGCAATGAACACATTGAACAGATGGGGAGTGAGAAGAAATGCCATTTCAGCACAGAATGGCTCTTCAAAGGGAAGAGAGATCTGCTGGAATTGAGGTTGTGAGCAGACTCCATCAACTGCAGTCCATGTTGCAGTACACCCAGCAGTGGTACAGGGTACTCTGCCATATGAACAAGGTCTTGTGCTTACTGCTTGAAGCTCTGAAGCATGCCCCATGCATAAAGGAGCCCATTATCTCCCCATCCTAGGTCAGGATGCACATTTCTACCAAAGGTCACCATGCTTTCTTATAAAAGCCAAGGCCAGGTCTTCCTCAGGGAGAGCTGTACATACATTGCCCCAGTATAAATTGTTACAATTACATGTGAGTCTAGTTCATCACAAAATTACCATGTCACCACGAGCAGAGACAGAACCAAAGCTCACTGGATGAAAGTCTCTGATAGCATTAATCCCTACATGTATGTTCCATTAGCAGTTTACACCAGCTCTTTCAGCAGCACCATGTGAATATTAGCCTTGTAATCCAGACTGCTGAGCTGTGTAAATTCACAGGGTATCATTTGTCTTCAGTCTCACTGCTGGGCCCAAGAAGCACCTGGCTCTAGATAACAGCAAGTACCAAAATCTAGGCATATGGTTGCAGGGAAGAAGTTGCAGCAGTCCAAAGAAGGGTAACAGGCTTATTGGTAGATAACTGGAGTCCTGAGCCCTCAAACAAGATTTGTTGTTTCACTTCCTCCCTTCCAACATTGTTCTGATAAGAGGTCACCAGGAAGAACAGACCCCAGCATTTCTATGAAACACAGACAGCAGTTCTGGCAGTACCAAATAGCATTAGCAAAATATCAGTAGATTCATACTGTTACCCCCACCAGCTGCACCATTAAAAAATGTCTGCTCCTAAGGAGTACGTGAGAAAGGGACCCCCAGCAGTGCCACATAGGTAGACAATGGTGATTTAGTGCTCTGTGCAGAGTGATAACATGGGCACGAATCACTCGGTGCCTGCAGAGAGCAGCTAGACAGGAGTTTGCATGACAAGGAGGAAAGGCAAGCATTATCAGGGCCAAGGCCTGCCTGTCTTTCTCACACAAAGGACTATGTAAAGCATTCCTGATCCTGTGGGAGTGAGTAAACAAATAGATCCTCTCTGTGCCTCCTCAGAGCCCAGCAGTGGTCCTGAAGTAGCTCAGACAAGCAATGCCAATGAGATCCTTCTGCTAGGCACCACATACTAGATGAGATATACCACACAGATAGTCTGATCCTGGTGGATACATCTCAAGAAATCATTCCTAAGCTCTCCTGTTAAGTGGTTTTAGTGTTATCTTAGCACCGAAGTAAAACAAAAAGAAATAACATCCTGACAGGAGGGTTCATGAAATGAGGGAAAAAAGAAGACTGTAAGATAGGCCAATGTCCACATCTATGTGTGTTAGTTATTGAGAGAGGACAGAAAATTAACCATGAAAGTCAGTATAAAAGCACATCATGAAGGAGATGCAGAAAAGCATCTGAAATCATGTGCAAGTGTGTCTCAGATGCTTTCAAATGGGCACTCAGACCATTTGAAATCAAGTGTGGCCTTCCCCTTAATGTCAGTCATCTTTAAGTCAAGGCCTTCTAGGTTCCTCAAGGCCCTCAAATTATATGACTGGCTTTTATCTTCTGTCGTATCTCTGATTAATGCCTCCCAGTGGAGAAAAAATTCCCTATAAAGATGAACAGCACTTCATTCTTACACACTGTTTGAAGATAGAAAAGTGTGATCTTTCTCTTTTGCTCTAAGTGAGCTGCATTTGGAGCAGATCTGGCTCTTGTCACAACCAATGAACTTAGACATCAGCCTGGTATAGTGTCTCCCAGAATATTTGCATACTCCTTCCTTACTAGCCCACTCATCCCTGATACTGTGAAGTTCAGAACATATAGAGGAAGGAGATTTTTCCCAGACCCTTCTCCCTGAGCTTTTCTCTGATCCCTGAGGAGCTTCTTTAAGCCCCAAAGAATCAAAGGCAGACTTTGGCACAGGTGGATACTCCTTTCATGTGTTGCTGAAGCCAAACAGGAATCCAGGCAGATAAGGAGAGCATCCATCTTACACTGTATAGAACAGACATTGCAGCTCTGAGACCACTTTCAGAGACTGAAGTAGTAAGTGAGCAGCAACGTCGCACACTACAGCTGAACTTGCATAATGGGACTTTTCAGAGGAGGAATGGGTAGGCTTCCTCTGTTCTGCCATCAGGAAATGTATTAACAGCATCAGCTTCCCACACTGTCAGAGACAGAAATAAGAGCAGAATGCCAGCTGCTTTTTTCACTTGGCAAAGTTGTCATGCTTGAATGTGCAGGTTGCAACAGTGTGAAGACACGCTGCTCACCTGCAGGCGATGCAATAATACAGCAAGGAGCCATGCTAAGCATCCAGCCCAAAGAGACAGAAGGTAGTCCTCCCACCACTTGGAGTCTTTGCATAAATCTGGCACTGGGTTCCATCCACAGCTTTGTCCCTGCTGCAGATATCTTCCTAGAGATACCTACCTAGGAGTGCAGTTTGACTCTACATATCTTCAGGGATTAAGAGCTCTCATTGGATCCTTTCGCCACTTGAACTCCATGGGAAGAGGAATTTTACTTTCCAAGTTGTCCTGCACTGAACAAATTTGCTTTTGTTCTGTTCCCTGAGCTTTAAGTGAGAGGAGAAAATAGATGAGGAAACAAATACGACACTGAGCCAATGCCAGTTTCCATTAAATACAGTATTCTTTAGCATGGACCACATGTTACATGGCTGTCATTGCCTTAAGCTAAAGGATAATTCTATTACCAAAGACTGTAGGGTGGCTTGTTTTCAGCTGGAGTTTGGTCACCTCCTTTACAAACTCTGTCTGGATGACTTATTTGTCTTCCTGATGCCTCTGATGATTTATCAGGGAATTTGCAGGTGCATTAAAATTATAAGTAACAAGTGTCAATGTGTTTTATTTATGCACTTCAAACAAAATATGAACCATGCTGTCACTGCATTTGATGAGTTTGAGCTTATTTTGGATTTGAAGCGTGTTTTATAAATTAGACCATTACCTTTCTTTTCTTACCATGAAATGCACAACTTTTCATTGAATCACTCTTGCATTCCCTACTGTCAGCCAAGGCTATTGTGAGATGTCTGTCACCCAAAAGCTACTAAAACTAATGCTTGTCACTTGATCCCAACCATAATTTCCAGCTAACCAACAAGGCAAAAAATAAATTACTTTATCAACTCCAGTCTCTTTACATCTGCTTTATTCCCAACTGTAACACAACCAGTTATAATTGAGTTGCAGTTTAATCAACTAAGTGGGCCACCCCATGAGGAAAAAGGAAAAAAAAAAGAAGAAAAAAGAAAAAGAGGAAAAGGAGGAGAGAATCTAGGTCACTCTGTTCTTAAGACAACAAAATAGATAATTGCTTCGCTCCAAAGCATCCATGCTGCACTTGGGGTATGTTTGAGATCTTATGTAACTAACACCGTCTCTGGGTTAGCCAGCCCATCCCTAATAATGTGCCACAAATGCCTCTTCCATGCATATCCAGCAGTGGAGATGGTAGGTCTGACCCATCTTTTTCAGACTATGAGGAAACAAGAAATACTCCAACCTATGAGACTTTTTGTGAGTTTTTAAGGAAAAAGGGAAGAAAACCCCTGTAATTATTTTACTTGCATCTGCAAGAAATTAGTAGAAATGCTGGTCTTCATCTGCTGTAGACTGACATGTCTGTCAAAAGAGACATGTTTAGAACAGCTGAAATTTGTAAATTACATTATGCTATATCAGAGCAGTGCTTGTAAGGCCTCAGGACCCTGTTGTGCAGAATCAAGACCTGGGTTTCACTGGACATCCAGAGCTTGTGTCTGTTGGGTTACATCAGCTCAATTGCTGTCTTTTAACTAGGACTAATTTTTTAAGCAGATAAAAAGGACCTAGTATCCTACAGTACAAAGCAAAATACGTACTAAAGTGGGCCCTAAAATAAATATCAGACAAATAACCACATAAGAACCAGCAATAAGACAACATGTCTACAACTGAGAGAGAAAATAATGGGTGTTCTTAACTCAGGGTGGCCAATTCACAATAGATGGCTGGAGTTAAAACAGCATTGAAGTTGACATAACCTGCATTTAACCCAAGGAGAGGGTTCAAGATGTGAAGCAGAGTTAAAACTGTAGCAGCTTTGTCTTACTTTAGACAGTGCAGAAGCAGAACACTCTTGTCGGTCGTGGTGATCGAAAGGATGTGTTTTACCCACCTATTTTAAGCAACTGTTAGTGCAGCTGCCAGCATAGCAGGAACCCATGTATACTGTCTTGGAGGAGAGGAACTGAGGTCCAGAAGCAGTACCACCTGAAAAGTTTTACCAGATGACAGTTAAAAAGCAAAACCAGAAGTCCCAATCAAGCTCCTTATCCAGGAGGTAAGTCGTTGTCTCCATGACAGGAGAACTCGGGCCACGTGACCAGAAAAGGGAGCAACTTGACATGGTGTTCAGAGGGTTCATGGTGTCCCAGTGAATTGCACTGGTATCTCTGCCTGGCAGAGTGCTCGCTAGCAATAGAAGATGCACAGTCAGCAGAAAGGAATGGCACATTCCTCTTCTCTTCCAGAAGCCAACATCTTGCTATGTCCTACCATCTGCCTGTGCGCCCTTGCTGAAGGTGTCCTTTGGGTAGGTACTCCTGAAGTAATCAGGCAGTTTTAAGGAGACTTGGGTGAAAAGTTATCAGCCACAGGGACAGAACCTCACAATGCTACAGGAGACACTTGAGCCCAAGGGATTCAGTCCTGCATATAAAACATGCCTCTTTTCCTGGGTGCTAAACCAGCACAAGGGACCCTCCAAAAGTGCCTACCTCAGTAAAGATTTAAGTCATACCGGAATGTGAGCCTGAGTCCCAGGATATTGTAATGGTAGAGAGCAGGAGCATAAAGTGAGGGGTATAAACTGAGTCTAACAACCTGCCAACACAAGTAAAATAGAAAATATTGGTACTGAGGAAGGCAGAATAGCTTGTTCTCAGACAACCTATCAAAACTGGGAGGAGATTCCAGGGAAACATCTAGTTCTGAAATTACTTATTTCTCAACTGTAGCATAAAACAAACAAATCAACAAATGTATTGAAAACTGCTGCTTCTGTGTGGACTGCACGTAAAAGTGACCATGGAGGGAATTTCAAGCTATACCTGTTAGATGAAATTCAAAATCTCTGCCTGGGCTAAAACACCACATTTGGAAAAATATCTAGTATAGCTGTGACCTTGCTTTACTCAGAAGCAACCCGACCAGCTATTCTAGAAATGACTTCGCAAAACCACCAAGCCCTTTGAAATAAAATCACTTTCAATCTGGATCTGACAGTTGATTTCAGATCATCCTTGGAGCAGTGAGGGGACATAGCTGGCAGACCTCTCCTCCTCTCATATGGACACAACAACATTAAAAAGTTTACAGAAAAGGGAAAACTAACCACAGGTCTGTGACAACCTCACCCAGAAGGTTCCCACTAAGCTGGGCCAGACCCCTGGCCCCCTTTAGAGACTATTACATATTGTAACAACATCAAAATTGAGTGTAAAAACTAAACCTCTTTTAAGGACAATTTTGTTTATTATGGGCAGTCTTACAAGTGAAGAGTTAAAGGTGTTGACTGCTTTCTATAATGGTACTCAGGATAGAAAATTATTTCCTGTCTCACTGGCCCTATCTCTCTGGGCATGCACAATTACACTGATACATTATTTGAAACCCACCTGAGTTTCCATTTCTCCCCACTTCCCCAGCAGCAGGCTCCCCCAGCACCTCTCTTCTCTTCTGCTAGTTAGAAACATGGCCAATTTATTCACATTATTCTTTTACCAGTGCTGTCCTTCACCTTAAGTAACTCTTCCTTCACTGCAGTGTTTACCTCTCTCATGTATTCAGAGAGAGCAGTTCTATCCCTTCTTAACCTTTTTCCTCAGCATTTTAATGCATCTCCATGTAATTATAAATTTCCTCTTTCATGCTCCTTTTAATCTGTCACTGTGCAGATTGGCTGACATGGAACAGGAACTGCTGATATTTGCACTGTGCAGTAAGAAAAATACAGATGAGAAAGTTGCAGTTGTCACAAGTGTTTTAAATATACAGAATGCAAAAAAAAAAAAATTAAAAAAGACTTGTCTATTTCTAATGGAGACCAGGATTTTTCTGAACATGCTCCCAAACAATTTTATTCCAAGATAGAACTGTGCTATGTTGATGTGCTGGCAGTTACCAAAACCTCTGAATAATTTCTTCTTCTCCTCAATTTTTTGATTGTATTTTGTTTGTTCAGGTTTTTTTTTCAAATAAAATTTATTTTATTTAATGAAAAAATAATTCTGAAGGAAACTGCAAAGAGAAATTGCTTAATTCACAAAGAACAAAATATTTCACTCAATGAGAGCCACACATTGATTCAGGGAAGAGTGGCATACATACACCTAACTCCAGCATAAAATAAATGGCTGTCACAGATTAAAAATACATCTATTTGAATATGATGTCTTAGTCTCATGCAGTCTTTCAGGTCTGTGATGAGTCTTTCTCTTCTTGATTGCTGAGAAAACACAAACTGTGAGTTTAAAAGCTTTTCATGAAAAAAAAAAGTTTTAGTAAAACCTTTCCAAAGTCCTCTTGTAAATTAAAATTTTAAATTAACACGTGCATTTTCAAGGAATTTAATGGACACGTACACTTAGGACAGGCACTGGAACAGAGACAAAGCAGTCCCACACCATTTCTGCCTCTTCAGGGGGCATGCAGAAAGTCTCACACTACATGCAATAACATGGTGGGAGGCAAGCAGAATGAACAAGAAAATGTCACTGCTAATATCAAGTCAAAGACAAACTTTCAAGCCCATTAAGTATGCAAGTTCAGCTCTGCCAAGCACTAAGAAGCAAAAGAAGGAGTGACAGAAGGAAAAAAAGACTTCCCATAAAGAGAAAGACAGTATTCAGGTGCCCGTGAGTCACACTTGGGGTGTCCTGCTCTTGGCGTAATGGAACCACATACTGCTTCTATACAAGGGGACTGCAGGAGACACCATCTAACCTAGTGACCTTCCCAAGACCCTCCCACAGAGGAGGCCAGCAGTTGAGACAGTCACCTCCCACTCAGTTACCTTAAACACAAGGTTCAAACTTCTTTTCTACTGGTCATCTTTGCCTGTGCTAGCCAGCAAAAAAGAAGAGGTGGATCCAGGGACAGAGACATGGCAGTTCAGCTATCTGCCAACCTAAGCATTGACACACACTTCTTTGCCATCCCTTTTCCTTTAATTGTTGTCTGCCTTCCCCTTCATTGCTCCCATTCTCTTAGGAAACAAAAGTTATCAAAACAGCTCCACCATTCCAGACTTGAGTTTCTTTGTTTCTTTCCTTATTTTCCATGGGAGATAGTTCACAGCCATTTGAATCCCAAATTTCTCTTGATGTTGCTTGTTTGACGTTCCTTCAAGGTCAGTATCACTGCAAATAAGCCATAAGACTCAAATCATGCTGCAAAACCATAACTAGCTGCTAAGCAACTTCATTCTTGTAGGTAATGGAAATTCAAATTCTAAAAAGATGCACATCAAAGTCAGCAGATTAAATTTATTGTTTGTATTAATGTGTTTCTGCAGTGACAGCATCCACCCAATTTGAAGACAGTTCATTTAAAACTGCAGGGGGGGTGGGAAATAAATCAATTCTCAGATTGCACAGTGTGATCATTGATTTGTCCCTAGTAGAGAGACACAATCTGTTAAAAGTGTTTTGTTTCTAATATGCACTGTAATTTGTACCAGAGACAGGAAGATCACTAGTAACCTTTGTCATGTCTGTAATTGCAGCTGTTACCCTTTAGCAAACCACATGATCATCTGCTCAGCAACCTGTGGAAATTTTCAGCCTTCTCAGCAGAGCTCTACATCCTTTGAGACACATACGCCAGCCACTAAAGCCAACCTGAAAGAAATATAACTGACTAAATCCAGGCTCTCACAATCAAGCTGTAGGTATGAAAACAAGACAGCAACCAAACTAGTGCTGAAAGCTGTAACTTAGCAAATGTTTAAGGTTCTGTGTAGCCTTGAGCAAACACTTTATTTCAGCACATGGAATGAGTATACAAAGGCAGTGCAAAGTTACAACCTCCCAAAAAGGAGCACCCAAGGCTAAGGCAGAGTGCTTTCTGCCCCATCACTGAAAGAGAAGAGTCAGAGAACTCAGAAGAGCCTCAGCATGCTGCATCTGCAGCTGTTGGAATTGGGAGTAGAAATTCTACGGCTTTGAGGGACTAATGGCCCATAGACACCACTTTATGAACAATATCACCTCTCCAAGAGCCTGAAAAACTGTGGATTCCCATCCTAGAGAACACTAGGACCTGCATCTGTCTCTTGAGTTTCAGCACCAGTTTCTATTCCCTCTCTTTCCTCTCTGAGCACTATCACAATGTTTGAAGGTGGGACCATGATGTTCAAACAGAAAAGCAAGCATTTGCATGTAGCCCTCTGACATGAGATAAGCCAGTGGCAACACACAAGAAATCTGTCCCTCTCTTTCTGCCAGCCTTTCCTGCTTACTGCCATTCCTCTTCCAGGCATCCTCAAAAATTTGGTGATCTACAAAAACTGCTGGAGTTTTTTTTCAGTACTTCTAATCTCCATTCATCTGCCACAGATTTCATACTGCAATTTCCCATGCAAACATCTTGCTGCTACCATGGACTTCTGTGCTGTTGGCATTGGGGGTGCTCCAGAATGAAAGAGACTTTCCTGTCCTCCATAAGGGCAGGGTGTCTGTCTTCTCTTAAGGATGGAGAACCTTTGCAGAGATTACTTAGGCCTTTTGGAGCCCTGTACATTACTGCAGTACTAACAAATACAAACACTCCATGCACTCTCAACTTAACTCAGCAAGATTTCTAAACTCATGTAGGCCTTATAGATTTGATTTCATAGTTTTATCTTCACTTCTAATCAAAGCACAAAGCCCTCACATGTACATCAGCACTCATATACATCAGCCTTCTCTAATGGCTGTCCTTTTGCCAGCACATGAGCAAGTGAACAGGTCTCCACAGCTAACAACTGAACTGCACTTTGAGCTTCCCTCTCCCCAACATCCAACACAAATACAAACCAGTAGCTTATATTTTCAGAGTCCCATTTCACCAGAAAGGTCTGAATAACTGTAATGCATCATGCACTGGACTCCTGCCCAGCTCCAAATCCACTGCTGCAGATAGTGTTTCCTATGTAACACAGGCCAAAAATTTAGTATGAAGAACTTCCTTTGAAGTGGACAGAGAATCAAAGAGTAGCATCTTTTGTTCTGCCATGAAGGAATCCTAGACAAACTCCTTAACACATGCAAAATTTCTTTATTTTTCCCTCTCTTCCCTCTCTGAAAGAGAAAACTTCCTACTTATCCATGTCACTCCACTCCAAGCCAGCTCTTGGCAAGTGGATATTCAGCAGGGGAAATCTTAGTTAAGCTCTTTGTGGCATACCCCTACCATCGGCAGGCTGAATGTTGCCCATTTCCTCCAAGGATACTAACTAAATAAGCACACTCTGCTCTTAGTGTCTGCTTACAAATATGACGAACAGAAGTAAGATCCCAGCAGATGCAAGTGAGAGCATCTGTATGATTCTAACAGCAACAGGCCTAACACAGGCAAGCAAACATAAAAAGAAGGTTTCTCAAGAAAGGCACAGAAGAAAGGACCTGGCCAGTTTTCCTCCTCCTGGTTTGGATCATGGATGGAATAAATCAGCTGACCCTCACTGTAGTTGTTTCACTGGTATTATCTCCACAGTCAATGATCTGCTTCCTTGGAAGACATCTTGCTCCTTGGTTTTAATGAGAATTACTGAAGAACAAACTAAGCCCTACAGGTTGCCGTTGGAAGATCTGGCATCAAATAAATGAACAAGGAAGATCCAAGGCTGGTATAGATTTACCAGCCTTGAACAGCTATAGAACCTATATGTTTGTTTTGTTTATCTGGAAGCACTGAGACACCTACATGGTATTTTCCATCCTATCCTTGTCTCAGCAACAGACATCACGACTGCACTCAACTTTAATCCAATTTTGTGAAGAAAATCTCTTTGCCAACAATATTAGAAAAAACCCCAAAAGACCTATAAAATCATCCTTGTGAAAATGTATCCATCAGATATCAACACTACCTCTTCATCTTCAAAATGAGATTAAAATGCATATTCTCAAAACATTAGACAAAGAAAAAAGGATCCAGAAGTTAACAGATCAACAACACAACCATACTACGTACTGAGGCTGCAGAATTCATCTTATACTCTTACTCACTTAGGAATTTGTAGTATTGGGATAGTATTGTTCAGTGGAAGGGACCTAAAATGATCATCTAGTCCAACTGCCTGGCAACTTCAGGGCTGACCAAAAGTTAAAGCTTGTTATTAAGGGCATTGTCCAAATGCTTCTAAACACTAAAGGCATGGGGCATCAACGACCTCTCCAGGAAGCCTGTGTTTGACCACCTTTCCAGTAGAGAAGTGTTTCCCAATGTCATGTCTGAACCTCCCCCGATGCAGCTTTGAGTCACTCCCACTCACCCTGTCACTGGATCCCAGGGAGAAGAGATCATTACCTCCCTCTCCAATTCCCCTCCTCAGGAAGCTGTAGCGAGCAGTGAGGTCACCCCTCAGCCTCCTTCTCTCCAAACTAGACAAGCTTGGGGTCCTCAGCTCCTCCACATACGACATGTCTTCCAGCCCTTTCACCAGTTTTGTTGCCCTCCTCTGGATGCATTCAAGTACCTTAACTGCCTTTTTAAATTGTGGGGTCCAGAATTGCACAAAATAGAGGCAGAAGTTATCTGAGAACAAAGGCTGATGGGCCCCAACATCTACTACATGGTACAGTGGGCTGGAGACCTCCTGTCTTATGTCAGATTTTCCAGTCTTTGTGATTTGGAAGCACATGACTGCAAAATGAAAGACCTTATGTGTCACAGGTTTCAAGGACTGCAGGCAAAAGAGACCCCAGAAGTAAATAACAGCACTCCTACTACAATTTGCTGTTCTGCATTACAGTTTCTGTCCCGCTCCAGGACTTCATATATTAACATAAGCAGTAGTGCACAGTCTAGCTGATGCATGAGGTCCCAGAGCAGGAGAGACGCTCAGGCAGAGAGCCACTGTGTTTACTACACTGTCTTTTCCAACCTGGAGAGGTCTGTGTTGCCTCTAACTGTACTCAATCTCACTGGCTTCTGCAGGGAAAATCAAGGACTCAATCCCCTCATCATGAGCAAGTAAAGTGAGGCAAATGCTGCCGCAAAATACACACTTCATAAGCCACGCAGAAGGCCACCACTAGAGATGTTGTTAAACACTAGTATGGTTTCCATTCAGGCTTATCTGGCATTCACACATGCTCACATCTTCACTAATGTAAGCTTAGCACAGGGGCTGCTTTTTCAGAGCTTATGGACAATGACTTAAACCCTGTTATCTTCAGGAGGGTTTAAATCTGCCTACCTTCAAGAAAAGGAGATTCCCTCTGGACTGAATTTTGTGGTACACCTAGCTGAACCAAAGCTGCTGGTAAGGGACATGAAGTAGGCAGTCCCCCCTTGCTGACATATTCCAGATGGCAATCTGGTTGCATTTGTCTTCTGCCTACAGTAGTTTAAGAATCCTTATGAACCAAAACAAGTCTCCACTGAATCTTGACAGATAAACAAGTGAATGCCAAGCACCAGTCCTCACTCTAAGCTGCTGCCAATAAAACAGAAAATCATGCTTGCGACGTAGTCCAGTGAATATCTATCCAGAAACTCAAATGTACCATTCCTCTTGATGGGGCTTGTATTGCACAATGAATTCAAGGGGTTCTGGCAGCATGAAGAAGAAATTTAGACAGTATCGCTCATATGCATCTTTATATATGAAATGAGTTACATGATTAAGCCACAGGCTGACATTAGAAAAAGTCACTATTTAAGGCAGGCATCCCAGCTAGACATTTCTCCTGTCTGTGGCAATAACAGAAGCATATTAAAAGGGCCCTGCACAGCACCATATAACACAGAGTTAGAGCTACGGTGGCTGTTCTGTATATCCATATCTTCACAGCTTTCTGGTCTGCACAGTGCTAGTTTCTGCTGTAAGAAATCTCTCTCCCTTCAACTCATCATGATCCCACCTCAGACAAATCCTCCTCACCTTCTCATGGTCTTTCCCCTTCTCTTTTTTCCATACAAAAATGCCTAAGACCCTGGCCCTCAAGTCTCCCAGTAATAGGATGATAGCCAGAAGAGCTGAAGTTTAGTGTCTCTTCTACTTCTGTCCAGTTTCCCTATTTGTCCAAGCCACCAGTGACAGAGAAACTGAGTATGACATGGGAGTCAGGTGTTAATGCACCCCTTGCTTTCACACAAACCTATGAAGAAATAAACAATACCCAGTGAAAAACACTATGGTTAACTTACTCCAGGGACCATTTCCACTTCCAGTTTTCATAGGAAGTCATACACTTTGGTCATGACAACAGTGCTGCGGAGCTCTGACCAGGCTTGGTAAAGAGGACTCCTAATGCAAAATGCAATCATGAAATCACTCGGGTTGTCTCTTTTTAGTGAACTGTCACAGGATCAGCAAAGTGACCAATCACCCTGGCTACACGCCTATATCAACGGCCGCTGGTGCGGCAGGGTCAGAGGTAGAAAACATCGCTTTGCTGTCTCTGTTACTTCTGTGGCAGAAGCAGCAGAAATGTTAAACCTCTAGGTTTCCTCTTGCTATTTTCTTCTTGTTATCCTACACACCTAATCAGCATCATGACTGCATTTCATATCTATGTCGTTTGTCACTGTCAAACAATAAATGGAGTGACTTTCACACCGGGTGCTGAAAGGTCTGAGGAGCACAGAAAAAGCCACAGAAGCAAATTGGTCAAATAAGTTAATATTTTGTACTGCTTTTCCTGGACCACAGTTCCCACCGCTAATGAAAGGGTCAAGGATTTTACCTTAAAGAAGCCAGGGATTTGCAAGGACATATTTCAAGCTTGTCAACCACCAGGCAAAGACCCTGCCGCCAACACTATCAGCAAAATCCCAGTGCTGGCAGCACAGCAGATGATGGCCTTCCACTGCGCAGAAACAGCAGGCTTCTGGAGACCCCTTTAACAAGTCAAGGATATCCACAATACAGGGATATCAGGATTTCAGCAATACAATAACCTGCCAAAATGGTTTCACAAAACCTGAATGCCCCAGTGACACAAACTCCCAAACAAAGCAACTCTACACAGCATAACCATCTTTCCTTGCTTGCTAACTTAGCTCACCTGCCTTTCAAAACACTTTCCTGCCTTCTTCCCCTCTGACTGGCAAAACTCCAAGGAAAAGCAAATCTGATTGTCCTGTGCCATCAGAGACAAAGGAAATGGCTTCATGGATTGCTTCAAAAGCGATGGCAAAACCACACAGGAGTGTTCTGCTAAGGCTACTATTTATTGTTAATTAAGCAGAGTGTGAGACCTCCTCTTCCTCAAGAAGGTGAGTGAGGAGGTGGGAGAGGAATGATGTTTTCCATCCAGTACCTCGTCTGATCACTCCAGTATGATGAAACCTGGTTCCAAAGTCCCCATATGCTTCAGAGGCCTGCAAAGCCCTGTCCAGCAGGAAAAAGGCAAAAACACCCCACCTGCAAACAGTTCTCAGATCCAGGCTCTTAGCTACCATAAGCTCTGGCCTAAGCCCCATTTCGGTGCTGGATGTTGGGAAGAGAAAATACTATGTCCAGACAAGGAAACCCAATTGGCCCCTGGCCATTGTGAGGTTTCCCCAGCTGAGATAGTGAAAGGGTTAAGCTATCATAGCTGTAGGTGGTCTGCATGCAGTATCTATAGCAAGTCTGATTCTCTGTAAATCGAGGGGACCTTACCGACAAAATTGCATTTTTTTTTTCTTTCTTCCAGGAGTGCCAGAAGAGATTTTGAAGATGGGATAAGAACTTTTGCACCATTCAAAAAATACCAAGCAGACAGCAAAATGAATTCAGAGGTGTTCTGGGAAAAGCCACACTAAACTAAAATCAAAGAGCCATGAAATCCACAGGAATTTCTCCCTGAAACTAGGGATTATAAAAAAGCTCACTAACAGATCACACCATGTATCCTAGCCAAAGCAAACCTGTCACCCACCAGAAGTTTGGTGCTTTGATCAGTTGAGCATCTCCCTCTGGATGTCAGAACTCACAGACAAAGATGTCTCTGGCCCCATAATTAAGGAAACAAACTGTAACCTTTTGTCCTTGGCTTGCTGTGCCAGTGCAGCCAGATTGCGTGCTTGCTTCAGCTTGGGCTTTAACTCCATTGAGAAACAAGCGTCCAAATCGACCTTTACTTTCCACGTTATATTTGCCCTGAGAGATCTTGTTTTTCCTCTTTGAAACTATTTCTAATTTAAAAATAGGTCTCTGCTTAATGAATTTCCTGGATTTTACCACTCTGCAGAGACTTCTCCTTTATTGAGAAAGTGGGCAAGTTCCAAACACATTTTGCTAATACATTAAGTCATCTGGCAGAAGAGCTGGTGCCCTGTGCAGCATCTTGACAGACATCAGAAACTCAGGCTTCACCAAAAGATGCTGTTTGAATTTACCTTCCCAGCAACTCCTATTATAATGCAAATCCTGACCCTGGCATGCAACATCATGTTAGAATGAATGTCCGCCCAGAGTAAATGCTGTTAAGCACAGGCAGACACTGCTTCCAACTCATGTTAATCACTAAGCTGCAAGAAAAGGCGTGTATCTCAGCTGTTACTCCCTTGCTGCAACCCTCCTCCCCCTGCCTTTAACTGCAGTCTCTAAGCAGTTATTTCCATTCAGTGGATTCACAGATCCCCAGATGCAGTGGCTAAATCTCCAGTTTGCAGGTGCACTTGTTCATTTCTGTGCAAGCAAACTTATTCACACCATAGCAAATAGTGCAAAATCTGTTCCTCTCAAAACTATCTCCTTCAAAACAGGCACTGAAGAGTAATGAAATGTAACACTGCTACCATACAAACCACTATCTTCTCACATAGATATCTTCACATCTTGCTATTTTGTGCAATCAAATTAGACCCTTTCTTCTCCAGAATGATCTTCTCATTCAAAACACCCCAATTAAAACTTGGGTTGTTTGCTCTATTCTTAACTGTGAGAATTTTGCTTCATTGGTGGGGGAAAAAAAAAGACCCCACCAACAGTTCCTTTGCTTTCAAAGATGAAAATCATGTTTCTGTGCCATGGGAGAGAGTCCTGCAGTAAATGTTGAAGCTGCATATGACATCAGTAACACCATGCAGGAAACATTCCCACAGTCCCATGACTCTACAGTTTCTCCAAAGGAAAATGGATGGAAAATGCACACGAGATACAGTACCAAAGAGAGTGATCAGAACCACTTCATCAACTTCCTCTGAGGCCAGCTATTGCAGCTCCCAACAGCAGCCAGCATTGAGCATCGTCTCAGTGACTGCCTTGTTTTGACTGAATGTTCAGACGAAGCAGCCCAGAAAGGCAGCATATCTGTGGCAGAACTAAGAAATCTCATTCCCACGTACTTCTGCATTATTTTCAATTTCTCTCCCCTACACCACTTCCTTTTCTATTTCCCACCATTAGGTTAAAACAATTCATCACACATGGAAGGAAATATATTGAAACCGTATAAAAGGTTGGCCTCAAATCCAGGTAGGGGGTGGGGGGAATACTTTATTACTGTTTCCCTGCTTATTGCAGCAATATTCTTATTAAAAATAACTCCATTACCAGGTACAAAAATTTGTGCACTAGCCATTTTTTGGTCAAGGTTTGGCCAACATTGGGGGGAGGATGAAAAAGGGGAGCACACACACACACACACACACACACAATGCTACTTTCTTTGGATTTACTCTGGCTAAACCTGTCTGCAGCCTTTGTAATACCTGCCTTAGTGGCACTGCATAAAGTGAAGCAAGACCTGTGCACTGTACAGGAGGATATGCAGCCCACTGGTAGGGTGTCAGATTAGCCATGACCCAGGGCCTGCGTACCTTGTATGGGAGGTCTCTCCCCCAACAAGGGGCTTTGGTCGCTGCTTGGTGCTGCCCTCTCCTGCTCAGATGCTTCAAACACTTTGATCATGAATCAGTGACAGGCGTGCTCTTCTGGGTCCCCAGGCAGCTCTTCCAGCTGCAGACCCTACCAGAGGCTCATAGCAGTCCATCCTCTCCCTTGCCAGATGCAAAGAGGGGGAAGGGGAGGAGGGGGGAGGGATCCCTCATATGGCAACTGTACTTACCTCCTAGAGCTTGTTTCATAACAAAATCCATGGTGATGGCTTAGGGGTGCTGCCCACCTTCACACCTCACATGCACAGAGACCAGGAATCCTTGGAGGGCAGCCTGCAAAGAGGCACAATCAAAAGAGAAATGGTGTCTCTAGGAGGAGAAAAGGCTGATGCCTGGCCTTTCTCAGCTCTCTCCCCACAGCTTTACTCCCCTTGTCTAAGTGCAGGCAAGTTTCCAACCCCACCAGCGCTGCAGACCCTGGCTTTGCAGGACAAGGCAGCCCCTTGGCACCTGGGGAGCAGAGCTGCATGCTGGCGGATGGGGGCGAGGAGAAGGAGGTAAGGAGACGTGGTGGTTCCCCCAAGCAGAGCAGGTGCCCTGGAGGAGCAGTGCAATGCTCCTCCCGGCTTCTCTCCCGCAGACGGGCAGGAAGGTGTTAAATCTTTGAACTTTCTCGTTTCCCCGCCTGCCTCGCTCCCTTTCCGTTTTCGGAGGGCTAGCTCCGGAGTGGCAGCTCCGTCGGGGACTGCCGAGGGGACATTTGAAGGTGAAGCGTTCCGCAAGTGCCCGGGAGGGCAAGTGTGGGAAGCTGGGCGACTCGGGTGCGGATGCAGCCCGGGCGGCGGGATGGAGAGCACGGATGCGGGGCAGGCTCCCCCATCCTAACCCCTCAGAAACCTCACCCAGAAAGCACCCAGCGCAATGCCAGAGAGGGCTGCACCTCCTCAGGAAGAACCGGGGTGGTTCAAGGTTGAGACCAGCCGGCCCCAAGTGCAGCTCAGCAGCCCCGCTGTGCAGGCTGCTGCCTCCCTCTGCTGGCCCGGGCTGCGGGGACCGGCGGTCTGGGCTCCGGGACAGGCTGCCACCCCCGCCCGGCACCAGCTCCGGTACCGGGTCACAGCCGTGCCGTGGGGCTGCGCGGCCCGCCAGCACCTGGGAGGACGAGGGCTTCCCCCATCCCTGCGTGCCCACACCCTGCTGCCCTTCCGCACGCCGGCGGGCACGGCACGGCCCGCCCGGCCCCGGCGCCGATACCTCGCTCGGCGGCGGGTGCGGTGCTGAGCTGAGCTGAGCTGAGCTGTGCTGGGCCGGCGGCAGGTAGGTGGGTGCGGCGGCTCCGCTCCGCTCCGCTCCTAGAGGCTCCGGCCGGCGCCTGTGTGCCTGAGGGCTGCCGGGGAAGTTGCGGGCTCGGGGTGGGGGAGAGACAATGAGTCCAGAGCTTCTCCCTACTTTTCCCCCGCGCCCCTCTTTTTATCACAGGATTTCCGGACCATCCCACCGACACGGTCCCTCCTTCCTCCTCCCCTAGTTGCGGGAGCTGGGCTTTCTCCCTCCCCCTGCCTCCGGCTCCCCCGCCCCTTCCCTGCACCGCCCTCGCACCTCGATGCTCGCCGCGGAGGAGGCCCCCAGCGCTTCCCAACCCCTCGGAGGGGTGCGTGTATTTGCATGCATGTCCACCAGCCCATCCCCGGCTGTCTGCGGCAGCCAGGTGTCCTCGCGCTTTGCCGTGGGGGAAGGAGGGGAGGTTGTCAGCCCGTTGTTGCATTTTGCGTCGCTTCCTTGCATCTCCTCGGCAGTCAGTGTGTGTGTGCCAGGGGAAACCTGCAAATACGGCTTCCTGCAAAAGGGGGAGGGTGGGAGAGCGATCCGCGTCCTCTGTTCCAGGTCCTTCCCGGACATCCCCTCTCACCCCCTAGGTCCTGAAAGGAGTTGGAGAGGCAAGGAAGAAGACAGGGAGGGAGCAGAGCCTTCTCCTCCCTCCTCCTTCGCCTCGGATTTTGCTGTGGCCAGAGAAGGATCGCCGGCTGCTCGGCTCCGCTCTCTCGCTATCCAGCCGTGTTTGCAGCGCAGGAGGCGGGGGGAGGCGGCGGGGGGGAAGTCCCCTCCCTGCGGTTGATGGGTGAAGGGCGCGAGTGAGAGATCCGTTGTCCAGCCGGAGTTCGGGACGGCATCTGAAGGTGAGGAAAAAGGAGCTGCGTGCGGTGCGAGCGCTACGTGGAGAAGCAGGGCAATACCCCCTCACGGCACCGGCACCCACCTTTGGGGATGCCGGCAGCCGGCTTGAAGCTGGGTGGGGAAGGGACGAGCTCTGCTGCTGATCCGCCCTTCTGTCGCCACCAGGAGAGGTGGGACAGCAGCCCCCAAAGCAATCGATATGGGCCTAAAAGGTGTGGGGGGAGGAGCGCCGATGGTGCTGGCAGAAGTGTGAGCCCGGGGGTGGGGGAGCAGCGGGGCCGGCATCCTAGGGAGGCGCCGGCACGGCCCGTTGGGCGACCTCGTTTGAAGGTCAGGGAGGGCGCCGGGGCCGCACCTGGCACCGCAGGGAAAGGCATGCAGGTCCAGCAGGCACGGCAGGCAAACCAGTCCCTCTCGGGGCAGCGATGCTGGCCGCCACAGCTCTGCAGCCTGCAAGTCTCTCAGGTGCCAGCTGCAGATGCGGGAGGGCATGGTTCTATGCTCAGGACAGTGTTCACCCACCTGGGTCTGACTCGGTGCCCCATGCCTGTCAGTGTTTAACAGACAGTTGAGCAATGCTCTTAACAACATCCTTTAACTGATGGTCAGCCCTAAGTGCTCAGGCAGTTGGACTAGATGATCATTGTATGTCCCATCCACTGAAATATTCCATTTCATTCTATTCCACTCAAAGAGCTCTCAGAAAGCCACTTTTCTGACAGACACTAGTATCAGCCTAGGAAGCTCAGCTGGGTGGGCGTGTGCTGCACTTTTACTAACAAATTTCAGAAGGGAAAAAATAATACCAAGCAGGGGTGGGGAACCCTCTTGTTTTGAGCCTTAACTCACCCCCAGGATTTCCAATCCAAAGGGCATACTGGTACATTTTTGATCCTCTCTTTTCCATACACACAGTAGCAGAGGCTCAGCACAGATGGCTGTGCCCAAGAAAGGAACCTGCGAGCCTGCTGGAGTTGTATGCCCAGGTTTCTTGTGCAATTAATACAGTATTGCCAGGTCTGCGTTGCCTCCCTAAGTGCCCATATAATTTTGAGCAGGGCTTATAGTTTGGGTCTGTCATACAACACCTCGCATTCCTCCTTCATCATGTGATTGCTCTTGGACAGGAGGACAGTGTGCCTGCCTGACACTCCAGGTGCACACCTTGGTTTTATATCCTGGAATCTGGGAAGGAACCTGGCACCTCAAACAAAAGGATCAGAGAAGTGTGGGCTAATAGTTAAAACATCTAATTGCCTAAAAACAGGTTTCTCCTCCCTGCTTCAGGGATCCTGGAGCATGCTATGTCAAGGAACTCCTGTAGCAGACAAGGGTCAGCACAGCCAAGTGGAGTTGCTGAGAACTGTCATCTTTTCTGTCCATAGGCTTCTTACAAGCTTTGCAATGGCAAATGTCTTCCCTTGTGTGCAAAGTATAAAGTGATGTCTTCCACAGGGGCTTTCACAAGCCAGGCAAAACATGTTTATAGGCACATGAAGGAAGAAGACCCTAAGAGGTCTTTGTGTTTCTCATTGACCTGTTTAGAGCTGCTGGTCTGTCCACAGAACCAGATGACTCTCCAAAGGTTGTGTACCCATGGTTCTGTCCCCAGACTACTCCCACTTTTTCCACATTATACAGCTGCCACAGAAAATCAAGACACATGAGACAGTGAAACATCACCCCAACACCCACTACTTCAGAGCTCCCTCTTCTTCAGGACAACAAGGCACAGGCTCACCAAACCATAAACCCCACTGAAATACTCCTAGTCCCAGCTTCAGCATCTATTCCCTACCCCAAGTGTCAGCTTCCAGGCAACTCCCACAGGATGTACTCTCAAGATGACAACCCAAATGCTTGTAAGCCTGATTTGGGTACCTCCTATCCAGGTGGTATGCTGACCTATCAGTCAGGAAAGATCCCACCAGTACCCTCCTCACCACACAGCATTCAAGCACAGAGGCAAGAAAGGACATGGTCAAAAGGAGGTGATGTAGTCTATAGATCTGTGTCTAATAATCATAGAATCATAGAATCATAGAATGGTTTGGGTTGGAAGGGACCTTAAAGATCACCCTGCCACAGGCAGGGACACCTTCCACTAGACCAGGTTGCTCAAAGCCCCATCCAACCTGGCCTTGAACACTTGCAGGGATGGGGCACCCACAGCTTCTCTGGGCAACCCGTTCCAGTGCCTCACCACCCTCATAGTGAAGAATTTCTTCCTTATAATTAATCTAAATCTACCCTTTTCCAGTTTAAAGCCATTGTCCTTGTCCTATCACTACATGTCTTTATTAAAAGTCTCTCTAACAGCTTTCTTATAGCCCCCCCACCTCCCTACCCTGGAAAGGCCACAATGAGGTCTCCCCAGAGCCTTCTTTTTTCCAGGCTGAACAACCCCAACTCTCTCAGCCTGCCTTCATAGAAGAGGTGTTCCAGCCCCCTGATCATCTTCGTGGCCCTCCTCTGGACTAGCTCCAACAGGTCCATGTTTTTCATGTACCAGGGGACAGAAAGCTGAACACAGTACCCAGGTGGGGTCTCACAAGAATGGGGTAGGGGGGGAGAATCACCTCCCTTGACCTGCTGGTCACGCTTCTTTTGATGCAGCCCAGGATATGGTTGGCTTTCTGGTTTGCAAGTGCACATTGCCAAGTCATGTTGAGCTTCTCGTCAACCAACACCCCCAAGTCCTTCTCCTCAGGGTTGCTCTCAATCCATTCTCTGCCCAGCCTGTATCTGTGCTTGGGATTGCCCTGGCCCATGTGCATGACCTTGCACTGAGCCTTGTTGAACTTCATGACGGCCTACCTCTCAAGCCCGTCAAGGTCCCTCTGGATGGCATTCCTTCCCTCCAGCATGTCAACTGCACCACACAGCTTGGTGTCATTGTCAAACTTGCTGAGGGTGCACTCAATCCCACTGTCCACATTGCGACAAAGATGTTAAACAGTGCCAGTCCAAACACTGACCCCTGAGGAATGCCACTCTTCACTGGTCTCCACTTGGACATCAAGCCATTGACCACAGCTCTTTGAGTGCCACCATCCAGCCAATTCCTTATGCACTGAGTGGTCTATCCATCAAATCCATGCCTCCACAATTTAGAGACAAGGATGTCATGCAGGCTAGTGTCAAATGCTTTGCCCAAGTCCAGGTAGATGACATCAGTTGCTCTTCCCTTATCCACCAACACTGTAACCCCATCATAGAAGGCCACCAACTTTGTGAGGCACAATTTGCCCTTAGTGAAGCCATGTTGGCTGTCACCAGTCGCGTCTTTATTTTCCATGTGTCTTAGCATAGTGTCCAGGAGGATCTGCTCCATGATCTTGCCAGACACAGAGGTGAGATTTACTGACCTATAGTTCCCCAGGTCTTCTTTCTTTCCCTTTTTAAAAAAATGGGGTTATGTTTCCCGTTTTCCAGTCAGAGGGGACTTCACTAGACTGCCATGACTTCTCAAATATGATGGATAGTGGCTTAGCAACTTCATCCCCCAGTACTCTCAGGTTCCATGGATGCATCTCATCAGGTACCATGGACTTGTACACCTTCAGGTTCCTTAGATGGTCTTGAACCTGATTTTCTCCTACAGTGGGCAGTTCTTTATTCTCCCAGTCCCTGCCTTTGCCTTCTGTGACTTGGGCAGTGTGGCTTGAGCACTTGCTGGTGAAGACCGAGGCAAAAAAACTGGTGAGTACCTCAGCCTTCTCCATATCATGGGTAACCAGGTCTCCCATTTCCTTCTGGAGAGGGCCCACATTTTCCCTAGTCTTCTTTTTATCACTGACATACCTATAGAAGCTTTTCCTGTTGCCCTTGATGTCCCTGGCCAGATTTAATTCTCTCAGGGCTTTAGCCTACCTGACTTGATCCCTGGCTGCTTGGACAATTTCTCTGTATTCATCCCAGGCTACCTGTCCTTGCTCTGGAAGCCTCTGTAGGCTTACTTTTTGTGCTTGAGTTTGTCCAGGAGCTCCTTGTTCATACACACAGGCCTCCTGGTGTTTTTGCCTGACTTCCTCTTTGTTGGTTTGCTTTGATACATTGCTCCTGAGATTGGAGGAGGTGATCCTTGAATATTAACCAGCTTTTTTGGGCCCCTCTTCTCTCCAGTGCTTTATCCCATGGTACTCTACCAAGCGGATCCCTGGAGAGGCCAAAGTCTGCTCTTCCAGGCTGGAAATCCAGGATAGTGACCTTGCTGTGCACACTCCTCGGTGCCCTAAGGATCTTGAACTCCACCATTTCATGGTCACTGCAGCCAAAGCTGCCCTTGACCTTCACATTGCCCACCAGCACCACTATCATGTCACCTACCCCTGCCCTCCCTTTAATCCTGACCCATAAGCTCTCGGTCAGCTCGTCACCCATTGCCAGGCAGAGCTCCATGCACTCCAGCTGGTCATTGACATAGAGGGTGATGCCCTCGCCTTATCTCCCCTGGCTGTCCTTCCTAAACTGTATCCTTCCATTCCAACACTTCAGTCATAGGAGCCATCCCACCACATCTCCAGGACTGTAAGATCATAGCCCTACAGGCGTGCACACATCTCTAATGCCTCTTGTTTATTCCCCATGCTACATGCATTTGCATAGAAGCATTTAAGTTGGGCCCCTGATAAAACTGACTTACTGGCTGGAGTGGCTGGAATTCCTTTGTGCTGCTCTTCAGGGACTCTCCTGCTGACCTGTGATCCTTCTCTGGGCTCTGGGCATCTATTGCTGGCACTGGCATCAAACTGGTAGGAGTGGGGTGGATTGAGGTTCCCCTCCCCCAGCAACTTTAGTTTGAAGACCTCTTCACCAGCTTCACAAGCCTATGGCCAAAGAGGTTCTTCGCCTTCTCTGACAGATGGACCCCATCAGCCCCTAATAGATCAGGTTTCTCAAAGTGCATCCCATGGTCTAAGTAGCCAAACCCTTGGCTGTGGCACCAGTCCTGTAACCATTTGTTGATTCACCAGATTCTTCTGGCCCTTTCAAATCCCTTGCCTTTGGCTGGGAGGATTGATGAAAAACTACTGCACTCCACAGTCTCTTACTGCTGCTCCCAG
Source organism: Pelecanus crispus (assembly GCF_030463565.1). Taxonomy (NCBI): domain Eukaryota; kingdom Metazoa; phylum Chordata; class Aves; order Pelecaniformes; family Pelecanidae; genus Pelecanus; species Pelecanus crispus. Next base: position 57,386,505 of record NC_134676.1, read on the forward strand.
GGCTCTGTAATCCTTCTTGATACTTCTCAGACTGCTCCTGGCTCTATCACTGGTGCCCACATGAAACAACAGCAGCGGATCATAGTCAGTGCACTGTACGAGGCTTGGTAATCTCTGGCTGACATCCCTGATATGAGACCCTGGTAAGCAGCACACCTCTCTAGAGAGTGCATCAGGTCAGCAAATGAGTGCCTCCGTACCTCTCAGAAGAGAGTCACCTACTACTATCACTCATCACCTTTTCTTAGTTGTGGTGGTTGTTATATGGGGAGCAGATTGGGCTGCCTTACTTGGGTCCATCATCTCTCCTGGTGTGATGGGTCTTTCTTCTTCAGTACGCAGAGCGGTGAAGCAGTACTGCAAGGGCACCTCAGGCTTTAGGGGAAGTCTCTTCCTCCTGCTGGTCCTTTCCGTCGCAACCATCCATTCTTCTGCGTTATTGGCCCCGCTCCCTTCTGTGCATGCCGGTGGGGGAGTTTCTGGCTGTTTGGCCATAGGCTGTGGGTCCACTGCAGACTGCGCTTGGAACCAGCTAACTCCTTCTCAGCCTCCCTGATGTTACATACCATTATCACTGCCTCCTGCAGCTCAGCCATCTGCTGCAGAAGGTCATCCAGCTCGGCACAACTTTTGCAGGCAAATCTGCCATCTGCCATCTGCCTCTGCCCCTGGAGAAAGGTCTAGGCACTTCCTGCAGCCTGAGGTCTGCACTGCAGCCTGTCCCTTCAGCAGCTTTGTCTGGGTGGAGGCATCAGCCACCGCTGGGGTAGGTGGTGCAGACCCCCCAACCAGAGCTGCAGCCTTTGCTCTTAGATGAGTGCCCACCACTGTGCCTTGAGGGTCAGGCAGGATGAGTGCCTTTGACCTGTGCGGATGGTCACAGAACAGTGCCTGGTTGCTGGGTTATGTGTACTTCAATCTCCCACTTGGCCAGTAGAATGTCCCTCCTTTGAAGAGGTGTCTTCCCTGCATACCCTCCCACATGAACTGCCACACAAACTGCCGTGCCATGCCCTGGCTGCCATGCCATGCTCTGTTCGCCTGTCCTGTTGCAGTGCTCCTGGTTGCAGCGCTCCCTGGGACTGCCTTTTTTGGGAACAGGGGGTGGCTGCCGTTATGCCTGGCCCCATCCACACCTCATCAGCTGCTCTCGTGAGCACTTCCTGGTGGGCCTCTGGGCTTTCCCTGGCTCAGGAAACCTTCCTGTATGCTACAATCCCCTGCTTTGCTGCAGAACACACCTGTACCAGAGCTGATTGCCTCTGTGAGTCTCTGGTCTCAGAAAGGCTTCTGGAGAAAGCTTTTACCTCAGAAATTAAACAGAGGGGTTCTGAGACAACTTTTCCTCAATTTGCTGAGAAACCCAGCTGGACAGATGGACTCATAGGGATCTGTTATGTGATTTACCTAAAATACACGACTTCAAGAGAAGTAACAGCTTGCCCAGCCACGGCAGTGTTATGAGCAATGCCCCATGGATCTTCTTTCTGATGGCATATAACAATAGATTATGTCCAGAATACTTTATGAGTATGATTCTGGCAGTAATGCAATTTAATAGTGTCTTTACTGGACAGCAACAAATCTTAGAAATAGCAATGTTTTCTCATCAGGGCAAGGGATACAGATTGGTACCTGTATCTGGGATCTGTCCCAGCACCATGGACAGAGGACAACTGCCTCACACACCGAGGCTACCGCTGATGCCTCCAAAACTTTCCCAAAATACCACAAGCCAGTTCTTAGTCTGGTTTTCACTGTGTGACTGAGACATACCTGCTCCTGATTGTGGGAACAGGCTTAATCTTCCTCTGCAGGACCAGAACAATAGGAATCCACTCTGTGGCCTTGCTTGGTGCAGGTGAAGAGTACAGAAAACTCAGAGCAAAGGTCTCCTCCATGGAGCTTTGACAATGGAACTCAGACTCCTTGGTCATCCATTGGGAATCTGTGCATTTACTGATGTCTGTGTAAGAAGGTGGAATAAGACAATAACTGGGTTTGGTCACATTTTCTATAGAAAAATGAATATTCAGGTCTCCAGAAACAAGGAAAAGAGTCTGTTTCCAGAAAAAAAAAAAAAAAAAAAAAATGTGTCAAGATGTTTCATTTCAACATCTTTAAATGCAATATTTGATTATCCAATTCCATATGGTGTTTGACTGCTAAACTGAAATCAATGGCATGTAAAATGATGCTAATAAGAAAGCTCACAAACTAAGTAAGAAGGTTACAGGAAATACTTAAGCAGCTGCCCAAAATGAACCTACTTTTTTTCTTCCCCCTTTTTTTCCTTTGCCACCTTATTATTAACTCACACTGATGTAATTGCAGCACTATTCAGTGCACTGCAGACAGAACCTGGACAGCAGCAAGATGATTAGCCTTTAATCAGTACAGCTACTGAGACAGAGAAGTCAGACCCTTTTTAAGGGTAGTTTGTGGACAGCAGTTGCAGTCCCTCCAGTGGTTTAGTTCACTGAACACAAACCTACTGCATGTTTCTGCTTGCTCTTCAGCTGTCAATTCTCACTGTCAAAACATTTCAAAATTCAAGCATTTTTATCTCTTCAAAAGTATTGCTGTGTTTATTGTTTTTCCACTCAATTTATAGCCAGTTTTGAGTAAGTTCTTTATTTTCCAACCAAATAATAATAATAAAAAAGATACTCTTTTAAAGAAGTGGGTGTTTCCCTTAAGTCAAAACTATGAAAGTACTTTTCAACCATTTCTGCTAGCTCTGAAGAAAAAGTCACTTCACATTTCTTAAATTTCTTTCTCACCTTTCTAGATGAGCATTTGCTGCAGCTACCACAAGACCAGGTTTTAGCTGCCTGCACTTATAAAACCTGAAACAAACATGTATTGGTTGCCCTGTCTCCATGACATGCAGCCACAGGCATGCATAATACATTTTGGGGTTTGTGAGCACAGGTGTCTAAGCCTGGTTTATGAACAAGCCCCTTGGTAGCCTGCCATTTACAGCTTCTAGCTCCTAAGCTGGCGGTTTCTTGTTTGTACTCTTCCTTTATTACTCCCCTTGTCCCTGTAGCTCCATCTCTTTCTCTGCTTCCTGTTCTCCAAATAAGCTCTTGCCTTGCAGACAGATTAAGAGTGCCATCTCAGCAGGGCTCTGATTCCTGCAGATAGGCATGATGGGGTAAATATCCTGTAGCTCTTATCTCCAGGATTTACTGCTCTACATTATAATGCTTCTTTGGCAGACAGAAGTTTTCCACAAAGCTGAGAATCCATCTTTATCACTCAGGGGATCAAATTGTTTTGTCTCTACCCAAAGCATATTATGCTTTTGTTGTAAGATTACTATTTCAAGTCTTTTGACAGGAATTTTTCCATCAGTAAATAAAAGTCATCCAAATCAATGCATTCTATGGAAATGTGTCAGTTTATGCAGAAGTTTAAAGGCAAACAAGCTAAAGAATTTTTTTTTTTACTTTTTTATATTTGATGCTGTTGAGATATTCTTCTTTGATATGGCAAAAATGCTGCTCTTTAGCAATGACTATATCATTTTACTTTGACTCTTTTCTAGCAATACACATCTGTATCAAAACTAAACACATAACCACATCAGAGTATCTCTTTTTCAGATTTTCCATGTCGAGGGGGGGAAGTCACATTTTTCCTCTTTGTTGCAATTTAGAGTGGAAGCAAGATTCAAAATGTTAAACATACTTTAGAAGATAATTTACATTTTTCCAACTAGTTCTGTGCCTCGCCTTCTTTTATTACTCTGCTTCTTGGCAAAGAAAAGGAACAGAGGGAAACAGCATACTCAGCTGAGATGTTAGCTTGGTATCAAATGCTGTAGCCTGTAGTTCTTTTCCTGCATAAAAAAAGTAGTCCCAAGTTCTGAACTCAGCTTGAAAGGGAGCTATTAACCTCAGTAGGCATAATTTCCCAGCCATAACAAGAAGCTTAGTTGTTTATTATTTTTAACTTTTCATCAGGCATGAAGTGAATGTGTGCATATCTCTTTAGATACTTCAGATACTTGTAGAGCAATTACTCTTAGGTGTGATCTGTGATGCTGACAAATTAAGCTGTTACAATATTATGCTGTTTACATTCAGATGTCTCCAAAGAGACCATAATAGCTAGATACAATCCAACAGCTTAGGAATCCTCTTACTTTCTTATTTCAGTCTTGAACTTCCTCTCCATCACCTCACTTTGATTATCAACCTAAGCATGTGACAAAGTAATTTTCTAGGTAGAGAATATTTGCTGAATCAGGATAAGCAAAATAGCAGTACCTCAAAATAACAAGTCTATGTAATCCACAAAATAAAGACATACATTTCACCTTAGAATGAGGGGTTTTTTTCCCCTCAGTGGAACTAAGGACATCCACTACCACCCCTCTTCCTGCTTCATCCTTGTCTTGCCAGTTGATCATATATGTCATAGTCCCTATAATGGGTTTTTTTCACCTTCTGATGTTTTTTAAGACTTCCTCTCTTCAGTAAGTGCCACACCCTCCTGACAATACTGTAAGATTGCATTTCATAGAATCATAGAATCATTTAGGTTGGAAAAGACCTTTAAGATCATCCAGTCCAACCACTAACCTAACACTACCAAGTCCACCACTAAACCAGTTAAGGGTAGAGTAATAATTTCATGTTTCCTGGCTTGGTGGCTGGATTATTTTTTAATGGAAGTAAAAACTAGGAATCATTAAGGTTGGAAAGGATCTCTAAGATCATCACTCCAGCCATCAACCCAACACCACCATGCCCACTAAACCATGTCCGAAAATGCCACATCTACCCATTTTTTGGACACTTCTTCCAGGGATGGTGACTCCGCCACCTCTCTGGGCAGCCTGTTCCAACGCTTGACTCTCTATTGCTTTGAAGGTATCCACATGTATGCAAATCAATGCAAGTGGAGCTAAAGTGTTGTATCTATTCTTGATTCTTCTCTTACTAGCATTTTTTCACGCCACATCTATTAGGCCTATAATAATATCCCACTGCCTTCTTGGGTTATAGCAAATAGTAAGTCAGACCCCAGGGATTTATTCTGATCCTGTAATAACTTTTATAGCTAAAATTGATAAAAAAAAAGAGCTAAACTTTTTACTCTTTCCACTTCCACATCCTCCCCATGCCCCGTGCATGCAAGTGAATCCCTTAGCAAAAAGGAAAAAAGTTAGCTATGTTATACAGTGTTAGTGTCTGTGGAACACATCAGCTGTGACCCTATTAAACAGTCACAAAATGGATGGCTGACTACTGGCCAGCAGAAATGAGACTTCAGTAGCCATAAAAAAAGTTCTTAAATCTAAATGAGATGAGTATTAGACAAGAACAGCCAAAACACAGATTTCAATTTAAGCTAAGGTGCTAGAGAAGGTTTGACTTAAAACACCTCCTTAACCTACAATGAAATAACTGGATTTAAGCAGATACTTCCATTAGTCACATGTGTAGGTGCTTTGCTGAATCCAGATTAGCTTCTCTAAGCCTGAACATCTCAAATGATGAGTTTCCTTCAATACAAATCATATGATTTGGAAATATGATCTGTCAATTTAACTCTTACACAGGCCCTTCCTGTATGATCAGTTTTTGCTAAAATTAGTTACAGAGTAAATGAGAAAACAGACTGCGTTTACTGAATCTTCAGGAGAAGCAGATGTAAAGAGGAAAGTGTTAGGTGTTGAGAGTCAAAGCATTTCAGTATTGAATAACTTGAATGCTTAATCATTAATGTGCCTGAATCTCTGTGAAATACAACCATTGTTCCATATGCTTGTCTGCCTTTTAATTCCACATTGCTTGCCACTAATTAGTTACGTGCCGTTTCTCATCTAATCCCCTTTTGTAAAATTTAATCTTCAAATGATAGCATTTATCAAACACACAAAGCCAGCTGATGCACATCAAGCAAAGCAGATAATTATTCTTGCAGATAAAAATGAATGCCTCTCTGCAAGCTCCCCCTTGCCGCACCAGTTACAGTTTAGCAGAGTGAGGTCATTTACCCACTTTCTGAAACTAACTAGCATGCAGGGGCAGGGCAGGGAAAGCTGAGTTGAAGAGGCCTGGTCAATGTTGAATTCATGTTTGGCCCATATAGGACTGAGAAATGTGTGTTCAAAGCAGAAAATTTTGGTTTCCTATTCCATTTGTGTTATTTCTCATCTGGGTTTCCAAGCTGCCTGGGAAGGATGGCAAATTCCCTGCTGAGGCTTCCTCTACAAATTGTTGTTTGTTTCACTCCCACTCAGTCTGCACCACAATTATACTTTGGACTAAACCACTCACTTTGGAGACTTTCCTGCTTCAGTATCACGGTAGAATAGTGATAAACATCCAAATAATGGGTTAGGACTCAGTAGTTAAAGCACACACTTAAGAAACCTGCCTGAAAAACAGCTGTGGCTTGATTCAGACCCCAAAAGAGTAAGAAGGAATCCAAGTTTTTAAGGTGGAAATAAGACTTAACACAACTCAACTGTGCATTCATTTGGTATCGACTATCTGCTCCATAATTTTTTAATCCATCAGTAAGGTTCAACCTCACATAACACAGGAGTAAAGGTCTCAAATTATGAGTTTTGATGAATTTCATGGAAATTGTTGGCTTGGTAGAGAGGGAGAGTTAAATTTATTAAGTCTTCATGAGGGCAAAAGTGTTATAAAACTCCCTACTAGGAAATAGACAATCTACTCAGGAGAATATTTAAGGAATTCACATTAAATTAGCTTAGTAGTGTGTTGGTTTTGTTTTCCCCTTCAATTTGAACTGGTGAGGGTCTCAACTGAATCCATCTTTTCCACACTCCACTTTTTACTTGCAGCTTCCTCTGTCACAAAATTACTTTAATAACCTAACTTTAAATGAATGTCTGCCCACTTCTGCTCCACACCATGTAACACTGCACTGACACTAGAGAATTAAATAAGAACTAGAAATTGCACTTTGAGAGGCTCTGCATGGATTTCAAATTGCCCCACTCATCTACTGAAAATCATTGAACATGTATTTCTTTCACTGCTGATAAGGACATGGCCCATGAAGCCCCCCTTGCTACATGGAGAGAAAAGGTGAGGAAAACAAGAAAGGCATCAGCTTTCTGCAGGAGCAGAATTTAAATATAACTTTCCAGGAATGAATGTAGAGTAAACTCTTACTCCTAATATGAACCAACAGCTCTAGTATTAACATTGCATGATACCACAGTTATGAATATCTGAAGTTCATCAGCAAAGTCAAATGGAAGAAGTGTTATGATAGTTACTAAAGGAGGCCATGAAAGGAAGTTTGACCCATGAGAACCATGGTAGTGTATCCAGAGGAAAATCTATCCCAACCCACCTTAGTGAGAGAGGCAGGAACAACACCAAAGGCAGGCCTCCAAGCACAAGACCAGGTTTCTCTGGAAGTGCCCTTTCGATTCCAAACGATGTGATTTTCAATGTCCTAGCTCTAGACAAGGTAGCAGTTCCATAGCATGCCCTTAGGAGTTTGTTTACACAGAGCAGATACCAAAATACTGATTATGCATGGATAGAGTCATCTTCATGAACAGAGGCCTCAAGGAAGAAGTGGGATTCCACTGCCTATATAAGGCCAGACCAGACCCAGCCACTGGATTTTAACTTGCATCCCAAGGGAACTTTTGTCTAGGTTAAATGATGTTCATTCATTGGGTAGCACAACTGATGTGGCTAAGACATGTCTTGCTGTCAACTTGGATGCATGTGGATACCCAGGGAAGACCCCTGGTCCTAAGGAGATGATCACACTTCCTGGGACCATGCAGAGCAGGATGGTAAGAAAGTCAATATTTGCTAAAGTAGATAGTGGTGGGGTGGGTTAATTTGCAGATCATAACTAGTTCCTTCTCAGGTACCTTCATCTTTACGGAAGCTTGGAATTTTTTTAGTCAAAAGAATAAAAAGCATTTTCTGTGCTATCAATGTCTTATAAAGTGAGGAGGTTGGCAAATTCACAGGTAGGTAGATATGTTCTCTTTACTCTGCTGGGTATTTACTTCCTTCCCTGGGCCACAGATCAAGTTATAAATGTACACACATCCCAATAACAGTAAGACAGTCTTCAGGGGAAGAAAGGCTTGGGGAGCTTTCATGGAGAATGACTCTTCTATGATGATGAGTACTTGTAATAGGGTGTACAGGTATACAGGGAAAATCTTGCCACATTTTTGTCAGATCCTGCCACATTCTTTTGATCCTTGTCTGTAAAATTATACCACATCAGGTAACCTAGCTCCCGACATCTGACCTCATAGCACATCTTGAAGACTGCAGGTCTCTGTCCCTGAGAATCTTCCAACATCCTGTGTTTGTGGAGGTGAAAAAGGTTGAGGTTCTGAAAAAATTTCTGGCTTCAGTGATGGAGTACTGGAAATTACTGGCTAAGTCAGTTGATGCCAGTGGGCCCAAATGAGATCTCAGAGACATTATAATGGAGTGGAGTGGGAAATCGGTCAACCATACTGAAAAGTGCAGTGCCTTGGGCTCAGTATTGTGCCACCACAAACCAAGTATTCTGTGCTCTCCAATGTCTGATTTTACTGTAACTTCCCCAATTCACTCTTATCAGCTCTCTGCAGGCCTAGTAAGGGAGGAAAAGCAACAAACAGGTACAAAGGTTACAGTTACAGGGAATACTACCCTACAGGACTATTTCCACAGTCTTGCTAGGTCTGTTTTTATGACCAGTTTGCATGCCCTACTATGCACTCATTCAGAGGGAGTCCATATTTCCTCAGAAACTGACCCCCTTCTCTGTACAAGGTTTTGCCACTGGAGAAGCTGAAGCCATACTGAAAAAACATAGCTAGTTTCTTCATGCTCCTCTTCTGGCTTTATTTTCTCTGCATGCTGATATGGGAGAAATTTATCCACGTTAAGTTCTGAAGGAGAGAGACTCTGTTTCTGATGGGCCTCATGAAAATGCCTTGATATAAGTGCTAGAAGAGAAGCAGCTGCTTTCACTCTCAGAAAACTCCTTGACTAGGAAAAGTTGCTTTTTGCTAATTCTGGGAATCTTTTTGTGAGTCTGTATTCAGCAAGGACTTGCTGTGCAGCAGAGTGGCTTCAAGTGTGTGGCACGTGCATATCATTGCGAGCCCATTCAATGTCCTGTGAAATACAAGCTGAGGTGTTATGAATGTGGGCTCTTTTTTGCCAGAGGAACAGTGTTTTGTTTCCAGTAGGAACAGTGCCAGGATGGAGGGGATACAAAACTCAGCTACAGCCAGGAATCCCAGCTGCACATCCTCACTCTGTGATAAGCAGGCAGTGCATTCCTTATGACTGATAGCTGTTCCCTTTGAATATGGGTGGCCTATTCCCCCACACAGAAAACAGAACAAGGAAAACAGAGTCAGGGATAAAAACTAATTGGTACTAGGGTGGAAATGAAGAGAAACCCCACCTTTAAATTTGAGAGCTGATGAAGGAGGTTTTCCTGAGGTGTTCCACATTGCAGTCCACAGAAATTTTGACTCCTTGCAGTGTTTGTATGGTCATTGCTTCCAGCCACTCTGAAGTCCTTGCTCTCATTAGAGAATCACAGAAGGATTTAGGTTGGAAGGGGCCTCTTGACATCATCTAGTCCAAGCCACTTGCTCAAGTGGGATCACCTAGACTAAGTTACCCAGGACTATATGCAGTCAGATTTTGAATACCTCCACAGATGGAGACTCCACAACCTCTCTGGGCAACTGGTTCCAATGTTTAACCATCACCATGGTAAAAAAGTGTTTTCTTGTGTTGAGGTGGGATTTCAAGTTTTAAGTTGTGACTACTGCTTCTTGTCCCATCACTGGGTACCACTTAGAACCACCTGCCTCCCTCTTCTTTATTCCTTCTCATCAGGTATTTATACAAATTGATAAGATCCCCCTAAGCTTTGTCTGAAGAGGCTGAACTCTCTCAGCTGCTCTGCATATGCTCCACTCCTTTAATCATCTTTATGACCCTTTGCTGGGTTTGCTCTAGTAAGATGATGTACTTTCTTGTACTGGGGAGCCCAGCACTGGACCCAGCACTCCAGATGCGGTCTGACCAGTGCTGAGCAGAGAGGAAGCGTCACCTCACTCAGCAGGCCGGTAGCACTCTTTCTAATACAGCTCAGAATGCTGTTGACTTTCTTTGCTGCAAGGGCAGATTGCTGGCTCATGGTTAGCTTGCAGTCCACCAAGACCCCAGGGTCCTTCTCTGCCAAGCTGTGTTCCAGCTGGTTGGCCCCCAATGCTTACTGGTGCCTGTTGTTAGTGACTTTTCAGATGCAGGACTTCACACTTCCCTTTGTTGAACTTCATGAGGTTCATCTCTGCCCACTTCTGCAGACTGCTGAGGTCATCAACCAGCTGCCATGGAACCCTCCTCTCTCTAGGGCCATATCTTTTAGAGTTCTTCCAAGCAGATCTTTGAAGACATTAAAGTGTGATGTCCTGAAGTCCAGGTTTGTGGTTCTGCTTTTTACCCTGTTCCCTCCTTCCAGGATCTTTCACTATCTCATGGCCACTGTAGCCAAGGCTGCCCCTGACTTTCACATCTTTGACTAGCCCCTATTCATGGGCGCATATCCAAATGGCAGAGTCTACCTTTAAGAATATATTTTTGCAGGATCCATGGAGCCAGCATGTGTTGACTGTGCCATTTTGCACTTAAGCCCTGCTCAGAGAGCTACTGGAGGATTTTCTGAAGGGAATGTAGATCCAGTGGAGGCATTTTCAGACAGAGTAATGTATGCACCAGAGGAAGAAAAGTCCAAAGGTACAAAAAAAAGGGGAGGTGGCAGTCTGGCATTGTCACAATGACACCCAGAGTGTAATCAATGGAGAAAGAGGAATCCAAGGTGCCCACTGCACCCACTGTTGCATGTGAAAATGCATGTGTGGCTAAACTGCCACTGGACTGGACCACAGTTTGGGTACTAGAGAAATATGTGATTTGACCAAGAGGACAAAGGAGCTTGGGGAAACAGAATAACCTTTTTTTCCATTTAAGCCCTTTGCACATCCTGCCCATGGGGACTGAGTCAGGCTGTTGTGAAGCACTTATTACCAATGACTGCAGTGGGGCACCCACACCTGGTGTTCTTCCACAGTCCCCAATCTTTGCCCTTAGGTGCATCACCATTTCCTCGCTAGTCCATGCAATCACATGTGCTGCTTTGTTTGGCTAGTCTTTAAAAGCTCAGTGTCTCTAGGAAGCTTTACATTGCCTAGACATGTAAACATGACAAATGTTTCATGTGTGTCAATCAGAAGTCCAACTGACTCTGCTTCAGTCTGTGGGCCACTTCAAGATTCACTGCAACACTAATGACCATGCTCCATCGTTGTAAATTCAGCAAGAGGAATAGGAGGGATTTATTTCCCTTCTCTTTCCTCCACAACTAACTTTCCATCACATCAAACAGTCATGGCCTTCCAGCATGCTTAGAAGTCAAGATGCCATCATTCCTTAATCTCCAGAGGACCTTTGCTTTCAGTCTTGCTTTGTAGACACCAAGGTATCTGGTTTCCAGTCTGCATGAAGAGCAGATGATATTGACTAGTGGAGACTGTCTGAGTTCCTTGCCTGGCTCTGCTAAACAAATCCTGAAAGACATCAGGTGAACTACTTCTCTCCGTATGGACACTATTCTATCCTTCACTGTCCCTTGGATTTGAAATGGATGGTTCCTGGGAACACATTGTTTTTAGCATGACAGCTCAACCCAATTGCTGTTCAGCAGTTCTTCCTCAAAGGGAAAAAACACTACACCACCACTTTTGTTGTTACTGTCTTCACAACCACTGCCCTATCTGTCAGGTCTGCATCTGAGCTGAATGTGCTCCACTCAAAGCTCTTACATAGCAGTGCTGGAACAATTTTTGAGACATTGTCAACTGAATTCTTTTTCAGCCACTATGCTGCTTTTCTGCAGATGGTTGTTCTGAGTATCCTAGGACATTATACAGTCATCACTCTGAGAGCATAGCCATAGTCTATGGGTGAGGAAGATGTCAGTTAGCAGTTACTTCATAATACTGCATTTCCTGTGCAGCTTTTCTCCTAAAAGCTGACACATTATAGTGATTTGGGGTTTTGGGGGGGGGTTTGGTTTTTTTGTTTTGTTTTGGTTTTGGTTTTGGGTTTTTTTTTAGACATGGCATTAAATTTCTGGCATGGCCTCAACATCCTGAAGTTCATCAGCAGGTTCATGTAAGATGACTTCTAATTACCCTTGATTTCCTTTATTTTATTACTGGCCTTTGAAAATTGCCAAAGAAGCCTATGACCTCTGACAGCAACCCTGGAGAAGTGACACTACTCAGTGGCTCAGAGAAGGAGAAAACACTCATTCAAAAGTCCTGATGCAAGCTAATATTTTCCAAAACATTAGAAGAGATTACTGTAATCAGAACTTATTTGAAGGGACCTGTTTCTCAAAGGGCTCAACAGGAAGGCATGAAGACACCTCCTCCCTCACTGTATGGGACACAGAGAGTTTAAAGCTTTTTTTCTCCCCTTTCTGGGCCACATCTTCCCCAGAGTGTGTGACCACCTGTTGTGGTGTCCATCACCAGAGTGCAGCCCCTAGCAACTGTGATTCTTGCTGTAGTATGAAGAGCTTTTACCTTCTGATTACCATGACCCAACCAGGATGCTCCTGACAACATAAGTGATGATAGAAAAGGAAGAAATGAATGTCATAGCAGGAAGTGTAGCTATCTTAGCCAGCCTCTTCATATTAGCTAAACTCTTCCCTGTAATGGGACACAGCCTCCTAAACTGAACACACAAGGATCATAAGACCACTTTGGAAACATAGCCTGAAAAGGAAAGCTTGCTTTTTCAGCCTCCTGCATCAGCAGCAAAACCATAATACGACATATAAATATAGTTCACTCTATCAGATAACATCAGTATCAAGGAACCATTACTCTCCATCCCTCAGAGGTGCTCACAGTGAGGGTCCAGGAACAATGTAGTCAGAAATAACAAAATAAGAGTGTGACCTGCCACACACAGCCTTGAGCTATACAGCTATTGCTGTATGATCAGGTTTTGAGATTGTTCTGTAAAGATTTTTAACAGAAGGAGAACAATTGGCCTGAAAGATGAACTAATAAAAGTACGTGTATCTGCATGTGTGTGTGTGTGCATGCATGCACCTAAGAGCACCAGAAGAAACAGTAGGGTAACTTTTACAAGAACAGACTGTATTGGTTACCAAGGACATAAAGGACAACAATCAAATTGCTAAACACTGGCAAACTGGGTTTTTTTGCATTGACCCCAGAAGGTGAGTGCCCTTGTAAGGTCACAGCCCATGACTTGTCACTGACACCCTTCTTAACAGGAAGATGGCAACACGGTTACAGCACATCCTATGCTGGTCCTCTTCCTCCTATCTCAACAAGACAGACTGTACTCTTAAAATGATCTAAAAATCAGGAAACAAGGACAACAGCCTTATCTTGTTTAGGATTCATGGAGTAAGCAAGCCTCAATGCAAAATAGCTGATGGCTCCTGAAGGGTAGGAAAGGCTGCCCTAGTTTCAGCTGGGATAGAGTTAATTTTCTTCGTAATAGCTGACATAGTGCTGTGTTTTGGATTTAGGGTGAGAATAATGCTGATCACACAGATGTTTTAGTTATTGCTAAGTACTGCTTACAATAGTCAAGGACTTTTTCAGCTTCCTATGGTCTGCCAGGTGCACAAGAAACTGGGAGGGGCACAGCCAGGACAGCTGATCCAAACTGGCCAAAGGGGTATTCCATACCATATAGCGTCATGCTCAGTATATAAACTGAGGGGAGCTAGCCAGGGGCAGGGATCGCTGCTTGGGAACTGTCTGGGTATCAGTCAGCAGGTGGTGAGCAGTTGCATTGTGCATTACTTATTTTGAATACTATTATTATTTTCCTTTCCTTTTCTGTCCTATTAAATTGTATTTATCTCAACCCACAAGTTTTACTTTTTTTTTTTTCCTATTCTCTCCCCCATCCCACTGGGGAGGGGGATAGTGAGCTAACAGCTGTATGGCGTTTAGCTGCCTACCAGGTTAAACCAGAGCAAAGGCCTATCCAAAAACCAGTTTGTCCAAGAACCTGTCAAGACAAACTAAAGAGATGTAATGAAGACTCAGCAGTGAGCATCCACTGTCCTGTGTGTCATACATAACTGATCTTAGTCAGAGCAACTGGGCGCACTCATCTTGGTGCTGGTGACTGCAGGTGAAAGTGTAAGTGCATAGCTTTAACCTCCTTAGAGTTTACTTAAAAGTCCCTCCCCCTTCTATAAGGTCTTGCACTGATTTTTGTTACATTTATCACCTACAGTACATATTACTGGAAAAGTGCAGACTAATACGGTGCAGACATCCTAAAGACCCAAGCAGAAGATTAGAGGGACATGTCAAGTCACTTTGGGACAGGAAAACAGCAGAAATGTCATGGTTAATTAGTAACCAGTTCCCTCCTTGGCTCCCTGTGTAGGATAGAAATTTGTAGTTGGCAGACAACAAGTTTGGGAAACCTTGTTACAGTTCTGGGACTGAATTATTTTCAGGCTAGAATGAAATGAGTATTCAACAGGTAAAGGTCATGCTTTCACACTTGTACATCAGTCCAGAGGCAATGGAGAAATACATCCATTCAATTCACAAATCCCAGATGAAAATTCAAGTCATGGTGATATATTTAGCTGGTTAAAAAGGGCACTCCCTGTGATGCAGCTGAGATAAGAGCTCTTCTGACTTCATGGAGGAAATGAAAATATCACAGGAGGCAGAAACTGAAATCAATGAAGCAGCATTTAGCAAGCAAACACTAATGAGAGCTTAACTCCAAACAAAATAAATTCAACTTATGAGAACAGTGTTAACCCCCAGCCCTAGAAAACAGGATTGAAATAAAACCCACAGGATTATAGTATTTTTCATGAGACTTTCTGTAGAAGGACTTTCTTGCTTTAGTTTTGTTGTGCTTTTTTCCTTTGTTTTTGTCATGTTTTCATGCAAATTATTTTTGTTCATGCTGTAAAAGCGTTCAAGAAATGTTAAACTAAAAAAAAAAACCTACAAAAAACCCAGACAAAATTTCTGTTTTCAGAACAAGTTTTGCTATTAAAAATAATGGTAATGGAATTTCTGAATTTTTGGTATAAAAGAAAAGTTTCAACCTCACTCATTTTTGTCAAACTATGTGAAGACCAAAGACTTCAGCAGAGAATGTTACAGACAAAACCTGACATTTTAAAAAGTTATTACTCATTTCTGCTTCCAGTTTCTAGAAGAACAAATATTTTCAACCACAAAAGAAAGTTTGCTTCACAAAACATTTCTCTTAATCTTACAAGGGCTTACTTTGAGCACAAAGAAGTCTAAAATGCTTTTGTTTTTGTAAAGGGATTCCATGGAGCAGAAGGTAAGAGTTTGATATCTTTTTTCCTAGGAAAGATTGCTAAAATACAATAGTAGGACCCTTTTGTGAACTTCTGAGACTAGATAGCTTTTAGAGAGGAAAAAAAAGATAAGAACACAGTGTTCTTCCTTTTAGAATAAAGGTTTCCAGAGTTAAGACATGGACACTGTCAGAAACCCAATTCTCATCAGACTTCAGGGGAGATAAAAACGTATCCTATCAGCTCAACAGTAAGAGGGGGCCTGAGACTTACCTGTAAAGTAGTTCTGTCTTCTGACAGCATATTTCAACATTGCTTGTCTCTTACTAGAAATACCAAAATTGAGGGGCTTAACAACTAAACAACCTTTTCCACATGATTACCAAATTGTACGCAGAGCTGTGATTGAGTTATTGCTTGATGACACTACAATTTCATGTGGGCCCCATTTTAGGCTGATTACTTGCATTGTTTAATTATAAGGTACATCACTGCTTGAACTGTTTTGATTACGGCATCATGTGGTTGCCTGGTTCATAAAAGCAATTATGCTCAAATGAAATCACTACCAGAAGCTTGGAAGATTGAACTCCTGCAGCGAGCAAACTGTGCCTTCCCATGTGGGTTTTGGTTGTTGTGGATTTTTTTCTTTACCCTTTTCATTTTTAAGCCTTGTGCTTCTTAGGAAAGATAAGTATGAAATAGCACACTGATTATTTGCTCTGGATTGATTGTGTGAGCTCATCCTTTATGGCACATAAAGCAGCATAGGTGAAAGATAATCTCTCTCAGCCGTCAGCTGAAATCAGACAGGTCTGACATTCTTGTCATTGTGTCAGGAATGGGTGGTGGATAACAGCACTTGCAGATTGTCATGTTACCACCCCTCCTCACAGGAATTTGCAGTGATATTTTCACCTGTGCATTCCTGCATCCATATAAGAGATAATGTATAAAAGCGGAATTATCACAAAACCTCCAAACACAGGTTTCACTTATCCAAATCTCCACTGAAAATATGCCATATTTTTAATTTAAAATGAGGAAATTCCAAGGATTTTTTTTATGCAATATTGTCATCCCCATATGCACACTCAACTTTCTGTAGGAACCATTCCCCTTTCCTTCTTCCCTTGAAAAACTTTTTCAATAGCTCGGGAAAGGAGCTAGTGTGACACATCTTTTGTCTTTTTTGTATTGAGGAAAAAAGAAACCAAGAAAGATGAATGTTTCATGTGGGGAACACAGGTAGAGGTAAGCCAGTTCTTCAGACCCAGACATTTACCATGAGAAATTGCCTCCTTTTTTTGTTGTTGGTTTTTTGGGTTTTGTTGTTGTTGATGTTTTCCAAGCAGAAGTACCCAATTTGTCAAAGGTAGAGAGGAGTCTGCCATTTGGGGGCTTTGACTGTAGGCTGGAGCATAGTTTGCAAAGAATTTGGCCTAAGAAAACTGAAGATGAAGTTAGAACTGTCCACCTTGGCTGTGGTGGACATATTTCTGCATTGTCGCATCAGAGGTTAAATCCAATCCTAGGACCAGATCCTGACCCTTACCAGGGAAGGAAGCCACAGAAGGGGAAGGAGGGAATGAATCACTGATGTTACTTTGATATTACTGAAATGGAAATACATTAAACTACCTGTAATAGTAATCCTCAGGAAACTGCCTGTGTCCCACATCGAGGGCTGCTCCATCTGCCTTGCCAGCAGTATTTCAACCAGGATTCACAACCACAGCAGGCAGGGAGGAACAGCAGCAAAAAAATAATGCCAGTGGACAGGTGAATAGGGATTCAAACAATACATGCTACAAGCACAGCCTTGTTTAATGAATCCCCCTCTCAATCTGCCATCCATCCAAAAAGTGGTGGGTGGCATGTTCTCAGGATGGATTATTTCTGGCACAGGCACAACTCTGAATATTTGTCAGATAAAGCTACCTACTACTAGGTTTTCCAGCTAGACTGTTAGTCCTGACTCTGCGGTGAGAGCACACCAGGCACCTAGAGGGAAGAAACAGCAGTGCATTTTTATGTCACAGGGAAACTGTCCCTGTTGAACTCAGGAGACCCTGCTGCTGCAAGGCATACATTAAAATATGTGCAGAAACCTGCTAAAATTTTCACAGTTGAAGTAAAAAAAAGAGAAAAACATTCTGAGAGTGACATTAAAGGGGAGAAGGCCTGTCCGTATTTTCAAGAAAACTCTGTTCTTGGACACTTGATACCTGGACTGAGCTCCAGGCTGCCAGTACTGGTGTACTGGTTTTGGGTGGGATGGAGTAAATTTTCCTCATAGCAGCTTGTATGATGCAATGTTTTGGATTTGTGACCAAAACAGTGTTGATAGCATAGGAGTGTTTTAGTTATTTCTGAACAATGCTTACACGGCATCAAGATCTTCTCTGTTTTGCACATTACAGGGCAACAAGCAGGCTGGGGGTGCACAAGAAGCTGGGAGGGGACACAGCTGTGACAGCTGACCCCAACTGACCAAAGGGATACTCCATACTGTATGACATTACACTCAGCAATAAAAACTGGAGGAAAGAAGGAGAGAGGTGGGGATGTTCAGAGTTCTGGTATTTGTCTCCCCACGTAACTGTTAACAGTTAATCTGCTTTCCTGTACCTGGCTGAACACCCACCTGCTGATGGGAACTAGTGAATTAATTCCTTATTTTGCTTTGCTTGCATGTGCATCTTTTGCTTTACCTGTTAAAAAGGCTTTACCTCAACCCATGAGTTTTCTCATGTTTACCTTTCTGACTGTCTTCTACATCCCACTTAGCTGGGAGTGAGCAAGTAGCTGTGTGGGGCTCAGCTGCTTACTGGGGCTAACCCACTACAACTGGTCATGTAAATGTGGGCAAATCATCTAACCCTGAAGTTGTGAGGTCCATGACTAACCCTGTTGCTTTTGTCACACACAGTGCAATTTTCTGTAGGCTATGTATCACCTGCATGCATGAAGGTAGTCTTATGTTGGAAGTTCGTTGCAGGTTCAGGGCCAATGCATCTCCACACCTGCAAAATAATACATTGCTGCATTCCTCCCCCTGTCTGTCTTTTCTGTTTCTGTAGAAAACTCTCTTGTGTAGTCAGAGGAAAGCTCTCATGTGCCATATGACACAGGATCATACAGCTCATGACACAATTGGCCAAGAGAAGCAAACTATGGTGTCTTTTGGCATGTACTGAAAGCCACAGTCATGAAAGAAGAATCTTATCACTCTTGCTGAGTTGATCTCCACCCACTTCTGAGCTTTTCAACACTGATGGAAAAAAAGCAATGGCAGCATGAGGTTCTGCCCTTCTGCCTTAATATAAAAACAGCCAGCTTGCTACTTAGAAGAGTTGGTGTTGCTCACACAGAGCCTGCGCAAGCAACGCTTGTGTTAGTACCCATGGAAGTCAAGGTTCTTCTGAATAGCAGCACAACCATCTGGTGTATTAGCCACTCCTCCCAGTTTTGTACTCTCTGAAAACTTGCTGAGGATTTCCTTAGCCCCTTAGTCCCAGTCAGTATTGAAGATGTTATAGTATCAGCCTCAGTAACACATTTGCAAAGACTTAAAGTGAAACCTTTTCACAGTCACCAGAACAGCTGAATTGTCCTAGGCCAGCCATTCCCATCCTTGGGCACACCTGCCTAGGACCTTGCTGAGATGCAGAGATACAGACATGCAAGCTGATGACATTTGCTATGCACAGAGCTCTCAGGGATGTCACTAAACTTTGCTGGTACCTCTTGTCTTTCCTGCTGAATCGTGTGTTCAGGACAATGGGCTGGTTTTGTAGAGGTGCTCACGAGTCCTGATTAATGACCACATTTAAAAAAGCTTCTCCCCATGTACCATGATAACACAGATCTGCTGCTGCTGTTTAATTACTCCTGTACTGATCCATGCAAAAGTCAGTTCAAACATTGCCACTTACTCTGACACACCAAGAGAAGACGGAGTAACCAGAAATGCTGACTCACTTAAGAACTTTGCTAGTAGCCCCTCCTCCAGACATACAAAAGTTTTCAAGCACCTTTGTTGAGACAAAATTTCTGAAGAGAGTTTTTTGGGGAAAAGACAGTGTTGCCAACTTACTGTTTCTTTCACAAAGCCTTCTCTTCCTGAGAAGACTGAGAGGCAGGATGTCTCTGTACGCTTCTACTCTTAACATGACAGTGTGAAGCATGAGACCCATGCTTGATTCACCAAGGCTGAAAAGAAATGAGACCGTATGCTGACAAAATGTTCCTGACTAGGGCAAAGACTTGTGATGAGAGCAGAGCTGAAATTCCCTTTGTTTCTAACCCTTTCAAAACTTCAGTAGGTCTTGTTTGATCACCCTTTCTTGCAACAGTCTCCTCTGCATTCATAGATGCCACTCCCATCAACTCCTTTCTGATAAACAATTTCAAGCAGGTAGAATACTGAGATTATGCATTTTCCCCTTCACGGATTGTACAAGGAAAGTAACATTTTCTTCCAGCTTCATGCAGATAAACAAATATCAAAGATCATCACCCAGCTGTCCAGATGGGGTCAGCTAAGACCATGTCTAGGAAAGCATATTTGGGTCAGTTAATTTTGTATTTATTGGATCTGGAGGATAGGCAAAGCAAAAGGCCAATTCCTGTTAATTTTTTGATACTGCACTTTCAAGGCACTTCTGTATGAGTAATTCCACTGGGAAGATTTAGTATCCAATTAAGTACAGTTAAAGAGGATTTTTTTAATAAAAGTCTCACCTTTTACACAACAAACAAAAAAATGCTTGAGAATTTTTCCACTCTTTAAAAGCTTGTTAAATCTAAAAAGAGACATATATTATACTGGAGCAAGCAAGAATAGATATATGAAGCTTTGATCACTGCCAAATTACTCAAGGTTTTGTAAAGCTGACCTTTCCCCTCAATTTGAGTTTCCCAAAGTTTCTATTAAAGCAAGGTCTTGGTAGCTGTGAACTTAAAAGCTAATTAAAATTAAATTACTTGTAGAAGTTAAGACATCTGACTTTGCCAAACAAAATGACAAGTAAGGTCATTAACACAGCAGAAAAGAGCTGTCCCATGACTCGTCTCCAATTGCTTCACAATCTTTTCAATCTTTTTTTTTTTTTTTTTTTTAAGGCTAGTAGTTAACAGTGTTCTCTACAAGTTTATCCCAAAGAACCTCCCTGGGGTAATTCCCATGACATTCAACTACATACCATAAGGGTATGCAGAAGGAGACTCTCTGCTCCTTTAAGGTTATCCGGTCAAAGGAGCCATAAATAAGAACATACAGAGATGGAAACCTGATTGACAAATGATAAGGGAGGTCATGATAAGACCAAAACTGGTCAGTCACACTAATTAGTAAGGATATGTAGAGTGTGAGAAAGTTTGTTTTCTCAGCTGTGACAATAAGGAAAGCGAGGGAGAAAATCAGTCATAAAATCTAAGCAATGAGCATTACCAAAGACAATAACCAGAAACAAACCTAGTCGGTCACACCAGCTGATGGTCTATCAAGAAACCACAGGCAAACTTGGAATATTGCAAGGGATAAAGATGCAAACCTTGAGGGTCCAGGATGTTGGAGGGGGTCAGTGGGACTATGCCAGACGAGGAGGCAATGTGCAGGGGAAGATTGGGCAGGGAGGAACAAAGTGGTGGGGTAGACAGACAAGGATTAAAAAGGGGTCAGTCGCCTGTAACTTGTGGCTGGTCAGTACGCTTGTCTGGCTGAGCCCTGTGCCTGATCACTGCAGTCTGTCCTGTCTGTTCTTAACTACCTCTCTGCATCATCTCACTCTCTATCCCATGTGTGTGAGTGCTGCAGGGACTCAGTGCCAGCTGCTGGGCCACCGGCATGAGAGGAGTGGGTGCCAGCTGCTGGGGTCAGACCCAGGGTGTGGGCACCCCTGGCCTGTGGTGTTGGCTACTGGAGCGAGTCAGGGGGTCTCAGTGCCAGCGACTGGAGCAAGGGGGGTCTTTGACCTCCAGCCACTGGGATAGGAACAGTTTGTATCCTGAAAACCATTTGCTGGGGGTATCGGTGTGAGTGAGGGGCTCAGCATTGGCAGCTGGAACAGGACCACAGGTCACAGCCCATGTGTTTGGTGCTGGCTGCTGGAGGGGACAAGTGTCTGTATCTTCCCCAAAACCTGCTGTGCCTGGAGGGGGTGTGTGTATTCACTGGCAATCTTCAAGCTGGACCAGTTGGTGAGCAGGGGAGCTTCAGGTCTGGGCTGGGGTACCAGGTGGGTGGAGGGTCCATGCTGGTATGTGGGGGGACCTGGGAGTGTGGGGTGCCTGTGGGCCAAGTGTGTGGGTGCTGTGTGTCTGCAGTGAGCACCAAGCTGGACCAGCCAGTGAGTCAGGGATCTGCGGGGCAGGTAAAGGGGCCTGGGATCGGGGCAGGGGTGCTGACTAGGCAGAGGGGCTGTGATGGTACTTGGGATATCCATGAACATGCATGTGCTTGTGAACCTGGAGAGTGTTGTTTGTGTGCTGCACTAGTGACCTTCTGTCTCTGCCAGCCCATGGGCTGACAGGGGACTTGGCTGTCTGCCCTTGTGTTTGTGTGCATCTTGTATGTGGCTGCTGTTGAAGGCAGTGCCTTGTCTGTGGCAGTGTGTGTGACCAGCCATGTACCAGTGACCTCTGTGCATCTTTGTGTCTGTGTGGGCATCTGTGTGTGTGTGTCTGTCTGTCTCTGGTATATGTGCGCAGCTGCACTACTGGTTGACCCTGCAAACAGGCAAGCAGCAGCCGTGTCCCTCAACCTGGGCAGTTCCTCAGGCACCAGACTGGGCTCCAGCAAGGCCTTGGGCAGGAGGGTCCTGGGTCAGAGTAGCTGGAAGAGGCAGGTACTCAATAACATCCCTTTGTATCTGGAGTAGTTGGCGGGATCATCCTTAACATCCTTTAACACATAATAGAAAAGAAAACGTGATCTATTTTACCTTTATAATTAATATTAATTGACAACTTTGTGTGAGGAAGCAACAAGGAGGCTGCTTTTCAAAGGAAAGTGAGCTGACAGCAGAGCACAGTTACAAGGCAAGCATGAGCAGGTACCTCACCAACAAGGAACCAGGATGCAGAGCAGCAAGTCCAGGTCAGGATCAGGGTCAGAGACATTGGTGAAGGTCAGATACAGTCCACTGATCAACCAGAATTTCTGCAGTGGTGAGGCAGGTCTGAGCTCAAACCAGGAAGCCAAGCTGTCGGGTCTGTGCCAGGGTCAGGACTGAGGAAGTATGACACCAGGCACAGATGTGGCTCCTGCACAGCTGTCATGTAGAGGGCAGGTAGGGGACTGCAGTGAAGATCTAGCTTAGAAGTAGTTCCCAAGGGAAAAGAGGGGCAGGCCCTTGTTTCTAGCTTTCTTCACAAAGAGCTCTTATCAGTGAAGGATCTGACCTTGGACTCAGCCAGCTACACTCTTTAACTTACCCAGCTAAAGTAGAAGTGGGATGCACTTACACCTTATTGGGTCACTCAAGCTTAGGCAGACTTTGCAGACTTAAAATGTGCTGATGTATTGAACATTGTCAGACAAAGCTTGGCATCAAAAGGAGAGGAGGCTCTTCACACCCTGGAGACAAGGCTGACAAGGGCTCTGAACACTTTCTTCCTTCCATTTTCAAGGCTGCCTCTATCACAGCCATTTGGGAACTTAAAGATCAGACCTAATTTTGATCTAACCAAAAATTGGACAGCTGGGTTTACCATACGTTAAAAACTGAACATTGTGATGCATTTACCTTTGCATTTACCTGTTGGTCAGAACACTTATCTCTGGAGCATGTCCATCCTTGCTCTCCAACACTTTGCTGACCCACCAGCATGCTGCTAACCCTGCTTCTTCCAGAAGCTCTTCCAAAGGGTAGGAAAGCATTCAGTAAGTGCTTGAGGATGATAGTATTTGACTAGGTCCATAGCACAAGACACAGGGAGAAACTATGTCTCTAATCCCTGCACCAAAATCTACGGGTATGTTTTTTCTCAGCATGATAGAAGGAGTATAGCGGGGCAAAGACTTGAACAAGGACTGGAGTAGGCTTCTTGGGCTGAACAATTCAAGGACACAAGGCACAGAAGTAGCCTTTCAAGGCCACCCATATGGCTAGTGGCAGAAAGAGCAGTTAATCTACTTGTTTTGTGAGTTGACCACCTGCGCCAGCTGATTTTTGAAATATTTAAGCATCCCCTCTCAGCTACAGGACAGGCCTGGCTACCTCCACAGAGAACTTGTCTTTGTCTTTGCCCCCTTTGCCTACAAAGGACATCAAAATTCTTAGGCCAGAAGATGAAAATGATGACAGATGCCCCATAGACAGCCCATGGCTCTCCAGATCAGCTCTTTGGCCCCAGTAGGTTCTCTCCCACATCATTCCCAGCCCAAAAAAATCTTGCAGACAAGAGGCAGAGGAAAGAAAGTAGGTGTATTAAAACACAATCTTCTCCCCATCTCCATTGTCTCCAGCTATGGATTGTATACTAGTCCAGACTCTCCAAGGAATACAGCTTTGAAAACTGTACCAGCTTCTTCCCATCCACTCAGTATAAGCAACAACCTCAGTGTTGTAGAGAAACTCCACTTCACTCTAAAGACAGGTTGGACTCAAAGAAGCTCTTAGGCTGATCAGTAGACTCTTTATATCCACCAGACAAAAAATCTGAAAAATCCCAATGCAGTCCAAAAGGGGAAAGGGAAGTCCTAATTGCTTTTCAGAGTCAAGTCCCACTGACTGACTCTGTGGCAAGGGCTGAAATTTCCTGCTGATTGCTTGTTTCTGCACCTGGATAATGCTGAGACAGCAAGGCGCAGAGCAGCTCAATTAATTGTTTAGCCACCAGCTCAGAAATCTGCTTATTAAGAAAGCTTTCTGGGCTGTGCTAGATGAGGTTGCAGGAGACAGACTAAGCACAGCAATGCTGCTACAGAACTTGCTGACCTTCGTCTCTTCCTCCAGCTGGTGATGAAAACAGATGTGACCAGATATAGGCTCTGCCTTAGAGGGGCTGCAATTAGTCAGTTCTCATTTATACGGGGAATTCACATTAATCTGGAGTAATGATATCATTTCCCTTCTGAGACTGACAGGAGCAAGACAAGAGGTTGGAAATTTTCCAATTCTAGAAGTCAACGAAATGGATAAGTACTTGGGGTAGAAATCTTTAAAAACTATATTACATGAAAACTCCTCTAGAGGGCTATATGAATATCCCCAATACATATGTACTAGTATTTGTATTTATATTTATATTTTTATTCATAATTAATTATATATATTTATATACTTACATATATATTTATATATTTTCCACAAATATTTTCCACTTCCTGAGAAGGAAGTGACAAACTCAGAAAATATCCTCAAAGGAGGCCAAAGCTATCAACCAACATTCAGGTGAACCCAGCTAAAAAAAAGAGAATGGTTTCATGTAAATTGACATTGGCCACAAATGTATTTCTAACTCAGAGTAGCTGAAATGTCTGATTTCACCTCTCAAAGAACAATGTAAGAAGAGGCATTTCTGTCTTGCTGCGCAAACTGCTATGAGTACTGCAGTGGCATGAATGATGTGTTCTACTAACACAGAATCCCCTTCTTGCAGCATGTTCAATGTAAATCTGACCATAAGCACACTTGCTTTTCACTTTGGAGTTTTAATTCCTCTTTGTCTTGTCTGGTTGCAATGCGTCACACTCTTTACAAAGCCTTCTTCACCTACAGTTTTATCAGAAATGCATAGAAATGCAAAGGAGTCTTATATTGTGAATCACTGCAATTATTTGTTTAGACATGATTCCCCGTAGCAATAAGACTGAAATTTGCTATAGAAGGCTAAGAGATTTCAATTGCCCTTGGGCAGCTAGGGAAATCCCATCTCAGACACCTTTCCTGTTCAAGAGAGGAAGAGGAACCAACACTCCTAGGTCAGCATGCTTACTTTGGCCAACAAAAGGATTCAATCTCACTGAAAGCTTTTCCATTGACTCCACTGGATGTTGGAGCAAAGCGTTAAAGTGATATTAGATTCAGCATGCCATCAGTGTCAGTAAGAACCTGTCCCCTTTACAGTATAGAGAAAATTCACTCATGGATTTCAGGAAAACAAAACGTCAGCCTGTCTGCTCAGTCTTTTTCCTACCTGATGTTCTAGTTTCCTAAATATGGTGGTTGTTGTACCGAGGTGGGTGGAAAGACTCCTCTGAGAATACTATGTCTTTTTCATACATCTGCAAATGTGGGATCCATGCCCTTCTTTGCCATAATTTGTGTGAGCTTGGGAAAAACACTTTGCTTATCCACTACAATAAAATAACATTAAAGAATATCTCCAGCTGTATCAGGAGGATAAAAATTAAGTACTGTAGAGCAGATTCACTTGCATGAACAAGAGCCATTTGGACAAGGAGAGGATGAGTTCTACAGGAAGGACTTTTTCTCAGTTCCCTGTTGTTTAACTCTGGTGTTGATTGTAGCAGTACAGAAAGTTAT
This sequence comes from Pelecanus crispus, assembly GCF_030463565.1. Taxonomy (NCBI): domain Eukaryota; kingdom Metazoa; phylum Chordata; class Aves; order Pelecaniformes; family Pelecanidae; genus Pelecanus; species Pelecanus crispus. The sequence continues at coordinate 57,412,409 of NC_134676.1, forward strand.
TTTCCTCTCTGAGCCTTGTAACATTTCTTGTTGCCCACCAGTAGCAAGATACTAGTTAATTTATTAGTTAAAACAGCTCTAGGTGTCCTTAAGCTACATGCATTTTAATTTGAGTGATACACATCAGAAACACACTCACATTTCCATGATATTTTTAATTCACTGTTGCATGGGAATGTGAATTAGTTAACACCAGGCCTATGGATCCAATCAAGGCTTGTCCAGCTATTACCTGCAGCTGCTCTTCTACATAGGCACTGCAGGGGATGACCTGGAAATTGACTACAGGGTTCTGGGGACAGTGATCAAGGGCATGGAGAGACAGGTGGTGCTCTCCTCAGCCCTGCTGGTGGGGAACAAGGGCCTGAGGAGGACTGGATGGATCCTACAGGTCACCAATTGGTTGCTCAGATGGTGTTGGCAGCAGGATTTCAGTGTCTATGACCTTGGGACCCTCTTTGAAGGTCAACAGCTGCTTGGAAGAGGGAGGATCCACCTGACAAGGTGGGGCAAAAAGACCTTTGCCAATAGGCTAGCCAACCTGATAAGGAGAGGTTTAAACTAGGAATGATGGTGTCATAGAGACATTCCTCAAATAACAAGTGAAGGAGTTGTGGTTGAGGTAGGACAGCCAAGGGCCCGGTGCAACAGCAATAGAAGGGAGATAGCAATCATCAAAATAGAGGTGAAATGAAATCACTTCAAGCATAGGCATGTAAGGAAGGAACTTCCTGCAGAACAGCCTTATAGAGAAAGCTTTCATGCCTGTTCTGGGGAACAGGTGATAACTCACATGACTGGAGTACTGTGGTGGAAGGATACAGGCTTTTCAGCAAGGACAGACCAGGAAGGCAAGGAGGGCAAGTTGCCTTTATGTGAGAGAGCAGCCAGAATGCACAGACCCCTGGCTGGGAATGGGTCAGGATCAAGTCAAGAGCTGATGGGTCAGAATAACATGGGTGAATTTGTAGTGGGTGTCTGCTTTAGACCTCCTAATCAAGAAGAAGTAAATAAAGCTTTTCTGCAAACAACTGGAAGAAGCCTCTTATTCACAGGCCCTGGTTCTCATGGGGAACTTTAACCACTCTGATATCTGCTGGCAAGAGACACGGCAGAGCACAAACCTAGGAGACTGCTAGAGTGCATTGGTGACACAACTTTCTAATACAGGTATTTGAGGAACCAGCAAAGTAAGGTGCTTTGCTTAACCTGGTACTTATAAACAAGGAAGAACTGGTTGTGGATGTGAAAGTTGGGGGCAGTCCTGGCTGGAGTGACCATGAGATGGTGGAGTGCAGGATTCTAAGAGGAGGGAGCAAAGCAAAAATTAGGGCCACAGCCATGGACTTCAGGAGGGCAGACTTTAAACTCTTCAGATATCTGCTTGGAAGAATCCCAAAGGATACAGCCCTGGAGAGAAGAGGGGCCCATGACAGCTAGTTGATATTCAAGGATCCACCCTGAAACTGTAAAAAGAACCATCCTGAAAAGTAGGAAACCAAGCAAAGGCAGCAGGAGGCCTGCATGGATAAGTAAGGAGCCCGTGACTGAACTCAGACATAAAAAGGAAGTATACAAGAGGTGGAAGTGGGTGCAGGTGACCCAGGAGGAGTATAGAGATGCTGTCTGATTGTGTAGGGATGGGGTTAGGAAAGCCAAAACCAACCTAGAATTGAATCTAGTAAGGGATATGAGGGGCAACAGGAAGGCCTTCTACAAGTACATCAACAGAAAAAGAAAGACTAGGGAAAATGTGGCTCCTCCACTAAATGGAGCAGGGACCATGGTGACAAAGTACCTGGAAAAAGATGAGGTATTCAATGCCTTCTTTGTCTCAGTTGTTACTTGTAAGACCAACATTCGGGAACCCTAGGTCCTTGAGACAAGAACGAAAGTCTGGAGCAAGGAAGACTTACACTCAGTGGAGGACAACCAGGTTAGGGAGGAGTTAAACTGGATATGCAAGTCCATGAGGCCTGACAGGATGCACCCACAAGTGCTGGGGCAGCTGAACTGCTGCCACTGCAAGGCCACTCAATTACCTTGGAAAGGTCATGGTGAAAGGGAGAACTGGAAGAAAGCAAATGCCACTCCCATCTTCAAGAAGGGAAAGAAAGAGGATCCAGATTACTACAAGAGGTCCCTTCCAACCTAAATGCTTCTGTGATTCTCTGATGAGAGCAATGACTTCAGACTGGCTGGAAGCAGAGACCATACAAGCACTGGAAAAACTCCAAACTTTCTGTGGACTGTAATGTGCAGCACCTCAGGAAACCCTCCTTCATCAGCTCTCTAATTTTTTTTCCATTTCCACCCTAATGCCAATGTTGCACAACAAATACCTGATAAGCATCATCTCTGAAATTTGGTACAGTTCTTAAAAAGTTTTACAGGGTGCCTGATGAAAATAAACATTTTCATCTGATGAAATAATTTTCATCAGATAAAACATTTAAAAACATCAGATAAAATATTTAAAAATAAACACATTTATCTGGAGAAACATCACTACAGAACCTCGGAAAACATTATTCCTGTTTAAATAGCGGACATTTCTACAAGTCTGAAGAAACTCTTAAAGCTCAGCTGCTCATTAATTCTTTTTCCATTTTGCTACCCAAGATCTCTAAATCTGTATTCCTAAGGCTTTACAGATAGGAGGATAGGAGTTTGGAACCTTTTTTTTGTACATTTTTTTTGGAAAACTCACATTTGCAATGTGATAATAGTCCCAGCTAGCCAAAGAAGATGCAATAATCCCAGCAGTCCTGCTAGAAGAACATCAGCAAGAATAAACACAGTCCTTCCTCATCTCCACAAATTTCATTTTCTATTGGACAAATGCAGTAAATGCTGATGGAAATAAAAATGGTATTCTGATGTCCATAAGGGGTTGAAGCAACCTCAGACGCACAAGAACTGTTACATATCTTGTGGTGTTTGCACCACTAGCATGGACTGGTTCATGGCCCTTATACTCTATGTTATTTTATACTATCTATATTAAGTATTATATATTGTATGTGTATATTTTTATGCATATAATATAGAAAAAAGCTATTTTGTATATATATAGAGTACAATATACTATACAAAGTATATATGTTTCATATCGTATAAGGAATTAATTAATACTGCACCTTTTATACACATACATGGAACTACCTTTTTCACACTTGAGAAAGACTTGCTCAACACAGACAGATCACTCGAAAAGCCTTTATGATCAGTTGCCTTTGAAGCTTCCCATTTTCACATATAAACTAGCTGACAGCCTGCTGGGAAGAAAGTTGATTTGCATGTACTTGCCCACCTATTAAGGGTATTGCAGAATGAAAATGCCTAAAATATTTAGATTAAATATGTACCATCTAATTTGTTTAAATCTGTATTGGTGACTGCCTAAATTAATTTAAATTGAACAGCAGAGAAGACGACAAACTTAAATATTGTCTATGACACACAAGCACAAGTAGTTTCAGGTTCTAGCCACAGCAAGCAATCTAATTTCTCTTTCTTCCATCATACATGAGCACAAATTAAAGGAATGAAAAGCACACATAAATAATATTATCTCTTTGAAGGCGCTTGTATGCCAAAGAATATTAATTACATGGCCTCAGCCTTAGGCAATCTTAATGAAGTACACTTTTATTTTAACCATTTCTCAGGTGGCTGTTTTTCATGCAAAACATTTTTCCTACTGTCCTGGCTTCAGCTGGAATAAAGTTAATTTTCTTCCTAGTAGCAGGCACAGTGCTGTGTTTTGGGTTTAGTAGGAGAAGAATGTTGATAACACACTGATGGTTTAGTTGTTGCTAAGTACTGCTTATGCTAGTCAAGGACTTTTCAGCTTCCCATGCTCTGCCAGGTGCACAAGAAAGTGGGAGGGGGCACAGCCAGAAGAGTTGATCCAAACTGACCAAAGGGCTATTCCATGCTATATGATGTCATGCTCAGTATATAAGCTGGGGAGAGTTGGCCAGGGAGCCGCGATTGCTGCTTGGGTAACTGTCTGGGTATCGGTCAGCAGGTGGTGAGCAATTGCATTGTGCATCGCTTGCTTTGTATATTATTATTATTATCATCATCATATTGTATTGTTATTATTTTCATTGCTATTTAACTTTATTTCAATTATTAAACTGTTCTTATCTCAACGCAGGAGTTTTTCTCACTCTTACTCCTCCAGTTCTCCCCCCACCCATCCCATCGGGGTAGGGGGAGTGAGCGAGCGGCTGCATGGTGCTTAGTTGCTGGCTGGGGATAAACCATGACACCTACTCAAATTAAGGTCAAATAAAAAGTTCAGATAAAAGAGAAAAAAAAATCCAAACCTATCTATTTCTTTAAAAATTCAGTTAAAATGTTTTGACTAATTTAATGAAAAATTCCATACCAGGATCTTGGTTGTCCTGTAATCAGGCATTCAAGTGAACCAGAAGTGGGTTTTGTGCCAAACCAAGCTTGGACAAAAGAGAGGAAAACACATAAAAGAATCAGTCATTGGTTACACCATACCTAAATGTCAACAGTTGTTGACTGTGTTAAAAGATTAGCTATTACACTTTCAAAGCAGTAACAGGATCATAATTTTTTTTTATATATTTTCCAGGATAACAGATCTTTTGGCAAAGGTGGCTTAGAAATAGTGTCTCCAGGATGGCTGTATATGTGGAGATTCTAAACAACTAAATGCTTTTTTCTAATCTTAACTTTAAAAAAAAAAAAAAAAAAAGTTTAATTCCAGAGAGTCGGTTGTGTGTGAAGGAGAAATAGAGAGAAAGGAAACTTGAACAATTTCAAGCAAAGGTTCAGAAAGTGCAAAAAGCTTGCCTAGTCAATTTTGCTTGATGCAGGTTAGAACATCACTTCTAAGCCAGCCTTGTCTATGTACTTTTGTCCTGTAAATCAAACAGCTCTCCATTTGGTGACTACACGAACTTATTGGAAATCCAGCGCCTTCAACTGCAGCTGAGGTGATCAGTTTCAGCTTGGGGAGCACATTAGTAGAGGCAAGTAGGCACCAAGTGGGGTGTGAGGATTCCAGATGTGCAGACATCATAAAATCTCTGGCAGGGCTGTTAACGAGCCACAAGCACATATGCACTAAGGGAAACCAGTTGTGCCTACTCTCTACATCCTGAAATTTGAGACAGAAGGCAAATTTGCTGGATCGAGCATTTACTGGAGTTCAGCTCTTGCTAAATATCAAAAAATGGACTTTAGAATAGGAAAGCTGACAAGGTCTTAATTAGAACAGCAAGGATAAGTACCACAGCAATAAATTACATCCCTGCTCCATTTCGAAGACAGAAGGAGATACAGCTTTACCTGTTGTAAAAATGTTTGCACTTGCTGTTAGCGCCTGAGTATTTCTTGATGCTAACTACTGCAAAACAACACCCACACCACCCACATCACCTGTGATACAGCCGGTGACTCTCTCTGCATTAGATGGAGTCCTGCAAAGGCCCTAGTTTATTGCGCTTATTTTCTATTACCTTTTCAGGGTGTATTTTATTTTTTTGTGCAAAAGCAGAGGAACACTGTTGTTCCACTGGTGTTGGAGGGAATTGAAAGGAAAAAATAATTTAGTGTGGGCTGTTTCTGGGATGTGGGGGCTAAGGGATGTGCATAAAGTGTCACAGGGCAGTAGTCCCCCCTCAAGAGCTTACTATCTAAATGGGGTAAAGTTGGCAATGAAAGTTGAAGTCCAGGCTACAAAAGAGTTCCCCAAAATCCTTTCCTCCACCTGATTCTCATTTCAAGAAGGCTTCTTTGCATGGCTTTGATGGCACTGCTTCTTTTACACAGGCATGTGTCACGGCTATGTTATGAGACTCCTAAAACTGAGCTGGGTACTTGCCTTGGCAGAACAACAGCAGAGATACTCTATCACCACACCATACAGACCAGCTGACAGCAAGACAAGATCTACAGAGGGCAGGAATCTACACCTGGCTTTTGCTGAGTAGGAGTCAGTGCTGCTTCCAGGGAGGAAGGGAAAGTCACGGTTCTGGTCCATTGCATTGGATCTTTATGTAACTGCCTTAGTTCCTGCGGTGAAGCTGCCTCCTCTTTAGGGATCTTTAATATCATATCACTTTCTCTTCCTTCTTAGGCTACCTAGCACAGTTCAATGCAAAGAGGTATAGCAACAAGGCTCCTTAAAGGTCTACAGCATTTCTGGACTCCAACTCCCCTTCTCCTGCAATAGCAGTGACCCAGCAGTCACTAGGTTCAGAATGACAAAATGTCCTTGCATTGCAGATGTCATCTGGGTTTAATGTCCACTGAGTTCCTCTGCCCACTGTGGTGTGTGCTGGCTCAGTCACTACAAATAGAAAGTTATAGATTTGGTAGAAAACAAGACCCTCCAAACAATTCTGTGACCTGGGAACACTCTGCAGTCTGCAGTTTGAGGTATTGCTCTTTCTGCCAAGATCAGGCAGTCTTTGACAGGTTAATGCCTCCAGGGGAGAAAGCATGAACAGAATCAGACCCATATGTCCACATTTTTAATTTTATTACTATTCAGCTTCCAAAATTCATCCACAAGGAAAAGCCAGATCAAAAATGGACACAAAATTTGGATCCCAGATATCCCTTCAGAGCCGCTCTGGTCCCTTCTCAAAAACAGCTCACAGCTTTGATATGGCTAGAATCTGCCATGAATTCAAATAAATCACAAACCTGTCAAAAGCTGACTCCTCCTGCTCAGACCCTATTCTTGTCAGTGGTTATTGGAACATGAGGGAGAAACTGTGAGCCTGGATGAGCCATGAGTATAATAGTGGTGACCATATGAGCTGAAATGCTAATGACAGGTTGTTTGTACAGTTTCTGTCCTTAGACTGATAAGCCAATCGGAATATTCAAGTTTATTTTATCCAGAAATGTTTATTTATTAAAGTTTTGGTGGTAATCTCATCCCAAGTGAAATATGGAAATAAATGAGAGCTTCCCTGCATCTTGAATTTAATTTCAAATACTGACCAAAGTGTGTGGTATCCAGTCATTTTTACTTAGTAATATTGTCTGCTTTTGCTAAAACTTAGATCCTGTTTTGTCTACAGATACAAAAGCAAAAATGAACAGCAGACTATCTGTATTCTGTAAATGACTGCAAGCCTCAAAGTCCCATATCCACTTCTAACACAGTTTGCTAGATACCAAACAAATTATTTCCCAAGCCTCCTCCTAAGCCAATCTTACTATCTCTCACATAAGTTATGGAGGGCTCTTCACAGGGACACATTTACTGCCCAAGTTTGAAACAGAGGTGTTTCCATGTGAGTTTCCCTCCCACCATGTGCCTTTTCAGTCCTCCATTCACCCTTCCTTTTGTGCCATCTCACAGTAGTCAGCTGTGACTCTATGCAGATCAGTTCCTAAGCTGCAAGCAGTTACTGCGCAACCCCATGAGATTTCTTTGAGTTGTTTTCACTCATTAGCTGGTTTCTTCAATATTTTCCTCTACCTTGCTGTTGGTCCTGGTAAACTAGTCAATAGGAAGACCAAGCACATGTCTTTATGGCCTACTCTTCCATGAGATAAAGAACTACAAAACAGATGGGGAGTCCAGGCTGGCAGAAAATTAAGATGTCTAGAAGGTGGACATAGATATGCATCAGAAAGACAGAAGTATCCTGTAGTACCCAGGTAAGAACTGCAGTTCTTTGGAAAGTCAAGCTATCTCCTCTGCTTTCCATCTGGCAGCTGCAGACTTTTCTAAATCTGTCTTCGAGCACCAATAGAGAATTTTATAATACATGCTGATAATAATTAGGAAGTACAGGCACTCCAAAAACCCTTGGAAGAGGGTTTTATCAAGCAGAACAGTACTGGAAAGCAAGAATTTGTATTTCCTTTTGTGGTAGGTTAGCTTTGGCTGGCTGCCAGACCCCCACTCAACCACTCTCTCACTCTGCCTTCTTAACAGGACAGGGGAAGAAAATAAGATGAAAAAGCTCCTGGGTTGAAATATAGACAGGGAGATCACTTACCAACTACCATCACAGGCAAAACAGACTCAACTTGAAGAATTCAATTGAATTTATTTCTGATTAAAAATAGAGTAGGATGGTGAGAAACAAAGCAAAAACTAAAATACCTTCCCCCTATCCCACCCCTTCTTCTTATGTTCAACTTCTCTCCTTCACTCTCAACTCTTCAACCCCCTTCCTTTGCAAATGGCACAGGGGGGCGGGGGTTACAGTCAGTCCATAATGATTCCTCTCTGCTACTCCTTCCTACTTACACTTCCCCCCTGCTTCAGTATTGGGTCCTTCACCACAAGATACAGTCCTTCATGAACTGCTCCTGTGTGGGTCCCCCCCCAGAAAATGAGTTCCTTGCATGGGGTCCTCTCCATGGGCTGCAGCTCCTGCCAGGAGCCTGCTCCAGTGTGGGCTCTTCACAGGCTGCAGCTTCCTTCAGGGCATCTCCGCCTGCTGCTGTGTGGGGTTCTCCACAGGTTCTCCACAAGTGTGGACATCTGTTCCACCATGGTCCTCCAGCTACAGGGGAATCTCTGCTCTGGTGCCTGAAGCACCTCCTCCTCCTCCTCATTCTCTCACTTTGGTGTCTAGAGAGCTGTTTCTCTCATATTTTTCTCACTCTTCACTCTCACAGCTGCTATGCATCATTTTTTGCCCTTTCTTAACTACATTCCCAGATGTGCCACTGGCTTGGTGAGGGTCTCAGTTGTGAGGCTCAGCTGTACTTTGCAATGAGTCTGACACAGGACAGCCCCAGCCTCTCCTCACAGGCAACACCCCTGCAGCCTCTCCCATCGTCTCTCTACCAAAACCTGGGCATGTAAACCCAACACACATTTCTAACACTTTCTTCCTCTCACACCAAGAAGACAAGAAAAGTCAGAACTCACTTTCTTTTCTTCAGTCCCTTGCCTTGTGGCAAATAGCAGTATTAGAATGGGAAGGGACTGAAGATGAAATTATTTCCTCCTAGAGAGAAAAATCTCTGAAGAAATTTTTTTTTCCTATCCCACTTCTTAACAATGCAAAGAAATATTTATCAAATAGGGGTTCCAGTCTGGTTTGCTTTCCTGGGAGAAGTTACTTATTTCTCTCAGAAAGCACAGAATCATAGAATCATAGAATGCTTTGGGTTGGAAGGGACCTTTACAGGTCATCTAGCCCTACCCCCTGCAGTGACCAGGGACAACTTTAACTAGATCAGGTTGCTCAGAGCCCCATCCAACCTGACCTTCAATGTTTCTAAGGATGGGGCCTCCACTACCTCTCTGGGCAACCTGTTCCAATGCCACACCATCCCCGTTATAAAAAATTTCTTCCTTATATCCAGTCTGAATCTACTCTCCTTTAGTTTAAAACCATTAGTCCTTGTCCTGTCACAACAGGCCTTGCTAAAAAGATTGTCGCCATCTTTCCTGTAGGCCCCCTTTAAGTACTGGAAGGTGGCAATAAGGTCTCCTTACAGCCTTCTCTTCTCCAGGCTGAACAACCCCAACTCTCTCAGCCCGTCCTTGTAGGAGAGGTGCTCCAGCCCTCAGATCATTTTTGTGGCCCTCCTCTGGACCATTCCAACAGTTCCATGTCCTTCTTGTGCTGAGGGCTCCAGAGTCAGAAGGAAGCTCACTTTCTTTCAGAGGTCTTCAAAAAAGTGCACTCTCCTAAAACAGTTAGTAAAATATATCTCTGCAAATATGTTTCATAAAGAAAACCTTGGATATTATTGATTCTGTGGAAACCATTGTCTTTTTGTACACAGCAAAGAATGAGTCAGAACTGCATATTAAAGAAGGATCTCAGTATAGCACACAGGGCCATCAACCAATTCTGCTCCAGTTTGCTGGCTGGACAGGGTGGGGAGATGTAGCATAACTGTAAGTTAATATACTATTTCCAAAAAGATGGAATGGCAAGAGAAGACATATAAATTAGTCAGATTTGTGTCTCAGGGACACAAGTTAAAGTCCTTTGCTATTCCTAGGAGTATGATCATACTGCAAATAGCCTGCATCTTGCCTGGGAGCATCATCTGTGTGCTGCCAAATTAGCACTGTGGGGCATTATCACTCTTACTGTGTGCTCTCCTATTAATGAGCCAGCCTTTTCAAAGCATAGGAGTGCATGAGTTAACAGAATAAATCAGGACAATGTCCATTCATGTCCACATCTATTTCATAAACAAACACAAATAACTATAATGAAACCTTTTGTAGCTAACTGTATTTGTAGAAAGAAATGGTCTGTATGATGTTTTTCTCTACCACATTTCAAAGTTAGCAGCAAACTCAGGGTTCATTTACTTCTTGGGGCTGGGGAGTTAGGAGTAGGGATTTATGCAGCTGATGGCTTGTTCAAGGATACTGACATCACCATGTACATTTCCTGCTTCAGTCAAATGGCAAAGTGGATGGAATAACATTTGAGGCCATGGGAATGTGGCTCAGACAAAGCAGATAACATTCTACAAATAGTTTATGCCAGTCAGTATGAAAAAGGCCATAGGCAAGACTTTTAATAGCTTCCATCTCTCTCCATGTAGCTCTAGAGGAAGACACTTGCTGCTTTGAGTGGATGAGACCAGGTTCTACCCTTCACATTCAAAAAGGGAGCTTGTTCTCTCTACAGCTTTTCAAGGCTGCAATATTTAAACAGCTTGCTGCTGGGAAAGGGTTCTTCACTGAGACGGTGGTTGGTCACTAGAACAGGCTCCCCAGGGAAGTGGTCACAGCACCAAGCCTGCCAGAGTTCAAGGAGTATCTGAACAATGCTTTCAGTCATATGGTTAATTTCAGGTAGTCCTGCAAAGAGCAGGGAGTTGGACTAGATGATCCTTATGGGTCTGTTCAAACTTGAGATATTCTATGATTCTATGATTCTATGATTCTATGAGCCAGGCCACAAGTTCCATTTCTTCCTATATGTGATGGTTGTGGTATTCATAAAAGCCGCAGCTACTCAGCAAGAGAAACTGTCTCTACATGAGCATGTTTTGTCTCAGTTTGTCTCATACTTCATCTTTGCACAGGCAGGGAATCACTGTCTTCCAATTTTAGTGCTGGAGATGGGTGGCATACCCATGAGTGGATCTTCCAGTGGCTTCAGAAGATGCCCTGTAAAATGCTGGAAGAGATAAGTGTATGTGGGGAGGCTTCATAGCAGTTGGGAATCAACTAGGTACTCTGAAAATAGTCGCAAGACAGTCAGAAAATGTGACCTTGAGAATGACGCCAGAGATGTTGCATCAGGACAGGGCTGACGGGCCAAAGAAACTGAATGGTTTGCAGAGACCAGGACAAGAAAGTGCTGTTATGCACACAGACATACACACACAAACTCACACACACATTAGTACATTAGTAGTTTTCAAGTCAAATTTCATTATTTTTAAGGCCTGGCAACATAAATAGCAGGATAAACAGTTCTGCAAGCCAACCTTCAAGAAAGGGGACAGAATTTATTTTTACAGCCATGCCTGAAAGCATAAAAAACAACTAACAGTTAACACAGGAAAAGAAGGTATGTATTGAGTGTGTTTTCCAGATGAAACCAGACCTGGCAGACTCTCTCTGTTAGATTTAACATCAGTGCTGATTAGGAAAACATGGAGTCAAACTTGATTTCCATGCTGCCCAACCAGTGGACCCCCTCATTTGTCAGAGCCATTTTCACTGCAGTGAGTTGTGGTAATACCCAGCTGTAGTCCCAGCTGAAATGGGCAAGAAGAGAAGTAAAGAGTACTGGATTTGGTTGGGATGGAGTTAATTTTCCTCACAGCAGTCCATATGGTGTTGCGTTTTATATTTGTGACCAAAAAGGTGTTAATAATATAGGTGTGGTTTAGTTATTGCTGAGCAGTGCTTGCACAGCGCCAAGACCTTCTCTGTTTCTCACACTGCACTGCCAGTGAGCAGGCTGGGGGTGCACAAGAAGCTGGGAGGGGACACAGCTGGGACAGCTGACCCCAACTAACCAAAGGGATATCCTATACCATATGACAACATGCACAGAAAAAAAAAAACCAACCCAAAACAAAAACAAAAACAAAAACAAAACACAAAAAAAAAACCCACACAAAAAAAACCCCACCAAAAAAAAAACCCAGAGGAAAGGAGGAAAGGGATACATTCTGAGTTACGATGTTTGTGTTCCCAATTAACCATTACTAATGATGAAGACCTGCTTTCCTGGAAATGGCTGAATGCATGCTGATGGGAAGTAGTGAATGAATTCCTTGGTTTGCTTTGTTTGTTCATGCAGCTTGTGCTTTGTCTATTAAAATGTCTTTATCTCAACCCATGAGTTTTATCACTTTTATCCTTCTGATTCTCTTCCCCACCCTACTGCGTGGGGAGTGAGCGAGCAAGCAGCTGTGTGGAACATAGCTGCCCAACAGAGTTAACTCACAACACAGGGTTGTATCAGGAAATGGAACAGCTTGCTTCTGGGACAGAAATGGACTGTCAATTTCCACTGCTGACTGGCATGCCATAGCGAACACCTAGGGAGACAGCTGGATTGCACTGGAGCCCATACTGACACTGTCCCACAGACAGTAGAACAGAGTGGGCAGCTGTGGAGGAGTATCGCTAGTGTGCAATCACTAGCCCTTGTTCTCGTGGGGGACTTCAACTTGCCAGACATCTGCTGGAAATACAACACAGCACAGAGGAAACAGTCTAGGAGGTTCTTGGACTGTGTGGAAGATAACTTCCTGACACAGCTGGTAAGTGAGCATACCAGGGGAGGTGCCTTGCTTGACCTGCTGTTTACAAAAAGACTCATGGGAGATGTCATGGTCAGAGGCCATCTTGAGCTTAGCGACCATGATATGATAGAGTTCTCGATTCTTGGTGACGTAAGGAAGAGAGCCAGCAAAACCGTTACCATGGACTTCCAGAGGGCAGACTTTGGCCTGTTCAGGACACTGGTTGGGGAAATCCCTTGGGAGACAGTCCTGAAGAGCAAAGGGGTCCAGGAAGGCTGGGCCTTCTTCAAGAAGGAAGTCTTAAGAGCGCAGGAATGGTCTGTCCCATATGCTGTAAGACAAACCACAGGGAAGATGACTGGCCTGGCTGAATAGGGAGCTTTTGGTGGGACTCAGGGAAAAAAGGAGAGTCTACCACCTTTGGAAGAAGGGGTGGACAACTCAGGAAGAGTACAGGGATCTTGTTAGGTCATGTAGAGAGGAAATTAGAAAGGCAAAAGCCCAGCTAGAACTCAATCTGGCCACTGTTGTAAGAGATAATAAAAAATGTTTTTACAAGTACATTAACAATAAAAAGAGAATCAAGGAGAGTCTCCATCCTTTGCTGGATGTAGGGGGAAACTTGTCACCAAGGATGAGGAAAAGGCTGAGGTACTTAATGCCTTCTTTGCCTCTGTCCTTAATAACCAGACCAGTTATCCCCAAGTTACTCAGCCCCCTGAGCTGGAAGACAGGGACAAGGTGCGGAATGGAGCGCTCAAAATCCAGGAGGAAGTAGTTAACGACCTGCTACGCCACCTGGATGCTCACAAGTCTATGGGGCCAGATGGGATCCACCCAAGACTACTGAGGGAGCTGGCAGAGGAGCTTGCCAAGCCACTCTCCATCATCTATCAGCAGTCTTGGTTAACAGGGGAGATCCCTGATGACTGGAGGATTGCCAATGTGACACCCATCTACAAGAAGGGCCAGAAGGAGGATTTGGGGAACTACAGGCCTGTCAGCCTGACCTCGGTGCCAGGGAAGATTATGGAGTGGTTCATCTTGAGTGAGCTCAGCAGGTGTGTACAGGTCAACCAAGGGGTTGGGCCCAGCCAACATGAGTTCATGAAAGGCAGGTCCTGCTTGACCAACCTGATCTCCTTCTATTACCTGGTGACCCAACTAGTGGATGAAGGAAAGGCTGTGAATGTCACCTACCTGGACTTTAGTAAAGCCTTTGAGACAGTCTCCCCCAGCATTCTCCTAAGGAAACTGGTGGCTCATGGCTTGGATAGGCGTACTCTTCACTGGGTAAAAACTGGCTGGGTGGCCAAGCCCAGAGAGTAGTGGTGAATAGAGTTAAATCCAGTTGGCGGCAAGTCACAAGTGGTGTTTCCCAGGGCTCCGTTTTGGGACCAGTCTTCTTTAATAACTTTATCAACAATGTGGATGAGGGGATTAAGCGCACCCTCAGTAAGTTTGCAGATGACATCAAGCTGGGTAGGAGTGTTGATCTGCTGGAGGGTAGGATGGCCCTGCAGAGGGATCTGGACAGGTCTGCTTGATGGTAGGATGGCCCTGGATAGGCTGGATCAATGGGCTGAGGCCAATTGTGTGAGGTTCAACAAGACTAAGTGCCAGATCCTGCTCTTCGGTCACAACAACCCCATGCAACGCCACAGGCTTGGGGAAGAGTGGCTGGAAAGCTGCCTGGATGAAAAGGACCTGGGGGTGCTGGTTGACAGCCGGCTGAACGTGAGCCAGTGGTGGCCCAGGCGGCCAAGAAGGCCAATAGCATCCTGGTTTGTATCAGGAACTGTGTGGCCAGCAAGAGCAGGGAAGTGATTGTCCCCCTGTACTCAGCGCTGGTGAGGCCGCACCTGGAATACTGTGTCCAGTTTTGGGCCCCTCAATACAAGAAAGACATTGAGGTGCTGGAGTGTGTTCAGAGAAGGGCAACAAAGCTGGTGAAGGGTCTGGAGCACAGGTCTTATGAGGAGCGGCTGAGTCAACTGGGATTGTTTAGCCTAGAGAAGAGGAGGCTGAGGGGAGACCTTATTGCTCTCTACAACTACCTGAAAAGAGGCTGTAGTGAGGTAGGAGTTGGTCTCTTCTCCCAAGTAGCTAGTGATAGGATGAGAGGAAATAGGCTGAAGCTGCACCAGGGGAGGTTTAGATTGGATATGAGGAAAAATTTCTTCACAGAAAGGGTGATCAAGAATTGGACTAGGCTGCCCAGAGAGGCGGTGGAGTCACCATCCCTGGAAGTGTTCAAAAAACGGGTAGATGTGGCATTTTCGGACATGGTTTAGTAGGCATGGTGGTGTTGGGTTGATGGTTGGACTGATGATCTTAGAGGTCCTTTCCAACCTTAATGATTCCTAGTTTTTACTTTCATTAAAAAATTATCCATCCACCAAGCCAGGAAACGTGAAATTAGTACTCTACCCTTAATTGGTTTAGTGGTGGACTTGGTAATGTTAGGTTAATGGTTGGACTGGATGATCTTAAAGGTCTTTTCCAACCTAAATGATTCTATGATTCTATGATCTGTACTCCTAAGAGCTGTGGAAGGAAGTCAAGAGCCCCACTTGCCCCCCTGCTCCATTCCCAGTATCCATACTACTCCACCAATTCCCCTTCTTATGCTCTCCAATACCTTGCATTACACAGCTAGCTGCAAGGAGAGAACCTGCAGGCCTTGTCCCCTTCTTCTGACAATGACAAACTATTCTGCTTCCCCAGTCCAACTCACCAAGCACTGCAGGAAGCTCTAATCTTGTTCAAGTGGAGCTTTCAAGTTTATTACCTACCGGGTAGGCATCTGCTAATCACAGCAAGCCAATTTACACTGGCGTAAACACCACTGCAATCAGAAGGAACCTGTCACAGACCACCCCTCTGTATGCAACACCCTGCAGAAATCCTGCACTCTGAAAAGCCATGTTCTATCATTGACAGTTTTGTCTGTGTGTATGCCTCTATTGTGTTATTGGACAGACAGGGCTGGACACCGCAGTGTTTGCTGCTTCAGCCTTTGTCCTGTCATGCAAATACAAAAAGGTCTGGGTTGTGTCTGGTTGTGTATCTGCTGGACTGCAAGACAACTCTAACAGCCAGTATTTCATGGGAGCTTGGCTTGTTCTTCTGCAGAGGCAATGCTCTTTTCTTCTAAAGAATGATTTTCTCAATCCTGCTTATTAATAGAAACCAAGCAAAGAAAATTTCCTTGAACTTCAGGATTTTAAAGCCTTAAAAAAAAAACCCTTATGTAGTGCTGTTGTTTTTTCTGTGGCTTGTACTCACTCCTCAGAGAAGCCATTCTTTCTTTTGCTTTTTTCTGACAACCCTTTCATTTTTGGGATGGTAGGCCAGTCTTAGCTGGACTTGCAGCTCGCAGTTTATTTCTGGTATCTGTTCAGCAAGGACAGGAAACTGGCTGGTGACCTTTTCTGTATTGTAGTAGGAAACATTTGTCCAGCTTTTGTGACAGCACAGAAGGAAAAAGTAGTCCCTCTTTAAAATACTGGCTGTGCTTTCTTCTCAGAAGAGGCAAGGGAATGACAATATGATTCTCCTTCAGGCCGAGCAATGGACACCATCTCTTAGGGTCCCTTTTAGGTCCATATTCCAACACCTGGAAGTCCTACAGACATGATGCCAAATAAGATTTTCAGTTGAAAGGGCTTTCCAGTGAAGATGTGAATTGGTTGAAGCTTGAAATTTTTGGTTGTAAGCCAGCATGCACTCTCAGTGCTTAGATTTTCCCCCACTATAGATAGTTCCCTTGATGGGAAGACACCCACAAGAATGAATGTTTTGTGCTCTGGTCTGACAAAAAGAATGGGAGACTGCCAGGGAAAATGAGTTGCTTA
This sequence comes from Pelecanus crispus, assembly GCF_030463565.1. Classification (NCBI taxonomy): domain Eukaryota; kingdom Metazoa; phylum Chordata; class Aves; order Pelecaniformes; family Pelecanidae; genus Pelecanus; species Pelecanus crispus. The sequence goes on from NC_134676.1 coordinate 57,428,971, forward strand.
TACAAGTCTCACATGGTTCCAGCTATCACAGATCCTAAGTTCCTTTTTACACCTCAGCAGCAGCATTTTTGATGTCTCACAGGCTAATTCTAACTCATTTTAAGTATCAAACTTCCCAAGATGTTTAATTATGTTTATCATGGGATGCCATGAAATAAAATTCCCTGAAAGGATAGAGTCTTTAATTACAATCACATTTGCTTTGACAGCACATTTGTGAATTGTATGTAACTTGATTATTCTTTTGACTACCAGTAAGGAGGATTAAACCATTTTTCTACACAAGTAATTAAAGCTGCCCCAAGGCTATTAGGTTCTGGTTATTTATTTTCTAAGTAGATCACTTAGCTGCTAACAGTAATCAAATTGTCCTCTTGCCTTATCATAATTAACATGAAATATATATTCTTAATATTCCTCTGATTAGCCCACAAAGCTGAGGCACAGCATGGAATGAATAAATACAACATAGCTTTCTATCCTCTTTTACAGCTGATTGCTTCATAAATGCTACCACACTGTTTGGTTTATGCAATTGTCTGAGTGCTCCTCTGGAAGATCAGGGTAGGCCTCTGATCAGGATGAAAGAGGCTGCTGCTGCACTCATTCAGGATCCAGAAAATGAGTTTGCCCAGGTTTGGTTTGGAGGATGATGCACCATCTGGAGAATTCTAAAAACAAGTTGCATTAATGGAACTATATTAATGGCACTATATTTGCCATCAGAAAGTTTCTCTTAATGTCTTCTTGAATTATCCTTCTGGCTTTTAAAATCTATTTCTAGTTCTCCATCCTCAATGAAGCTAGAGAACAGCTTATTCCTTTACTCACTGTACCAATCTTCTTTATCTAAAGAATAGAAAACGGCCATACCTTTACACCACAACCTGGAGATGAGCAGTCTCTGGTTTAGGTGGCAGCATGTTCCCAGCTTTGAAAAACTACCTGAGACACAACCTATCCACACTTGCTGGATTCCTGCAGAAGTATTAATCTAAAGGAAAATCAGGAAAGAGATTGTAAGCATGAAAACTAGAGAACATGCACCACTGCAAACATGATTTTAGAGCAAGACAAGATGCCAGCAAAATATTTTGAAAATGGTGGGATACTTATGTGTGCCAAACTGCCATTAGCCTGTTTTGGATAAGTCTACATCTTAGCTGAGTTAACACCATTGAAAAAGCAATATACTCTGACTGCTCATGCCTCAGGTAAGGAAAATAAATTCCTCCTAGACATAGCAAGGTCTCTCAGTGAATCAGGGGAAAAATGTGAAAAGAGAAGTATTAAGAAAGAAGATAGACTCAGATTAGGTGAAATGACCCTGAAAGTAAAAAATCAATAGTATCTATCATTGTTTGGTCATGTCATATTGGAAACAAGTGAGACAAAGCTCAGGGAAAATGGATTCTTTTACAGTGTAAAACCATCCTTCCTGTCCCCAGGCCAGTCCTCCTTGCACAAGGTCTTACAGATACAGCAGAAACCTCACACAGACCCACACCACAGGCTTGATGAGAAGCATCTCTCCATAACCAGGATTCTCCCCCAGCTCTCAGGGCCCTGCCACCCTTTGTGCCAGCACTCTCTACTTTGGGGTCAATGGCAAGCCTCCAAAATCAGGATTGATTATTTTCTACTTCTCCCTCAGTCAAGCTCTCTACTAGAGAGGGACTGTGGGAAGAGTGATTATCAATGGCATATCAAAAGGGAGCAAGTGCTTCTCCTGAGCCACTTGTAAAAAAAGTAAATGTGAAATTGGTGGAATAGAACATAGGACCAAGCACTAAATCTCAGAGCTAAAAAGAGAAGTGCCCTGCTAATGTGGATTGAAGATAGAGCTGTAGTGCTCATGATTTACACAACAGATATGAAGCTCTGAAATTGGAAGGACAGGGACATGATAGTCTAGAAAGCAGATAATGACCCATCTGTGCTCGAGGAGTCACCAAGGTCAGGGCAGCCTATTACCTGGATCATGACCATTTCTATGAAGGAAAAATGGTGGGTTATTATCTTAAGTGACTCCCTGCTAGGAGGAACAGAGGGCCTGATCTGTTGACCAGAGCTGCCTTTCAGAGAAGTTTGCTGCCTCCCTGGGACTTGAGTTAAAGATGTTACCAGGAAATTTCCTAGCCTGGTACAGCCCTCAGATTATTATCTGCTATTCCTTTGTCATGTGGGTACAAGCAAAGTCATAGTGAGAAGTCCAAGGGCGATCAAAAGAGACTTCAGGGCCTTGGCGAGATTGCTAAAGGGATTGGGAGTACAGGTAGTATTCTCCTCTATTTTCTTAGTTGAAGGGAATGACATTAAAAGAAACAGGCAGACCCTGGCTCTGAGGCTGATGTCACCAGCAGAATTTTGGGTTTTTTGATCACAGGATCATCTATGCAACACCAGGCCTGCTGGGCCTGACAGCAAAAAGAGGACTAAAGAAAATATTGGTCCATTACATGATGAGGTTGGTCACCTCAAAAATAGACATGAAGAGACATCAGAGACATTTAATGTCTTCTTCACCTCTGTCTCCAACACCAATGATGGGTCCTGTGACCCCTGGAACCCCGGGTGGGGGACCACAACTGTGGGAGTGATATGCTCCTAATCAATTTTGAACTTGTACAGGATTTGCTGCTGCAGCTGAATGCATGTAAGTCTATGGGGCCTGGTGGGATTCATCCCAGGGTATGGAAGGAGTTGGCCAATGCTATTGCAAGACCTCTTTCAGTGATTTCTCAAGGGTCTTGGGAATCTGAAGAGGTCCCAGTCAACTTTCCAGTTAGCTAGCAAGTGTTATTCCCATTTTCAAGAAGGGCAAAAAAGAAGACCCTGGCAATTACAAGCCTGTCAGTCTCACTTCAGTGCCTGGTAAAATTTTGGAGAAGATTATTCTGGGAATTACTGAAAAACACTATAAGGAAAATGTAGTCATAGGTCAAAGCGAACATGGGTTTGTGAAGGGAATATCATGCCTTACTAACTTAATATCCTTTTATGACAAGGTTACTCACCTAGTGGACAAAGGGAAGGCAGTGGATATGTGGGGGGTTTTATTTTAGCAGAGCTTTTGATACTGTCTCTCACAGTATCCTTCTGTACAAAATGCCCAGCATACAGCTAGACATGTACACAGTACAATGTATGAACAATTGGTTGAAGTGTCAGGCTCAAAGGGTTGTATTAAAGGGGGTAACATCTGGCTGGTGACCAGTCACTACTAGGGCTCAGGGCTCAATTTTAGAGCCTGTTCTCTTCATTGTTTTTATCAATGACCTGGACACAGGAGTTGAGTGTGCATTAAGCAAGTTTGCCAATGATATTGTTAGGAGGAGCTGTTGATTCTCTCGAGGGTAGAGAAGCCTTACAGAGAGATCTTGATAGATTAAAGTGCTGGGAATCACCAACCATATGAATTTTAACAAGGATAAATGCCCAATTCTGCTCCTGTGATCATGTAATCCTGCATGCATGTATAGATCTGGGGACTAGAGGCTGGAGTGCAGCTCTGCAGAAAAGGATCTAGGGATTTTGTTGATGGTTAGCTCATGAATGTGTGAGCCATGAATGTGCCCTGGAGGCCAAAAGGACATTAAGGGGAACATTAAGCACACTATAGCTAACCAGTCAAAAGAGTAATTGTCCTATGATACTCAGATTGGTGCAGCCTCATCCCAAGGGCTGTGTGCAGGTTTGGGCTCCACAACATAAGGAGGATATAAAAATATTAAAATGTGTCCAAATGAGGGCAACAAAGATGGAGAAAGGACTAGAGGGCATGGTTTCTGAGGAGCAGCTGAGGATACTAGGTTTTTTCAGCTTAAAGAAGAGGAAACTGAGGGGTGGCCTCATTGCTGTCTACAACTTCTTCATGGGGGAGACCGGAGAGGGAGGTGCTATCTCTTCACTTTGGTGTCCAGTGATAGGATGTGAAGGAATGGGTTAAAGCTGCAGCAGGGGAAGTCCAGATTGGATATTAGGAAAAGAGTCTTTACTGAGAGGGTGGTCAAGCACTGGAACAAGATCCGTAGGGAAGTGATCATGGCCTCAAGCCTATCAGTATTCAAGAAGTGTTTGGACAATGCTCTTTAATATATGGTTTAACTTTTCAGTTGCCCTGTGTGGAGTCAGGAGTTGGACTAGTGATCCTTGTGGGTCCCTTACAACTCAGGATAATCTATGATTCTATAATAACTTAGGTGAAAGAGCTTTTCCCCCATTGTCAGCTGGATGCATTTCTGTAGGATCCGTATGAGAAACACATCATCAGACTTTCCCATCTTCCTGTCCCCATAGTCGCTCAGGTTTCACCAAAGCAGATATTGTGGGCCTGGTGTGTAGAGGTCTAATTTGGTACTCATTACTGCTGCACTTCTCAACAGTACTGTTGCCCTGTGAATCTGGACCTTGGACATTGTTGGGCCTGAGCAATCCCATTTCTTGTGTGAGGGGAAACTGCAGGACCAGCACCCAACCTGCAGCATCATATGGCCCCCATTGTCTTCCAGTCCCAGTCCCAGGGGAAGATGTCCTGCTCTATCCAAACTGTTTCCTCTATAGCTGTTCACTGGGACCAGAGGAAAGCTGTTTCTGCAGCCTAGTCAGCTACCTCCTCTTTGCTTGAGACAGCAGTTGTTGGCATGTATCTGTGTCCACAGAGGTGTCCATGAAAACAATTCTTCAGTCTGCCTCCAAACCACCCTACCTGGCTGCTTTATCTGAGCTAGCAGAGGCATATTTCCCCAGCAGGACAGTCCTTTCCCAGGTCCCAGTTCTGTGCTCACACAGGCTAGGAGAGACCCTTTCATTTGACACAAGATACGATGCCAGATGCTTCTTGCTTTTACCCTGGCTGTGTCTGGTTAGGCTCATGCATGTATATCCAAGATAAGTGACTGGGAAAGACTTCTGATAATGGAGAATTGAACACAGGCCTTAGTGAAACTCCGTTCCTGTTAAACTGTATCAGGCAGAGAAAGAATATATGCCAGTTAAGCAAAGAAAGGAAGAAAGGGGCTCATCTGAGCATGTTTGCTTGCATTGGCACAAGAGATATTTGCTCTGTGGCAGAGATCATAGAGTCATAGAATCATAGAATCAGAGAATGGTTGGGTTGGAAGGGATCTTTAAAGATCATCTAGTCCAACATACACACACACACCCGCCATGGGCAGAGACATCTTTCACTAGACCAGGTTGCTCAAAGCTCTTTCCAACCTGACCTTGAACTCCAATGACGGGGCATCCAAATATCTTTGGGCAACCTGTTGCAGTGTCTCACCAGCTTCATAGTAAATAAGTCCTCTTTATATCTAATTTAAATCTACCCTCTTTTAGTTTAAAACCATTACCCCTTGTCCTATCACTACAGGCCCTGGTAAAAAGCCTCTCTCCATCCTTCTTATAAGCCCCTTTTATATATTGAAAGGCCACAATAAGGTCTCCCCAGAGCCTTCTCTTTTCCAGGCTGAACAACCCCAACTTTCCCAGCCATTCTTCATGGAAGAGGTCTTTCATCCCTCTGATCATTTTTGTGGCCCTCCTCTGGACCCACTCCAACAGGTCCATGTCTTTCTTGTACTGTGGGACACAGAGCTGGGCACAGTACTCCAGGTGGGGTCTCATGAGAGCGGAGTAGAAGGGGAGAATCACCTCCCTCGACCTGCTGGCCACACTTCTTTTTTGACAGCCCAGGATATGACTGGCTTTCTGGGCTGCAAGTGCACATTGTCAGCTCATGTCTAATTTTTCATCTACTGATAACCCCAGGTCCTTCTCTGCAGGGCTGCTCTCAAACCATTCATCCCCAGTGCTTGGGATTGCTTGGGATTTGTGCTTGGGATTGCCCTGACCCATGTATAGGACCTTTCACTTGGCCTCATTGAAATTCAGGAGATTCACAAGGGTCCACTTCACAAGCCTGTCAAGGTCCCTCTGGATGGCATCCCTTCCTGCAAGCCTATCAATCAATTTCACCACTCAGCTTGGTGTCATCTACAAACTTGCTGAGGGTACACTCAGTCCCACTGTCTATGTCTTGAATAAAGATATTGAACCGTACCGGTGCAAATACAGACCCCTGAGTGACACCGCTTGTTACTGGTCTCCATTTGGACAATGGAGAGTTGTCCAAATGATGTCAGAGGTGTTTAAATTGAGAGGTGTCCAGAAGAGATGTCAGAGGTGTTTAAAACTCCTAAGTGTGACTTCTTTAGATTTTCCTAAAAGTAGCAGCTTTCAAACTGTAGAATGCATGATGTAGTGAATCTGTTCTACATAGATGGCTGTGAGTGGGGAAAACAGCTAAGTGGGATGGTGTATGTGTGTGCCTCTGTCCATCAGCAGGTGAGCAGATGAGCTCATGGTGGAAACACAGGAGAGCAAAATCATGGCAGCAGAAGAGCATGTCCTGGAATTTCACAGTCTGTCACTTCCAGACTGGCAAGGCAAGGCATGAGAGAGTGTTTGTAGATGACTCTGCTGACTCTCTTCTGCAGACTCAATCAAGAGCAGAATGCCAGGGAAACAGAAAAAGAACTAGACAGACAGAGAGCGCTACATTTTTTCTAAAGCATTTTGTCTAGAGATGAGAAAAGGGAGAGGCCTTGGTCTCTAAATCATCTCAAGGGCCCAAGTTCCAAGGAAGCAGCAGTTAAGAGCAGCTCAAAGAATATAGCTAGCTGAGGAGAATGGAGTAGAGAGAACTTCAAGGAAGTATTTCTAAAGATTGTATATGCTTACTTTCTACTGGCTCCTTTGTCTGGGATTACTAAAATGTGAGGTAGCTAGGGCATTCTTAAATCGTCAATCAGAATCCACTATGTAGCTAAAAGGTTGCCCCAGGAAAAAAGCTGTATTTTGTTTCTAAGAAGTGTCAAACAACAAAGACTAGAGCTCTTCCCCCTAGTGTGCAAATACTTTTAAAACACAAATGCTGTTTGTTATAAACAATGAAAAATTTATGTATTTTACTTTCCTCATAGCCTTTTAACATACGTATAAATATATATATAATGTCTGTATGAGCAGAAGTCAAGCTCATTAAAAGCTCAGCCCAATAGAGAGAGAATTCACAAGTTAGGGCTATAGAAGGATTAATACAGGAACATACCGCTCGCTGCAATCTCCAGCTGCCACTGCAGTATTAAATATTCTCTTGTCCTTGATACTTTCTTGTCAGAACATCCTGAGACTGCCTTCATTACTGGAAGCACTTGTTCCTCCACTTGTTCCTCCATGCCATGCGTCAAATTCTACCCTCAGAGAAACTCTTGCAGCCCATTTAGGTTGTGGGTGAGAGAACAGATGTTACTGAGGTCAGAGCAGCCCACACTTAACATCGTACCAGGACAGTTTAAAAGCATCACCAACTTATTCTGTGATGTTGGTAAGCTGACCAGAAGCAATCTAATGGCTAGCACAGCTTTAAAAGAAGGCCATTCATGGGAAAGTACTATTTTAGAAATTAAGAGCAAGTAAATTCTCCTTGCAGACAAACTTAGAGGGAAGTCAGTTTTGGGAGCAGTTGTTAAGTAATTTAATTGTTCATTTAGAAAGCAGCAGAAGAAAAAAACCTCAGCTTTAATCCATCAGGTGCTTTGTGGTATTGAAGTACATTATGGATTCCCACACGAGTGGCATTAAGATGGAGTTAAAGGGCAGAGTACATATTGGTAAATTAAATTGCACAGATGGTGCAATTACACAGAAATAAGCATCAGAAACACAGGGAAGTTAGTGTTGCACTTAAAATGAAATCTTAATATATGTAAATGCAGTTAAAGCACTCAAAGAGCCTTAACTCTGCCTTATAGTGATGCTATGAGGGAGAAAAGGGAAAGGGAAAAAAAGCACTAAATGAAATGTGCCTTCAATTTCACTTGCAAAATCTACAGTATCAAATGTGTTTATCATAAACATATGGCCTTTCTTTTCCCCCACAGTAAGAGAGGTGATCAACAACTTCTAGGTTTTCATTGCTGCTAGATTACAGACCTGACCCCTTCTCTACTTTGGGGGGCAGCTTATAAGATCTACAGGTCTTATGCCAGGGAATAACTCTTCTTCCCAGTGCTGAGTCCTAATACTTGGCTCATGTGCATTCAGCACGAAGACATCCACATTTCTAGACTCAGTCGCAATACTTTTAAATCATGTGATTTTCAACAAGCACTGGAAATTACAGACAAGCACCTACTGGTGTTCCTGAAGAGACTAAAAGTATAGTACTGGAGGCAAGGAAACAGCCTGGGAATGTGAGTATGCCATAATGAAGGCAGGATCACAATCAGCTCTCTGCAGCTTTGTAGCACAGGCTACTGTTGGAGATTTTTCTGGAGTCGAACAGCTGAAGGTCTGAAATGAAAGATCAACAGCAGCTCAGCGGGCTATTAATGGCCAAATGGTTCTTTGGAAGGACAGTTACTTGTGATATGCATCTGAATCAATGTAGAGAAAGAGCCCCAGATTTTTTACTAAACTGGTCAAAACTATGAAAAGTGGCCAGCAGAAAACACCAGTTGAAAAAATAGCTTTTTGTGACAAAGAAGAAGGGGAATGATACACATCTTGCTAAATGCTGTGAGTGCTTGGGTGCCTAGGATTGTTGCTTTGGAGTTTACAAGCCTTTTCGTATCTGCCAGCTAACCATGCTTCCTCACACCCCTGCTTATGAAGAAGCATCAATCTTCTAGCACAGAGAAGTTATGACAATACAGATTGTGTCATCTTGCAAGACATTTCACATACAAAGAGCAGATGCAATGACAGAATGAAGTCCACAAGTGGACTGTCCACCAATCAGCCCTCCAGTGAGATCATATATGGAAAGTGGGATGTTGCTGTGGTGGATTAGGAAGATGGCTTCCTTTTCAGCACACCACCTCCTACAGCTCCACTGCCTCTTCATGAAAAAGTCTTAGCAGGTTAGCAGTGTTCAATGAACTCCAAGGCTTTCCTTTCCTCAGGTAATGATTCAGACAGTATCACTGCTCCCTGGATGCATCTAGCTGCTATCTCTCTAGTTCCAACAATCTCAAACAAGGTGAGGCCTGTCCTTGGGAGACCTCCTGCAAAAGCAGAGATGCTGGTAAAAGTCAGGGAGTGGCCAATCAGTCACTCAGCAGCTTGTGCACCTCCTGCCCAGCTAACTCAGCACTCCAGCATTTGGAAGGGTTTATGAGAAAAGAATGACAAGTCTTTGGACCTTTAGAACTACGGAGGCATTTTTATTGCTACCATGAAACCTAAGAGAATTTTCACCCAGTAAATTCAGTCTGTATCTGATTTTAATCACAGCTATCACATGCAGTTCTTATTTGTCCCAAAGCTACTTTTTCCCTCGTAGCCAAAACAGCTGGAACATATAGGTTCATTTCCCTCCATGATCTGAGGTGTTCCAGACACTGGTCACCTAGCAAAGCAACCCCACATGCTAGGATTTGTTAGTGAGGAGCAAGGAAAAGCACAGAGAAGTCACAGATTCTCACCTGGGACTTGTGATCCAGCCCTTGTTCCAGTTTGTCATCCAAGAACAGGCCTTGGAGATAGGTTGTGCCTTTAGAAAGATGGGAGCAGCTAAGTGTCCCCCAGAAATAAGATCTCAGGACACACATGCTTGCATCTGCTTGCTCATGTGGGTGTCTTCCAAATCAGGAGGCTGACCATCGTGTGTGCCCCGTTCTCCACGTACACAATATATCTGCACACCCTTCAAGCAACTTTCAGGCAATTCTAGGTGCTAGGACCTGACCACTTGGATATCTTGCCTCTAAATGCCTTGGAGAAGTTGGTCTGCATCTTTCTGAACCATGGTTCTCACCTGCAAATGAAGTTAATAGCAATCGAACTTTTGAGGAGGACTAAATTCATTAGTGCAAGGAAAAAAATATGGTGGAATAGATCAGGTAAAACCCTCCCTAAATCAGAAACAAAGCAAATGCAAGAACTATGACCTCAAAAAACAGCTACATATAGGTCAGGATCTGAGCAGCAGTCTCACACGGAAATGCAATAAACACAAATGATGAAAGATGCGGGCACCATTTTTTAAACAATACAGCTGTCTTATTCATCTCAGCAGTGAAAAGAACTAATCACAATCAAAGCTGAGTTTTAAGGGGAAAAAAAAGAAAGTTCCACTTGACAGCTGCCTGCTTTTCCAAGAGTAGGCCTTTCTTTGCTAAATATGATGACTTTTCACGTGCATTCATTGACCTTATGAAACTGTCTAGATGAAGGGAAAAGAATATGATGATCAGCTGCTGAATATGCCGAAATAGGAGTGAGAGTAAATTGTGTGTTATCTGAAAGCAGTTTTCAACATTTTGAGCTTCTAATTTCATTTTCATTTAACATATCAGAAATACAATCTGTCCTGCAAGCTGTGGTTTCAGTAATATCAATTAACCAGCCTCAAGGCATGTGTGATTATTGAGAGATGAGCATAACCTTTGGAAGACGGGAAGGTTTTTGTCTGCTTCTTGCACCTCTTCTGTGATATAATTATCTCTCTACAAGAGTATCTTTTGCTATTAGTGTTATTTATTAGTATTTTTGCAGAATTCAACAGAGGGAGTTCATGTAGAGAGTCACAGCCACAGGCACAAATCAATTTAAGCAAAAATAGAAAATTAATTTTATTCTTAGTGCCTCAACACAATAAAATTAATGGTGTATTTGAGATCACACAGATAACAAAGAGCTCGGTTTGAGAAAAAGAATTTGGCTATTACTAGTGCAGTCACCAAGGTGACAATTCCATCAGCAACCAGATTTTGTACCTGAGCCATCATGGAAAAACATTGCTACTTCTCCAGTGGTGGGAGATTCCCCTAAACCTTGGATCATTCTCAGCAAAATGGCCACTGCTGAAAGACGAGGAGGAGAATTGCGTTCAGTTTGTGTTATATGCTTTGGAGGAGGAGTGGGAGTCATAGAATCATAGAATGCTTTGGGTTGGAAGGGACCTTTACAGGTCATCTAGCCTAACTGCGCGTCCCGCTCCTCCACCCCCCACCCCCACCCCCCCGCAGTGAGTAGGGACATCTTGAACTAGATCAGGTTGCTCAGAGCCCCATCCAACCTGACCTTGAATGTTTCCAGGGACGGAGCCTCCACTGCCTCTCTGGGCAACCCATTCCAGTGCCTCACCACCCTCATTGTAAAAAATTTCTTCCTTATATCCAATCTGAATCTACCCTCTTTTAGTTTAAAACCAGTGTTCCTTGTCCTGTCACAACAGGCCACAATAAGGTCTATCTGAAGCCTTCTCTTCTCCAGGCTGAACAACCCCAAAAGTCAGACAGATTTCAGGTATACACACCCTTCCTCAGGTCTGAAGCAGAATCAGTAAAACTGGAAGCAGTGCCCTAAATGAGAAGTAGAAACTTTTTGCAAAAGTGTCCCTGGAATTCATCTCACACAAGCCTTTCAAAATACAAGCCTGGCAGCAAAAATCCCAAAGTTAACTGGCCACAAAAGTATGCAGGCTCCATAGAGGTACAGGTGTCATGTCACAGTCTTTTTATTCATTACCTGCTTTCATTGAAACTCTCAGCATTCGACAGACCTTTCCATAAGGACTGGTTCTTGAACCTCTTTTGTTTTAGTTGAAGTTCCTAGCATGGACATTGGAGTGCTGTGTTGGGGTCCTGAGCTAGAAAGACCAAGTTCTGAAGAAGCCTGTAAAGTCTTCTGTTTCTATGAAGTTTTGTTCCCTCAGGACACACGCAGGGACTCAAAGCCTAGAAGCAGAGCGCTTTAGCTAGTAAATATGTACATCTATATTCTGTCATCCAGCAACTTTTCTCAGATAAATGGCACCAATTTCAAAGACAGTTGAATTTCTTCTGTCCTGCCTAGTACTAAGCAGATCATCTGTTCATGCTGACTGTTGCATTGGGTGAAGGTGACCATTGCTTCTTATTGATCTTCCAGAGGTCTCTGTGTCTTCCTTCAGTGGCAATTACTTGATCCTCTGGAAACACTCCCTATCACAGTGACAGATCCAAAGACTGAACCAACAACATAACTGCTTCTTGGGAGAAAACGTAATTGTTCTAGTCAGCAAATCAACATCCAGAAAGGTTGGCTTCCCACTCAACCCAGGCCTTCATTCTGTATACTCAAGCACACCCAGTTCTGTGCAAAACCTGTTCCTTTGGCAGAAGGTCACAAATTATACCCATCTTTTGTCCTTCTTGACCTGGAATTAATCCTGGCTACATTCAAGACAAGAGTCTTGAAGGAGACATTGCTCTGGAAGCCATAAAACAGGAGAAAATAGTACCAGGAGTCACAGGCATTGTTTGCCCCAAACCATGATGCTAGGAACTCCCCTGAGGGCGCTTTTGTTTTGTTTTAAGGCATTCAGAGTAAGCCTGACAAGCTACCTCAGAAATAGACAACACTTTCCCAAAGAACGTTACTTTCCCTCTCTGTTAATAAGTAACTCACTTCTGAAGTCCAAGCAGGATTTCCACCTCGTTTTGCTCTAATTAGTACAAGGACTCTCAACTCCAGCAAGCATTCACATTTCCCAGCTACTAGCTTATATGATTTTAGGGAGCATCAGTTGCATGGCCCATGTGTTACACAGTTGCTGTCCTCATGCACATATTGAATTAAGACAGATCTCAAGGAACTGCGATGTGTCATGAAAACTTCAAATATGCTGGGCCTGGGCTATATCACAGATGTTCCTCTGAGAACCTGAGATCAGACTGATGTTAGCAACCTCTCTTGAAAGAGAAGAGGAGCCAAAATTTGGCCTCTATCTTGGGAGTTAAGACCTGGAATTAAAGTCATCTTTACCTTCTCTCCCCCAGGCCTGGCAGACCCACAAAACTGGTAGTGCTTTCTCACATTAAACCTTTTCCACATTCCTATGGACTTGCAGGCAGCAGCAGGAGAGCTGATAATGAGCAAATAATTAATTAAAGGCAGCAAATTAAAACCTACCAGTCTCCTGTAAAATATGATCATTGAACATTGAAAAAAGATGTGCACTAGGCCACTTAAGAGTCTAAGACTGCACTTCTAGCTGCAAGAGTTATTTCCTCCTGTCACATGCAGCTTAGGGAAAGTTTAGATCTTAAATAAATGCTGATTGTTATACTTAAATCTTTAGGAATTCATAATGCTCTCCTCTCTTGAGAGAATCCCAGTCAGGATTGGAAGACTAATTTGAGAAAATAAATCCATATTATTATACATGTATTCCGTTTAGTTTGCAATAAAAGTGGGAAGAAAGGATAAACATTTTGATGAAACAATTTCTCAGAGGAGAAAAGAGTATTTTTCACAATCCACTGAGAGAGGAGAGCGCAGGAAAGAGTTGACATGAAACATTTCACCTAATTATTGTCTTTATTTAGCATACAGCCAGTCACATCCAATGCACCTGATTTCAGAAATATTTGAAAGGCCTAGTAGACATCAGTGAATGATGGAAAGATAAACACAAATGTAAACTCAGGGATAATAAACTTGTGCTTCCAGTCTGAGGTACCATGGCTGACATTAATGTTGTGTCAGAGAATGTGAACGAGGAGATAAATATGGTCCAACATGTTTGATCTGCTATGGTAACAACAGAAAGCTGTATCATGTCCCTTGTTATGCTAGGGTCTGTGCAAACAGTACCATGAACTTAATGTCATAGAAAAAGAAACATCTAACAAAAAGTTCTCCTACCAGTAGAAAAGCATCCATATTTTCATAAATTTATTTACAGCCAGCGCAAGATTCATCTCATATATGCACATACACACACACACACACATCTTTTGTGCCTCCCAGATCTCTAGGGGGGGTTATGTACTCAATAAAATTCAAATACTGGAGGCACAGCTGGTCATCTTTTGTGTGGCAGTCTCAGAGCAGTGGCTTTTATTGCTTGCCAAGGTGCCCTTGCTAAGAGTTGGTGTGTTTAGTCAAAACCAAACCCAAGGATAATGAATTTAAAGATTTAAAACATTTATGGTGCCATTTTTCCTCTGTCCCCTTCTCACCCAAGCTTCCTTTTAAGATGAATGGTTTTTAGCATATTAAAAAAGTTTTTCTTGAGGGAGAGAAGATGAGAGGAACTAGTCTTGAGCAACAGAACTAAAAAGCTTGCCAGAGAGATACCTTTCTACAGGTATCTGTAGAAACTAAGTCCCAAATATAAAGGCCTGATGCAAGAGCTGCTGAAGTCAGTGGAAACACTGCACTGAGGCTGTTCAAGCATCCCACTAGTAGGAACCTATTCACTCATGGTGAGTTGCATCAGGTTGGACATAAAGAACTTGGTTTAAGATACAAGAAGAAAATGGATTTTTATGGTATATTTACCCTTCATAAGACCATTACTGTTTAAGATGCAAGGAAAAGATACCCACCCCCAAAATAGAGAGAGCTCAATTCAGAGACAAAGAACTTATGGCTCATTATTTTTGTGATTAATTAGAGCAGAGACATTGGAATTTTCTAACCTGTCAACAGGATTCAGATTCAATTTTTCCAAGAGAAAGACCGCTTTTGCTAAACTCCCAGACTCCTTTTCTCCTGACAGAAAAAGATCAATTATTAAAAGAGTCAGAGCATGTTCCTAGTAGCTACCTAGAGATGGAAGGCTACCTACAAATGAAAAGAAAGGATATTGCCTGCCAATATATGAACCCATCAGAGAAAGAGTAAATTTCCATTACTTAGAGTAGTGCCTTAAAGATTCTGCTTTACAGTGCCTGAGGGACAGTTCTGATACGAGCTCTGGTTGCTGGTTGGCTTGGTCTGGAGGCACAGGGCATAACACAGAGAAAAATTATTGCTTCCCAGAGGTGAATAGAAGGGTGCATGGGCTGAGTTCTGCCCTTGGAAGCAAGACAGCTTTTGTTCATTATTTCTTCTTCAGTGAGAATTACTTGTGAATGTCTCTGGCAAAAAGATGCTTTTCAATGGACCCCAGCAGTCAGAAAAGCTGTCAAACCTGCAATGCTGAATTGCTCTGTAGCTCATCTTATTCAGATGACTTGGACATCTAGCTTATTTCTAGATCCCATTGCCTGAATTTACTTTGAATGTGTCTGGCAGCTCAGATTATTGTCTGTGGCCCACACCGCACTGCATAGCTGTCCTGGTTTCAGCTGGGATAGAGTTAATTTCCTTCCTAGTAGCAGGCATAGTGATGTGTTCTGGATTTAGTAGGAGAAGAATGTTGATAACACACTGATGGTTTAGTTGTTGCTAAGTAGTGCTTACGCTAGTCAAGGACTTTTCAGCTTCCCATGCTCTGCCAGGCGCACAAGAAAGTGGGAGGGGGCACAGCCAGAAGAGTTGATCCAAACTGACCAAAGGGCTATTCCATACCATATGACATCATGCTCAGTATATAAACTGGGGGAAGTTAGCCAGGGGGCAGCGATCACTGCTCGGCTGGGGTTAAACCACAATGATAGGGCAGCATCTGTCTACTTGATTTGTCATGCCAGCAACAGGCTGGTAACATGTATCCAATTAGTCATACATACCAGCAGAGGTTCTGACTGCCTGTTGCCTCCTTAGAGATGGTTAGTTATGGTATGCCAACTCTATGCAATAGAAAGCAATGCCCGTAGCTTTGACCAAAGCTGGGATGCTGTCGTGGTTTAACCCCAGCCAACAACTAAGCACCATGCAGCCACTCGCTTACTCCCGCTGCCCCGGTGGGATGAGGAAGAGAATCAGAAGGGTAAGAGTGAGAAAAACTCCTGGGTTGAATTTGAAATAAAGTAAAATAGTAGTAGTAATAGTAACAATATAATAATAATAGTAATAATAATATACAAAGTAAGTGGTGCACAACGCAATTGCTCACCACCTGCCTACTGATACCCAGACAGTTCCTGAGCAGTGATCGCTGTCCCCCAGCCAGCTCCCCCCAGTGTATATACTGAGCATGACGTCACATGGTATGGATTAGCCCTGTTGGTCAGTTTGGATCAACTCTTCTGCCTTGAGCCTTCCTTTGCAAATCTCTTGGACTCCAAAGTGTACAGGGATTTCTCTTCTCAAGGAAGGTAGGAAGGAAGGCAGAGTGCCAGATCATCCTTAGAGAACCAATACACCTCTCCCATAATGTGGATGAAGAGAGTACAGCAGACATTTCAGAAAAATGCTTTTCTACTTACTGTAGTGCTGGAGGATTGATACATTAAAATATATGGGAATCCTTTCTGGGCAACTCTGAGTTCTCCTAAATTGCACCCTAAAAGAAAGAAAGAGGAAACATCAACTTATTGAGCTACAAATTCTGCTTTGTTTCAGTGTGAGTCAGAGTAGAGTAGAGTCACTGCAACAGTGACTTTACCCATAAATGGAAAATTATAGTTCAGTTCTGCTACTGACAAGAATTGTAGCAGATTCAAAATATCACAGAGAGCCATGCATAGCAAGCGTGTTGAATTTCTGTGAAACAAACACCAATTCCCTATGATATGGTTAGTAGTCAGTGCACCAGGGATTGACATTATGGTTAAAAAGATAGAATGAATAAATTCAAAGCTATTTTTTTAACTGCAAGCAAAATCTTCAATGCAGAGATGATGAATAAATGAGTGCTTTTTTAAGCCCTTGGCAGAAGGAATTGATTTTTGTGAAGTTATCTTTTTACAGGTTTCAGAAAGGGAAAGTGATGCTTTCTTCTTTGATTTTGGTCAAAAACATGTCAGATTTTGACTTTCAAATCCTGAAAAACACTTTACAAGGGATTTAGGAAGAATAAATATCTTGCAGGCTGTGTTTAACATATAGGCCAACTCTGATAAGGGTTTTCTTTGCACTTTGTTCTCCCCTTTGGCTCACATTTATGTCAAGTAGCAATTTGCAAGGTCTTTCAGTACTGTGAGAAATTCAGTGCTAGTAAATGCTTTTTAAAAGTTTACTAGATTTTTTATTTTTCATTTTCAGCTTTAGAAACATGGTGAAGTTTTCTCTGATGACAAGTCTATCCTGATACCAGGTTACAACTCTTCTGGAGGCACTAATACTGATCAATAGACTGGAAGCCCGGCACATTTTATGTATTATGCACTCTGCTGAGATCTTTTAAAATTTCTTGTTAGAGAGTTAGAATGCATTTGAGCTTTTAAAATTATGAAATTTTAATAAAAACTATGACGGCAATGCACACACTGCAGATACTCCAAATTTCACATCAGTGAAAAAAACTCAGGATAATTATACATAATTATTCAGAAAACACTGTATTTTCCCATCAACTGTCTATCAAAAAGAAAAAAAATCATGTTTTCTCTTTATGTAGGGATCCAAGCAACATGCAAGTGTTCTGGCTTGATTCAGCCAGCCAAACTTTTCTTGTCTGAGACAGTTCTGTTTGCTCTGTTTGTTTATATCTGAGTATGGCAATTAATGGTCCAAACTAATGGACCTTTAGTTTGCTTGAAGCTTGTGAGTCTGCCTTGTCTCTCTTACACTTTCTGATTTGGGTTCCCTGCCTGGATTATGGATAACTTACTCTGAGAAAAGGTTGTTACTTATCCTGGGAATCTTTAGTTGCAAAATTACAGAAAGTGGTATTTAGGCAACATTGCTCAGAGAGGAGTCTGACCGTATGATTATTATATTTATTCTCTGTACAAATCAAATGCAAATATTTCAGTAATTCTCAAAAGAAATGCTGAGAATCTCCTTTTTAAACAGAGTCAAAATATTTTGACCCATCACTCTCATTTGCTGTAGAATGATATTTCACAACATTGACATTTCCCACAGGATTGACGTTTACAGAAAAATACAGGTTGGGAGAGACTTCTAGAAGTTTCCAGTCCTGCTCCTCTGCTCAAAGCAGGGTCAACTAGATCAGCTTGCCAAGGGTCTTCTCCAGTGAAACCTTGGATATCTCCAAGGATATATAGATCTCTCCACCTCTCCTGTCCATGTTCCAGGGCGGCACAGCTGAAAAAAAAAAAGGTGAAATACAAATGTGATTGTAAACAGTGTGAACATGACACAGTCAAAATTGTCTGAGATGGCTTTTGCCCCAGCTGATAGCATTGAAGAGGAGGATGACCGTCAGCCAGATCAAACCATAACCAGGGGATTACCAAGAGACTTTTGAATACAGGCAGAGCCAGATAGAAAAGCAGAAAAGAAACATGAAAATGTGATGGCAGGGAGCGACCTTGGAGGGGAGCAGTGAGGTCAGAGCAGCAGTCAGTCCAGGTTTGGCAGTACAAGAAATAGCCCTGCTGGTGTCACACCCTCCATCTGTGATAGAGGGGATCACCACAATCTGGCAGATCAGCCTCCCCACAAGCACTGCCAAGAGCTGCCCTCCATCTTGTGGGGTGCTCAGTGGGGTGCGACACATGGGCCCAGCCCTGGGTATGCACAGGGACCACCCAGAACCTTTCCCACTGGTGTGGGCATGCATGGACTGCACGGAGCAGCCTGGGCATACCTAAAGCTTAAGCACCTGCATCTGCTATAGCATGGAGGGGAACTGTAGGAAAATCACAGTGCCAGGAAAGGAAGGTGCATGTAACTCATGTGTCCTGAGTGCCAGAGGGGGCTTCACGTAACTGTGTGAATGTGGAGGGGGTGAGAGCTTTTGGGGGTAAGTTACTGTTTTTGAGATTAGAAAGTGTTAATTAACATTTAGTAGTTTATCTGTTGTAAAGCTGATCACAGAATCACAGACTCACACAACAGTTGGGGCTGGAAGGGACCTCTGGAAGTCATCTGGTCCAACCCTCCTGCTCAAGCAGGGCCACCTAACACTGGTTGTGAGGACCATGTCCAGACATCTTTTGAAGATCTCCAAGGAGTCAGAATCCACAGCCTCTCTGGATGACCTGTCCTAATGCTTTGTCACCCGCACAGAGAAATATTATTTCCTGATGTTCAGGAAGAATCTCCCGTGTTTCAGTTAGTGCCCACTGCCTCCAGTACTGTCACTGGGCACCACTGAAAAGAGCCTGGCTTCATCTTCTTTGTAGCCTCCCTTCAGGTCTCTCTGTGCATTGATGAGTTCCCCCCTGAGCCTTCTCTTCTCCAGGCTGAACAGTCCCAGCTCTCTCCAGTCTTTCCTCACATAAGACATGCCCCAGTCCCTTAATCATCTTAGTGGCCCTTTGCTGGACTCTCCCCAGTACTCTCACTTGTACTCTCCCTTGTACTGGGGAGCCCAGAACGGGACCCAGCACTCCAGGTGTGGCCTCACCAGTGCTGAGGAAAGGGGAGGTAGCCCCTTCCTCCACCTGCTGGTAACACTTCTCCTGATGCAGCCCAGGATACTGTTAGCCTTCTTTGCTGCAAGGACACATTGCTGCCTCTTGTTCAACTTGGTTTTCCACCAGGTCTCCAGGTCCTCTTCTGCAAAGCTGCTTTCTAGCTGGGTGGCCCCCAACATGAATTGATGCCTGGGGTTGTTCCTTCCCCTGGTGCAGGACTTTACACTTCCCCCTGCAGAACTGCATGAGGTTTCTGCTAGCTCCTTTCTCCAGCCTGTTGATGTCCTGGATGGCAGCACAACTTTCTGGTATATCTGCTACTCCTTCTGCTTCCATGTCACCTGCAAAACTTGCTGAGGGTACACTCTGAGCTATCATCCAGATAATTAATGAAAATGTTGAACAGGATCAGACCCAGTATTGACCCCTAGTGTACACCACTAGTTACTGGTCTCGAACTAGACTTCATGCCACCAATCACTACCCTCTGGGTCTGGCTATTCAGCCAGTTTTCAATCCACTTCACTGCTCAACCAGCCCATACTTCAGCAGCTTCTCTATGAGGATCTAACAGGACGCAGTGTCAAAAGCCTTACTGAATTCTAGGTAGACAATGTCCACTTCTCTTCCCTCATCTACCAATCCAGTCATTTCATCATAGAAGTCTATCAATTTTGTCAAGCATGACTTCCCATTTATGAATCCTTGCTGACTACTCCTGATGACTTTTTTGTCCTTCATGTGCCTGAAAATTGTTTCCAAGATTCATTACTCCAACACCTTCCCAAGGATTGAGGTGAGACTTAACAGCCTTTAGTTCCCTGAGTCCTCTTTCTTGCCTTTCTTGAAGATAGCAGTGACATTTGCTTTCGTCCAGTCCTTGGGCACTTCTCTGAGTCACCATGATCAATCAAAGATTATCAAAAGTGGCCTTGCAGTGATGTCAGTCAGCTTCCTCAGTAGGTGGATGCATCCCATCAGGACCCATGGACTTCTGTATGTCCAATTTGCCTAAGTCTTCCATGACCTGATCACCTTTCACCAAGGTATGTCTCCCTTGCTGCAGACTTTCCCCCTGGTCTCTGGGGCCTGGGATTCCTGAAGGCCAGTCTTGCTAGTAAAGACTGAGGCAAAAAAGGCATTGAGTACCTCAGGTTTTGCAACACCCTGTGTCAGCAGGGCTCCCACTCCCATTTAGCATTGGGCCTACATTTTCACTGGCTTTTCTTTTGTCACTACTTACTTACAGAAGCCCTTACCGAAGCCCCAGTCTGGATCCTGAATGTATCATTCCCTTATTATTTATGTGGTTAATAAATCAATAAACCACTTGGATCTTGATTTGATTAAAACTAAAAGAATTGATCAGTTTGCTCTTGAGATATTTGTCCAGGTAGATTTAGTGGCATCAAGAGCTCCCCTTCACATCCCCGTCCCTAGGCTGGACAAGGGCTCTTCTCCCCTTCTGTCTTCAGACCTCTCTCCAAGCCTGTCTTCATCTCAATTCCCTCCACTGACTTGCCATGGGAATTATGAGATGTCTTCCTACTTTTCTGCTGTTTTCCAGCTAGGTTTTACTATTGGAGATCTCTGTCCCCATACCTGGAGACCCATGTTACCAACTCCACATATTACATGAGTACAGTTTTAAGTCCTGGGAATATACCACAGCTGGCAGAGCATACAGGACTCCTGAGTACTTCAGTATCTGATCATTATTTTTGCCACTCCCTAGGAAGTGGAGCACTTAGCATTTCTTGTCTCAGAGAGGCAATTTTGTTCTTAATAAGTTTGAAGGCTTAAAGTGTATTTTACACTGTCAAAATGAGGGTTATAGCAGACATTTGCACCAAATGGGAACAAACACAAAAGAAAGCACATAAAGAAGACACAGATTATAAAGAAGATATCTTAACTGTTTAAATGCCTCACCCTAAGCTTATTCCTGTATCATCTTGCTACTGTCAGGCAGTCTTCCATCCCTCCTCCAAGAGCAGGAATGGTAGAAATCACAAAGCTCTACCTGTTTGGTTTTATCCAGGCCATAATAACCCTTCTTATTTTCAATTCCTTGCAAAGTTTTAACTTTGTGGTGCTGGTGCCAGATATAGGATGTCACACGGCAATCCATACAATTCTACCTTTTCCTTTTTTTCTTGTTAAAGTTTCTTCATTGGTGCATTGACAGTATCCTCATAATCATTTTTCTTCCCCAGATGTAGCTGTTTGCTGGATTATCTTGTAAGGATCTCTGAAGACAGAGTATCAAAACGTGATTTATGACAAAAAAAACCCAAAACAATCCTTCTATAAATCATGTGATTTAACTCACAGACATTTTGTGAGCATTCTTTAAAGAGCTGTCACAAAGGAAGCCATGATGAGCTCAGGAAAGGAGTATTTTCAAAGTGTCATACCTTCTCCTGCTTTGTATTTTCTATATGTCATGGTAGCATTCTTTGTGAAGGTGAAGAACTAGAAGCTGAACCTTGGAAATTATCATAAAAACAGTGTTTGCAGGTGCTGACTGTTTCTCCATAAGTACAAGTTAAACTGTCCAGGATGTAAAGAGCTGTCAACCAAGTCTGATGACAGTACTGAAGTAATTGTACAAGCAGTCCTGTAAAGCATCGAGTATAGAAGTAAGCTCAGGGCTAAAAGTACCTGTTCTGATACAAAGAATGTGGTCAGATCTTTGAAATCAAAGCCTTCATTATAGACTGAGTACATCTGATAAGTCAGATGCTGCTTTGTTTATTACAGATTTGTTCTTACTAAAAAAAATATGCTTTTCAGAGCTGTCCAAAGAGTCAGAAACAGGCACGATTGTTCTGTCTTGGCTTTCATGGTTTTTTCTGCAAAACTTTAGTGGCAGTTGACATTTGGCAGATATTTAATCTGGTAATGTGTTCATGCCAGAAGAAAGAAATTTTTGAGTGGGAGGGGGAAATTATGCTGGAAGCCATGCTTTGTGGAAAATACTGCTTGAAGACCTCAGCAAAAATCTGGGAAACTGCACAAAAAGATTACAAAGTGAAGCAGAACAGCAACTCCAAAAGCAGCACTCACCATCATAATAAATCTAAAAATATTCATTGTCCTAAATTCAATGGCTTATTCCTGTAATGAAGAACTTAGAGCAATAGAGACTTTCATGGGAGCAATCTGGGGTAGAGTGATGTCACTGACGTCAGAGCTATCAGGTGGAATCTGATCCAGTGTTAACAGGGATCGAAGTAAGCAGGAAATCAGATTTTCAAAAATGTATGGTTTTTGCCCCTGGCACAAGACAGGATGGGATAACGATATAGCCGGAACAACTCTATGCAGTCATTCTGTATTGACTACAAGCAATCTAGGTCAAAAAGCATCTTCAAAACCAACTACAGGACAATGTCAAAGATCCTTCAGACCAGGTATCACTTAGAAACATGTTGAGTCTTCTGTGAATGCTAAGCTCTTATGAGTCACTCTCAGAAAGATGGTGTAGGTAACGTCAGTGAAATGAGCAAAATTCAAAGAAGGAGAAAACTGTCTGTCCTATTGCCTAAAGCTGCTGTTCAAATCTAGTGGGAAACATCCTTGAAATTACTCTTATTATATATAAAGTCTTGATCTATTGAAATTACAAAGGAAAATATTCCTCAGTTTTAATTAAGTCAATTATTTCCTTCACCCTTCCTCACAAATGACTTAACACAGTTTAGCATCTAAGCAGACTGCTCTTATGCTATCCCTCGGATCCACTAAGCCACTATCTGGGTAAGGTGAAAAGGGTAACAGCACCATGTGAGGGAGGGCTACTGTGCTCTGTTTGATTTTGTAACAACTGCACAAGCTGTTAATGCATGCATTAACACATTAATGCACTAATGACACTGTACAAGTGTCGTGGTTTAGCCCCAGCCAGCAACTAAGCACCACGCAGCCGCTCGCTCACTCCCCCTACCCCGATGGGATGGGGGAGAGAATCGGAGGAGTAAGAGTGAGAAACACTCCTGGGTTGAGATTAGAACAGTTTAATAATTGAAATAAAGTAAAATAATAATAATAACAATATAATAATAATAGTAATAATAATATACAAAGCAAGTGATGCACAATGCAATTGCTCACCACCCGCCAACTGATAACCAGACAGTTCCAGAGCAGCGATCGCTGCTCCCCGGCCAACCCCCCCCAGTTTATATACTGAGCATGATGTCATGTGGTATGGAATAGCCCTTTGGTCAGTTTGGATCAACTCTTCTGGCTGTGCCCCCTCCCACTTTCTTGTGTACCTGGCAGAGCATGGGAAGCTGAAAAGTCCTTGACTAGCATAAGCAGTACTCAGCAACAACTAAAAACATCAGCATGTTATCAACATTCTTCTCCTATTAAATCCAAAACACAGCACTGTGCCTGCTACTAGGAAGAAAATTAACTCTATCCCAGCCAAAACCAGGACAACAAGTATCATTAGAATGAACTTGAATAATATGTACGCTATGCCTTCTAAGGACAAAACAGAGGGCAGAGGCAGATGCAGCCACAGGACATAAAAAGTTTACAGCTGAACTGCTCAGAGTGAACAGCAGTCTGGGACCTTTGGTGTAGAACCAGAGGTGTTTGCCCTCCTAAAGACAAGGAGACCATATTGTTATCATCCAGTTCATGCAGGGATCTGAGTTAAAAGAGGAAAGGATGTGAAACCTCAGTAACCCTCAATTAAAGTAAACCCTCAGTAAGTTTGCAGACGACACCAAATTGGGTGGGAGTGTCGATCTGCTCGAGGGTAGGATGGCCCTGCAGAGGGACCTGGACAGACTGGATCGATGGGCCGTGGCCAACTGTATGAGGTTCAACAAGGCCAAGTGCCGGGTCCTGCACTTCGGTCACAAGAACCCCATGCAACGCTACAGGCTTGGGGAGGAGTGGCTGGAAAGCTGCCTGGCCGAAAAGGACCTGGGGGTGTTAGTAGATAGCCGGCTGAACATGAGCCAGCAGTGTGCCCAGGTGGCCAAGAAGGCCAACAGCATCCTGGCTTGTATCAGGAATGCTGTGGCCAGCAGGAGCAGGGAGGTGATTGTCCCCCTGTACTCGGCGCTGGTGAGGCCGCACCTGGAATACTGTGTCCAGTTTTGGGCCCCTCAATACAAGAAAGACATTGAGGTGCTGGAGCGTGTTCAGAGAAGGGCAAGGAAGCTGGTGAAGGGTCTGGAGAACAAGTCTTATGAGGAGCGGCTGAGGGAACTGGGGTTGTTTAGCCTGGAAAAGAGGAGGCTGAGGGGAGACCTTATCGCTCTCTACAACTACCTGAAAGGAGGTTGTAGTGAGGTGGGTGTTGGTCTCTTCTCCCAAGTAGCTAGCGATAGGACAAGAGGAAATGGGCTTAAGCTGCGCCAGGGGAGGTTTTGACTGGAAATTAGGAAAAATTTCTTTACGGAAAGGGTGGTCAGGCATTGGAACAGGCTGCCCAGAGAGGTGGTGGAGTCACCATCCCTGGAGGCGTTTAAAAAATGGGTAGATGTGGCACTTCGGGATATGGTTTAGTCTGGCCTACCCTTGATTAGTCTAGAGTGGGCTTGGTAGTGTAGGTTAATGGTTGGACTGGATGATCTTAAAGGTCTTTTCCAACCTAGATGATTCTATGATTCTATGAAATCCTATGTGAAATCTGGAGTTTCCTCATTAAAAACAGCAATTACTCTTTCATTAAGAAGGGTAACAACAGGTTAGAGGAAAAATAGCACCCCTTCCCTAAGTCAGCAATAGTTCTGGCAGCAGCACAGCTATGAGCATGATGAAAGCTAAAAAGGGGTCCCAAAGACATGCTACTGTTTAGGAGAGTTCATAAGTTGTTTGTGCTTATGAGAAGTAGTTATGCAGATCTTTGCCTGAGCAAGGAGCTTGGGATCTCAGCTCACATCTTGGCAGTCAGAGAGAAAAGAACTGTGAAGGAGGTTAGTGATGACAGATTTGATCAGTTGTCCAGCTTGGCAGGTGGTAAAACAGCTTCACCATACACAAGTTATTTTCCCATGTACTGAGCTTTCTGTAGATGACTGGATTTCTACTGGGTTTTTTGCCTTCTGATTCCCAACGCAGACAATCTTCTTGTAATTCAGTTCAGACTTTCTTATTGTTCTCTGGTCATTCTACACTGGAATTATCGCTGGCCAGTCCTTTCCATTAACGCTTGTAAGCTAGTGCTTCCAGTTTTGCAGCCCTTGGTGCACCCCTTGGTTACTGTAAGACTGAATCTAGCCCATAAAGAGACATCTTTGCAGCTGTAGCTGAAAAGTGAGTAAGTTATGCATGCAGCAGGCTGCCTAAAATCCCATTTCATTTGGTGTCCTGGTGGCCTGCTTTCTGGTCCCACCTTTCTCTTTTGCATAGCTGACTACACTTTCTCCTCCTACCCCTATGCCTTTCTGCTTCGTACTGTGATCCCCAGACAGCTCTCCTGCTGTTTCCCCCCCCACCCCCCACCCCCGCCAACCTTCACACACAGAACATATGGGTTTTAAATACCTCCGATTCATGAAGATGTTTGTGGGTGCTGGTACTAACACTGTCTGAAGGGACATGGCAAAGCCCATTAGAAAAGCCAAAAGAGAAGCTCAACACCTCAACTCTGGGTCTTCCTACATGGAATGCACACTTTTCCCTAACCCAGTTCAGTCATATGCTGCTAAGAAAATCATGTCTCCTGTAAAGCAGTGACAGTCAGCAGAATGTCCTGTCAGCAGCAGAGCTGTGGTTACAGCCTGTGAAGGACAAACAAAGGGACACAGAGAAGAGGAAGAAGGCTGCAGCTTGGCAGGACATTTTCCAACCAAATGGTTTTGAACCCAGATGTCCAAAGTACCAGAAGCAAAAATATGATGTGCAGACATGTAATTTCAGGGAGAGGAGCAAATAATCTTGATTAGAAATCTGGAAAAAGCCTTTGTATGAGTGCAATATGTTCATTTTGACCATTTTGAAACTAAGAATCTGTCATTTCTAACTGGGACTTTTTCTTAAGAATTTTAAAGGTCAAAACTCAAGCTTAATTCACTTTTTTGCAGTGGTGTCTATATTGCTGGGTGGAAGAGGAAGAGTGTCTGTCATGAAAAGCATTAGTTGCTTATGGTGAGTTGAACATTAAGAACAATTCATAGGAACATAATGAAGCAGAAAGAGAGGGACCTCCCTGAAGGTGCTAAATGTCAATTTTTAACATTTTTGATCCATTTTGTTACAGAAATCAAACACAAAAAGAAAACATTATTCTTCCCCACTCAAACAGCCACAGATTCAGTTCCTTTCCAGCACCCATAGCAAACACAAACAGTATCTAAGAAGAAGAATTGCAATGAGTATGTGTTTTCCAAAGCACTGAAGACAGGACAATGGAAGGAAGACTATGAAATGGTTGCAGATTTCCTGTGGGTCCACAGCAAGTTCATCCCACCACATGGAGCAACCAAAAAAAGAACATTCTTTTACAACACCATGTCTTTCTGCCTGACAGGACAGGTGTTAGAGACACCACAGAGAGAAATTATTTCTAAATAAAAAATGGAAAAAATATTTGACCCCTCATTACTACCACCACCATCATCATCTTTATAACATTATCATTATCTGAAACTAAAATCTTCCTGGGCAAGTGTACAAGGAGCTGGGCTTTTTTGGCCTGAACCTTTGAACTTCTTCTGTTTGTTCCTGGTGTTGGAAAAACTAAACTTCAAACCAGGATTAGCAAGATAATTCTGTGAAGCAGCTTCCACATACCTGTACAGTTTTCAACCTCTGGGCAATTCCACTTGTTGTGAAGGTCTGAGTGATGACAGAAATGCTGACAGATGTCACTGCTTCCATTGCATTCTTTCTTTGCACTATAGCAAAATCAAACCTGGAGAAAAGTTACCCTTTTTCAGCTGATTGTTTCTGAGGAAAGAGAAGCACATCCATTCCCTGTACTTTGAGGACAGAAATATTGTAATACTACTATTCTTGGATGGATGTAGTCTATTCCCTGCTTTATTGCAGTACCAAATATCCATGCAGCTATGAAAGAGGCAGTATCCACAGTACTGAGTGAACCTGATATAAAAATTTAAATACAGAGTCTGCATCCTGAAGATCTCTATAATAGCCAAAGCAGGAAAAAAGAGAGACAATCCTTTCTAATATCTGATCAAACTACATAGCCACAGCATAGAAAACATGGAAAAAGAATGTACTGTAGTAAATACTAATGGGCTGCCACCACCCAGTTGTGAACAGAATTTGAATCAAATTAAATGTTCCCTAATTGTCCTCAGTTGCAGCCTAAAACAGATAGAATCATAGAATCATTTACATTGGAAAAGACCTTTAAGATCATCCAGTCCAACCATTAACCTACACTACCAAGTCCACACTAAACCAATCAAGGGTAGACTAGACTAAACCATGTCCCAAAGTGCCACATCTACCCATTTTTTGAATGCTTCCAGGGATGGGGACTCCACCACCTCTCTGGGCAGCCTGTTCTAATTCTTGACCACCCTTTCTGTAAAGAAATTTTTCCTAATATCCAATCTAAACCTCCCCTGGTGCAGCTTCAGCCCATTTCCTCTTGTCCTATCGCTAACTACTTGGGAGAAGAGACTAACACCTACCTCACTACAACCTCCTTTAAGGTAGTTGTAGAGAGAAATAAGGTCACCCCTCAGCCTCCTCTTCTCCAGACTAAACAGTCCCAGTTCCTTCAGCCGCTCCTCATAAGACTTGTGCTCCAGACCCTTCACCAGCTTCGTTGCCCTTCTCTGAACACGCTCCAGCACCTCAATGTCTTTCTTGTAGTGAGGGACCCAAAACTGGACACAGTATTCCAGGTGCGGCCTCACCAGTGCCAAGGACAGGGGCACAATCACCTCCCTGCTCCTGCAGGCCACACTATTCCTCATACAAGCCAGGAAGCTCATGTTCAGCCAGCTGTCAACCAACACCCCCAGGTCCTTTTCCGCCAGGCAGCTTTCCAGCCACTCTTCCCCAAGTCTGTAGCGTTGCATGGGGTTGTTGTGACCGAAGTGCAGGACCCGGCACTTGGCCTTATTAAACCTCATACAGCTGGCCTCGGCCCATTGGTCCAGCCTGTCCAGGTCTCTCTGCAGGGTCATCCTACCATCCAGCAGATCAACACTCCCACCCAACTTGGTGTCATTTGCAACACGACTGAGGGCACACTCAATCCCCTCATCCAGATCATTGATAAAGATATTAAACAAGGCTGGCCCCAAAACTGAGCCCTGGGGAACACCGCTCGTGACTGGCTGCCAACTGGACTTAACTCCATTCACCACTACTCTCTGGGCTCGGCCACCGAGCCAGGTTTTTACCCAGCAACGAGTACGCCCATCCAAGCCATGAGCTGCCAGCTCCACCCAGGGAGAGTGTGTCAAAGGCTTTGCTAAAGTCCATGTAAATGACGTCCACAGACTTTCCTTCATCCACCAGGCAGGTCACCAGGTAATAGAAGGAGATCGGGTTGGTTAAGCAGTACCTGCCTTTCATGAACCCATGTTGGCTGGGCCTGATCCCCTGGTTGATCTGCACTTACGTGTTGAGTTCATTCAATATGAACCGCTCTATAATCTTTCCTGGCACTGAGGTCAGGCTGACAGGCCTGTAGTTCCCTGAATCCTCCTTCTGGCCCTTCTTGTAGATGGGCGTCACATTGGCAATCCTCCAGTCATCAGGGACCTCCCCTGTTAACCAGCACTGCTGATAGATGATGGAAAGTGGCTTGGAAATCTCCTCTGCCAGCTCCCTCAATACTCTCGGGTGGATGTGTAAGTGAAGTGCAAAGTGACTTTTTCTCTTATTATACATCCTCAACTTCCACCAAAAGCAGCCTTTAAAAGCTTCCTGCACTGAAATATCTGGACTATCATCAGGAATAAACATATGCTTCACTACAGCATTTAATCCCTTTCCAAGACCACTTACGATTCTGACAAAATCCTGTGGCAGGGAGTTCCACAACTGAAGTGTGAATTATAACAGTTCATTAGGTACAGGTGGCTTTCATTTAACAGAGACACAGAAAAAAGCAAGTAGATGAAATACAAGACAGAAAGATTTTGATGGCTTAACCATGACCTTAATAATGCTAAGAAAAGAAAAGAATTTTATTGTAGTTGGTAGAAACTAACTGCATATTTCCATGTTCAATTCAGTT
Organism: Pelecanus crispus; assembly: GCF_030463565.1. Taxonomy (NCBI): domain Eukaryota; kingdom Metazoa; phylum Chordata; class Aves; order Pelecaniformes; family Pelecanidae; genus Pelecanus; species Pelecanus crispus. The sequence goes on from NC_134676.1 coordinate 57,458,380, forward strand.
AAATTTCTGCTATGTCTTTGTAACAGTCTTCCAAACCTGTGAAAACTAATCAGGTGTGTATCAATAACTCAGGTTTTGATGAGACGATAAACACTTTTTAAAAATTATTTTAGTCAGTCTGAAATAAATTGTATGGGAGGCAAAGCAAAGAAGACCAGTTTGGGACTAAATAAATTTTTATGTGTCCTAAAAAAAAGAGGGTTTAATGCATTTTAAGCATTTATTTATTTTTTTAAAATGCAGCATGTTGCAAGGTAACATTTTGTTTTGAGCTACATCAGTACCGATAATGATGCATCATGGGCTTTTTGTAATCCTTTTTCAGTTTTCTTCCTGTTGAAAATGAAGCCAGAAATAAACTAAATTTTTTAAGGCCCTCAAAATTATTTTTTCCCCCCAGTTAAAAAAAGTCACTTAAAATTCCATCTAGTTCATATTGCTTCTTCTCTGGTGTGAGGAATAATCCTTTCTTTTTTATTGCCATCATACAACTTTATAATGTTGTGCTAAAAAAACATGGTTGGAAAAAGTTCTTTCCACATGATCCTTTCTTTCTCTTTCTCCAGATTTCTCTACACGTTTTGCTGGTTTCTTTTATAGATGGTGAACAATTCAGCCTGCTTCTATGTCCATTTTTCATTTCCTGCAGACCTAAGAGCTTAATATCTTCTTTCCCTACCTTGGGATCCAGTATCGCTTGAGAGGCCTCCAAGCTTTTGTGTTGGATTATGGGGAGAAACCAGTCTGGATCTTGCCATCATATAAGAGAATTTCTCTTTACAACATTCCAGGATGTCTCATTTAAAAATCAGTGACCACCAGGCCCAGTCCAAAACAAATCACAAAGATAGGCCAGTGAAAAGTGCTCCTTGATGTACATCCCATCAGGGACTAAAACCACACTGTTTAGTAATCGGCCACTGAAGTAGTACATGGCTTGTATGTAAACCTCACCCACAGGAAAGCTGGCGGTAAGAACAAAATCCCATTCTCTTTTGATACCCATTGGCAGTTCACTCAATCCACAAAGGGAATGGTTTGGTTTGTTTTCCTCACCCTGCTTCTAAGACCTCAGTAAGCCAAGAGAAGGCAGCTATCAGGTAGGGTGTTCTCCCTCCCCTTCTCATCTTTTTTTTTGGAGGTGGAGGAGGAGGAAAGTAACATCATTAAGCAACTTTTCTCCTGGAGGAAACCCAATCAGGTCTCATGTGGTTTTATTCTAAGCCTCACACTTCTCAAAGACAAGCTGTCATCCTGGAAAAGTTCATTATGTTCACCAATAGAGCTGTGTGAACCAGCTCCAGGGAGAATCACAGTGTCTTACATGTCTTCCTTGACAGGAAGTTCTCCCTGTAGCTTCAAGTACCACCAAATATTGCCTACCCAAGACAGAATAGAGAGTAGAGTCTTCAGTGCATCTACATGGTACCATCAGTTCTGCCTCAAAGCAGAACAATTAATAGCATTGTGACACTAATGCTAGAGAACCTGCTCCCAGTGGTGCCTTATTCAGTGTCAGGAGTAGATTTACTTGTCATTGTCCTTCTGTTGTTTAGACAAAACCCAAAATACTCGGGTAAATAGAGTAACAATGCAGAGAAGGGTAGGAGGGATCTTCTGCAGAGCTGCTTGGAGCACTCATTTTCTGTCTTGAGAGCCTGCTGAAACATTCCCTCTGTGTCTCCTCCATGAAAACAGGACCAGGAAGCAAATCTTGAATGGCAGTTCTGCCGGATGTATACTCTGCAAACCAACAGCTCCATGCTGGAGCTCCCAGCTCCAAGATCTGGAGCACCATCCTGAAGACAGCAGACCCCAGAGCACTCTGCATCCTGTGCATGTGCAGAGGCCAGACTTGGCATGCTCCAGTCACCTCCATGGGTGTTTAGCAGCATGGTAGGCTAAATGCCTTCTCTGGGGCTGCTCAGCAGGATTAGTATCAGTAACAAGGCCCACAGACAGGTTTCAAAGGCCAGAAACAGGAACATCACAAGAAGCTGCCAGAAAAATTACATGACAGGAGCTAAATAGTGTCTGCCAGCCTTCCGGCTCAGTGTACCGGATGTTCTGTGGCAATCATTTGCTTGTGGTAGGGCAGATAGTATGTACATAACAGGGTCTGAAGGACTGTGGGAAATGCACCATAACAAGGACTGAGTCCTCTCTGTTTTGGAGTAAGAGGAGACTAACAGTGTGTATATGAACTAGGCTCCCAGGCCTTAAGAGACAGGAATATTTTATTCAGACATAGTCTAAAACTCCTTCAGAAAAGCAGAGCTGTCTTTTCATGGAAAATATAGGCAAAACAGTTGGAAATGTCTGTACAAGATTGTCTCTAAGACACTGAAAACTTCTTGGAATACATTGTTTTCCATGGCAGATGGGCATCCTATTGAAGGAGCAGTTAGGAGTAGCAATGGCTAAAGTAATACATCTGATGTGTCCAGTTTTTGCCTGTATTAAATGAAAAGGAAGAGATAAGAAGCTATCAGAATGAAAAGAAACATTGTTCAAATGTATTGATAAATCAGAGAAAACACACATTTGAGAGTTTTAAAAGGTGCTAGTCAGCCCAAGTGTGAGTATTAACTTTGTCACAGCAGTAATTCAAGTTACTCAAACTTAGGAAACAGTGGTTTGGGGTTTGTTTGTTTTAACACTGTGCAGGACTCACCAGCAGAAAAGGAAATTGCCAAATTCACCATCTCACATTTTCAGACCCAGCTGGCAACTTCAGATACCCAAGTGGTACATCAGTGAAACGCACAGAAAATTTTTTCATTCAACGCTATGGACTCCTGAGTCTTTGTACAGCTGAATGATCTATTTCTTACACATATCTGTGTTTAGCCACATGATGGGACACCAAGTGGAAATCAGCCTGTATAGTGGATAAATAACCTCCCTATGCTACATGGTGTATTTATTTCCAGTAGGGTATCCAAGCCAGTTTTGGAGTTCTAGCCCTCACTCAGATCTTGGCCAACAACCTGCACCACCTGAAAATCAGGCAGCCCTGTGGGATCCCTGAAAAGTTGGTGCAAAGTCACTTGGAGTCCCAAAGAGGATAGAAGACTCTTCCCTGGGCCAAAGGGTAAAGCAGACCCTTCAGGAAACATCAAATAATTGAGTCCTGACCAGAACAGACAGGTAAGTACCACTAAGACACTTAAACCTGTGGAGAAGAGAATGCAGTTTCCACCAAGGCCCAGACATCTGCATTGAGAAGTATGTATTGTTTGGTTTACAGGAAGAACTAAAAGCCAAGGTATTCACAGGGCCATGTGTTGACAGCAGCACCTTGCATCAGGTATCATTGCTCAGCTTTACATTGTAATAGTCAGCTTGTTGTCCCAAATAGGGCTCATTTACCTGGTGTGCAATAAGCCAATCTTCAAACACTGAGGTGAGATACTGTTTTATTCTCAAAGTTGCAGAAATTTGGGTGCTATGTGGTAATTCCACAAAGCTAGCACACTTACCAAAATTTTCTCTAACTTTTATACATTACAATTAACACAACACACCTATCTACTACATAATCACTAAATTAGCTAAACATACTTGTCTTTTACTGATTCATATCTTTGTCACTTAAATTTAAAGGTACAGTATGATTTTAACTTACTATGTATGCTCAACATGGCAGGGAGAGAGTAGTCTTTCTAGTTTTTAATTGAGTCGGTGATCACAATCTCCCCCTGCCAAAATTACTTTTCCCCTACTTTTCTTCTTGGTAGATCTTTAGTAACTCTTCATGATTTACCAGTCAATACAATAATACATCACCTTGTGTCCTGTTCCTGGACAATTTGTCATTAGCAGTCTATTAACCAAACAAAAGCGTAGATAGGGTAGGGCTTTACAATGGACATTCTATAGCAGCATCAGTTTTGGATAACAAGCTGCCACACAGCAAAATGTATCCTCCACATCTCTCTCCCTTGCTTCTCTTCCTCCTCCCTGCCTCTCTTCCCTGCTTTCCTCTTTTTCCTCCTCCTCACTGTCTGCATGTCATTTTTATGCTTTGCTCGAACTCTTGCTCAAACTCCACACCATTCCCCCATGACATCATTTTTAGCCTCAACCCTCCATCACCAGCCAAGAAAGAGGCTGAAGAGGCTTAAATTTTTGCTTGATATTGGACCCAAATCACAGCTCCTTAAAGCTCTTCTACATTTTTTTTCCATCCAGAATTACAGCAAGAAAAATCTGAGAGTTGACTGTTTTCCTGGACCACTAAATATTCCCTCTGCTTGATTCTCCAAAAGGTAAGATATCACCAATCATCTTCTATTATTCTTCCATTATTCTCTCCCTTTGTTGAAACTCCATCTTGCCAAAGATCTAGTTAAGCTGTAAGCTATTTTGGGTTGACAGAAGTGCAGTAGACTTATTAATCCTGTGCAGTTCTGCTCGATCTCTGTCTCTGCATACACTTCTTTCCAGTACTTCTGACTGCATCTGGAAGTTTATGTTTTGAAAACCTTTCCATGGAACAAAGGGGAAATCTTGATTTGTCTACTGTAAGACCATGAGTTTAATTAAACTTGTCAGGTATAGAAGTTGTTATTTAAATAATATCTTCCTCCTTCATTTATAGATATATTACCAATTAACAGTTTTTAAATGCCTGAACTTCTCAATAATTTTTATAACAAACAGGTCCATTTGTCTGTGACAAGGAGTCTCCATAATCTTAGAGAAGTTTCATATCTAAATGCTTTTGCTGGAGTTTGCTGGGAAAAAAATGGACTTTGTTTTGACTTTCTTTACATTGTAAAGTATATTGGGTGCAGGTGTTGAGGTTCTGGAAACCAGGGACTGCAGGGTGGTCACTGTAAGGAGAGGCGAGGGCTGCCCTGTGCTGGACTCAGATGCTTCCGACCAGCTCCAGCAGACCCACTGCAGGACACAGGGTGAAGGAGCGAAGGTGAGCCAGGGAAAAAGGGGAGGAAAAGTGTGTTCTCTAAGCTGGTAAATGCTTGTTTCTTTTTTGGTTTGTTTTTTTTTTTTTCCCCAATGGTCAAATCAATAATTTCATAATTATATATAGAGACACACAATTCTATAATAGTAATTATATAATTATATATAATTATATATTATATATGTGTGTATAATCATATAATGTATGTAATTTTAATTTATATATAAGAAATTATATATTTTTATAAAATATAAATAAAATCTTTATATTTTATATATATGTAGTATAGCTATGTGCTTATAATATGTAAATAAAAAAAAATTTTCTTTAGTTGGGAACAAATTTAGCTAATTTCCCCAGCTCGAGTTAGTTTTCCCCACAATGGTAATTGGTAAGCAGTATCCCTGTCTTTACCTTAGCTCTTGAGCTTTCTCACTCCTGTTCTTCCTATTCTGTCCCCTCTTCGAATTGGGCTGGTCGGAGTGAGCAAGCAGTTGGATGGGAGTTTGGCTCCAGTGCCAACCCACTACACAATGGAAACTAATAATAGTCATCCCCTGAGATTCTTCAAGAAATGTGTGTGGCTTAAATGACTGGAACTTAACTAGCTTCTGCTGTATTTTAACATTAAAAATTGAGTTTTCCTGTGGAATTTTGAACAGTATTAATTTTTCCCATTTAGCTCCCTCCCTTCAGCTTTTATAACATCAGGGGGGCAATAGTAAATCCACTTTCTCTAGACACAGAGGATGCATTTTCTCACATTAGTTAGATGCATCAGAGGAAAAAAGCTAATATTTTGCCTGCTTTACAGACAGCATTAAGTCCAACAGGCTTTACCTACAGTTGTTCTTGGAATGTCAACAGCAGACAAACACTCTTTCTGTAAGGAGATCACTGAAAATACATTTTACACAGAGGAGGATCAACCACTCCTGAGAGGTTCCTTTCAGCTTGAGCTTGCTCAGATATAGTCTTACTATTTCTCTAATAATTTTTGTAAACAGCGGTTGTTTCTGTGCCCATCTATTGAATTTTCCTCCTGCCTGTTCATTTTGGACACTGTCCGTCTGCTTCAGTTGAATCTGTGAGTGATGTGACAGCCTGGAAGGCATATATGACCCAAAGTTTTTATGAAAATATATGCTTTATAAACAACACCATCAGCATTCAGTAGACAGGTGTTGATCCCATAGTAAGGAACTCCAGGGGGACCCCACAAATATAACAGAGCTGGGCAAAAAAGTGGCAGCTAAGCTTCAGTGTATGCAAATGTAACATAACACCTCACCTCTAGGGAAAGACAATCCAGACCCAGACCCATGATTCTCCATAGCTGAAAAAGACCACTTGTGGGTTCCCTTTGGCACTGATGATATATGCATGTCTCTTGGAGGCAGTGGTGACAGTAGTTGCAGGCAGCTAGGTCCCATACCAGACAGGTCTCACAGGTATAAGGAATACCACAACCAAGTGGGCTGGTGTGGGATTGTCCCTGTTTGGAGGCTGCAGGTCACTATGAAAAGATCAGGAAGAGAGCTCTGAGAAAAAAAAAAGAAAACCACAGTGTTACCTTCTTCCCAGTCCAACCCTCATTCCCTTTCCACACAAGGGTGAAGCCCTCCCTGCTTTCTATGGCTCTTATATCCCATGAACTGAAGGTGGCTGTAATTACAACTGAACATTTCTGCAGTGCTTTGAACACACAATGCATTAGGAACATGACAGCTACTGCTGAGACCAAGGAGTTGGGAAAGCATATATGTAAGGTCTTTTCTCTACTCAGCACACTGATTTAACATGTGTGTAATCCTTTGACTATGTCACAAGTACAAAGTATTGTAAATACTAGCTCTGGTCAGTACATTCTGTCAGCAGAACAACGTTTCTTCAGAATCAAGCTGAGCTGGGGAAAGCAATGATCTTACACATAGAGATCACATTTTTCCCCAGTGGACTTGCTGATTCATTCAAACTGGAAAGTTTTCCTTGGGAATTTGCCAGTGTACGAAAAATTCTAGAACAAAGAACTCTTTTATGCAGGTAAGACAGATGCACAGGTTCAGCTGGAAAGTGCTCAGCACAGGACTTGCTCAAGGTGTTCCTGATCCATCAGTAATCATAGAATCATTTAGGTTGGAAAAGACCCTTAAGATCATCGAGTCCAGCCATTAACCTAACACTGCCATGTCCACCACTAAACCATGTTGCTAAGCACCACATCAATACCGCAAGGGCTGGTGACTCAACCACTTCCCTAGGCAGTCTTTTCCAGTGCTTGATAACCCTCTTGGTGAAGAAATTTCTCCTAATATCCAGTCTAAACCTCCCCTGATGCAGCTTCAGCCCATTTCCTCTCATTCTTTTGCTAACTACTTGGGAGAAGAGACCAACACTCACCTCGCTACAACCTCCTTCCAGGTAGTTGTAGAGACCGATAAGGTCTCCTCTCAGCTTCTTCTCCAGAGTGAACAACACCAGTTCCCTCAGCCACTCCTCATAAGACAGCTCCTTTCACTATCTTTGTTGCTATTGTTTGGATGCACTGCAGAACCTCAATGTCTTTCTTGGACTGAGGGACCCAAAACTGAACACAGCATTCCAGGTGTGGCCTCACCAGTGACAAGTACAGGGGGACAATCACCTCCTTGCTCCTGCTGGCCACACTATTCCTGATACAAGCCAGGATGCTGTTGGCCTTCTTGGCCACCTGGGCACACTGCTGGCTCATATTCAGCCGGCTGTCAACCAGCACCCCCAGGTCCTTTTCATCCAGGCAGCTTTCCAGCCACTCTTCCCCAAGCCTGTAGCGTTGCATGGGATTGTTGAGATTGAAGTGCAGGACATGGCACTTAGCCTTGTTGAATTTCAACCAGTTGGGCTCAGCCCATTGATCCAGCCTGTCCAGATCCCTCTATAGAGCCTTTCTACCCTCAAACAGATCAACAGTCCAGCCCAACTTGGTGTCATCTGCATACTGACTGAGGGTGCACTTGGTCCACTCATCCAGATCATTGATAAAGACATTAAACAAAAGTGGCCCCAATACTGAGCTCTGGGGAACAATGTTACAGCAGTTGTGAATTCTAATGAAAAAAGTAAAACCAGGTTGGCAGAGAAGTGTGCATCTTTTCTAAGACCAAAAAACAACACTAGATACATGGTATCAGTGACCCAAATTTTCTGTTTTCCCATTCTATCATTTGGTCTAATATGACATTTCCTCTCTATGTACACAACTTTTCCACCTCAGAGTAGAGTCCTAGAGTCAAAATTTGTTGAAAAATGTCCACAGCAGCTCCAGGTAAGTTCTATAGACCTTAAGAAATATGCGTGTTTACATCAAGTTCCTTCTTAAGTGTTCTGAAGCCTTTAGAACAGCTGTCATCATATTTAATTTATTAAATAGCCATGTGTGAAGGTGGAGGAGGCCTGTATGAAGGATTGAAATCAGGACAAATTCCTTAACTTATGAATCTTAACTCAAGACAAAACCAATGACCAAGCATTATATGACAAGTTGGGGGCAAAAAGCTCTGGTTTTGACTTCTTGCTCAAAACCAGACAGCTTTGTATGGTTGGGACATTTGCATATGTCTGGCATAAAGACTCATCTCCTGAAGACACGGCAGCCTTGGGCATCTATGAATTGATTTCTCAAACCCTGCACTGTGACGGGTGGATTTGTCCAGCACGATCCAGTTGTGATCTACACTCTGAGGCCATGTAGCACCTGAAGGAGATGGCACAGCCCTGAGCAACATATCTCTGAAGCTGCTTTCAAGTTTCATCCATAGGAGGAAGCCAAGGACAGTGTTGTCCCATGCCTAGTGTTTTATTCAGGTACTAAGTACCTAACCTTTCCCACTGCGACTTGGTAGACCATGTGTTTACTCTGGAAGATGCAAAGTCAGGCACACACAGATTTTGCATGCCATTTTCAGCAGCTGGGAGCTGGGATGGTGCAAAACTTGAAGTGGCATATTTTCAGTGGGGAAAAAAACTGCCTTACTTTCTGCACCTTCCAAAACCCCACAGCAAGCAAGGGAATGATTGCTCTAGCAGCCTTTTTTTGCAAATTTCTTCCCCTTCCCTAAGTTGCTGTCCTGGTTTCGGCTGGGATAGAGTTAATTTTCTTCCTAGCAGCAGGCATAGTGCTGTGTTTTGGATTTAGTAGGAGAAGAATGTTGATAACATGCTGATGTTTTTAGTTGTTGCTGAGTACTGCTTATGCTAGTCAAGGACTTTTTCAGCTTCCCATGCTCTGCCAGGCGCACAAGAAACTGGGAGGGGGCACAGCCAGAAGAGTTGATCCAAACTGACCAAAGGGCTATTCCATACCATATGACGTCACGCTCAGTATATAAACTGGGGGGGGGGTGGCCAGGGAGCAGCGATCGCTGCTCGGGAACTGTCTGGGTATCGGTCGTCGGGTGGTGAACAATTGCATTGTGCATCACTTGCTTCGTGTATCATTATTATTATCATTATTATACTGTTACTATTAGAATTACTATTTTACTTTATTTCAATTATTAAACTGTTCTAATCTCAACCCAGGAGTGTTTCTCACTCTTACTCCTCCGATTCTCTCCCCCATCCCATCGGGGTAGGGGGAGTGAGCGAGCGGCTGCGTGGTGCTTAGTTGCTGGCTGGGGCTAAACCACGACAGTCCTTTTTGGCACCCAACGTGGGGCACGAAGGGTTTGAGATAACAACAGATTAACCAGAGTGTATTAAGGAGTCTGTTAACAGTTGCCGGTCACGATATTAGTTCTTCTGATCTGCACCATGTTCTTTTTTTTGCAGCACGCGTTAAAGCTTGCTGTCAGTTTGTGTAGTGTGCTATGCTCTGCAGTGATTCATGATCTTTTGCTTGGGAGGCTCCTTATCAAAACCCTGACCTTGAGCATTCTTTGGTATTTGGGTTTCATACAGAAGTCACTACTGTACTTCGGGTACTACCTCATAGAGAGAGTTAGCAATTATACTTCTTACTCTGAGAGGCTTGTTGTGGAGGAAATACAGAATGGCACCTTTGCTGCTTTCTTCTATGATGTTTCCTCCTTCATTACAACAACTTTCCTGTATCTTGAACGCCCCTGGGCAGTTAAGATACTTCTATTGATAATTCTTGGGAATGTTGTTTCCGTTTTGATAAAGGTCAGTAAGCAGTTTAAAAATACCATCCAGAGATCTACCCCAAGGCTGGATAGTTATGAGTGGCAGGGTGTGTGGGATCGTATGCGCAAGTACCTGGGGCAGTGGGGACCTCCAGTGTTTTGGAACTTCACCCCTGAACAAGTGCAGAATCCTGAAGAATTAGTAAAGTATTTGGAAGAAGTATGTTGTCACCCTGGTAGCTCCAGAGAGACACAAATCATTGCAACATGCTGGGGACTGGCCCATGCCTATTGAGCCGTGGTCAACACTAATCAGTACCCTCAAAAGAAAGAGAAGGTCTCTGGATCTGATGACAAAACAACAAGCACTGTGGCTACTCAAACCCCCACTACAGGCCCTGCAGCTACTCCAACCCCCACTACAGGCCTTGCAGCTACTCAAACCCCTGCCCCAGGCACTGTGGCTACTCCAGCCACAGCCATGAGCACTGCGGCTACTCAAACCACAGCCATGGGCACTGCGGCTACTCAAACCCCAGTGACAGACACTGCGGCTAAACCAGAGAACCAACCTGCGCCGGTATCAGTTGCCCCTATACAGAAGAAAAAATACACGAGGAAATCAGTTCGTTTAGTAAGGGATGAAGATGAACCAGGGCCATCACGAGAACCAGAGGAGGAAGAACCCATAAATGAGATGGTGACCACCCGATCCCTATCCCTGAGTGAGCTGCGAGATATGCGAAAAGATTTCGGTCGTCATCCAGGCGAGTACATCATCACCTGGCTGCTCCGATGCTGGGATAACGGGGCCAGTAGCCTGGATTTAGAGGGTAGGGAAGCCAAGCAGCTGGGATCCCTTTCCAGGGAAGGGGGCATTGACAAAGCAATTGGAAAAGGGGCAAAACCGCTCAGCCTCTGGAGGCGACTTCTGTCAAGCGTGAAGGAAAGGTATCCCTTCAAGGAGGATGTTTTATACCGCCCAAGCAAATGGACCACCGTAGAGAAAGGTATCCAGTACCTGAGGGAATTAGGCGTGCTGGAGGTGATTTACAGTGACCTGAATGATGAGCAGTTAACCAAAGACCCAGATGAAGTCAGGTGCACACAATCCATGTGGCGGAAGGTGGTACGGAGCGCACCAGCATCGTATTCCAACTCGTTGGCAATACTAGCCTGGAAAGACGACGAGGCACCAACGGTGGATGAAGTGGCTAGACAACTCTGGGACTACGAAGAAAAGCTCTCTTCCTCCCTACGGGCCTGTGTCTCGGCTGTGGAAAAACTGTGCCAAGAGTTCCAACAACTCAGAGAGGATCTGTCCTACTCCCCACCTGCACGGACCAGTGTCTCAGCCATTAGGAGTCAACGTCCCTATGCTCAAGAGAGAGGATATAGAGGATACACACCACGGGGCACCCTGTGGTTTTACCTGCATGACTATGGAGAGGACATGAGAAAGTGGGATGGAAAACCCACCTCAACCTTAGAGGCACGGGTGCGTGAGTTGCAAGGAAAAACTATTAGAAAAGGCGGTTCTCCCAGGAAAATTGCAGCTCCAGTTTCCAGTGAGCAGTTCCCGAGACAGAGTAAGAGGGCTAATTTTACTTCCGACCTTGATCAGGGGACTTTTGATTCACATTTACAGGAAGTGAACAGCGAATACTGTGACCAGTGTTAGAGGGGCTCTGCTTCCAGCCAGGTGGAGGAAAGGGACAACCGGGTTTACTGGACTGTGTGGATTCGATGACCTGGAACGTCAGACCCACAGGAGTATAAGGCTCTAGTGGACACTGGTGCACAGTGCACGCTAATGCCATCAAAATATAGAGGGGCAGAACCATCGGGGTAGGGGGAGTGAGCGAGCAGCTGCGTGGTGCTTAGTTGCTGGCTGGGGCTAAACCACGACAGTTGCATAATTAGAGGGCAACTGGCTTGAGAATTTGGAAATTTCATCTTAGCGCAATATGAACAGATTCCACTATGTTTTAAATTAAGAGACCCAAGAAACAAGACATTAGTACAATTAATTATTACTTCCTAGAGTAACAAAAGAAGATCAGAATACACCTTGCAAAAATGCAAGTAATTTCTTCTCCTTAGTCTTCATCTTGCAAGAACAAGGCAAGAAAAATTCTATCTAATTATTAGTTGACAAAAGGGAAAGTTAAATTTAGACACTGAGGATAATTATTTTTTTCCAGAGGACAGTTTGCCAAGGGATTCTAGCACTTGGCCCATGCTTCAATACAAAACATGGCTATCAACTCATATCTAATGTTTTTGCCACCTTAGCAAGGCTTGCTGTGGAAAGCCATCCTTCCAGCTACACCCCAGATTGAAGAGGAAAAAAAGCAGGGCCCAGAGATGAGGTCTTGTTACCTCCCAGGTGACAAGAAGATCTGCACATTCAAGTGGATGTGAGGGAGACCACAAACACCTTCCCACCTCACAATGACAGGCAGTGCTCAAGCAGACATATTTAAAGGCAAGAAGGAAACATCAGGACTGTTTTAATCCATTCTTCAAGCCCTGGGCACAATCTGTGTTTCCCTGTTCTCACAGGGTAGGGTCACAGTCTGCAAACACACAGACAGATGGAGGTATTGGAGTAGTTTTGCATTAGGAGAGCAGCTGCACAGTTAGTGATAGATAGAGATAGAAACACCTGGTGTCAGATTTGCAGCATGGGCTGGAAAAAGACCTTGATAAAAGAGATTTCAAACATCAGGACACCAAGAGAGCATTATGAGGGGACTTGCTTAAGCTTGTCCTTGATTTTTTGGATCACAATTAGAATTACAGTGGGCTCAGACAGGTTGATCATACTGTGCTTGGCAGCCAGCCAGAGCAGGCCAACCACTACCTAAGCAAGCTGTTCTCTGTGCATGGTGCCCTTTGGTCTGCAGCAGCCTGAGAGCAGCAGTGAACCATGGCAGGAGGTGTGACAAAACATGGGTCCACCCCAGCATGGGGAGGGTGTACACCACTGGACAGTGTCCAAACAGATTTACTGCCTTTTATTGCTGCATTCAGTAAACAGTAAGTTGCATTCAGTACCTCTTGCCCAGACACAAGGACCAAAAATATTCATGGTGTACAACAAAATGGAAGGTTTTTAGGAAAAGATTTGTGGGGTTTTCAGCTTTTCAAGGTTTTGTGGTTGGTGGGGTTTTGTGGGGTTTTTTTTGGGGGGGGTAATAGAAAAATATGAGCTGAAATATATATTTCTTTCTTGTATTTAGCATCAGACTGATTTTTTTAACATACCTTTTAACCAGAAAACAAACAAACAAAAAAGAATCTCAGTTTTGGCTAATAAGAATTGGGGGAAAGGGGGAAGCCTGTAATATTGTTTATTTATGAAATCCAGAGATTTCTGAATAAAATGGTAAAAAGGGGGGGGCAGAGAGATTACGTCCATCAAAAATATTCACAGAAAATGTTTATTGGCCGGTCTTCTTTCAGTCTTACAAGAACTAACTACATAGTTTCAGTTTCAGACACTAATTTGGCCTTAAAATCATCACCAAGAAGGAGAAGGATGACTACAATCCAGCAGCCTGGATCATAGTCCACATGTCTTTACAGACCAGTAATAGGAACTGTGAGGTGGTGATTCCAGTCTAACTGTGGAGTATTGGCTACATTTCCATATAGCCAGGTATACACCATGTTGTCTCAGTACTTGGGACCAGGGTACACGCCTAGCCACAGTGGTCCTCTTGCAGTCAGTAGTTAAACACTTTGATGGTAAGAATCTGGGGTTTTATCTCAAGTGGGTTTTCTCTGAGATTAATTTAAGCAGTTAGACTTACTCTCCCTCATCTGAGTTATTTATTCTATTTCTTACTGCCTGTAGGTAGGCACTACAGTGTAGTGAAATCATGGGCTCTATTATTGAGGACACAGTCCAGAAAGCAAGGCTGTTCTGCCTGAGACAATCCTACATTCTACACTCAAATAGAAACTTTTCCAGACTGCTCCTGTGGATATGTTGTGGCCAGCACGACGCAGTGGAGAACATTAACCTTTCTCTTTTGCCTATAGTCTCTAATACCTGCTCAAATCACTCTAAAGGTGTGGTTATCCACAACTGACGTGTAATTTTCTTTCCAAATAATTCAAAAGTTTGACAGCAGAATGTTAATTTGCTACAGGATACACAAGAATGGGAGATACCTCCTCTCCAACTTGTCCTGGAGTTCTGCTTAGGAATTTCAGCATAGTTGGCCTCTGACAACTGTTGGCCACTGCTGTGCTGTGCACAGTCCAATAGATCCACCTAAGCTACCATATCATTCTTGGTATCTCCTGCCCCTAGATATTGTGACTTGATCTTATTTCATGCTGAATTTTACATGCAGTGGGGGTTCAGGACAATACAAACATTGTTCTCTGCAAGAGTACAGCTGCCTAAGTATCTCCATAATACCTACTTGATTTTGACATTCTGGATGGCATTAACATGTGTAGAAGAGGTATTTACAGACAACAAGAACCTGAATTTCTGTGTAGGTGGAGCCCTCACCTTAATTCACAGTGAATGTTGGAATAATTTTTAGTATTACTGCTCCTGGTGAGAATTTTTCTTGTGTCAAGATCTATTTCAGGCTCCATCTCCTACAAGATGTATCACCAACCTTACAGTATTTACTGTTCCTTTCTCTGACCCAGATCCTAGAGTCATAGGGCCATATATTACTATCTTCTTCCATTTGACAAAGCTTATTTCTAGCCCTGAGAGTTCTAGAGTGAGTGACAGAACAGCACAGGAACGAATGCTTTACAAAGAATAACTATGCCAGTAATCTTTTCTCTCCCTCTTTTTTATGAATACATCATTTTCCTGGTTTTGAACTGTGACCTGCAATTTTCTGTTGACGTTGCTTATGATTTGGAAGCAACAGGCATCAGTCCTGTCCTGTGGTTATCCCCTGCTCATCAAACTATGCCTGAAATCATACCAGCCCACAGGTGACTTATTAAAGAACCCAACACAATACCTCTTCTTGACCATATGAAACCCCTGTCAATATGTATTAATAACTGTTAAAAGCCCCATCCTCAACACCTCTTCATCCCTACACACTAATTTGTGCAAGATTTTCATATTTCATCTTTGTTTTGTTTTCTTTCAAATCCTCCTGCAAGCAAAACATGTCACAAATCTTTATCCCCATCTTGCTTGCCATTATCCCCACAGACAGCAAATCCCTTTTTTCCAGTAAGTCTTCTGCTGCAACATTTTTCTGTCACTACGAAAATTCATTAGAAAGCATCTGCTGACTTGCAGGAAGATGTGTTTTATTGGTCATGCTATAGTGAATCCCACACAGAAACTGATTTTCATTGCCAGTGCCTCTACTAAAAAAGTCCTGTCACTTAGAGATGTGAAGCTTCTAAAAGCAAATCACAATCTCTGGTAAGGAATCATGTGTCCTGAATTTCTCCCAGGTAATGCAGGAGAGCAGGTGTTTTAATATCAGTACATGTCTGTGTAACAGACAGACAGTTGCAGACTGTGACCATACAAATAAATGAGGATAATTAGCTACAAGGGGATATACAAGTATGAAATAGGTCATAAGAAGTTTATCCAGGACACAGCCAGGGAAAACATGGGCTGCAGCACATTGCCCTTCTGACAGAAATTATGTTGACAGATCCTGTCACAGAACCTAGTCCTTTCAAGCTGGAGGCAAAAGCCCACCCTGGCCCTACTACTGCATTTGGCTGATGATTGGCATCAGAGGAGCAGGTTATGCCAGGCATATTCACCTCTCCCAGCCAAGACAATAGAGAAAATATACTAGTTTTCAGTACCACCATCAAGTAAAAGTCAGCTCAACCAGGTCTGAGCCACAGCAATGTGTTTGAACAGCAGTAGCTTCTCTGGTAATCCCTTGATCAATTGGCATGCTCGTTCTTCATTCCGTAACTCCCATGGGCCATTCCCTTTTCTCTTTCCTGAGATGCTTTGGTCAGGGAACTTGTGCTAATGGTCTGTCACCCCCACAGTGAAAAAGTCTTTCCTTACATTCAGGAGGAACCTCCTGTGTTTCAGTTTGTGCCCATTGCCTCCTGTCCTGTCACTGGGCACCACTGAAAAGAACCTGTCTTCACCTTTTTTACACCCTCCCTTCAGGTATTTGTACACAATGACAAGATCCCTTGAGCCTTCCCTTCTCCAGGCTAAAGAGTCTCAGCTCTCTCAGCCTTTCCTAATAGGAGAGATGCCTCAATCCCTCAATCAACTTAACAGGCCTTTGCTGGGATAACTGTCCCGTCACCCAGATCATAAATTAAGACACTGAACAGGGTCTGACCTGGTTGTACCCCTGGGGTACAACATTACTGGCTAGCTTCCAACTAGACTTTGTGCCACCAACCACCACCCTCTAGGGCTGACAATGCAGCCAGTTTTCAATCCACCTCACTGTCTACTCATCAGCTTTGCTTTGATGAAACTAATGGGATACAGTGTCAGAGCCTTACTGAAGTCCTGAAGTCCAGGTAGGCAATATCTACTGCTCTCCCCTCATCTACCAAGCAGTCATTTCATCATCAGAAGATTATCAAGTTGGTTAAGCACAATTTATGCTTCATAAATTCATTCTAACTACTCCAAATCACCTTCTTGTCCTTCATGCATCTAGAAATGGTTTCCAGGATTAGTAGCTCCATCATTTTTCCAGGGATCAAGGTAAGGCGGAATGGCATATAGTTCTCTGGGTCCTCCTTCTTGACGTTCTTGAAGATAGCAGTGACTTTTGTTTTCCTCTAGTCCTCAGGCACTCCTGTAGTCATCATGATCTGTCAAAGCTAATTGAGAATGGAAACAAAATGACACCATCCAGATCCCTCAGTACTCACAGGTGCATCCCATCAGGGTCCATGGAAGTACATATTTCCAATTTGCTTAAGTATTCCCTAACTTCAATCTCTTCCAAAAAGAAAAGTCCTTCTTTCTCCAGACTTGCCCCCTGGTCTCTGGGGCCAGCCATTTCTGAAGGTCTGTTCTCACTGGTAAAGACTGAGGTGAATGTTGCATTCAGAACTTCAGCCTTTTCCAGGTCATATATCACCAGGTCCCCTAACCCCATTCAGCCTTGAGCCCACATTTTCTCTAGTCCTCCTTTTACTGTACACATACTCATAGAAGGATGCCTTGTTTCCTTTGACTTTCCTTGAGAAATTCAGCTCCCATTGGACTTGGGCTGTTCTGTGTCTCTGCATTCCTCCTAGGTTGCCTGTCCTGCTTCCACCAACTGTATGCTTCCTTTTTGTGTTTGGGTTTTGCCAGAAGAATATTGTTCATCCATGCAGGACTCCTGGTATCTTTGCTTGACTTCCTGCTCATTGGGATGACTGATCTTGTGATTGGAGGAAGTGATCCTTGAATATCAATTAGCTTTCTTGGATCTCATTCCCTCTAGGCCCCTCTAGGACTCTTTGAAGCAGATCCCTGGAGAGGCCATAGACTGCTTTCCTGAAATCTAGGATTGTGATCTTGCCTTTTACTCTCCTCCCTCCTTGCAAGATCCTGGACTCCACTATCTCATGCAAGCAAGGCCACCTGCAACCTTCATATCCCCAGTGAGCCTTTCCTTGTTTGTAAGTATCAGGTCCAGCAGAGAACCTCTTCTCTTTGGCTCCTCTATCATTTGTGTCAGGAAGCTGTCATTGATGTTCTCCAGAAATGTCCTGGATTGCCTATGCTTTGCCATGCAGGGCAGTTAATGGGGTTGTCCCCATGAGGACTAAGCCCTACAAACATGAAGCTACTTTTAGCTTTCTGTAGATGACCTCATCCACTTGTTCATCCTAGTCAGGCAGCTTTATGAGGCTCTCCTATGAGACACTCACCACATCACCCATACGGGACTGTTCTTTTATACTTACCCATATGCTCTCATTTGTCTCATCATCCACCCCTAGGCAGAACTCAATGCACCCTCCATAAAGGCAAACTCCACCTCTGATATAAAACTCTAGTAAACATCACAGGCCTTGTGGTCACCGCTCTGTACCACTCACCGCTCAGTAGTACTGTGGCTCCACAGTGCTGTCCCACAGATGCCTGTCCTTTATTTATCCTAGAGAGGTGCTGCCTTAATTTCTGGAAGGCTTAATCAGCAACACTCACTGGTATTTGCAAAGCCACATCATGCCAGTTTTTAGTTGTCTTCTCTATTGCTCCTCTGAAGTCCTCCTGATAACAAAACCACGTAAGTCTCAAAGGTAAATAGTGACCAGGGACACGGTCTCTTCTGGGCCCCAGGAGACCGTCTGTGGCTGTTCAGCAATGGTTTACAAACAAAAGCCTTTTGTTATAAGGTACTGTCACACCATGTAACTGAGGACAAGACACATCCTATTGCACATGGTATGAATGCACAGGGTTCCCAGGAGGGTACAAGGTCTGCTGAACTACCCAGAGATGCTGGTAGTGAACTGGAGAAGCCAAGTACAATATGATGTGCATCCATCTTGTATGTCTGGACCCGGATGGCTCAAGCTCTGCCAAGATTCCCAGCTACAGAATCCCAGTTCACTCTGGATCAGAGGCAAAGATCAAAAATATACATCATGTGGATAATGCAGGGTGTTGATTTCTAAGAGAAATAAAACCCCATGTGAATCAGGATGCATCCACTACTCTTCATTGCCTAAGTCAAGATGCAAAACAATCATCTTGATTCCCATCTGCTTCTGATTTTCTACCAGGTTTGACAACTGCTATTGAATTGAAGGGCATCCAGTCATTTTTAGGCTATGAGCTGAAGCTAAAAATGTCCCTGTGTTTCCTGAGCCTGAGACTGGTGTGAAATGGGTTGTCCTAGAAATTCAGCAGCTATAAAAAGTCACCCTAGTTAGTCTTTCCCATTAAGCCTCACTACCTGATCACTAAGCAGGACATCACAAAAAGTAAAAACAAGCAAAACCACAATCCTCCCACCCTAGGGACTCTTACAGGGAAGATTAAAAGTCAAAACAATTTGTAAGAACCCATTCGAGTGTAAACATCCACATTGTACCAAAGAGGATCTATCTGTGGGCATAAATGTCTGAGAAAAGTGGGGACCTGATTAGGTCACAACTTAGCTTTGCAAGGAATGTATAATGATTCAATAAACCACAATGACTCTCCTCAAGCACTGGACAGGAAGTCATGAGCAGGGAAGCCTGCAGGATTCATACTAATCACAAGTACCAATTCCTTACCAGGAAGTTCTCTTCCTGTAGGAAGAGAGTTGCCTCTAACAGAGAGGAGAGCCCAGCAAAGCCTAGAGATGATGTACCTCCAGCAGGAAAAGGATCAAGGATGGGTTTAAGCAGGGCTGGGCATGCCTGGATCCATTAGACGACAACAAGAACAGTGTAGTCTGTAGATGGTCCCCTGACAATCCCAAGGAGAGCCTAACTATGTGTGTAACTAAGCCAGGACAGGGCATGGCAGGAATTGCAGCATACCTCAGACAGTTTGCCAACTGGGGCTTGTAAGCTACAGTGCCAAGGGCTGAAAATGTAAATTCAATAAAAAGATATTGTTATTAAATATTAATTCCTCCCTGTAACATTACATTTGGTTGCTCTTATGTTTCATTTCCTACAGTCAACCTAAGATGACTTCATTCCAGACACTTGTTTTCTCTGCTGCCCCTTTTTTTCCAGAAAATCTTTCCCATTCCCAAAAAGCTGTATGCATGTTGCAGAAGTTTCTTCTTGGGGGGACTCTTTCTTCCCAGTCCCAGATTTACATGATCTGGCATTTCACCAGGACCCCACTTTCCCACATACCAATGTACAGTGGGCAGAACTGAGTTTCTTGACAAGGCAGTTATTCCCCTATCTAATTCCCACACTGGTTCCCTGACTTGTAAAATAGGTATTATACAGGTCAAGTCTTGGAAGTGCCTTAAGTGATGCTGATGAGATGCTTTGCTTGAAAGGTACAAACAAGAGTCCCTTCTTATCCCCAGACCCCTCCTTCACCAAGAAGGTAAAGATTGTCTTGTGGAGATATGCCAGATAGACCCTGAGTTCACTTCAGCTTTCAAGCACCCTGAACTCACCTTTAAACTTTGCATTGTGAAACCTATGGAAGCACCCTCCTTGAAACTGTTGATGTCAGCTTGAGACCTGAATGTAGAGATCCTATTCTTCTTGAGTGCCTCACAGGGTGAGGACACAAGAGAAGCATTCTGTCAGCTTTTGGGGAAGAGTGGAATGAAAAGGACTTAAGGACAAGCATGAGCAGACTAATCTCCAGTCTTCAGATGAGTCACAGAGTCAGAGGAACTTCCTAAGTCATGGTTGCATTGAAAGATGTATGGGCACCCAGCTCTGTCCAGATGTCCCCAGCGAAAGAGCTCACCTTGGTCTTATGTTGCTGGCAGCTATTTTGCAGGATATCTAGAAGAGGGAGAAAGGTTTTCATTGGAGAAGTCTTTTACTGCTAGAAGCACATGTGGGTTCTCTCACATGAGAGATGAGTAGTCTAGCTGAGGAGCTACATTCTCTGAAGAGGATGTTACTGGGACCTCGCAGAGAAAAGCAAGTGGGAGGATCAGTTGGCAGGTGTGGCTACTGGCTACCAGCAGCTAGCAGGAATGGTTAAAAAAAGCAGTAGCTCTGCCCTTCAGGGTGAACCAAGCCCCAGGTGATGCCTCTCAGGCCAGCAGCCTAACTGGTGAGAGCTGGTAGAGTTACACCATTTGACATCTTACCAGGCTAACTGTTTATGAGTGGCGTATTGATGAAGGAGGCTACATGGGAACAGCCTTGACTTAAGCCAGCAAGCTGCTCAAGAACTTTGCCAGGGACACTGCAGTTTAGTCTGTTGAACTGGCTACAATCTCTGGCTCTAGCACAAACTTCCAGGACAGCCTTTTCAAGTCACTTAATTTCTGCATGCCTTATGGTTCAAATATGGCTTACTTGAGCTTGCATTGTAAAGTCTTTGGTATACTATTTCTAGGCCTGGGACAGTCTTTGGTGGGACAGTAATAATGTAATTCATATCTCAGCCTGACCAAGACCTCTGAGCTTAAATGTTGCAGCCTGCTAGTTGTAGGATATGTCTAAACCACATTACAGCATGTCTCAGAGCCCTGATCTCCTGACTGTCCAAAGCATGAGCACCACTGTTTCCTTCCATGGCGTACACCTCTTTGGACTGCTTGGTCCTCCAATTTAAACATTACCTATATGAGTTCTGCCATTTTGTCTGGGTGAAACTGGTAAAGTTCCAAAAAGCAAATAAAAGGCACATTTGCTGTACTGAACAGAGGAAAACCCAGCTGCTATTTTCAGCTAAAATTGTCATACTTCACCATTTACTTAAGCAAAAGCACGCAAGTCAGTTCTGGCACTATGACCTGGAATTAATGAAAGTACCAGTTTTAAAAAATAACAAAAGGAGAAGGAAAACCCTACCGGTTTACTTTTCACTATTTTTTTTTTTTTTTTTTTTTTGTCCTTCTGTGGTGGGTTAACCAGTAATTGATAAATGATGTCCCTGTCTTTACCTCAACCCACAAGGTTTTTCACCTTATTTTCTCCCCTTCTTGTTGAAGAGGGAGAGTGAGAGAGTCTCTTGGTAGGCATCTGGCAGCCAGCCAAAGGTTAACTTCCTACACCTTCAAACTGATTTCTTCACAAAACCGTTAACATTTATTTGATTGATTTTCCAATCTGTTCATAAATGACCAAGATTTATTCAGAGCCAATCAATTCCAGTGTTAGAACTTAATTAAAGAGGCAGCGTTAGTACAAAATAATGATGCTTCTGCTGAACTTATTCCTTTGAAAGATTATATGGTCTATGATATGCATCTTAACTGTGGAAAAGGGGAATGTAGCTAAGTTCAGCTAAAATAGCTAACAGTATTCCTATATATTATACAAGATTTAATTAGTTCTCTACCACGCCAGTGAGTTCTGGGGCAGGAATTCTGTTAAATACACATTTAAACTTACTGTGGGCTCTAAGTGGGCCTGTATCTGTACATAAGACATTCCTACTAGAGACATGCAAAAGAGCATATAAATTAAGATCAAAACCAGATTGAAATCAATGGCATTATCAGGTTTGCAGCTTATGTACTGATGTACTTGGGATTCCTTGCAAGTTTTACTGGACTGTCACAAAGAAAGAATGTGCTTATTTGCAATAACGCCATTACTCTGTTAGTCATTAGTGAGGATTTTTGTTGTTCTTCTCTGTTTCTTTGGTCAAAACACAGGGATAATATTTCATAAGCAGCTTTTTATGCTGAGTTAGTTTTCAAAACTCCTAATGGCAGCAGATGACAGAATTATCCCAAGCATAGTTTTGAAAAATTGCAATGTGCTCCACAGTAGGTTGTAAGTATGTAGAACAGTTAACAAAAACAGGCACTCTGAAGATGTCTTCTGTTTTGGTACTGTAGTAGGCACTTTTGTTTGATCTAGTATGGGGAGTATCCATTCTTCTCCAAGACAATCTCAATACCAGCAACTGGCTGAACCTTGGAGGCCAAATAAAGTCTCAACATTGAGGCAGATCAAGTTCCAGCTTTACAGGTTTTTCACATTATAGATCAGGATTAAAGCCTGCATTATGCTGAGGAGACATTTCAAGGGAAGAAGACTCACAGGAAACGGTTGTAGATTAAAGCAAGAAACTTTTGCCTTCACAAAAATAACAGATCATTCTGGAAACAAAATTACAAGTATATCCACCTGCCAGATTTGTAGGAATATTTGTATATGGCTGGTGGGAGTCAATAGATCTGATATCTGATATCAGATATTCTACATTCCCTAGGATGATGGTTCAGCTCAGACTATGGTCTTGTTCATAGTAAGTATGCCCAGCTGCCCAGCAGATCGGAAGTAGCATGGACACAGAAAAAGGAATATGCTATGCATGTCAAGCACCTTATTGTGCTTATAACCACCTGCCTACTGGGAGGTGTACTACTCAGGGTACTGCACAAAAGAAAAAAGAATATTTACCTGCCTCTGTACAACAGAGTATGCCTTACATGTAATGATTCTAACACTTATCTGTGGTGTTAGGAAGCCAACTAAGTATAACTGGAGATGGAAAAATCTGTTAGACTGTGGAAGTTGTGCAGAATAGGTATGCTTTGTTGCTGAAATCATACAGCTTTTACCGTCTTATAGTTATGTAGTAAATACATGCAGTGTTTTGTTCTCTCAAGTCAGAAAGGAAAAAAAGTTAAACTCACACTTAAGGATCAGGCCGTGACTTGAGAAACAGGTCTGTTTTTATCTGTATTTACATGTGCCTTGTACATGCAAGAAAAACAAAAATCTTTGATTGTGTCATATTCTCAGTCAGAACATCTTTTCTGACTTTCAACATGGATTTTTAAAAAGCAGTGAGAGGGGAAAAAAAGGGAGCAGACAGGCTTAGGGATACTATCTTTGGTTTTGGAGAAGTAGATACTGAGCATTGTTTGGTAATCCTGGGGGGTGCTTGCATCTGCACAATAAACACTGAATATAAACTGTTGTGAGAACTGGCACAGTCAGAAGTAGGAAATTAACCACAAGGGGTATTTGTAACAACAGTCTGACAGAGGAAATATTTTCTTTTGGGGAGTGTTTTCAGGAATATAATGCAGACAGTGTCATGGATATACGCAGATATCAGGAGGGATATTAATACAGCAAGGCCAATTTTATCTGACAGAAGTATTAGAATGAAGTGTTGAAATGCTGAAAGGAAGGCAAGTTTCCCAGGTGCCTTGGAAATCCACCCAATTTCCATTGGTATTGGGCTCTTAATTCCCCATTTGTGATCCCAGTATAAGCATGTAAATGAGCAGAAGCTAGTATGCTTCTGCTTTGCCAAAGAGTAGAGTTTGAATCCTGCTCAACTGTCCAACTGTCTCCAGCCATTCTTTTCTTCAGTTGTTTCTTTATTCTCCAGACACTCATGGAAGGGTCACAGAATATGAAAACTGTTCCACAGCTCAGAAAAAAACATTGGCGCTAGGTAGACAGATGGGCCTAAGCTGGAAAAGCCTGGTCTAGAGCTAAGCTCATGTTATGTTTGGCTCTGTTTGTTCTGAGGGGTGAAAAAGCCCTTCTGGCTAACTAGCCTACCCTTCCTTCTCCAGGTCTACCCAGGTGAAAAGGTTAGATTTTTTATTTCTTAATTAGTTCAGGCATCTGATTCTTATTCACATCAATTTCCATGCTATGTCTCCACAAGCATATGTACTTTTCTAGAGGTTTCTCCATTTTATCCTTCATAAAATCCCATATTGTCGAATTGACCTTTCCAACATCATAACAAGCACACTGGTATGCACAGAATTAAGCAGAACTAATGACACCATGATATACTCTGCAGTACAGTTAAACAGGACAAAGCTGTTGCCAGAAGGATTGGCCTTGGAAACAGAATGCAGCTGGAGAAGGGAAATAAGAAATTATGTTGATCACGAAAGGTGGTCTCAGTGCACAGCAGTATAAATACAGTGCACAGCACTATAAATTAAGTGAGACCCCCATCTGAGGCACAGACCTGTGGCTTAAAATTACTTTTCGAGTTCCTGCACTCCCACATCAAAAGCTAGTTTCTGAACAGCAGGACTTAGACACCTGTCCAGCTCCATGCCAAGATGTGGACAGGTACAACCCTGCTCAGCCATCTGTCATTTCCATGGGGCAAAATGGGGCTACAGCATTCTCTAGCAAGATTCTTGACATAAAACAATGCTGGGCAAGACCACAAGTGCCAGCCGCTGCATTTAAGATTTTACCCGAAGGATTTTCTGATAGTGAAACTCTTGAGAACTCAATACTCATGGTACAATCCAGTTATCACTTTCATGAAGGGAGACAGGAGTCTCTGAGTGGGATGATGTCAAGTATGCAGTTGCCTGAAGTTAATAAGAGAGGGCCTGAGATATTTTCACCCCCTTGTCCCATGGGACAGAGGACCCTGACACATTGATACAGAGAGTCTCCATACATAAGATAGAAAGCAAAGATCACTCTTCCGAAGCAGGACTCTATTGCCACCTCCCATTGTCCAACTGAAAGATTGACTGCTCTGACTTCAGGACTCTCTGGAGATTTGACTAACATCTCATCATTCCTGGCAATGAGAGGAGAAAAACTCCATCACTGCTACACTGTTGAAACTGGTACTGTGCCTCTCAGAGGTTTTGGTTTTGACTAATTCAAATGTATTTCAGGGGCCCATTTAAAGAACATTGTTTCAAAATGACAACAGTGAGATTATTGGAAAACTGGAGGCTCAGAGAAATGTTTGTGGAGATCCAAATGATTCTTCCAGGGCTCAGAGAAGTAGGTAAGGTGGTTTTGAGCCAGGTGAATTCTAAATTAGCCTTGAGTAAAAATTCATCCCGGTCATAATTTAAGATCACTATAGCAACACAATCACACTTGCCAAGTATGCGACTTTATAAAATTACAGCAGACTTTGCCAGAAAAAAATCTGGTTTCTTCCTTTTTTCTTTTTTTTTTTTTTTTAAAGACTTAAATCTGTATTCTGGAAATGGCAGCAGTTGTTCAGGATCAAGATCTGATTTTGTTCTGTGATTAAGGAAAAGCCATGAGAGTCATATGTTAGTTAAATTCTCAGCAGATATCTCCTGGAATATGGAACCACCATGTTTTCTAAGGGATCCATGAATTTTTACGTGGCAGAAACAAATGATACAGTAAGATAAGGATGAAAGGAATGATGCAAGGAGATTGTGTTGAGTCAGTTGTGCAGTGGGAGGGAAGACTGAGAAGTAAGGTGTGCTAAGGCAAATCCTTCCTCACAGACTTTCAGCCATTTGTGTACAAGGGAAAGGTATTCATTTTGCACAAGAGCAGAAATGATACTTTTGGTTTGGATTCTGTACAGTTCATCTGCACACAAAGCTGAGGAGCCAGACAGAGTAGCAACCTCACACTATGCCTTGTGATGTGCACTGCCCAGTACCTCAGCTACAAATGAAGCTTCTCAGCTCATATCTTCCCTGTGCTTTAAGCACAGATGTGTTCCTCGAAAAAGGATTGCAAACAGTTCAGCCATACTCTTACTTCTTTTGACAGCAGCAAAAGAAAAAAGAAAGAAAGAAAGAAAACTCTCCATAGGCGTCAGTAGGAACACTGCTGAGAAGATCCCATGCACAGAACACAGTGCTGACAGCATGTTAAATGCAGCACCCTTATTGGGGCTGGCACACTCAGCTTCCTTGCACAGGGGTTTTACTGGCTTTACATAACAGCTTTGCTGCAGCCTTGCAGGCATCTATATCCACTAAACACATCTATCTGGTGTGGTGCCAAATCCAAAGATAACCTTGAACCAGTGCCAGACTTGAGAAAATCCTGCAGACTCATCTATGCCTGCAATCAGGATTTCACTTTGTACAGGCACATACTTGTATTTACAGAAGCTTTGGGGAGCTCTGAATCTGGGATATTCAAATGAAAAGGGGGGGTGGGGGGTGGGGTGGTGTCCCAATTTTCTTGTACTCCTCTTCTCTAAGGAAAGTTCATTCCCTGCCAGCCACAGAACAGGGGATAAAACAGCCACATCATTCCATACACTGCACCTTCCATCACACTTTTTCTGTCACACAAGTGGCATGGTGTGCACAATAGCCTTGGGCAACTCTCAGACCAGCCTTCCCACCTTGTAGAATGAGAAGGGGCTGGAATGGAATCCTACCAATCCTGAAAGCTGGATGAGCACAGACAACTGTTTGTAATGTCACTTCCTTCAGCAGGGGACCAAGTGGCTTTAGAGGGAAGTAACTCTGGGAAGTTGCAGGCAAGCTGTTCTGGGCAGAGGGCTGGAAGATAAGCCTTGACAGCATGCTTTCAGCATCACTGCTAGGAAAGGGAGAAAGAAAGTGCCTCCTCCTCCCATGCCACTGATGGCTTGCAGCAACAGACATACCTGGATTTAACAGAAGACAAGATCATCTATCTTACTCTTGATCGGACTTCTTAGTGAGGGGGAGCTGATGCCATTTGTTGATGCCCTTTTGCTACACAGCTAATGCAGCAGGTGGTAATTTGTGGCTGTCAATAACATTCACAAGTGCAGCAGTATTCAGCTGCTCCATCAGTCCTTCCCTTCCCACCTGCACAAAAGTAACAATCCACCTGCAACCTGAATGGAACTGCCCTGTAGTCAGCCTGAACACCACTGCCTGGATCCCACCATCCTGCAAATGTCTGATGATCTTTAAGTCACATTGGTTGGCTCCATTTTTTAACTCGAAGGCCTTTGATTAAGCGGTGAAATTAATTACTCTCAAAATCAAGGCACTTCAAGGTGTGCATTGTCAGTCTTCCTCCATACTCCTTTTCCCCCAATATACACACTGGAATTTGCGTCTTAACACCAGCATTAAAAGTGTGAATTTTCTGTGGCCCTGCTACACAGGTACACAGTGTTACAGAGTGTATCTGCACCTCTGTAGTTACAGGAGACACCGATTCAGCACCCATCATTGCCCTGATTTCTCTCTTCCATGCTTAAAGGGTTCTTCCACTTCCCTGAACACTCACAGCTTAGGGAATCCCTTGGGATCCCTTGGGATCAGGTAGGATCATCCCTTGGGAACCCGTGTTTTGCTACTGTTCTCTTCGATGTTTTTGTAAGGGATAAGAGTAGAAAGAAAGAGGAAAGTAGAGATTTATTATTAAGATTTGCCCGGGACTGATAATTAGGTGAATATCTTCCCTTGTTATGTGGCAGTCTGATCTTTCTCTAGACTGACACCTTTACACCACAGATCTCTATCTGAAAGTCTTCCACCACCCATCTTCCTCACAGCCTCACTTGGAGACAGCTGGTCTGCAACCCTCAGCTGCAGGGAGACAGAGAGCAGCATTTGCTTTGAAAAGCTTCCACCCATTCCACCAACAGCCAGCTGCTTACCTTTCAGCTTGACTTGCTGCAAATAGGATCCTGGAGAGCAGCAGGGACTAGATGATCTCCACTATGACTGGCATCCATCCATCCTGAAGAACAGCATGCCATCAACATCATCCTTACAGCCTCACACATTCCTATTTCTTTCCTGTCAGGATACAGAAAAGACAAGCCAGGCTGGCTGGGTATCAACCATTGGTTTATTTATCTCCCATCACAGTACAAAAGCAGTGCTGTTCTACCAAAATTACACCCAGATGTGTAGAAGGAGCATTTGATTCTGAAGTTGAGCAGGATTAATGGATGGTAAAGGATTTGTCAAAACAGCAATTGCTGTACTGAAGGATACAAGGGCCTGGAAAGACTCTGTCTCTCCACCTGAGCTGGTACAAGTAATTTTTTTTTTTCACTTTGAATGCACCATCAGCAACCTACGCCATATTCCAGCTGCCTGCAGTGATGTGTATGAGGAGGCAGAAGTTCTTTCTGCTTGCATTATTTTTTTCTAGTGCTCAGTCCTACGTATGAAGACCAATGTTAGGTGAAAATATGTCATTGCTGCATTTTCTCATTCTACACATAAATGCAGGAAGATTAAGTACTTAAACTGCTACTGTGGGTAATGATTTAACTCATGCCAAACCTGTTCCTCTTTCTTTTGGCAGAGGAACAACTAGTCCACACAGGAACTGGCAGAAGCAGACCCTCTGGGTCCAGTGCCCTCACACATCACCACAGCAACTCAGGAAGAAGAAAAGCAGGACAAACCTATGCACTGCCTACAGTGAGACACCTAAGAAGTAAAGTCCAGAGCAAGCTGGAATCAGCAGCCATGTTTCCCAGAGTCCCCAGAGCAGGCCTCAATGTCCTCTGTGGGACTGGGGAAATGCACTAGAGAAACTAGGTTGGTCATAATGAGCAAAAGACCAAACTATTTTCTGAAATGCTATTAAAAATCTACATGAAGAACAGCCATGTTTTGACCAAAACACATGCTCTGAGAGAAGTGTTTATTTAGATCTAGCAATCTTTCTCCTTGAGACCTAGTAGGAAACTGAAGATTTTCAAGTATCTGGTTGCAGACAAAACACTAGAAATAAAAATATTTTTCTGTTAAACCTAAAGGCCTGGCTAATATAAGTTGCATTAAATATCTCTTTAAAGCAGGTAGCATAGTTCTGCCACTTGAAGTGAGACATGCGTAACCATTAACCTGAGAACTTTTAGCAGGATATTGAAAAAGGACTTCAGCTGCTATCAACAGTACCGATCCATGGACGCCAACAGGCAAGCTGGCCCAAATAACACTCTTGACAATGAAGTATCTACTGCATCTAGCTCCTTGTTGTGTTCTTATGCTGATGAACATTTCTCTGTTGTTCTACCAAAGGAAACAATAAATGAAATGTTTTGCTTAGTAGAAAAGATCTCAAAAGTGTGCCTCTTCTTGCCTAGGCATTTTCCCTCATTATTAGTAGGCTGTACTCAAGCAAGCCAGATAGCTTTGCATTGTCCTCTTAAATTTGACTTATGTCAAAACAACTCAGGTGGTGACAGCTGGTTTGCACAGTCAGATACTCAGAAATGACCATCATAAACCATTTCACTCCACACCAGGAAATTCTGTTCAACATGTACAATTTCTGTATGTTTCCATAGTCAAAAAATACATTATCTACTGTGGAAACTCTCTTCTTTCGCTGCACATGTGCTGAAAGATTTATGTTGTATTAAGAAACATATTGAAAATGTTCTCCCTAGTGTCTAGCTGCTGTGGAGAATAGGTTGTCAGGAAGAATGTGAAAAATTCAGTAGACTGCTGCTTCTGCTGATGCCTTTTCACTATCCATTTAGAAATACAGAAAGCATAGGAACTGTGTTATACTTGGGCAACTGTTTCCAGGCACCCTGAGTAGCCCCAAGAGCCCAGAGTCTTGGGGATGATACAGAAACTGAGGCACTACACCTGGACTCACAGGCAGCACTTCAGAGGGGTCAGCTTGATATGCTACAACACTCCCACAGTCAGGTATTGGGGCAGGACACTTCCTGTACAGGGAATCCAACACCAAACTTTTCCACCAAGATCCAAGTGTTCATGAAAGACAGAGAGAGGAGAATGGAAGACTGGGATGGCTTCTGTCAGCATACTTGAACAAGATTAGCTCAACATACTTGAACAAGATTGGCAAAAATATAATTCATAAATGTCCGTTTGTTCTGTTGTCCCTAATAGGGTTCATTTACCTGGTGTGCAATAAGCCAGTCTTCACACACTGAGACAAGATATTGTTTATTCACAAAGTTGTGCAAGTTTGGGGGCTAGGTGGTTTCCACAAAGCTAGCACACCGAATCATCAAGTCAGCATCTATTTAGACACATTAATTACCATATTTAATTCCCTAATTAGCATGCACTGCTATGATTGGTTAAAATCTCTTCACCTACTCTTTAAATTAGTGGGCATGCCCAGTTGTCCTTCAATTTTAATCTGGGGTGTAATTGCAGTAGGGGGCTCATGAGTCAGTGGTCATGATCCCCCCCTACCGGAATTACCTTTCCCCTAATTTCCTTCTTGGCAGATCTTAAGCAACTTCTCATGATTTACTGATCGTGTCAGTAATACATCACCTAGACTTATGGTCCCAGACAATCTGTTATCTAAATAAAAGCATATTCTATAAAGCCTTTAACCTGGTGCACTGAGTGTTCTTGGACAATCTGTTCATTAAACAAAAGCATAGTTAAGGTAGGGCCTTACAATAGACATCTATAGCAGCATCAGTTTTGGACAACAGTTCCACATTGATTTGTGTACAGTGAATGATTGTTGCATATTTATTTTATGTAGTACAGTATATTACTACTTCTGAGTACCAAACATTTCACTATCAAGAAACCTCTGATTTTTAATAACAATGGGATTGTTTAGTCTGGAGAATAGAAGGTTGAGGGTAGACCTTATCACTCTCTACAACTACGTGAAAGGAGGTTGTAGTGAGGTGGATATTGGTTTCTTCTCCCAAGTAGTTAGCAATAGGATGAGAGGAGAGGAAAGGGCCTTAAGTTGTGTCAGGGGAGGTTTAATTGGATATTAGGAAAAATTTCTTCACAGAAATGGTAGTCAAGCATTGGAACAGGCTGCCCAGAGAGGTGGTAGAGTCACCATCCCTGGAGGTCTTCAAAACACATGTACATGTGGCACACTGGGACATGGTTTAGTAGGCATGGTGGTATTGGGTTGACACTTGGACTGATGATCTTAGAGGTCCTTTCCGACCTTAATGATTCCTGGTTTTACTTTCATTGAAAAATAATCCAGCCACCAAGCCAGGAACATGAAATTAATTATCACTCAACCCTTAACTGGTTTAGTGGTGGACTCGGTAGTACTAGGTTAATGGTTGGACTGGATGATCTTAAAGGTCTTTTCCAACATAAACAATTCTATGATTCTATGATTCTATGATCCCTGGGCCAGGACAAAACTGTGGATTGTGCTGATGCCTCCTCTGATTGGTGTTATCACATCCTTTGAGCCTGCAAATGTTCTGGAGGGGACAGTGATATAGGCATGACCAATGGATACCAGTAAGCTGTCACCTCCTTCCCCATGTTTTAGCTCTGTGTGTGTATGCATGTACAGCACATATGTGAAAACAGCTTTCTCTCTCTCTGCAGTGATCAGAGACATATACTGGGCCTAATGCTTTTCTCCAGCCTCAGAGCTAGTAGCGTTGGATATCGATCTTTCATTTGGCAGAGCTTGCATTCAATCTCTGCGTGTCAGCAGCACATTCTGGTGCTTCACAATGCACAGGCATGTCAACCACAGCATGTAGTTTGCAGCACGAGAGCCTGCTTGCTGGATTGTGTTGACAGCAGGCCCTACACAGAAGCAGGAGGAGAGATTATGGCTATGTAAGTGTGGAGAAATCCCTGTTCTCCCACCTGCAAAAGCCTGGACTATCTGGTGTGTTCCTTGCAGCAGGGACTCTGCCCTTTTTCAGACACTTTCTAGTTAAGATGAAGAAACTGTATAATGGCATCCTGTAACTCCACTGGTGATGGCTTGTGTGACTTGTCTAGTAGCTGTCCTCTGATGAGCTCTGAATTGTCATAGGAAGGATAGAGTTCAGCAGCACATACAAATCCATGCATACTGCTATTCAACGACTGACTAAGGACCACCTGGAAATCAATGTCACTGTGCAAAGAGAACACTGGCAAATTACAGAGACTGTGCAGAGAAAGAGCCATAGGGCACACTGCTTTTTTGGGGCAAGATTGTGCCAATAGAGGTTGATTAAAGTTGATGACTCCTTCTGTCTCCAACCCTGTCACAAATTGCAATGTTTGAGAAAAGCTTTTTACTCTGTTTTTTAGCAGAGACATTAACCAAAGGCTTGACTTTGTCAAGGAATTTTGTACCAGTATGTATGTCTTGTTCACTGCCACAATTTTTGCTAAGTGCTGAAAGAAGTAGGCTTTTCCTGTTGTTATTAAATGTGTGATTTTTGTGTCAAATTACTTTCTAGATTCAGGACCCAGGTGTAATTTCAGTGACACAAAGCTGATCCATTTTGAACTTCATTTGCCATTCCTCTCATCACAGCTATAATTCTATAAAGTCAAATAGCAGGCCGATTATTCTAAAAATAACAGAAATTATGTGTACTCCTCTTTAGTAGAATAATGCTGATTTTACTGTCACCTTCAAGCCAATATTAATATCTTTCTTATATGTGTGATGTAGTGCTTGTTCCAAAGAACCTTGTTCCAAGATCCCAACTATGTATATAGTTGTATGCAAATGTAAGTTCTATACACAGAGCAAACAAGAGAGATCCTAAATGAGAATTGCTTTTCAATACCAAATATGTGGTTTTTTTCTTTGCAGCAGGGAGAAATGGTCAAACAGATTATTTCAGTTCTTTTCATATTGCATTACTTTCGGTGCAATGTCAAGAATACTAATGACTGTTTATAGCATGATTAATTCTATTAAAGCTGCTGGCAATGAACTTCATCATTGCAGAAAACACTTTTGTCACCAGAAGCCAAGGCCCTGATGTCTGGAGAGAATAGGAGGTAAGTAATGTTGGCCCACAAGAACCAGAAGGCGTCTAGTGTCTGGGGGCACAAAGAGAGTTGATTGAACAGCTCCTGTGGGCAGACTAATCAGCATTTAATAGACAGTAGTGTGCCAGAGCTTACAGCATTTCTGCTAAACCAGCCAGGCTGCAGCACTGGAAAAAACATGATGTTTGTGATCCTTCTGGGAAAAGTCTGGGCAATATGCAGGAGCAGAAGCTGTCACTGAATGCTCTCACAAGCAGCCCAAGGTAGATAGTCAGGGTTAAGAATAACTGAAGAAAAGGAGGGAGAAAATAGGTTTTAGAACATCTCCTTTTGATGGAGTTTTTGTGCTTCCTGTATATCTTGATATTCTGGCTCAGGAGCAGATATCAGTAAGATGTGGCTAGGTTTTTCTGAAACTACAAGGATCAGACTGGGAGCATCAAGGATGGCTTGCACATTCAGGGCAAAATCTTCAGCAACGTCATCTAGTGAAAGTTCTTATGGGGTCACTGAGATAAGCAGATGCCCCAAATATAGAGACTAAGGAGGCTTGTCAGGAATGGAAATGGGGGCCCTGGGCTTCTGCTGCCTACACAGCAAGGTAGTATCCTTTGAGGGGCAGAGAGTGGTAGTAGACACCATGGGCATGCTTTGGCTGAAAACCAAGATGGAGTCAACATACACTTGGGTCTGGACTGAGGAAGCTCGATGCAGATACAGAATATGAGTTGCCTGAAGATAAACTGAGTGACTAAAATGTTAGGTTTCCACCATTACCTAATGCCCAGCTCTGCAAACACTTCTGCATTGGGATAGCAGGAAGAAGCATTCATCACCTGCGCAGCATTGCCCATTAGTCTGCAAAACAGACTAGGTGCTGGGAGGAAATGTCAAGAGTAAGATCCTCCTCTAAATCCATGTTTTCTTAATAATTTCTCGAGGATTCCCTAAGAGGCAAAATATGAGGTTTAAGTGACCCTTTTTTGTAGTCAGAATAGCTGCTACTTGTTGCTATTAACATCTTAGGAAACTCCAGACTGGATATGAAACATTCTTGACATAAAGCTATTCAGTCAGGGGGGCATCTGGAAGGAAGTTGGAATCTACCTGGCAGGTAGGTTATGACTGCACACAGGAGTATAAGAGACTGGGTTTAGGTGTAATCTGTCATCCACTCTGTTAACTATACCTAAATCAAAAGGGTCTGGAAAGTAGGATACTTTCCAGATACTTTCCAGTTGGGACAACCTGGAGATGTCTCTGCTGCTATGTGCCTTTGAAGAAGGCTTTCCCCACTCAGGTGGTATTTCTTCCCTTCAGGACAACAACTGCACTTGGCTGTGTGTTTATTCCATGGGGTCTTGAGATTGTCAGAGGCCTGGAGGTGTTGCCACAAGTGAATGGGTAAAACAAGCTTTTGACCTGCCTTCATGCATCCAGGCCAGCAATCCTGAGCTGAGTAATTCCCACAGAAGTTAACAGAGGATGATGGTTTGATTACAAATTGCTGTGTATTCTTTTGGAATTGAAGACTGTTTGTGTGAAATGGATCTTTTCCCATTTATTGTGACCTAAGCCCCAAACCTGTTAGGCAGTGGCTAAAGCCTTGCAGCTTCACAAGTGAAACAGACAATGGCAACTGGCAAAAAAATTATACAAAAAAAAAAAAAAAAAAAAGAAAGAAAAATCTGCTGTCAGATCCTTTTACCCACTGAATTATTCCTGGAAAAGAAGAAAACTATTTTTGCTGGCTTTGATTCTCCATCCCTGACAAGAACTGAAATCCGTTTCAACCAATGGATTCACACCAGGGTGGAAGCTGAATTACAGTGAAGAGTCACAGAGAGAGTGAATGTGTACCTATGGATACACCAATAAATGCACAAGTTCACTGAAATAACCATGTACAAACTCTTCTTTTCAGCTCACTACTCTGTGCACAGCCCATTCTCCCTAGCCACAACATCTAACAAGATGCTTTAATATTCACATAAAAAATTGATCTGACCCAGGAAAATTAGAGAAATTCACTGTAATTACTTGTCTCACCTTCACAGTCCAGCTGATGCTAGCCTCAAATACATATGTTCCAGCTCTAAAAATAGCTCACCTTAAAAAGGTACAGAGGAAAAGTGCATAATCTAGAATTTAGGCAGTGATCATGGTTAATCAGCTCCCAGAAAAAAAATTTCCTTAGTGATAATATTTTGACAAAGACAAATAACACTTGCTACTCTCAGTAATGGGGTAGGTGGACAGTTACATCTAGATGAGTGGGTTTGTGGTTTGTTTGGCCTGAGATGTTCCGAAGGAGAACAAAAGATCCCCAAGAAGCTTTTTAAGAAGGTGCACAGTCTCTTCTTCTTGGAAGCCTGTTTCCTGAATAGCTTTTTGCACTCTGGATATCCAGAGTGCAGATACTTATTCAGCATAAACCAGTATTTCTTCAGCAAAGCTACATTGATTTGAGGTCCCACACATCAGCCTATTGTAAGTTCTTCCCTCCATCCTGGTGCATAAAGAATCACAGCTAACACTGGGTGTGGGAAGCAGTCTTCCACGCCAGCGTCCCCCCGCAATATTTGTGTCTTTGAAAATTGCTCTGGGATATTGAGTCTGAGGAGAGAATCTTGAATCCCATTTCCAAGGATCACCTCACCTGGAGGAAAGGAGAAATTTGTTATTTGCCCAGTTACCCACAAAAATGACCCACAAAATCACCCACAAAAAAAAAACCAAAATGGTTTAAGTAAGGAGAATGGAAGAATTTATCTACTTTATTGTAGGTACTAGTAGCAATGTTACTAGGTTTACAGACTATTGTACAAGAGTTGGTGGGAAACCACTTTTTGTATCAGCCTCCAGTTTTTATAAACACCATGAAGTTTCTCTCTGACGCCTAGCTATCAAGCTGTCAAGTTGCCTACACAACTTCATGGGTGAGATCCAGTCCTTCAAGGAAATCCACATCCTGCAGATTGCTTCTAGGAAAGGCAAAATGCTGCAGGACTCTTTTGAAACCAATGACATCCTTCCAGAGGTGGAGCTAGTGTGCAAGGACAAGATTTGCTCCCAAGGTTATTTCCATATTTCACACCACTAGCTTTGCAAGCCTTGCCTTTTCTTTACCTCTGGACCCATTCTCACCTTCCTTTCCCCGATTCTTCTTTAAAAAAACAACGAGTTTGCCATGGTTAGTTGAGTGGTTGCAACCCCAAGTCATTCACGACCCTTCTGCTTCACCATCTCTAAGCCCACCACAAACAGAAAGATGAGACCACACAGCTCTAGTCTTTGTCCTCCAGATGTATATGTCCAGGGAGTGAAAACACATGAGAGTCCTGAGAAGTACTTTTGGTGGTGAGAATGGTCTTGGTGAAAGCTTCCCTTCTACCTGCATTCTGCACTGCAAGAGGAAAACAGTCATGCAGGATAAAGCCAGAGATGCTCTGCAAACACCAGGGAGTTGGTGAACAACCTTTTCTTTCAGGATGATTTCCTTCCTTATCTTGGGAAGATGATTTGCCTGTACTGTTCTAGCTAGGCTGTTGGTCTGATTTTATCAGCCTCTGGAGCCTGAGTTGGGAGGTCAGCCAGTTGTGCAGTTTTCTAAATTGGGGTCCAGCACTGTTTAGCACTTTCTATATGTGGATCCTCTTAAGCTAGGCGGTTGATGTGGAGCACTTCAGCTGCAGATACTTCAGGTCTTGTGCTTCTCATGGAGTCACCACACAAGCCCTTTTCCCTGCTAGGTGGCTGATTTCAGAGCCTTTCCACAACATACAGAGACACAGCTGCCCACTTCTGGATGACCACTGCATATTGACGTGCTGAGAATGTCATTCCTTTGGAGCTGGTTCATACCAAGTGAGCGAGGATAGCCAAGAAGGGTTGAGAGGAACAGCTTACCTGCTTAAGTGTTTATCAAGCCAAATATATGAATCTGATCACTCCAAGAGCCCAAAGATCTGGCTTACGAACTTCTCCTTTCCTATTAAGCAGGGATCAGATCTCATACCTCAGTTAGGACAGTCTGGCGGTGAGAGGTACAGGTTGCACAAAGGTCTGGTAGTGTTGCCCTTGCAACAGTCTCACACTTGCCTGAAAGGACCTGCAGTACAGAGAGGACACCATCACTGGGCAGCCCTCGGTCAGCATCCAAAACACACTCTTACTGGGTGCAGAGCTTCAGTTGCTAAATGACCCTCAGCTTTTCTCTGCCTGCCCAAATAGGAGCCTACGGACCATGGGTTCACAAGGCAGGCAAATGCCTGTGAAGAAGGGCATGCAACACAAGCCTGCTGCAGCCAAGAACAAAACTTCAACCAGGAGGATAGCTGCTCCCATACCCTCCCTCCTGAGTGATGCACTGCTAGGACCATCCACCACATGGCTTCTGTCCTGCTTTCTGTATCAAACAGAGCAAGTCAGAAAATCCTATCTGGCACATCACAGTGGCCACAGACCAGGAAAGAGTCTATGATGCTGTTCTGTGCGGACTACTGTTTTATCTTCAGGGCAAGAAGAACGGAAATTAGTTCTGGGTATCCCACTGAGACTTTTGAGTCAAATCCCCAGTAATTGAGAGTGTGCAAAGCTTTGTTTCCTGGTGCTGAGGAAAAGAGCACAACACTGACTCCACAGTGCTCTGGGAAGTGGTAACATTGACAGTATGCACAGTCCTTCTCCACTGGCCTCAGACACACAAAAGTACAGAGGCATAGTAATCAGTAGCAGTGGCGGCAAGACTGAGAAAGAGAGCTGTGATGAGGCCTACCAAAGTGTTGCGTCTTTTTGCACATGTGTCAGCAAGCATATCTTTTGATCTCTGTGGCTGACAGCTGCAGGAGACAGTTTCTTACCAAACAGATATGACTCAGCTTCTGACAAGCCAGACAGTCACTCAATCCCCTCATCCACATGCTTGATAAAGTTATTAAACAAGTCTGGCCCCAAAATGGAGCCCTGGGGAACACCGCTCATGACTGGCTGCCAACTGGATTTAAATCCATTCACCACTACTCTCTGCGCTCAGCCATCCAGCCAGATTTTTACCCAGCAAAGAGTACATCTGCCTCAGCCATGAGCCACCAGCTTCCTTTAGGAGAATGCTGGGGGAGACTGTCTCAAAGGCTTTACTAAAGTCCAGGTAGGTGACATCCACAGCCTTTCCTTCATCCACCAGGCGGGTCACCAGGTCATAAAAGGAGATCAGGTTGGTCGAGCAGGACCTGCCTTTCATGAACCCATGCTGGCTGGGCCTGATCCCCTGGTTGACCTGCACATGCCTGTTGAGCGTAATGTGGAGTAATTGTTGGAGGTAACTTAGACATTAGACTTAGATTTACAATTTCAAGAAAGGCACAGCATTGAAGAAGCTTTCTGGGTGGAATGCAGCTGGATGCAAGGAATCTATCCCACAGGAAGTTCCCTAAGCCTGCAACCTTGGATGTTGGCAACATCAGGGGAGCCTGGTGCGCTGGCTCTAAGGGGAGTTGCCCAGATGAAGGACTGGTGTGGAGACACCACAGTCCAGCTCTGAGGTAAGGGACTCAGAAGAGCACCACAGCACTGATAAGCTGCATAATTAATGCTCTGAGCCAACAAGTTGTCATGATTTTGACAAAATGCTGTTCTTTTGGTAAACTTTGCTCATTATAATATCATTATAATACCAAAACACACCTCCATCCCAAAATCTACCCACCTCTAAGGTGAGACCACTCCTCACTGAGCCTGCGCTCTGAATTTTTCCGAGCCTGTACCTTTAAAACGAAGCGAGAAAGTTTTACACCAATTGTAACAAAAGTATGTATGATTAGAGTCCCTCAAGCTCCACCTGAAAAGTAAAAGTACTATAAATTGGCCTAAGAGAGAGGGGATATTAGGGAAGATACCATCGTGTTAGTGGTGGTGGTCAAGTGGTACACTCTGACCTCTGGGATCAGTCGATGAGCCTCTCTTCCCCCCCCCCCCCATATGGGATGCCTTTGGGCAAGAATCTAACACTTGGTTGTACCAAGTGCCTGCCCGGGAAACTTAGAAACCACTATAGAGTTGCTTTTATGTCTTTTGATGCATCTATGTTATTCATGCTTTTAGTATTTGCATGTGCCTTGCAGTCTGTGAATTTATCACCGGTAATCCAAAGAACCTGTGTGTCTGTTGCTTTAATAAATTGCTTTGATTTATTGGTCTAGCTGTGATAGTGGTCATTGAACGCAACCAGATGCTTTAAGTGTGGCAGTGATAGTTCATGCAGCACGACTAGATGAAAGGTGCCTACGTTATTTGTGAATCCGTAATCATGATAGTTCAGTGTACTGAACGCGACCGGACTTATAACGGTAAATTGGGTACCTTCCAAAGCCTCTCTTGACACAACACGTACTCAAGAGTAACTGCATCAGTGGACAAGGGAAAAGCAGCAGATGTCATATACTTGGATTTCTCTAAAGTGTTCAACACAGTCCCCCACAACATCCTTCTCTCTAAATTGGAGAGATATGGGTTTGATGGGTGGACTGTTTGGTGGATAAGGAATTGACTGGATGGTCACATCCAGAGGGTCGTGATCAATGGCTCGATGCCCACATGGAGTTCGGTGACAAGTGGGGTCCCTCAGGAGTCCGTACTGGGACCAGTGCTGTTTAACATCTTCATCAATGACATAGACAGTGGGATCACGTGCACCCTCAGCAAGTTTGCAGATGACACCAAGCTGAGTGGTGCAGTTGACACACCAGGAGGACGAGATGTCATCCAGAGGGACCTGGACAAGCTGCAGAGGTGGGCCTGTGTGAACCTCATGAGGTTCAACAAGGCCAAGTGCAAGATCCTGCACCTGGGTTGGGGCAACCCCCAGTATCAGTACAGGTTGGGGGATGAAGAGATTGAGAGCAGCCCTGCCGAGAAGGACTTGGGGGTACTGGTGGATGAAAAGCTGGACATGAGCCAACAATGTGTTCTTGCAGCCCAGAAAGCCAACCAAATCCTGGGCTGCATCAAAAGGAGCGTGGCCAGCAGGTCGAGGGAGGTGATTCTGCCTCTCTACTCTGCTCTGGTAAGACCTTATCTGGAGTACTGCGTCCAGCTCTAGAGGCCTCAGTACAAGAAGGGCATGGACCTGTTGGAATGGTCCAGAGGAGGGCCACAAAAATGATCCGAGGGCTGGAGCACCTCTCCTATGAGGACAGGCTGAGAGAGTTGGGATTGTTCAGCCTAGAGAAGAGAAGGCTGCGAGGAGACCTTATTGCCACCTTCCAGTACTTAAAGGGGGCCTACAGGAAAGATGGGGAGAATCTTTTTAACAAGGCCTGTTGTGACAGGACAAGGAATAATGGATTTAAACTAAAGAATAGATTTAGACTGGATATAAGAAAGAAATTTTTTACAATGAGGGTGGTGAAGCACTGGAACAGGTTGCCCAGAGAGGTGGTAGAGGCCCCATCCCTGGCAACATTCAAAGTCAGGTAGGATGGGGCTCTGAGCAACCTGATCTAGTTAAAGCTGTCCCTGCTCACTGCAGGGGGGTAGGGCTAGATGACCTCTAAAGGTCCCTTCCAACCCAAAGCATTCTATGATTCTATGATTCTATGCTCCATAATCTTCCCTGGCACCAAGGTCAGGCTGACAGGCCTGTAGTTCCCCAGATCCTCCTTCCAGCACTTCTTGTAGATGGGCATCATATTGGCATCACAGATATGGTTTAACCTGATCAAGCAGAGAAAAGATTCCTATGATTTCCATCAGAATGTTAAAGAATTCCCTTTAAAAGTAATTGCAAATTGAACAGAAGGTAGATGGGTGGGAGGACCTTGGAATGAACTCGTAGAGTCCACAGGTACCAAGAAAAGTGATGGCAACCTTAGTGACAAACAAAAATAGCAGACCAGTCAAGAGGACAATTTCAAGGACACAATCAATAGTGAGTCTGGATTTTTAGACTGTATTGATTTTTTGATACATTCAAAGTTTGCCCTTGCAAAGCCAGCTGGCTAGCCTAAGGGAAAACTAAGAAGTACATGGGACTTCACCCTCCTGCTGTTTTGTTGTTCTGGTGACCCAGCAATAAACTCCAAAGCTTTCTACTCGTGCAAAGGTCTCCTGAGGAGCTGTAAGTACAGTAGTTGCTGACCCAGGAATCAACACTTTCAAACTTACTGCTTCATCCATCTGAAGGTGCCTATTGACCCCATTTTGGAAAGGCAGTACTAGAAGTCCTTGGAGGGATGGAAATGCAATTTGAGTCTGTTTTCCTGACCTCTCTACTGCAGCTACCTGCTTGCACAGATACACCCACCAAAGAGAGAACCTGACCTTTATGTCCTTCCCAAGGCCAGTCAATGCATCTGGGTTTTGTACCATGTCATTACTGACATTAAGGCTTCTCTAAGGTTACTCAGTTTTTCTGGTTTTGATGAAAAAATCCCACCCAGGATTTGCAAGCACCTCTTCAAAAATGCTTTCTTGAAAACTAGTACATTTTTGCAAAATATGACATTTTCACACACACATTACCCCTGAAATGTCTTCTTTGAACTTGTCCATTCACATGAGCACACTGACTGGCAGCAAACAAAACATATCTTAAGGATACTTCAGCCTCTTGGTCACCAACAGTCTCTGGTTTACTTTTTTAATTACTGTCTCAGCTGGGCTAGAGACCACCTGTACTCTAAAAAGAGAGCCAGCCAGAGCTTCAGAAGGAAGAAACACTACGCACCTTGGTTTCAGGAATAAAGAAGCATTTGCAGCCTGCAAAAGAGGCAGTCCTCTG
Organism: Pelecanus crispus; assembly: GCF_030463565.1. Taxonomy (NCBI): domain Eukaryota; kingdom Metazoa; phylum Chordata; class Aves; order Pelecaniformes; family Pelecanidae; genus Pelecanus; species Pelecanus crispus. The sequence continues at coordinate 57,500,227 of NC_134676.1, forward strand.
CTACATTGTCCAAGAAACCTAAGGTCCTGTCTGGCTGTAATGCCCATCATGTTCTGCTCTGCTGACTGCCCCGTCAAGCAAAAGTACACCTGGGATGTTCTACCATCTCCCCATGTTTTATCACGTTTCTAAACCCTCACATTTGAACTTGCTGCTGAATATGCCTCAGGTGTATTCTTTAGCTTTGTCCTTCTCTCAGGCTGAGATGGAGGACAAGAGCTAGACTTCAGCAGAAGTCAAGACTGACACTGTGGATAAGACATCGAAAGGAAAGGGGGGCAGATTTGTTTCTTCAGTCTGTGCTCTCCCTCTCATCTGCTTCCTGCGTTCGTCATTTATTACTAGGAGCCTGTTGTATTTACATTTTACTTCTTTGAGATAAGTAAAAAATATGTAAGTTAAAACTTCCTTATAGGTTTTGCTGCTCATTACACAAACATGGCATACTTGCTTTCATTTTTGTCTGATAAATATTGTATGCTTTTCTGACCTACCAAGCAGTTTCCAGAACCCACTGTAGAAAATGCTAGTGCAATTTTGCAGAACTGTGAAACATCTGGTATGGCTGTAACATGTTGGCAGTGCTACCCATGCTATTCAGTCCCCAGTGAGAATTTTTTCCTGGTGCACCAAGTTAAAGCTGCAGTGAGCTGTGGGAACACTGGAGCTTTCCCTAGCAGGTCATGAAATGAGTTATCAGGAAGCCACAGTCCTGAATGAATCTGTGTTTTACATGGATCACATGTTAAGGGGATAAGTAGTCTCAATGAATACATTTTCACATCCTGAGAAAAAGTAAGGACAACATTTTGGTGACTGTTAGCCATAGGCATGATTTCCTTTGGATTCAGCCTCATTTGTACTCCCCCTTTCTTCCTGAACAGATCCTGTTCCACCCTGGCAGAAAGAATAAATATAATTTATTGTCTGTGATACATCTAAAGATACACTTCTGTCACATCTGAGGCACTTAGCGTAAGAGTCTCATGATCCCTGTGCTTCACACAGGCAGACCCCACACACAAGCAGCACTGTGGTTTCCCTCTTGCCTCATAAGCATCTGTATCAAGAGCTAGGATGCGGCAACATCCAGTCACAAAGTAGGAGAAAATCTGAGACTCTGCAATGCATTTAGGGACTGTGTATGCTTGGTTTCCTGTGACAGTGTTAGACACTGTCTAACTGTCTAACCAGGGACTGTTAGACAAGAGTCAGAAAAAGAGGCCTTTCTATCAGGCCTCTTGAGATCCTGCCTAATTTTTCCAACAACTCAAAGCATACAAATATACACAATGTGTAAAGTAGCCCAGGCTTTTAATAACATGAGGAGCCAGAAGACAGCAGCCTTGAAACCTTCAAGAGAACTCCACATCTGAAAAGGATTCTGTTTCCATGCATCAGGTTCATATCATCCAGGTACCTATCTCTATAATCAATCTCATGTTGATATCAGACAGTTGTATTACAGATGGTGTGTCACAGACTGCTTTGGCAAAGGAACAGTCCCTTGCTTTTAGCATCTCATTTTCTAGTTTATTAACAACAGACCAAACAGTGGTTTTGTGAAAGTCTAGCCTTACCAGTCCTCCACATAAGAGAAAGAGTGGCAGATTGGTTTAGTGTGGACTTGGTAGTGTAGGTTAATGGTTGGACTGGATGATCTTAAAGGTCTTTTCCAACCTAAACGATTCTATGATTCCCAGAATCACACAGATGTGATACCACTGGTAAGAGCAATGTTGCTGGAGGTCAAAAAATGGAATACAGCAGGCATCTCCAAAGGCTGTAGACTGCATATAAATTTGAAAGATGGTTGTGGGTACATGTCTGCATGGACATCAATGAAGCATCCAAAGACCCAGTTCCATGCCTTAGTGCCATGGCTAACCTCCAAAGCATTGCTATGGGCAACTGAAACCAGTGAACCATGGACTGAGTATGAGTGAGTGCATGTTTGTGCATGCAGCAGCTTTAGCTAACAAAAATTTAGATGCCCTTTCCCTTGCAATGACCTTGCTTAATTAAATCAAGAATATTATTAATAACTATTGTTGTCAATTATTATATTTAAAAGGTAACAGTGAAAGAGAACACCCTTCCAAGACAAACTCCCCAGCCTACCCAGGATCATATCAGAGTTCATCATCTTAAAGGGAGATAGAGATTTACAAAGCCACCAAAAGCTTTGAGTCAGGCCAGCTTATGTTTCCTTCTGCGACCTTCTGAGGCTGGTCTTCTGGTTCCTCTGCTTGGAGAGCTGACTGGCTTACTCAGGAAAAACATCAGAGGACAAACCAACATGTAGATGTCTGGAGACTCGTAAAAAGTGCAGGGATGACTTTATTCCTACTTGTGTACCATGTACAGTACAGCTCCTTCCTAACTATGTCGAATTCATTTACTGACACAGCAGCCCTGTGAAGGGCAGTACCGTCCTACCCAGCATCCCTATCTGGGCAAACAAAGGCACAGGGTAACACATCATACTAAGCACAGGTCCATGCCCATAGTGATTCCTGCCTCCCATGGAGTTTTTTCCCTGATTAATGATCAAACATTGCATTGTGTTATATAATACAGGGACTGTGACTGAAAGTCAGGACCCAAGAGATGCCTTGCCAAGCTACTTTTGAGAGAGTTGCCATCTGATGGGGACCCTGCATGATGGCACACCCCCATCCACTTCACCACTCCATAGGTTCCCTCCTGCTGGGAACTCTGCATCCCATGCATTCATTGTCCTGATAGGCACAGATAGATTTCCTCTCATGATACTTCATGTTCCTTATATGGTGTGGAGGGACACAACTATGTTGCCTAGGGTTTGAGAGAAAGCTCTACTAGCTCCCTGGAGCTCTGATTATTGCCTTGTACCTTTGCTGTGTGCACTACAGCTTCTATGTAGGAAGAGGGTGTAGGATTAAGCTTCAGAACATCTTCAGAGTTGTTCAATGCCTCCTTCTTCATGCGGCAAGGAGCATAGCATTTCCCAGAGTCCATTTAACAACTCCTTGTCGTGCCTTAGGTCCACCATTTCTCTCTTGTTGCTCAGCTGGTTGACATTCTCAGCAAATTCTTCTCAAGATGACACAGGGGAAAGTCTGAATGCTCTGCCTTTACTGATGTCCGATGCGCACCACAATAATACTGGTGCAGCTGGCAGAGGAACTCCTTTCTTGTGCAGTAGGTGGAAGGGTTTCTCTGCTCCCACTTTTGCTGCTCTGCAAAAAGCAGAAGCAGATTCACAAAGTCTTCTGCTGTTTCCAGTGTAGCACTAAGCAGATCTGAAAAAGCAGAGAGAGCACATGTGAGAAAGAGGGTTTATTTTTAGATACAAATTCTGCTTTCATGCTTTCAAGCCCAGTGATATCTGCAGCTACACAAACCAACGCTGAATCACAGTGGCTTAGAGGAGGGAAAGGAATAGGGACCAAGATCATCACTGTCTCCTACGCTGCAGTGTGGGAAGGGAAAAGTTTGCTTGATGTATCCAGTGAACTGCTTCTCCTTCATATTGCCCTGTCTCTGTCACTTGTAACATACAGGTTTTTTGAGTGCTGCTGGAGTAGCCAAGACTAACAGGGTATGAAGGACAGTGTGCTTCTTACTATCTAAGCAGTAAGAGACAAGTTAGGAATAACATATGCCACCTGATCGCAACTCCCTTTATACCCTTGATTCCCTGTGACCTGGGTCCTTCAGGCCTACCTTAATTCTTTCTGCCAACTTTAGACCCACAAACACACAGTCTAGGCCTTCACCCCTGCCTGTTGTTACGCTCCTATGGAATCAAAGCAAAGCAGGAAAATAGATGAAAACAAGCAATGCCAAGAGCTTAGCCTAATTTCAATTGAGATGTAAGCAATGACATTTTAGGTTGAAAAAGTTGATCCATGGGCTTCTTCTAAATACAACACATTAATTTTCTAGCTTAAGAAAGTCATGGAAAATTTCATTAACTATCCTGCAATAACTTGAAAGAGGTAGAGGACTGATAACAAAAGGGTGTTGTGAATTCCGTTGCCAAGACCAAGGAGCAAACACAAAAGACAGTTCTGCAAATACGAAGTTTAGTAGAGGTCTGTGTGGAATTTTTGGACAAACCTTCTGCAACACAAAAGCCTTTTACAAATTGGAGTCAGATTTGCTCAGTTCTCTGTGTTTTAAAACAGATTTTTTCAAAACATTTGTTTAACCTATAGTTTGTATTTAATCTTGAAAGGTACCTCTTTATTCCTAAAGTAATCCTTTTAAATAGAGCCCATGTGCAATACCTGGTCCAACCTGAATTTTTGAATTCCCATTTTATTTGATTAAAAAGTAAATAGTTTTTTTTTGGAAATGCAAAACAACTTGCCATGACCTTCCCCCTCCTCTGTCCACCCATTCTGTTTCCATTTCCTCATCACTCTAGTCAACTGGAGCTGAAACCCCTTTCAACTATCCTCTGTGGAGATGAAAGATCACCTGGCTTCCTGCAGCTGCTTGTGTTCTTTCCTAAGAGGCAGAAAAACAGAAGGGCAGTCAAAGAACAGGGTTTCTCCTCAACAGTCCAACCTCACAAGGCTTAGCTCTGCTGTCAACTTACTTAGTTCCAGCAAGGAATTAATTGCTTCCAGTAACGGTGTAAGTAACAGAGGAGGCTACAAGGGAAGAGCCACATCCTCTGCACTAATCTTGCTGGGATAATTCAGCAGGATGTGGATATTCTCTCTGCCAATTCTAGCAAGTAGAAAAGGTGGCTGATTAATAGAGCCCATTACAGATATGCAGCAACCCCACCTCACCCCTCAAACGACAGGGCTTTAATGTTGATTCAGGCAATCCTTAAGCTTTCAGAAGCCTGAAGGGATAATGGCTTTGTGGAGTTAGTAAGGAGAACAATCTGCCTCCAAGCAGTGGGTAGTGGATATAAGGAATTAATTAAATGTACAGAAAAGGGATTTTGTAGTAGATTAGCTGTAGAAACAAAGTCATATGTTTGTCTTAGGGAAGAAGGTAGCTGCAGACGGGGTAAGTATTTGTCTTTTTGTATATCTCTTCCTCCTTCAAGGCTTTTATATTACATAAATGAGCATGTGGTACATTGTGAATAATGTTTATAATCCACAAATGCATAGAGCTAGGGCAGAAAGAAATGCCAAGACCAGTCCTCATGTCACTCAGCAAAAGGCATCACAGGTGCAGGGCTCTGCTTCTGGTGGCACACAGCATGACCAGCATGTCATGCTTATGGAAACTCTTGCAGTTCTTCACAGGGTCACCTCACACAGACTTGTGGCAGCTGCTGTTGGCATCAGAGAATCAAAGTAGGGTTTGATCTGACTGAACCCTCCCCATTTTCCCATCACTAGTCTATGTTTCAGTAGAGGAGTTTGACATAAAGGCATACATCATAAATGAATAACAGGGTATGAAGCAGTAGAAGTATCTGACACAATAGGCTTCCTTCAGTGGAAAAATTCCTAACCTTTAAAAAGGGTGAGTGACTACCCTCAGTACAACTACAGGAACATGAAGTACCATTAAAGACTTCCCATGACTGATTTTTTTTTATGTCACAGCTGTTTGGCCATTATGGAACAAATAATGAGATTCTTTAGAAAGGACTTTCAGAATACATAGCATTAAAAAGAGTAAGAAATTGTTCTGCTTTTAATGGAAGAGGGGTTGAAAGAATATTGCACGTAGCATATTATTTTGTATATCTTGAGTTGGGGTTACCCAAAATAAAGCCTTCTTCAAAAGTTACTTTAATCTCTTGAAATGGTACTGGATTCTTTTCCAACTGGTTACAGAGAGAAATGTGGCATTATATAAATCTCTATGAAACACAGAGATTCAAAAATGCCTACCACCAGAAAGTCAATTATTCTATGCTGTTCTCATCTTCTATGAATAACTAGTTATTTTGCAGTGTTTTTTGCCTATAAATCTGTAATAACATCTACAAGGATGAACTCCCTTGCTCAACTCAGGCATTTCTCTTTGTCAGCCCATTGACTGTAGTGCAGTAACTTCTGAGTGACAGCTGCAGGAGTTTACTAACTTGTCCAGGTAAAGGGCAGTAAGCTCCTTGTCATCTGCCCTCCTTCTGACCAAGGCATCATCAGGACCTCTCCCTGGTAAGAAGCAAATCCGTCAAGACGTAAGCCATTAAGAGAAAAAAGACAATACAAATGTCTGGTGCTGAGAAGCACCCATCCAACTGTCTCTTAGAGCTTAACTAGGTGCTATAGACAGCAGAGACCCCTCCCCACAAAATATGCCACAGGAGTTTATATGTTCTCTGCACAAAGATCTTCTTTAGGCAATTATCCCTGCTAATTACTTCTAGCAATTACGTTAACACATAGGGACACAGATATAAAAAGAAGATAATGTGGTATCAGCTTCCCATATATTTAGTTTCATTTGTCAGCTAGAGGAAGGAGAGGTAAATAAAAAGTCCAGCAAAGACAAAGGGCTTTGGTCATAAAGTATAATGAACACAACACAATTAATGCAACTACATATCTATATGATGTGAAAATGTAAGCCATCCAAGTGGAAAACATCAGCACTTTAAATTCTCTTTAGCTACATTTGTTTCTATTTTTCTCTGTTAAGTCAAGGTTTGGAGCTTCAACAAAAAGGGTTTAATCAGCCTGTTTATCTGAGGTAAAGAGTAGGTTGGAGTAATGATACCAGACTGGAAAGATGTCTTCAGTTGCCTAGCATTGTTGTGCCAAATATAGACACCATGTGCCACATTCCAGCCCAAGTGATCCCAAAGTGTCTTCTTCTGTAAAGTCCTTTTTGGTTTGGGAAGGCAACAGCTAAACACACGACCAGCTGAGGGAGGGAGAAGTACTTTCCACCAGTTCTGGTGAATAAATGTATATCTAAACTATGCTTCTCCAAAAGATAATTTCTATTGAGAAAAGGAGGTGGCATGTTGCTGGAACATTTAAAAAAATATATCAATGTTTGTAAAGCATTTCTAGGTTTGAAAAGAAAAAAACACCTATATTCAGTTTAAAAAGCCAGAAACAAAATGTCATTCGTGTCCCTTTACCTCTCAAACAGAAAATATATAAAAGCAAAATGCTTGACAATAAGCTCTCAGAAGATGAAAACACTTGCACTGAAATATTTACTAGCATAAAGAGTGAAATTTCCAGGCTGTTTAACTGATAATCTCGGAACAGTCTGCTTCTGGAAAGTGCAGTCAAGAACATAACAGCCAAGCAAGAAGCAGTAGGTTGTTTCTGAACACATAATGAAGCATTACCACACATATGAACAAGCTCAGAGAGATACTGGAGGCTGTCTGTCCCTCAATAACTCCTCCCATTTTGAAAAATCCCAGGTATTTCATTGCTCCATTCTCACATTTCCATCAGCCTGTACACAAACTCCAAAGAGTAGCATGCTTTTGAGATTCAAAATAGAGTATGACAAAAAGAAATAAAGGATTATTCTTTTATTTATTTCACCACAGTGACATAGTGATAAAGAAACCCCATCTTTTCTAAACTGTGTTTAGACTTAGAAGCAGGGAGCTCTATTCAGGGCATAGGGATTATTCTCAGTCACAGAACAAACATAGCTTCTGAAGTATTAAACAACCTTCACAGCCAAACTAAGGACATTTCCTGTTCTATTTTGATTATCCTTCCAGACTCTTTTATCTTATAATTGTTTAAAATAAGGACTAAGCCTACAAGGTACAATTTTTAATGTTTAACCATAATTAGTACAAGAAGGCTTAGAGTATACCTGGTCTCAAAGTTAGTCATTTCTGCCCACACAAGCGCTTGTAAAATGACACAAAAGCATTTGTTCTTGCTAGCAGGATAAAACTTAAAAGTTCAAGGCCTGGATTTAAAAGACGGAACTTATTTCAGGATGAGATATGAATTAGCAGGGTCCACGGCATTAATGGGACACACACTTCTGATTTCTCATTCCTGCAGATACCTTCAAGGCAGCTGGGAGCTGGTGGTTTCTGAGGTGTTTTAAGAGGCCATGGAACAACATTGCTTTTCTTGCTCTGACAGAAAAGCCCTTTTCACAGGCTTTATGTGGTCGGGAAGCAGAAAAAAAAAAAAATCTAATATCTAAACCTGGAGTGGCTACATTTAAAGGTATAGGACCCAGCAAGTCCCCAGTGATAGCAGCTGAATGCAAGCAACATACTCTGCTGGTCAGGCTGCTAGTCTGGGAGTTTAGGTACCTAGCTCAGTTGTCATCAATTTCCAGTGCTGGATATTCTCAGATCAGTAGTGGCCTAACACACCAAGCATCACAGTATGCAACAATCGATCCATCACACAGCAACAGCAACAAAAAAAGTAGTACAGAACAAGGTTTATTAGAAACTTTATCATTTATAACACCAGGAAAAACACTACTGTCACTTTAGCAGCTGTCTTTTTAGAAAGAAACTGTGACTACCATTGTCTCAAAAGTACCAGAAAACAAGAGGACCAATGCCACAGAAAAAGAGTTGGAAACCCTGCTCTGAGCAGCAGTAAACACTAGAGTTTGTCCTGTAAGAAAATATCGCAGTAGGAAATCAAATTTTTTACATAGAAGAACCTGCTGAGATTAATGACAGGTGAAAATGTGACATAACCTGTTATACTTCAAATCACATTCCTAAAAAAGAAATGCTTTTCTAGATGGTAATTCTGTAAGTTGTATGTGCTAGAGGCACATGTAATATTAATATGGTTTATTAATGTGATTTCCTAGAGAAAGCCTGAAAAAAAAAAGATAGCCTCTGATCACTTCTGAGTCCTTCAGAAATATTAGAAATGTCAGACCAGGCCAGACACATTGTCCTGGCCTGTGACCAATGCAGTGCTGCAGGGTAATGAGGGAGGTGTGGTAACCACGTGGCAGGCTTTCAGGAGTTACCTGCATTCTGGATATCTGTTAATTAGCGAGAGTGCACTGGATGGGGGCTGCAGGCTGCATTCACTCATTCTCTTTGCAACCTGTTCCCTTCCCTCTCCTTCTCACCCAGCTCTCAGCTATAGGTGAGAAGTGAGATACCCGCAGTAGTCACCTGAGAAAAAAAGCTGTGAAAGACAAGGCCGGCACAAACTGGAAAAGCAGACCTACCCAACCTAGGGAATGGCTCGTGCCCAAAAGCAGAGTGATTTACAGACATCACTCTATCATGACATGGGAGCTGGTGAGAAGTGAGCCTGGAAAAAAAGTGGTGAGTTCCTCGAGTAGCCTTAAAATTACATTCTAAATCCCAGAGGAAGGCATGAAAAGATCAGAGGAGTGTATCCTCCTGTTAACACTGTAGCCTGTCCTTTGGGCTCTGCTGCCAGACAGAAGTTCAAGCCTGGAGTATCACATCTCTCTTGCTCTGTCTACAAGCTTTGGCAGGAGCCCTGCATATCCCCCTGCATAAAAGCTCTGCTTAAAGTTGTTTACATGATGGAACTGATATCATGCTCTTGTCAGGCTGGATCTGGGATGGGTGGAGAATTTATAGCTCACATACCCCTACTCCATGATGCTCACATGTCTCTGTTCACATGAGCAGGGCAACTGCTTCACAGTTCTGCAATCAGTTCTTCCTCTGCTCGCCTGCACCCAGGCTGAGGCAGTGGTTGTAGCTTAGATGGAAACAAATGCAGTGGCACCACAAATGCTGAGCACAGCTCTCTCATCTGCATAGTGTAGAGGATGAGGACAGGGAACATAAAGCTCTCTCCCAGCTTCACATTTCAGAAGCCGTTAAAGCAACTGGCAACTTTTATCTCTGTACTTTCCAAGACACAATGTAAAAGCATGACATTTTATATGAAAGAACCGTATTTGATCAAGTTCTTTTCACTTTCTGCTGTTTTCTACCTTTACCTTCTGTTAATACTGTACTCCAGACCCTTGAACTTGAAGTCAGGACTGATTTTTTGGACAGGCTTTTTAACCCAGTATGCTCCATTACACTCAAAGGAATTTACTTCATAGCAGGCAAGTAAGCAAACACCTTTAGAGAACACAATGACACTTCAGCAGAAGGAAATTAACAGAAGGCATTAGCCTTGCAGGAAGGTCAGAATGCCATGACCTTGCATGGAACACAGCATAGCATGAAACCATAGCATAAGAAACAGGCTGGGATCACAGTACGAGATCCAATTTATTGACTAGTTATGTGAGCTCTTTCATACAGGAGCATGGCAACAATATAGAAATCTGTATTGGTTGGTCAGATCTCCACTCAGTGTCACCAGTATTTCAGCATAACCTTGATCTTCCTCGCTGGACTGCTGAAATGAATGCTGGCTATCAGAGCCAGAAGCTTGGCAAAAGCCACATGAATGTGACAAACAGACCACAGCATCAAAGATAAACCGTGAACATCTTGCTTGCAAAAGTAATCCCACTGACAGAGGAGACTCTGCTCACCCAGAAGAAACACTTGTCCCTCCTTTTATGGAAATCTCTGCAATTTTCACTTGACATTCAACGAAGCAGGGAAAAGTCCTTCATCTTCATTCACAAGCTGAAATCCTTTCGGCCGTGCCACTGTTGAGCTACCATTGCACCAATAGCCGTATGTTATAAAAAAAATATATCTTTTTTCCAGACGGAAGGAAGAACTCATGAACATTCCAGAATAGTTACTGCTATTGAATGGCACATCAAATCCACTCTTGCTGAATGAAGTATTGCTCTGACTTCCTCAGAAAGAACTGTTTTCTTCAGGAACCTCATACCTTCATTCCAACCATAGAGTCAATCCCACAGGTATGTCAAACACCTCCCACAAGATCACAGGCATATGTTTTTCCTACAGCCAACAACAAAAGGAAAAGAACGACCAAACACAAATAATTTCCTCCCCAAACGCAGTCAGTCCTCTCTCAGTCCCAGGCCTCTGCCTCACATCACACTCCAGCTACACATGGTTATTTCCAGTTATCAGCCACATAATGCAAATATTTTTGCAAACACAACACCCTGCTTGCTGGTTTTTTTGTTCCCTTAGGAGATATCCATGCTATACTATGGCGCTCTCTCCCTGCCTTCTAAGCAGCAAATTTGTGCTCTATGGCAAGAGGTGGGTTGGGTGGAATGTACCAAATTTATCGTTATAAATCCGGTCATGTTCAGTGTACTGAACTATCACAATTATGGATGCACAAATAATGTAGGCACCTTTCATCTAGTCACATTGCATGAACTACCACGGCCACACTTAAAGCATCTGGTCATGTTCAATGAGAACTATCATGGCTAGACCAATGAATCAAAGCAATTTATTAAAGCAACAGACACACAGGTTCTTTGGATTACCGGTGATAAATTCACAGACTGCAAGGCACATGCAAATACCAAAAGCATGAATAACACAGATGCATCAAAAGACATAAAGTGACTCTATATAGAGGTTTCTAAGTTTCCCGGGGAGGCACTTGGTATAACCAAGTGTTCAAATCTTACCCAAATGCATCCCGATGTGGGGGGAAGAGAGGCTCAGCCCGTCAACTGCTCCCAGAAGTCAGAGTGGTACATGATGGTATCTTCCCTAACATCCCCTCTCTCTTAGGCTAATTTATACTAATTTTTACCTTTCAGGTGGAGCTTGAGTGACTCTAGTCATAAGTACTTTGGTATGATTGGTGTAAAACTTTCTCACTTTACTTTAAAGGTATAGGCTAGGAAAAATCAAAGCGCAAGCTCAGTGACGAGTGGTCGAACCTTAGAGGCGGGTAGGTTTTGGGACGGAGGTGTGTTTTGGTATTATAATGATATTATAATGAGCAAAGTTTACCAAAAGACAGCATTTTGTCAAAACCATGACAGGGTGTTGTCCCAGGGTTTCATATTATACCCTTTCTATTGTCCTTCTTCATTCATCCATCATTTGCCCAAGTTCTCGCAGTGTTCCATTATACTGCGCTCTGTTCCTTTGGTACAATAAATTGTTTGCCATGTTGTGGCACAGTCAGGACTATACAGGGACCAAAAGCAGCAGCAATAAGGCATCAAATGTTTCATCTTTTCATGTCTGTAGACAGACCAAGTCTCCAGGCTTGATGGAGTGTACTGGGGAATCTAAGGGCACAGGAGCTGCCCCAGCTGGGCAGAATGTTTCACAGCAGTCCCATCTGGGGTGCCACACAGACCCTGGCCACGGTGTCTGCACACCACTCCGCCCTCCGGGCAGTTCCTCTTAGAGCCAACACGCCAAGTTCCCCTGGCGTTGCCGACATCTAAGGTTGAAGGCCTAGGGAAGTTCCGTGAAATGCATTCCTTGCATGCCAGCCACACTCCACCCTGGAAGCTCCTTCAATGCTGTGCCTTTCCTAAAACTGTGAATCTAAGTTTAATTTCTAAACCACCTCTGGCAATTAGTCCGCAGGTGACATGAGGTGAGCTGATAGCCCTGAAGACTGAAAGCTTTCACATCTCCCCAGGCTATACTATGGCTTATTGCCTGGAGCTTCTGGCAGTGAATCTGTCATACTGTGTAACCACCATTTGGAGGAAAGGATATCACACTATCAACAGAGAGAAAAAGAGTCTGGCTGGCTGGCTATAGAGTCATGGACATTGGATCTCAGCAGGCAAGCTGTCCTGCTATTAGGATACTAAAATTTAAGGGGAAACATTCCTTCCACACCATGCAAAATTTAATTCTTAAATTTTTTGAGAGCTCTTGAGAGTCATTTCCCTTGAAGGCATTCTTGGGAAGTCACTGGACAGAAGGAAAACAGAAGACCCAGAACTGGTCTGTTCACATTTCACTCTTTATCAACTATTTGATTTCTTTACATTAAGATTCAATTCTGCTGTTTGTATTATTCAAATAGATATGACCGATTACTTTGACAGACCTATCATTGGAATATCTTCACTTACTGCAGATTTCCTTCCTTATTATTATAATTATATTATTATAATTATTACTATTATATTAGAGCCCTCCACCACATTCTAAAATGAAAGGCATGAAGGCTACAACTTTACAGCAACAGCTTCCTCAGGCAGAAAAGGAAAATAGTGAAGTGGGAGGGGAAGAAGTTTCCCATAGTTGTGCTAAAAGTTTGGACTGCAGCATAGACACTCCCAGCCTCACTGATCTTGCCAGACCACCTGCTTCCTCCTACTGGAAGACAGACTGAGCAGAAAGCTTAAGTTCTGATGTTTTACAGGAGAATAACTGAGAAAGCAAACAATGCCCACTGCAATCAGTGGGAGCTTCTCCGTCCACTTGAACAAACTTTGGGGGAGGTTAACCCAAAGTGAAATATCTACTGTGTTCCTCCTGGCACCAGGAAAGCACTCCACTCCCTCCTAAATCTTCAGCTTCTGCACTACATGGGGTTGGCATGTTTATAGTTCTGCTGTCTCAGAAATGTCAAGCTTATCAAGATCTCCTAAAGCCTCATCACCTGGATGTGTGTGATTACATAGTGTCCTGGTTTCATCTGGGATGGAGTTAATTTTCTTCCCAGTAGCTGGCATAGTGCTGTGTTTTGGATTTAGGATGACAATAATGCTGATAACACACTGATGTTCTCATTGTTGCTAAGTAGTGTTTACACTACTCTGCTCTGCCAGGTGCACAAGAAACTGGGAGAGGGCACAGCCAGAAGAGTTGATCCAAACTGACCAAAGGGCTATTCCATACCATATGATGTCATGCTCAGTATATAAACTGGGGAGAGTTGGCCGGGGGACACCGATTGTTGCTAGGGAACTGGCTGGGTATTGGTCAGCGGGTGGTGAGCAATTGCATTGTGCATCACTTGCTTTGTATATTATTATTACTATTATTATATTGCTATTATTACTACCACTATTTTACTTTATTTTATTTCAATTATTAAGCTGCTCTTATCTCAACCCAGGAGTGTTTCTCACTCTTACTCTTCCAATTCTCTCCCCCATCCCACCAGGGCAGGGGAAGTGAGCAAGTGGCTGCATGCTGCTTAGTTGCTGGCTGGGCTTAAACCACAACACACAGGAAACTCAGCTTCACCCAGCTTCTATGTAGCACAGCAGCAGGTACAAAATAGGACTCAGAAGCCAACAAGCTTCACTCTACTGATATTCACATCTACATTGACATTTGAAGCATGTGATATTGATCCTGTCACCTAAGGGAGGAGTTCAACATGTTAGTGTCTGTATCAGGGCCTGAAGGGCACCAGTGGTCCTGCCTGATGCTGCCCAGCCCCCTAGGGCTCCTTCTACCTGCCCATGGTGCAGGACCCCCTGCCAGCCCCCAGGGCCGTCAGCCCCTGCCCCAGTGACACCACAGCAGGGCGCACCTCCAGCTCCCCACAGCCTTGCCCTGTCCAACCATGGACCCCACTGAGGCAGGCCCCACCCTGGGCCCAAATCCCAGCCCAGCCCTGGCCTTTCCCCATCCCCTGGGAGGTGCCTGATGCCTGCAGCTGGAGCTGCCTCCGGTGCCCCAGCCACCCTGCTCCTGGCTGGGGCAGTGGGATGGGCCTGGCTGTGAGGCCCTGAGGTGCTGGTGGTGTTATTCCCCTAGGGTCCCAGCCCCACAGCCCCAGACAGCCTTCAGTTCCCACCATGCCCAGGCAGTCTGTATTGTAACCAACACAGACAGGCATGTTGCCTGCCCCCTTGCCAATGCTGTACTGAACTGGGACTCATGACAGCCGAATTCTGCTCTGACTCAGCTCCTGGGAAGCCTGTGACATGCTCCTGTATCCACACTGGAGAGAAACAGCACAATTATTACCAGCCCTCTCTCCTCTGAAGCAGTGTGAAACTGCTCTTATTCTGCAAATATGAGTCACGCCTTTAGATGGTGGTGAGGAGAAGATGGGGGTGATGACATAATCCATAACTCTTTCTGCTAAGGAGAAGAAAGCAGATTGTACTGCCAGGCAAAGCTTATGGACCATTTGTCCAGGAAGATATTATTGAGGGCAAAGGGCACTGATCTGTGGTTGAGCAGCCAAGAGGGCAGAAGACAGACAGATAAGTACTGGGAGAGCAGACAGACCTACAGTTCTCCCATGCAGTCCTGGAGATACAAGAGCAATCCCTGCCTGCTTCAGGTAAGGCACTCAAGTCTCATCCCACCTCTCCTTTCTCACCAGCTTGTTCAGATGTGGAAAGGATATAAGCAAACCAGGGGCTGATTCTTTCCGAAAAATCCTCCCAAGGGGCATCTCATCTTCCAGGCATACAGAAGAAAAAAGGTAATTATAATAAGACAAGCATTAACGATTTTTGTAGGCTGTGTTTCAAAGACCCAAGCAGTTCTTGAACACCCCACTCCCACTACTGGCAACTGAAGGTCAGTATCTGTCAAGCATATCATGCTATTCCCTGCATGTTTGTCTACATATATTCTTTTGTACTCCTTTGGGTTGAAAAGGCAATCTGTCCAAGGAATTCAAGGTTGCAGAGTTGGAAGCACAGTTCTTGCCATTCCCAGTCCAGTACCTTAACTAACTTCTTTGTCTAGGATCATGGTAGCAAAATCAGAGGAAAAGCAAAAGAAATCACTCTTTCCAACAACTTTGATTTCTCTTCCAAAATTGTGAATCTGTATTTGCAACAGAACCCTAAGAGTTTACACATCAATAGATGACCAAAGTCAATAGTTATTTGAATTTTAAAAAGTAATATGCTATTTAAATAATCCATTATTTAAATAATCCAAAGCCATTTGTTATTTTTATTAAAAAATAAAATGAAACAGATGTGATTTAAATTTTGTTTGGGGTTCAATTAACCCTCCTAACTTTTCCAAGAGCATTTTAAATAAAACTTCTTTTTATAAATCAGATATTTTAATAAAGTATTAGTATCTGCCAGCATAATTCTTTTAATGATGAGAGACAGAGTTCTGCCTTATGGCTTCAGAAAAACTAGACAAAAATTGGTCTAAATTGCTCTTCAAAGCAGCCCTGAAACATCCTCAGAACCTGCTAAGTTCTCTCAGTTCATTTCAGGAAGCTGCTAGAGTAATCTATGTAATGAAAAGGGTAATGAAATTACCAGATCAAAATACGAGTTAGAGGAAAAATGGTCCCTGAATGCCGTCTTTGTCCCAAGTGATAATCCTTAACATCACTTATCAGTGGTAATAGGCCATAAATTGGAAACCATTTCCCCTCACCCATGTCTCAGTGTCGGGCATGGGAAGCAGAGAGCTCGACGCTACACCTCAGAGAGACACCATGGAGCTGCAGGGGACACAATGGTACATCACTCTGGACTTCCACCTTGTTTCCCAGGCAAGACATCCTACATCAGAGCTTCCCTGGCCAGGTGGTCAGTTCTTTCCACACCACATCACCAGGCATCACTCTGAAGTGCTGTTTGTTGCTATCCTCCACATGGGGCTCTCTGCTCCCACCATTTCTTTCCAGACTTGGGAACACTTTTATCCTGTGCAGTTTACTTGTTCCCTGCCAAACTGTTCTTTGGTGCTGGCACTCCCACTTGCTCTTTTCACCTTACTCTGTTCATGCCAGTAGAGACTCTGAGATCCAATTACTGTAATGCCTCCTGCTGAGTGGTTGTTACTGTGTTGTGGGTGTGGTATATGAAGATTCCTTTGGAATCACCTGATACCAAAGCCTTGAATCTTTGCCCTCTCCCTGCAAAAACCAACGATCTTTAAAATGTACAGCAAGAAAAAGAGCATGGTGCAGATCAGAGAAAGTAGCATCAAGAACAGAAGAATCAATATTATGACCAGCAACTGTTAACAGATATAAATTCCTTAATACATTCTAGTTAATCTGTCATTATCTCAAAACCGTCATGCCCCACGCTGGGCACTAAAATGACTGCCATGGTTTAACCCTAGACAGCAACTAAGCACCACACAGCCACTAGATCGCTCCCCAACCCACGGTGGGATGGGGGAGAGAATCGGAAGAGTAAAAGTGAGAAAAATCATGGACTGAGAAAAGAACAGTTGAATAATTGAAATAAACTATAATAATAATAATAATAAATAATAGAATATACAAAGCAAGTGATGCACAATGCAATTGCTCATCACCCACCGACTGACGCCCAGCCGGTTCCAGAGAAGCAATCCCCGGCCCCCAGCCAACTCCCCGCAGCTTATATACTGAGCATGATGTCACATGGTATGGAATAGCCCTTTGGTCAATTTGGATCAACTCTTCTGGCTGTGCCCCCTCCCACTTTCTTGTGCACCTGGCAGAGCATGGGAAGCTGAAAAGTCGATGACTTAGTGAAAACAGTACTTAGCAATAACTGAAACGTCAGTGTATTATGAACATTCTTCTCATACTAAATCCAAAACACAGCACTATACCAACTACTAGGAAGAAAATTAACTCTATCCAAGCTGAAATCAGGACACTTGCCCAATATCCTTCTTGAAACCACATAAATTTCAAGTGTCCTCAACATCCTACAGCATGGAGTTCCACACCTAACTGCAAACTAAATGAAGAACCATCTGCTTCATTTGTATTAAATATGCTAGCAACTAGTTTCATATCATTACCCTGGGTTCTGCATGAGAAAAGACAGCGAACAGTGAACTCCTATTCATCTTCTGTGGCACGAAACCATTTATTATTTTCCCCTAATTCCATCTAGTAGTTCCAGAAAATCATAGTGCAATTTTCAGTTTGCTTGGGTTATATCAGTTTCTCTGGTTTTACTACTTTTTTCCACTTCTTGCCACAAGGTGCACAGAATCAAAGCAGAAAGGGAAAATTAATACCATGGAATTGTTGTCAACAACCTAAACCATGCTACCACATAAATATGGTCTTCAGCATGAAATGCTGCATGTGCAAAGAGTGGCAGAATATGTTAGGAATTTCCTTTCCACACAACTGTTCCAGCCCGTGGGTGGACAGTCACATCCTCTGGAATGTCAGCTCCTTATGATCAATACTACATGTCATCTGTTGATTGTATCAAAACAGGGCCCAGCCCTCATCTGCTGCTGGAATGGGCATGCCTGAAGCATGTTTGTGCCTACATCCCTAAGTGTCTTATGAGGCTATGAAGGACTAGTAAACATGAGTTCTTTGGCAAAGTGTAAGTTAGAATGCTTCATGCATCTCCGTAGTTGGAAACACTTCATTTTGACCTATTTTTTTCCTACTGGTTTTGGTGAGAGTTTTGCAATAGGTTTAATTTAGCAACAGCCCCATGTTCTGGGCAGTCACTGACTGCACGACCAAGCAGACATTACATATTGCTGTTCTGATTTGGTGCCTTTGGTGTCATGGCTAAGAACTGCATGAGATTAAGAACTAAGGAAAACTTCTTAGATTCCCCACTAAGCCCTTTCACAAAGGACAATCGAAAGTGTATGTGATCAGTTCATAATGAAGAATAACTAGCCTTGAGCTATCCTAGAGGCAGCAGGCTGGTTTCATAAATTTCCTAGATCACAGGGTCATTCTGCCTTCAGACATATATGATCCTCCTCTCTGAAATTGCCAGGAATGTGATTTATATATTACAAGAGCACAGTCAGCAGCATAGTTAGCAATTCAGTCAAGTGCTTAAGGAGAGAGTGTGCTGCAGTAGAGAAAAGGTCTTCGCTATGCTGTAGATCCCCAGTGAGCTGCTATTCTAGAAATGTCCCTGTGTGCCAATGTGCAGAATGTGTGGGCCATAACGAGCATATTCTACAGTACAGTATGGTGAGTTTTTTCTGGCAACTGGATGCCCATGCTCCAGTTCAGTAGGTCTGCTCTCCTTCTTCTGAATCACTGTGAGGCCATAAGAAGTTGAGAGATGGTCCTATTACTTCCAAATGACCTGTTGCAAAGCTGTAATTGAACTCAGAATTCTGAATACACTGTATCTCCTCACATGCTGGCATCAAGTACTGCAGGGAATTGGAGAGCTGGTTCACAGTAGCAGCAAGAGACAGGTAATACTGCCCTTTTCAGACAGAAAGAGAAGTGGGCAAGAAACAATCAATGGCAGTGGGGAGACTGCAACTTGGTGGAGAGTACCCCAGTCTTTTCCCATTCTTACCACTTTCACTAGGTAGTTCAACCCTAGTCTTTTGAGGGAAGGAAGAATGGATACAGACCAGGAATGGGCTTGTTCCAGTGAGAATCTGGGACTATTTCTGACCTTCAGAGAATCTGCAAAGCTGGTTCAAATGATCCTTCCTGCCCCTGTACTCAAATCCTGCCTGGGCATTCATAGAGAATAGCTGCTCTTTTTTCAGGTTGCTTTCCTTCTCTTGATTTTGCCTTATACCCAGTAGACGAATATAGGGGAACAGTAGTTAAAGGCCTTCAACATTTGTCTGGACACACGAATGCAGTGCTTACTATGAACATACACTGAAAGCAGACTCCAGTGGGCATGGCTGTAAACAGGAGACATGGCACTAGCCATGCATACATGAAGGCTCCACTGAAGGGGAAAACACAGTGGTAAACACAAATATGACTTGGAAGCTGCAAAACTACTAAGAATGTCTTCAAAGGGCTGTAAGTTATGTATTTGCAAAGCCTTCAGGAGACCTCAGGAAGTTCACCAGATCTACAGCTGACTGCAACTCATGACAGACAGGCCAACAACCCTAAGAACCACCCAGAAGCTTTCAAGCCTAGGAAGCTCAGGGTTCTCATTGGACTTTGCCTCTCTGGGGGACTTCAGGATTTTCCCCACCTTAAATGTACTAAGCTGTAGTGAGTTCAGATGTTTTTAAAAGGGCTGCAACAGAAACTTCTAATGAAGGTGAAGCACACACCTATCTTCTGCCAAATGTTTGTCTCTGTGACTGGTGCCCTGTACTCCTAACCCCCGGTGTTATGATTTACATGACTAGTGCCATCTGGTGAAGCAATTGGCCATTAGCTGTAAACAAGCTGGTCACATACCCACTACTCCTTTAAAAGCATCCTGAGCACTGGACCAGGCAGGGTGACACACACATAGGGGAAAAGGGAAGCATTACATTATGCTTATGAAAATGCACAGCTTCAAGTCTGAGGTGGGAATAGGACCAGAGCTGCTGCTGCACAGCAGGCCTGTGATCCCCCAGTGGTCAAAGGACACCTCCACCACCAGCTACTTCCTCTGAGGACTGAGCAACTTATTCTATGTGTACTTTGAGCTCAGGTTATGATTGGTGTGTTAAAATGACCCAATCTACAGAGGGTCCAGGTAAAATAAAGTTCTGATTGCAACAACAACTTTGTTGCATCATCCTTCTACCAAAGATCCCTAAAGAATCTGCCTGTCCCCATAGCGTTTGGTGACACTGGTATGACAGGAAAGCACTGAGAACCAGTGAGGAGCAGACTCTTAATTTATCTGTGTTGCTTTCCAGGGTGCTAGAAGAGCAAATGGGTTTCTGCCTGCCACACCACAAACAATACCAGTGAAACAAAAAAAATGTAAGTTGTTGAGAAATCCTCTGAAGTAAAGAGAAAGTATGAGGCATGGAAAGCAAAGCACCTTCAGTTCCCCAACTATTTACCTCAAGAGGGGTTGTTTAGCATGGGAGTAGCCAGAATACTTAAACAGATTTTCTGCGCTCTAGGAAAATGGAATTTTCCCTACCTATGCACTGGATTTCATGAGAAAAGTGAAAGGCTGTAGTGGTCACCCTCTAAACTATTTTTGAAGTCATGTATAGGATTTAAGTTCCGACTCCTGCTAAGGTCTCAGACCAGTAATTTTAATATGCTGCTTAGGAGATTGCTTAAATGACATTTCCAACCAAAAGATACTGTTACAATGATGTTCTTCAAGCTTTTAATAGATACCAAAGAGGCAGTGTATGTAGTTACGGAAAACCATTCAAAGCTGAGAAAATACTGTCATTTTTATTCAGTGTCAAAATTAATAGGAATTATAAAATTAGGCTTGTGCATAATTCAGGTTATTCCTAATATAACTTGGTCATTTTTAGCCATCTGTAAAAAGAAAGCGCTGCAGTTTAATTGGAAAACTTTCTTCTTTTTTTTTATATATTTGCAGTGTATGTGAACGTGCTCTACTGAAAGAGAGATAAACTTACGTTTACTATAAGCAAGTACCATATTACCACATGTCCATCAACCCCCCAGGCTCATGGCAAAATACAAAAGTACAAAATTATTATTTGTCTTGGGATTGATTTCACTCTAGGAAATACCTACTTACAGCCATAAAGGAGAGAGCAAGAAGAGACAGGTTTTTCAGTGAGTAAGCTGAGAGTCCCAGCTGGAGACAAATCTGCCCAGACCTTCCCAGAAAGGAGAGGTGTAATATTAAGTGGGAAAAGGAGGGCAAGCAAGGGTACCCAGAGACAGGAGGTTGGAGAGGATGAAAGAAGGCCAGGGAATGGTATTTGTCATTCCAAATCAGCACCAATCACGGGGTAATGCTCTGCAGCTCTAGAGGGGTTTCACAGGCCGCTCCCAGTAACTTTTGGGAGTGATTGAGCATGAAGACCTAACACAAGCTAGGTGTTTTGATCACTGTAGCACTCCTGTGTTTGTGAGTCAGCATTTAGGGTCTTCTACTGACCTGGGGGCCACCAAACTCATTCAGAAACTTAGCTGACTTCTTTTGTCTCTCAGATCTGGAGAAAGAAGTTCAGATATGTAGAAAGAAAAATGCTCACTCCTGATGCAGGCTTGAAAAAACGGGGTGATGATTTGAGCTAGCAGGTATACTGAGGAAGCCACATGAGACTGGCAGCTGCTAATAAAGTACTCCTTCCCTAGCACTCAGATTAATTTTATGCTGGGGTTTGATGTGAAGCTGCCAAAGTGCTCCCAAAACCTGGCATCTTTACAGATTGCATAACTGAGGGTCAGCACCAGTCTATTCACCACTTCTCACAGGACCAAGCAATTATTCTTCCTTCAAAGAAGGGAATTCCCTGAAGTGCAGAGCTTCCTAGTGGTTTCCACACTGACAGAAGCTTGTGTTAAGAGGCAGAAGTTGAGTCACTCTTTCTTCTCTGTGGCAATTTCTTGTTTTCATCTTCTCAGCAAGGTTCAGGCCACTAAAACAGACACCTAAGGGCATGCATAAGAGGCAGAGGCCCTAACTCCTTAAGCAGATAGGGATTTAGCTACCTGTCTGTCTCAACTTAGTTCAGCCATGGGCAAACCCAAGATACAAAGTTTCTACAGGTCTCTTGAAAATAAGCAGCTTGATAGGGATTTGCAAATTAGAGTCCCTGCTGCCATAAAACCAGAGGCGTAATTCTAACAATTATTGTCGTTTTCTGAGCCAGCCCATCAGCCTATATAGGTTTGCCAGCCAGCCAGTGTACACATCAACAGGAGCTGCCACTATCCCCACTGGACAGAAAAGCTCATTGTTGCTTCTCAGTAAAAACAGTAAAACACACTGGCACAGAAGGTTAGATGTCTCTCATGTTAGAGACCTAGCAGGAAAAGAAAGATATGCAGCCAGTTGGAAAATGAGAATCAGGACCCTGAGTGAACCAATAGGCACTGCAATCTCTTGCTCTCCAAGGGTTTGGCTGCCTGTGTACAAGTCCATCTGTGACATGGCACAGCTTTGTAACCTGGGACTGCTGGGAAAAAGCTGGATAAAAAGGGCTGCGGAAAGCCTCTTCTGGGACTTTCATCCACACACCCTTCACCCCTTGGCCTAGGAGCTGCACTGATCCTTGTCTGAGCTACTCTGTAGGTATGCTTGTGCCTGACCATTTAACTTGTTGACCATGACCATGTACCTGGTTTGACTTGAGACCTGCCTCATCACTGTGGATTTGTCTAGCCAGCACTGGATTCTTGTCTGACTGGCTACTGCTCTCCTTCTTCAGGTGCTGTGTGATGGCACCCTGTTAGGTAGATCAGTATCCCGGCCTGTGCTGTGCTCACCCTTAGCTCATGAATTCCCTTCCTTTGTGACGCAGCCCCCTTCCTGAATTCCTCTCCCTTGTGAGGCAGCCCATCTCTTGCTGCTCTTTGGACAGCAAGAGAGAAAGAAGCATCCTGAAAATGTCACCTTTTCACCTGATGTGTAGTTTCATTTCGCCAATAAACCTTAGTGGCTTATGACAGCTGGAAATCCATCTCACACTCTCCTGACTTCAGTCTCCCTGGTTTTCACAACATTTCCCTGAAGTACACTAGTCTTTTCATGTTTACACTGTAGAAAATATATTCACTTTAGAAAACCTTAACATAGATAGGAATACAGAATACAATGAGACAAAAATACTGCTTTTATGACACTTACAGCTGAAATTGCAGTTTCAGTGTTAGTGGAATTAATTGCTGAAGGATGCTATGAGTGCAAGGAGTTGGCATATATTTAAAGGAAAAATGGTAGGTATTTGCATGAGACTTACTAATGGAAAAACTATATCAAGTTTGTGGAGTTTCCTCAGCTAAAAATAGCAAGAAGCTGTGGAATCCTCAAGGGAAGTGAGGAGGTAGGTGCAGATCCATCCGGGGGGTTGCCTGGAGTGAGTCAGTCAGCCCCACGCATTACAAGTGCCCCTGTTAAGAAAAAAAGGAGGGTAATTGTCATACGCGATTCCCTCCTATGGGGAACAGAGGGCCCAATACGCCATCCAGACCCATCCCACAGGAAAGTCTGCTGCCTCCCTCGGGCCTGGGTTAGAGACGTTACTAAGAAACTCGCCAATCTGGTATAGCCCTCTGATTATTACCCGTTGTTGGTTATGCAAGCTGGCAGTGATGAGGTTGTAGAGAGAAGTACAAAAGCGATCAAAAGGGACTTCAGGGCACAGGGGCGATTGGTTGAAGGATCGGAAGCACAGGTAGTGTTTTCCTCTATCCTGTCAGTAGCAGGGAATAATGCTGACAGGAAGAGGAAAGCCCAGCTGATTAACAAGTGGCTCAGAGGGTGGTGCCATCAGTGGAATTTTGGTTTTTTTGATCATCGGGAGGTTTACATGGCACCAGGCCTGCTGGCAGCAGATGGAGTTCAGCTGTCTCCAAAGGGGAAAAGGATTCTCGCTCATGAGTTGGCAGGACTCATCAACAGGGCTTTAAACTAGGTTCGAAGGGGGAAAGGGATATAACCAGGCTCACTGGGAGAAGAGCCTGAGGCGTGCATGGCAACATTGAGGGTGAAATCAATAGCCCAGCTCAAGTGCATCTACACCAATGCACGCAGCATGGGCAACAAACAGGAGGAGCTGGAAACCATTGTACAGCAGGATAGCTACGACGTAGTTGCCATCACAGACACATGGTGGGATGACTCTTATGACGTGAGTGCTGCACTGGATGGCTATAAGCTCTTCAGAAGAGATAGGCAAGGAAGGAGAGGTGGTGGGCTGGCTCTGTATGTTAGGGAGTGTTTTGATCGTATAGAGCTCAACAGTTATGGTGATAAAGTCAAGTGTTTATGGGTAAGGATGAGGGGGAAGGCCAACAAGGCAGATATCCTGCTGGAAGACTGTTATAGACCACCCAACCAGGATGAAGAGGTAGGTGAAGCATTCTATCAGCAGCTGGCAGAAGTCTCGCAATCACTAGCCCTTGTTCTCGTGGGGGACTTCACCTTGCCAGACATCTGCTGGAAATACAACACAGCACAGAGGAAACAGTCTAGGAGGTTGCTGGACTGTGTGGAAGATAACTTCCTGACACAGCTAGTAAGTGAGCATACCCGGGGAGGTTCCTCACTCGACCTGCTGTTTACAAACAGAGAAGAACTCGTGGGACATGTCGTGGTCGGAGGCCATCTTGGGCTTAGCGACCATGATATGATAGCTTTCGATTCTTGCCGAACTAAGGAGGAGGGCCAGCACAACCACTACCATGGACTTCCAGAGGGCAGACTTTGGCCTGTTCAGGACACTGGTTGGGAAAGTCCCTTGGGAGACAGTCCTGAAGGGCAAAGGGGTCCACGAAGGCTGGGCATTCTTCAAGAAGGAAGACGAACCGGTGGAGAAGACGACCGGCCTGGCTGAAGGAGCTTTTGTGGGACTCAGGGAAAAAAGGAGAGTTTACCACTTTTGGAGGAAGGGGCAGACAACTCAAGAAGAGTACAGGGATCTCATTAGGTCATGCAGAGAGGAAACTAGAAAGGCAAAAGCCCAGCTAGAACTCAATCTGGCCACTGTTGTAAAAGATAATAAAAAATGTTTTTACAAGTACATTAACAACAAAAAGAGAGCGGGGGGAACATTGCCACCAAGGATGAGGAAAAGGTTGAGGTACTTAATGCCCTCTTTGCCTCTGTCTTTAATAGCCAGACCAGTTATCCCCAGGGTTTTCGGCCCCCTGAGATGGAAGACAGGGACGGGGAGCAGAATGGAGCCCTCATAATCCAGGAGGAAGCAGTTAATGACACCACCTGGATGGTCACAAGTCTATGGGGCCAGATGGGATCCACCCAAGACTACTGAGGGAGCTGGTGGAGGAGCTTGCCAAGCCACTCTCCATCATCTATCAGCAGTCTTGGTTAACAGGGGAGATCCCCGATGACTGGAGGATTGTCAATGTGATGCCCATCTACAAGAAGGGCCAGAAGGAGGATTCGGGGAACTACAGGCCTGTCAGCCTGACCTCGGTGCCAGGGAAGATTATGAAGTGGTTCATCTTGAGTGAGCTCAGCAGGTGTGTACAGGTCAGCTAAGGGGTCGGGCCCAGCCAACATGAGTTCATGAAAGGCAGGTCCTGCTTGACCAACCTGATCTCCTTCTATTACCTGGTGACCCAACTAGTGGATGAAGGAAAGGCTGTGAATGTCATCTACCTGGACTTTAGTAAAGCCTTTGAGACAGTCTCCCCCAGCATTCTCCTAAGGAAACTGGCGGCTCATGGCTTAGGCAGATGTACTCTTTGCTGGGTAAAAATCTGGCTGGATGGCTGAGCGCAGAGAGTAGTGGTGAATGGATTTAAATCCAGTTGGGAGCAAGTCACAAGCAGTGTTCCCCAGGGCTCAGTTTTGGGGCCAGTCTTTAATATTTTTATCAATGATCTGGATGAGGGCTTGATTGTGCCCACAGTAAGTCTGCAGATGACACCAAATTGAGTGGGAGTGTTGATCTGCTGGAGGGTAGGATGGCCCTGCAGAGGGATCTGGACAGGTTGGATCGATGGGCCAAGGCCAACTGTATGAGGTTCAACAAGGCCAAGTGCTGGGTCCTGCACTTCAGTCACAACAACCCCGCAACACTACAGGCTTGGGGAAGAGTGGCTGGAAATCTGCCTGGCGGAAAAGGACCTGGGGGTGTTGGTAGACAGCCGGCTGAACATGAGCCAGCAGTGTGCCCAGGTGGCCAAGAAGGCCAACAGCATCCTGGTTTGTATCAGGAATAGTGTGGCCAGCAGGAGCAAGGAAGTGATTGTCCCCCTGTACTTAGCACTGGTGAGCCCGCACCTGGAATCCTGTGTCCAGTTTTGGGCCCCTCAATACAAGAAAGACATTGAGGTGCTGGAGCATGTTCAGAGAAGGGCAACAAGGCTGGTGAAGGGTCTGGAGCACAAGTCTTATGAGGAGCGGCTGAGGGAACTGGGACTGTTTAGTCTGGAGAAGAGGAGGCTGAGGGGAGACCTTATCACTCTCTACAACTACCTGAAAGGAGGTTGTAGCGAGGTGGGTGTGGGTCTCTTCTCCCAAGTAACTAGTGACAGGATGAGAGGAAATGGGCTCAAGCTGCGTCAGGGGAGGTTTAGATTGGATATGAGGAAAATTTTCTTCACAGAAAGGGTAGTCAAGCATTGGAACAGGCTGCCCAGAGAGGCAGTGGAGTCACCATCCCTGGAGGTCTTCAAAAAACGCGTAGACATGGCACATTGGGATATGGTTTAGTAGGCATGGTGGTGTTGGGTTGACAGTTGGACTGATGATCTTAGAGGTCCTTTCTGTCCTTAATGATTCTATTCTAGTTTTACTTTCATTAAAAAATTATCCATCCACCAAGCCAGGAAACATGAAATTAATTATTACTCTACTTTTAACTGGTTTGGTGGTGGACTTAGTAGTGTTGGGTTAACGGTTGGACTGGATGATCTTAAAGGTCTTTTCCAACCTAAACAATTCTATTATTCTATGAAGTATCAGATATGTGTGCCCTGTTATTCTCTCAGCATGGGCTTTTGTACATTATTAGAGACAGACTGCTCAGCTTCATCTGAGCTAGCACTGATATATTCCTATATTGTTATGCTTAGATTTGCAATGGAGAAATTGAATTGGTCTGCAGAGAGTAGACACATCTAGCAAAACTAACTCAATTACAATCAAAAAAAGAACAAAACACTTTTTGTGCTAAACCAGTATTCTAGCGGAAAAATTCTGACCATTGCTAACAGCTTGAAGACTTGCATCAGTAGATGGCAACCACAGCTTAGCAACAGTGGTCAAGATGCTTGTCTTTCAGCTTCACTATGAGGATGATAAAATATGTAAATAAGACTAAGGTATTGTCACAGAGGTACACTAAGACCAACCCAAATGAAGGGCAAACTCAAAACAACTTTATTTCACAAAACAGCCAAAGCCACACCACAGAAACCAATGAGAAACAGGGGTAAAACAAAAATCAATCAACACTCCAATAACATTTAACACATAACAGGTTCAAGGTGTCAGCTGGGATACTGTTGCTACACGTCAACACACACAAGAGTGATGATCCAAGGTGTGCACAAATACTCATTCACAAGGGGAAGCTCTCTCTCTCTCTCATGGGTACCCAGAAGATGTAATCACTAACCTGGGGGGAAGGGGCGAGGGCTCACTCAAGGATATATTCAGAAGAAATCACTCACCAAAAGGAGGCGAGGGCACTCAATCCCAGAAGGTTTCCTCAGGCAACGTTCCAACCCAAGGAGGGTTGGTTTTGAACACAGACCCACTGCTCTGAGAAGACAGCTTAAAAAGGGTCTCCAGCAGCACCCCATTTATACCCTGGTCGGATCTGAGCTGTAGTCATAATTGGTCAAAATCCAGAAGCTTCTCTGAGCCAAGGCGCCTCATTGGCTGCAGGCCCTGCCTGTTGACAGAGGGGCCCCACATATCCTGCTGCCCCTGCAGAGGCATGTGTGTGCTGGGGGGGGGGGGGGCACCCTGCTGGGTGTGGGGTGGTCAGAACTGACCCAGGGGTGTAGGTTCAGGCAGGCACAGTAGAGCGCAAAAGGTGCAAAAATGATGTGTGAAAAGCCAGTGATCGCCATATTAAAAGCCCAAATCTTCGGGGCGGGGGTGGGGGGGCAGAGTGTACCTGTCACAGGTATTAAGTCATGGTTAAATTACATAAATTGTTATGGGAATACCCCATTGTCCCTTCTAGGAAGGGAGTAAGGGATTAATTCCTGTTAAACCGAAAAACCTGTAAAATTAGTAACCACAAACTAAAAGGCAGGATATCTGTCACCAGTGCTCCCTCATCACTGGCATGCTGAATAAGCCATTGTAGGATTGATATAGGACTGAGTCTCCTAAATCACTGCTCCCTGCTGTCTGTGCATCTAATAAACACCTGGACTAAAAGCAATACGCAGCTTCAAAGGAATAAGAATCCAGCCTTGAACCATCAGGTAATATCCCATTTCCACAACTGGGCTTCACTTCTAATGTACCCCACTCACAACAGCTTGTGGAGCAAAACAGTGGTCACATAATTGTCTGGGATGTTCCCATGTGCGTTCATCATGCCTCTCCTTAGCAGCAGACAGATCATTATGGCAGGTCACTTTTATGAATGGGTGACTTAGAACACTTAAGGAATCACTAACAAAAGTACTAGTAAAAGTGGTTTTAATATGGTGTAAAAATGCAACTTAACAAAGTTCAATGGCAAGGTTCACTCTATTAATTACTGCATGGAAGAATCATCCAAAGGAAAATTGAGTTACCCTCAAGTTAGAGTGATTCACAGAGAGACTGGGGATGCAAAGAGTTAGAAGGATGCTCCTGCTGAGTCGTGAAGTTCAGAGTAGACTCCCTTGCTTTCTAAACTCCTGATGGAGCTTAGGTGCAGCTAGGCCCAATCTCAGTCTCAGACTTGGACAACGGTTTGTATCTAAAGGATTGTACATGCAAAGTTTATCTAATGTTTCATTAGCATCAATTCAGCATGCAATCAAAGTTCCCAAGATAAAATCAACATTACCATACTACAAGGTTATGCATGATATCGGTTGCTTTCCAAAGATCTGTCATTGGTAAAAGGTCTCTCTGCCTCAAGGAGCAATGTTGAGAGGTGTCCCAGCTCAAGGGGAGATCACCACCATGCAACCACACTGCCTAGCAGGGAGAGCTCAAAGAAGGCTCACTTAGGCTGTCATATTTGTAGGATAAAGTGGTTGGCTTGTAGTCAAATTACATGCAATGGAAAATGTATGCAGGAGACTCCTTGTACCCACAACTTTCTTTATTCCTTGATAAATGAGTCTTGGAAAAGCCACCCACTATTCATGTGTTATTTGCATAGTCGGTGTTCCAAGCTCATCAAGGCTCACTGTGTCACTCTGCTACTTTGTGTGTTTTCAGCGAATAGGTTGAAACTAGAGGAGTTCACAGCCCAGCTATGGCTCAGGCCTTTACCTTTTCCAGAGCCTACAC
Source organism: Pelecanus crispus (assembly GCF_030463565.1). Taxonomy (NCBI): domain Eukaryota; kingdom Metazoa; phylum Chordata; class Aves; order Pelecaniformes; family Pelecanidae; genus Pelecanus; species Pelecanus crispus. The sequence continues at coordinate 57,529,723 of NC_134676.1, forward strand.
CAAAACACTGCCAGTCTGGTCAAGGGATCAAGCACGTCGGTCACAGTCACCCATGAGGAATTCCTGAGTGGGTGCCGTTCCTGGGCAAGGCACCAGCTCCCAGCGGAGTGACTGAACATAGCAGACAGTCTGCAGAGCATGCAGTGCAGCCTCCCAAAGGCACAGCCCTGAGAATGATCAGCATATGGAAAGCCAGTGTTCTCCTCTGCTTCCTTTTGGTCAGTGGCAAACTGTCTTCTTCACTCACTTGAAATACTAGCAGAATGAGGCCTGAATATTCTCTCTTGGAAGGCAATGACCATGTGCAGGGAGGAAGTACAGGCCAGAGACAATCATAATTCCAGCTTCCTCAGAAATGATAGCCAATTACAGTGCAGGTATAATATCACTGGTAGCTCAGCTCATCCCTCATTCCTCGCCACTTGACCCAGAAATAGATGCAGTGTGACTCAGAGCCCCATTTCTTATGATTAAAATACCTGGTGCCGGCTTTTCTCAAGATCTGCTGGGTCTGTAACTGTCCAAGGCGGGAGAGACAGGTTTAATGGGTCATTTTCTGCTTGAGCTCATTGTGGGGGAGAAGCACAAGTGTTCCTCCTCACACTGAGCCCAGCTCTGCCCTGTTATGCATTTCTATTTCTGGACCTGCTTCAAGGTCACTTGAAAGTCAAGCTGGGAAACAGATCCTGTGATGGCATATCCTTTGCCTGCCCACTCTCCCTTATGCCCGTCCCCAAAATCTGTTCTCCTTTGCCGACTCAAGACAATATTAGGAAGAATACAGCACCCAGCCTAGCTTTGGCTGGCAGTGTGATTTCAATTGCAGTGAAATGCCATGAGGATTAGTTCCCTGGAGGAAGCTGGCACAAAGCAAGATTAAATTATTTAAGGTGGGTAGCAAGACTACAAAGCAGAATTTAAAGGTCTAGGAGTTTAATACCTGTTACCCTGTACGATTCCCAGCAGGGACTCTGTCTGCTATGACATCAGCATAAACATCCTCAGAAAACAAGTATGGGAGTAAATGAATCACAGTAGCAACTTCTATGTCACTGAGGGAAAAGGAAGAAAATCGTCCACAGTATTCCCAAACTGCATGACTAATAACTAACTATTGCTGCTTATTGCGTAAGACTGTATAGAGATCCTGTCTCTGCCGCAGACTCAGGCATGACACTCACTGTGTTATGGGGAACAGCTTTCTAATAGATGGCCCTTGTTTAGTTAATCTGCAGGTTTATTTGCACATGGAGGACAAAGGAGCAGAGAAGCAATTTCCATACCAAAACCAGTTGTACTCACTTGCACTCAGCTAGCTGAATGACTTCACTTTCCAAATTTATCTTTTCATAAAAAAGCACGTGTATGTGTATGTGTGCATTTTTGTGTGTGTGCATATGCCTACACACACATACATATATGCACACCTAACTGAAAAGATGCAAGAGCACAAGATTTGGTAGATGGCTGGTCAGATGCTCAGCTGACTTATCAGCATGTACACCTCAGGTAAATTTTCAGGAAAGATGTTTTCTTACCTCCCCCCAGTCCCAACTGCTTTTGGAAAAAAATAGGGGAAAGGCTTCATCAGAACTCTTCAGCTTGAAACTACCCCTTCCACAGCACATTCCCTCTTTAAGTATTTCTTATCAGCATGAAAGTAAATCTTCCGCCTTCCCCTTAGAGTTCCCCAAGATTCTTCTGAAAAGTAGTCTCTGTTGCCCCAGGAAGCCTGCTTACCACTTATGCATTGAAAGAACAGGAATATGTTGTTTCTTCCATCTTGAGGCAATCCTTGAGCAGTCAAGAAGGGATGAGCTGGGTGCACCGTGACCCTTACTTCCTAAATTCACCTATACTTCTTTTCCCATTTGTTGCTCACTTAGGGGACCTGTACAAAGCTCACAGCTGCCTGTGCAATGCCATCTGTTCTGCACCAGCAGGGCCAGGGGTGAGAGTGGCAGAGATTCTGCAGGGCTTTTTCTGGATCTCAGTAAGAAACAACCAAGAACAAATGGTGTAATAAAATAAGGTAGAACAAAAAGAGGAATAAAGATAGTGAGTAAATCTTATGCTCCTTCACATTTTGAGAACCCTGCATTCATGCAGCATTGAACAGACTCTGGACAGATTTTCCCACAGCATGCTGTGCAGACCCCATCGGTGAAGAGAAGTTTTGTCTTTTTGGTCATTTGAAATATTAGACTATTTTCTTACAATAAAACAATTCTGAGGATGTTCTCATGAGAACTTCTTGCTGCTCTGTTAGATAAAGGCAAGGCCATGCAGGTCTAGAAATCACTGGTGCCAAGTGGGAGCTGCCTGCAGTTACAGTGGGCTGGCTGAGTTTATTCTGCAGTCAAGGGATTGTGTGGCACAACACAAGCATGAAGGCCATGCTGTACGTGTAGCACAGTGCAGCACAGCACAGGCCTGGACATTCTCAGGTTAACTGTATTGTGGATCACTAACTCCTTGACATACAATGGTCATCTGTTCAGGATTAATACATTCCACCCCTTGATCCACATACACTTTACCTTTTGCAAAGGTTTTATAACTTACAGATTATATTAGTAAGCTGTTCAGCTAATAGAAAGTTTCGTGACAGGCTGGGTTGTTATATCTATCATAGCACCCACCCACACACAGCACAGACCAGCACAAAGGGCATTGTTGCAGGTTCCTGTACAGCAGCTATTCATGCAAGCATACAGGTTGCTCAAGCCTTAAGTAGAAGGTCCAATAGGGCAGACATGGCCTGTTCAAGATCACTAACTCCTCACACAATGCCTTCTGCAGGGTTCCCAATACACCCTCCAACCCCTGAGATCAGCTCTCCAGGCTCACCTGACTGTCTTCTGACTCCTATGCACTTTCCTACTCCCAGTCCATGACTGATGGTGCCACAATTAAATTGCAACATTACGTTCATGTTCCTTGTTCTAATCAAGCCTACCTGCCCAATATAAAATACAGTCACATTGCTGTATCTCTTGCTTATTAGGCATATCCTCATTATCAGTTTCCATAGAGACATAAAGCTCATTCAGTTGTTCTGCTTTAAAACTCCTTAAAGCATCTTGATCTCTAATCTCAGATGAAGGCAAACCCATTTTCCAGGGTTCTTACCTGTTGATAGGATATTAGAGTCCAAGATATTCCTGGTGATTCATCTCCTTTTTTTCTTTCTATCCAATGCTCAACATTTTGGCAGGCCTTCAATGATTGGCAAAAGTCAGACATCTAACCTTTTCCCTGTTGATAACCTTGCTCCACACACTGAAGAGCCTTCTGAGTCTTTACACCTGAGAGAAAAAACTTCTGCATTGCATATTGTCAATTAATTACTATTTTATACCCACTTCAGACAAGTGTAAGGAACAGTGTAACACAGAACTGAGACATAAATACAGATATCTCAAAAGGGTTTGGGGTCATACTAAAAGGAGGAGTCAAGGTCTTAATATTGCCATATAAGATTTAGAAACTCCTCAGTTTTGTTCAGCAGAATCATGAAAATAGATCTCAGAACTTTATTTTTTCTGCTTAAACAGAATGTTTGTCTTCTGGTCAGATCTGCAATGGCCCGCCACTGCTCTTTAGGGGTTTCCACTATGCTAATTTCCTCAGTACAAACTTTCTATTGGACCCTCATCTGGGCTGAGCGCTTAAAAACCTGTATCATCTTGTAGACTTTCACTTAGGAAGATGGCAGCCTAAACAGCCCCTTCAGATGGAATGCTCTTTCCTCCCTTGTTGACCAAACATCCCACCATGAAGATGAACCAAACAGACAACTTCTCTTGAGAGACAGAAGGAGCAGACATCACTGCCAAAAGCATAAAGCTAAAGCCTCCTTCCAAAAGGTGTTCTTTCTTGCTCTCTCTGAAGCAGCCTCTTTAACTGGAGATGTATGCTTACTGTCACAGTCTGGGTGATGGAGTGTTTCAGGGAGGCTCTCAGGGCAGCAGCCTGGGAAGGGTGACTGCACAAGTGCACAAACACTTGTGTTATTCTGCTGTACCTCATTCTGTGCTAGGCATAAATACCCAACAGCTTCACCAACTCAAAATGGCCTTTGAAAACTTTATTTAAGGCGCTATACTGGTGTTGCAACATTGTCTTTTCCTTCCTGCAGGACCTAGGAAGCCAGCTGGAAAAGGACAGGATGGATACTTCAGCAATATAAATCCATGTTTATAACCAGCTCTGTGCTAGCTGTCCGTATGCTTCACTAGGAGTGCAGAGAGTTTTCAGTCCTTTATTCACTCTCCAGTTAGGAGACCCATCACCAGTACTGGGTTCTGGTACAGCACCTTGTCGAAAGAGTGGAAGAAACGTATCAGGAGCAGAAGAGGAGGAAGATCTTGACATACTGTGCTGAAAGGAGGGCTGGAGCTATCAGTAGGATGTATTCATGTCCTTCCAACACCAGGGTCAAGAAAGCGGACCCATATTGAAGCATTTTGCCACTGACTTAACCTGCCCTCAGACTTTTCCCTGTTATCCCTTTACTATGGGCTTCAACACAGCATTGTCATGTGGCAACGGCCCTTGCAGCATTGTCATGCAAGGGCACTTGCGAGCATCTTTCTACCCAGCACTTTCTCAAAGCTTCTTTCTCTAGTAGGATCTGGGCATCTGAACAGGAGCTAAATACAAAGCCCTCAGTGTTTATAGACCTATTTCTTACTGGCCCTGTTCTGTCTTCAAACAGTAGCCTAGAGAACCTGTGCTTTACTAGACAGGTACAGAAACAATACAACTCAAGAGCCTGGCTCCAGCCACAAGGAGATTGTCTTTGCCAAATAAGGATTCTGAAGTACCTCTAAGTGGTCTTGACTACAGCATTGTAAGCTGTTCCCATAAGGCCTTATCCCCTGATACGTAACCACCTCATCTTTCTTTAGATAAAGCTATTCTCTGGTGCTCATGGTTGAGATGGAAAGCCAGGAGAAACAGAAGCCCTAAATACCTCAGAGTGACAAAAAATTTCATGACAAATCCTGTGTACTGAAGCTGCACCATGGTAGACCTTTATTAGACATGAGGAAATATTTTCTAATGGCAACAACAATGAGATCTAAACACTGCCTGCCTGGGAAAGGAGGATCCCCATTACAGGAGGCAGAAAGAGAACATTAGAAAACAAGTGTCAGGAATGCTTTAGAATGAATCAATTCTGCCTTGAACAGCTACAGGCTAGATCAGTTCTTGTCTAACCTTATAGATTAAATGTCAGCCATCCCATCCACATGCCCTGAGCCATGACTGTTGACACCATAGGGTAGACAGCAATGCAGTTGTCCTGGGGCTTTAACAGAGTTATAGAAGCTGCATTACTTTCTGGGATGGTTGTCTTATGAGATCTTAGTAGCCATCAGCCTTTCCGGTGTACGCACAAGCATAAGCTAAGTGCTTTCACACCAGATCACCCTAGGCAATAATGCTCTGACACAGCCTCATCTTGTGGCACTATGGGACTACAGCTGTTTGATTTGCACTGCCAGCATCAAGCCACACACCCTCAGGCTTCCCCCCCCCACAGTGTTTCCCTTGCCTCTGGGGTCTCCAGTATCGACCTCAGGGGCAGAGCACACAGCTGTGTCATCTCCATTGTCAACCCAGTATCCTGTCTTTTATCATCCCATGCCTGTAGTCCCCTACACAACATCCTCTTGTCTCCACTTCTCAAGGCCTCTGCTGTCATACCAAACCTGTATTTCTCTACATTACATCATTATGTTAGAGAGATAAAACCATACAAAGCTAAGCAAAAGTAAAACAAATTAGCACCTGGACAATCAGAAAAATTGCTTTTACAGCCAAATCAAGTGAAACAAGCTGTAGGCATATCTCATTAAACTCAGGTAAAGCAAACCTGGTAGTAACTTACTACCAAACATTATGAAGGTAATGGCCTGTTACTAGCAATGGCACTACCGTATTTTAAGGCTACACAGTAACGGAGTACAACATAATACCGCGATACAACTCTCAATTGGAAGGTCATCTGGCCCAGGGTCTCATCTCATATTATGGCCAGAAGTGGATATCTGAAGGACAGTTCAAGAACTGGGAAAGCAAGGGGAAATCCTTCCTCAGCATATTCTTCCAGCCTCCAAAAAATGCGTGTGTCAGGGTTTTCAGCAATATTCAATAAAATCTACATGTCCTAAGGCTACTGTAATGAACATTACATTTCCAGTTTCAGTGGAGGGAAGAAGCAAGGTAAAGATCAGTCTTAAATTTGGTACTTACATTCCTTTCGGGGGGGGAGAATAATAGGACCTGTGTGTCACTTTCCTGTGTCAGGAAGGTCATTGAAAGAGGATGTGTTTGGAGCTCTTCTACCACTGCTTTTTCCTCTAAGCAGTGCCAGGAGCTGCACACAGGCTTTTGGCTGGATTTAACCCATGTGCACTTTGAGGACAGACTGCTCCCAACAGGCAGCAACAGCTCAGCAGAGGAGTCAGGCAGAAACATCCAGGGCCTATATTTCACTGCTCATCTGCAGATGTTTGCAGGCAGGATACCCAAAGTCTTGCTTTCTCTAACAAAAACCTGAATTTCAAGCAGGACTTTTATGCCAGGCTCACTGCAGCACCTGAATTTGACCTGAGGTTTAGGCGCCATCTTTCATACACATACTGCTCTTTGCTTCTTTAAACCATCCCTCTGCACCTACCACCAATCCCTATTTGGATTTCTCTACTGAGATATATGGAGCAGGAATATAGGCTGTGTAGGTCTCGAGTTGCTGAGGTCCCAATCTCCTCTTTGCTTTTTTAGACAAAGAACTATGACTATAACATATAGAAAGTTCAGTGTTTCAAAATTCACTTTCACAAGGAATCTCTCTGTATAACTGAAATTGGAAATTACCTGAGTATCTTTTATTTTGTCTTTGTTCTGAGGCAAGAAACCGTGTCCTCTGAGGAAGGCAACTTTTAGTTCTTACACAGGCAGCTTGATACAGTCCATGAATGAGGTAGTTTGTATCCAAAGGAATTTCACATATTAACCGAAGTACCAGAAATCACAACCATAGTGGGATGTTAATGCCCTGGATATAAAAATAAAATAATGTGTAGTGATTGTCATGGTTAATTTCCATCATGCTGGGCACTTGCAGATATTTGAGAATAATGATTCAGTAGTTGAAATGCAAGATGCTATTTCAGAGAGAGGTATTTTTAAAAGCCACTTTTTCTGTGTGTTAAATAAATTGATTTTTTCAGATTGTCTCTTATGATTTACCATGGCAGCTTAAACAAATAGACTGAATGTACTTGCATCCCTTATTTGTAAAGAAGACAACCGTCTCTTTATATTTCTGCCAACAGATCTCAGCTTCCTGAGTCTATGAGCTTTCAGGAAGTTTACCCCATGGAAAGACTTCAGATATGTCTAGTATTCCTTGGGCATGACATAAAACTTTTATACATAGTTTACTTGAAGAACAATAAAGAATAACAAGTAACAGTTCCTTTCAAAAGGATCATCAAGATTTTTTAACTTGGAAAAGTAAGAGTTACCCTGAGGACAAACTAGTGTTTCCCTTCAGCGAAAAGTTGGGATTCATGTATGATGATAACAGGAATCACTTGTAACAGTCATAAGGATGACTTTGTCACTCATCCAGACTTATGTGATGATACATCTCCTTGAATAACTCACAAAGCTGCTCGACGCCTTCTAAACAATTCCACTGAAGACATATATCCTTCTGTGTTGCCAGGACTTTCCAATGTGTGACTTTGCTTCCTGACTAGCCACGGAAGGATGACTGGAGTTAACGTCATAAGCTGTATGCATGAAGAGGTTCCTGTCAAATGCAAATTTGCATGGCCGTAACAATAACAGCTGCATGTTTCTCTGACATTTGCCAACATGGGTGAGGATGTGATCCATTCACATGAGCAGACCGCTGCTTTTGCCTTGTCCTGCAGCAGGGTGGTTCTATCAGGAACACAAATACAGCACAGGAGTTTCTCATCAAACATAGGAATTAGGGTCACTATTTGCAGGTCAGTGGCAAGCTGGTACTTCATGTCCCAACAGTTCTGCATAAACAAGTAACTGTCCTGTGGTGCTCCTCTGAGTAGCACTTGGTTTTCTCTAGCAAATATCGCCAGCACATGCAGCCCCTGCACACCCCATAATCTTCAAAGTTCCTATGTCAAAGATGTGATGAGTGGAAAAAGGAGAGCCTCACCTTGTCTTGCTGTTTCACCCAGTGCTGGGTGACCAGTGCAGAGATGAAAGACAAGCTCAGAACTTCACAGAGTTGTTATTTTGTTGCTGAACAAAATAACATCTTCAATACCCATGTCCTTTCCTGGCAGAGATCTACTCAGGGACGTGCAACAGGTTGTTGGCATGTGTGGGAGCAGCTGTTTCCCAAAATATCCCCAAACTGAAGCATTTGCTCTTGAGTTGCCTTGGCACTTGACTTGTCAAGATGCATACATCCGGAGAGATTTTTCAGGCTCCTCGCAGGAAGGTGGGATAAGCCCATCCCATTGCAAAGGGAAAGCTAAGGGAATCATCCTCCCATAAACAAGTGTCTCACACCAGCAACAGAGCGTCAGATAGAAGGAAATTAGATCACCCTATAGTTTCCATACTGGCATCCCATTTAAAGCACTGGCTCAGGGCCCTGCCTGTTTCACCAATAGCTGAGTCAACACCACAAATTGGTGTCAGGTTTACACCCACTTGATGAGTGATTTCCCAGGTCCAGCACTTTGCTCTGGCTAGTGCCTGGAGAAGTAAGAGGCAGTTGGGACACAGACTTGCCAGGAAAGGCTCAGTCACAGATCATAGGACCAGTACTGCAGAAAACAGGAGTGGAAAGAGTTGTGTAATACTTGAACAGCCAATTTGGGAGATTTTTGGAAATGCTATACAGGACAACTGCCCAAATAGCACAGTAATACCTTCTGTATGGCACCATGACATCTAATAGTGGTGTTTCACCTGATCAAAACAACCTGCCATATAGGTCCCTTCTCCACAGCCCTGTAGTGCCAAGGCAGAGAAGAAATCTGGGGCTAAGTAATTGGCCTTGTGACCATTTTCTACTGAACTATGTCTGAACTATCCTTGAGGAAAAGAATTAAGACAAGCTCAGGAAGCAATGATTTTGGAACAGAAAGAACAAAAGCAAAAGCCAGCCTAAGAAGATAAAAGCCAAAGGGATGGGGGCCAAAAAACAGAAGGTAGAAGCTGGAGATTTTTTGACAAAAGCACTGGGAAATACCTGGGAAGTATTAGTTGGAAAAATGCTGGTTCCCATGTCAAGGCATGGGCATGTGGAAAGGAGAAAATGACCTGGAACAATTTCTCAGACAGGTGGCTGTCTTATCAAAAACAAAAATTGGAGATAAAGTAGACAACAGAGTAGGAAATCATCCTTAGTCGGAGAAGGAAGCAAGACTCCATAGAATGAAATAACAGCAAGGAAGGGTTTGTTTGAAAACTCAGCTTCTAATTCAGTAGGAATTCAACAGTGACCAGTATTCAACAGATTCTAGTTCTACAAACTAGTAATCTAAGATGAGGCCAGATCTCTGCAGGTCTACCGTTCAAAGCTACAGAAAGAAGACACAGAAGGGGACTTCTATGATCATCAAAACCAATCCTGCTATCACAGGCAAACATACCACTGAATCCCTTCTGTAAATCTACAGAAGAGAAATGAGTCATGGTGTCTTTCACCATTTTCTCAGCTATGATCGCCATATCTAAGAACTGACAAACTAACTGTCACAAGACACTGCAGAGAGAACAGATAAATGTGGTTCAAGGTCTTCATCACAGTCAAAATCTGATCAGAAGCCGGAATGAAGTGTGATTACGAGGTCATGTATCAAAATCATGACCTCAAAAGAAACCTCCCACTTTCTTCTTCCTCCCCACTGCCATCATCAAAACTCTCTCTTCTGCTGTAAGAGCAAAGAACATGCTTTCAAGCACATGGAGAACTAGAATTAGGATGGTGGTCTGGGTTTGTCTTGGACAGCCTCTTCAGCTCAGAGTCCTAGTCTATACTAGCTTAATGTGTTTGTGAAATTACAGCCTACATGTCGTGGGTTTATCTAATATAAGAAAAGTCTGTAAGATCATGTCAGAAGTCAGGAAAAAAAGACAGAATTGAAGTCTCTGTAATAGGTGGATTAAAAAAAGGAACCAATCTACTCTGACAGATTGAGGTACCAATTTTAGACAACTCCTGGTTCAAAGCTGTTTGATGAAGGAAACATCTGAACAAGGCCATTACAAAGACAATGACTGTCCTCTAAACAGGGGCTGAGATCTGGGCCTAGATTCCTGATGTGATGTGTTTAGGTTATTCAAACCCTACCTTCACAAGGAAAGTGAGAGCAAAGGATCATAGAACAAAGGTTTTGACAAACCCTTTCTCCATTTGCCTGGGACCTCATGAATTCTGACAACTTTTCAGTCATGTAAACTGCATGCAGTTTACAAGTTTACCACTGTGGCTGTGGTTCCAGTCACACAGCCTAGCCTCTCCAGATTAGTTTGCCTTATGTCATAAGTGAGTTAATTATACCACTTTTCAGTAGACTGGTTCTTAGCTTTATCAGATATTCTTTTTAGATCTGGACTTTTTCTTCTTTTTCCATTTCCACAGAAAACAGAGGTATTCTTACTTTCAAAAACATTTTTAATGATACTTTTAAGAAATATTTTAGGCTGCAAAACCATAGTTTTGAGAAATATTTTAGGCTGCCAGGGTAACCTGAAGCATGTCAAGAGTAACCACAGACTCCTTGATCCCACCAGTAAAGGGGAAAGATTCAAGCAGAAATGGACTCATTGAGTAGGCCAACACCTGGATGCATAGCAAGTGTCAAAAGCAGGGTTGTGGCTTCTATGACCATTGACTTTCTGTAAGAAATGAGCGGTATTGAGCAGGGAGTTGATAGATCTAACAAAGTGGGCCAAGACTTGTCTTTTTAAGCAGACTTGCTAACCTGGTGAGGAGTGCTTTAAAATAGCTATGCCTTGGGAGGGTTTCTGTTACCTGAACGGAAGTGAGGGCACATGGGGCTGATCAAACATGGGGGATAGCATGACAGGGGAAGCTCTAACACTTCCACTGTAAAAGCAGTATGACTTGCAGCCTTCAAATGTTTGTACACCTATGCATGAAGCATGAGGAACAGGCAAGAGGAATTAAAACTCCATGCACAGTTGCAGAGCTATTACCTCACTGAGATTACAGAGACAAGGCAGGATAGGTGAGATAAGCTGCAATGGTGGGGTGCTGCAATGCAGGGATATGGGCTTTTCAGGAAAGATACGGTGGGAAGGTGAAGAGAAGGGATTGCTTTGGACATGAAGTAGTAGCTTGAATACATATTGGTTTGCCTTTGGACAGGTGACAAAGCAGTATAGATCTTGTGGGCTCAAGCTGCACCAGGGGCAGTTTAGATTAGATATTAGGAAAAACTTCCTCATGGGAAGGGTAGTCAAGCATTGGAACAGGCTGCGCAGAGAGGTGGTGGAGTCATCATCCCTGGAAGCATTCAAAAAACAGGTAGACGTGGCACTTGGGGACATGGTTTAGAGTAGTCTACCCTTAATTGGTTTAGTGTGGACTTGGTAATGTTAAGTTAATTGTTGTACTGGATGATCTTAAAGGTCTTTTCCAACCTAAACAATTCTATGATTCTATTATTCTATGATTAGAGGACAAATCAGTGAATGTGATGTAGTAGGTGTCTGCTACACACCACCTGATCAGGAAAAGGAGACAGATGAAACCTTATTTAGGCAGCTGGAGAAAGCTTCACCATCACAGACCTTGATACTTATAGATGACTTTAACCACCTTGATGTATTCTGGAACAGCAATACAGCTGATGGCAAGAAACCACAATATATCTGGAATGTGCTGAAGGCAATTTCTGACACAGGTGACTGAGGAACTGACATGGAAAGATGCTCTGTTCAACCTGTGACTTCCAAACAAGGAAGAACCAGTTGCAGGTGAGAAGTTTGAGGGCATTCTTGGCTGTAGCAAACGTATGACTGTGGAGTACAAGATCCTGAGAGGAATGAACAAGACAGCAGAACTACAACCCTGGACATCAGAGGAACAGAATTAGAACTGTTCAGGGACCTGCTTGGAAGAATCCTAAGGGAAATAGCCATGGAGGTTAAAGGGGCCTGGAAGAACTGTTTCATCTTCACAGCCAGCCTCCTCAGAGCACAAGAACAGTCCATCCTAATACACAGAAAGTCAAGCAAGCATGGCAGAGTGCTAGTATGGCTAAACATAGAGAACCTGACTAAGCTCAGACATGGAAAGGAAGCACACAGCAGGTAGAAGCAAGGACAGGCTACCTGGGAGGACTACAGAGACATTGCCCACTAGCATAGATATGGAATCAAGAAAGACAAAGCTCATCCAGAGTTTGAAGGCCAACAAGAAAGGTTTGAATATGAAAATGGGCAGCAAAAGGAAGACTGAGGAGAGTGTAAGCCCATTCCTTAGGGCAGGAGATCTAATGAAAAGGGACACGGGAAGTGCTGAAGTATTCAGTACGATTTTGCCTCAGTTTTGCCTGGTAAGGCTTGTCCTCAGGCATCTCAGGTCCCTAAGCTTCCCAGTAAAGTCTGTGGAAGTACCCACAAAAAAGGAAGACAGGACAGGGATCACTTAGGCATATGCAGATGTCATTTCAAGGCAGCTCTCTATCACTTTCATTTCCCATTACAAGAAAGATTTTGCATTCTGGAGCCAGTCTAGTATAGGCCATTGAGATGGTCAGGGAGCTGAATGACATAGCATGTCAGGAGAGGCTAAAGGAACTGGGTCTGTTTAGATTACAGAAGAGAAGGTGAACAGGAGGCTTCATTGCTATCTGCAACTACAAGGTCAGAGGGTACAGAGAAGATGAGGCCAGACTCTTCTCAGAGGTGCATGGTGATAGCACAAACGGTAATGAGCACAAGTTAGAACAAGGGAAACTCTGATCAGATATTAGGAAAAAAGATTTACCATAACGGTGGTCAAATATCGGATGACATTGCCCACAGAATTTGGGGGATCTTCCTCCTTGAAGGTAGTCACAACTCAGCTGGACACACCCCTAAACATCCTCATCCATTCAGAGCTGCTGTGAACAGGCAGTTGGACTACATGATCTCGGGAGGTCCCCCAACCTAAGTTATTCTATGATTTTGTGGCCAGATCAGCCATTAGAACAGATACAGACAAGTCTTGTGGATAAGGTCTGAGCTGAGTTCCCCTTACTGAAAAAAAAACATTTTGTCTAGACCCACACTGTTATTTAGGATCAGTGCTGATTAGCCTAACCCTCAGGAAATACCCTTCCCTTCAGTGTCCTCACCAAAACTGCCTTGACATCATGCTTATCCTTTCTACACCAGCATTACATTGTAGCACAGAGAAGAGAAAGAATCAAGGCTAAGAACTGAGTAAGGGCCAGATCGACTAAGCCTAAGGCAATCAAGCTGCCAGAGCAGTTCAGAGTGAGCCATGGGGTTGCCAAGTTTTTGAGGGTATCTGCTTAAAAAAGCTACTTTTTACTTCGCATGCCTGCTTCAGAAATATATGTCCTTTCATCCTAATTTTGGCTATAAAGAAAGGCTGCAAGCCATGCTGTTCACAGTATCATGATCAGCCAACAGCATCACCACCACACTAATGTGTGGTCACAACTCAGCAGAGCTGGATTTTATATATGACATAAAAATGTATTTCAGTGACAAGTGATGAACTTGAAACTCCAGTTTCATCAGCAGTTTAGTGAGCACCAAATCTAATAAAAAAAGCTTGAGAAGACCATAGCTCATAAAAATGACTAATACAAATCTGATCTAAGCAGTTAGACTTGGCCTAAATAAAATTATTTGCTAAAATTGAGTTCACATAAGCAATGACCTTTCTTAGCAGCATTCATTAGCTGGATTCTGGATTGATCCCTCTATCCTTGCTCAATATAGTTCTGTTGGAGTTGAGTGAGGTGAATTGGGTTTCGAGCTACAAAGTAATTCATAAAATCACTGGATGGGAGCATATTTCACTCAGAGCAGCAATGATCCCATTGGCTTTTTTTAATGGGGTAGGGATATGCTCACTGCAGAGGAGAAGTATCCAGCTATTACTGTGAAAGAAAAAATCTGGCTATCTTGAGCACATTACAACTAGTGCAATGATAGGTAAGACAGCTCTCTCCTGACTTTTCTAGTAAATATTACAGGGAGTTTCTTTTTCCATTTGAAAAACTCTCTCCACGGTGTACCTTTGAATCATTTAAGAGCAAAGTCCTTGAGATTCTCTTAAGTATATCTTCTAGCAGGATTTTGGGGAAAATTTGCCATCTGGTTTCTTTTCAAAACCTGCAGTTTCCTTTCCCTCTCTGGCAAGGAAGTGTCTGACTTGCAGCACAGCAGGGAACCATCTAGAATCCCAATGGACCATGTCTACCTGGAGGACAGGAGAGAATTTCTCCCAGGGACACTTTTTGCCAAAAGTACACCCAATATCTCAGCCCTTTCTGCTCATCTGCCTACTGTTAAGTTGCACTTAAGACCTGGCTGATGAACAAATACTGCTTTCCTTAGGACTCAAGTGAAAACATGAACAAAGGAGCAAGTTTGCATGTTGTTTCTCTGCACCACTAAGTGAAAAACTATTGAGTGTTACCAATGCAGCTCATGCTACCTATTTTAGTATTATACTGTTATGGAAAAGCCAATGACTTCCTTGCCTCAGTCTTTACTGGTAAGACTAGCATTCAGGAATTCTAGAGTCCTGAGACCAGAAAGAAAATTTGGAGCAGGGAAGACTTACTCTTGGTGGAGGAGTGTCAGGTTAGAAAACACTTAGACAAACTGGACATAAAAAAGTTGATGGGACCTGACAGCTTGCACTCACAAGCACTGAAGGAAGCTAGCAGATATCATTGGGAGTCCACTCTTGATTATTTTTGAAAGGCAACTGGGAGAGGTTCTGAGGATTGGAAGAGAAAAACTGTCAACTTTATCTTCAAGAAGGGCAAGAAGAAAGAGTCAAGGAAGCACAGGCCAGTCTAGGTCTCCTCAGTCCCTGGAAGGTGATGGAACAACTAATCCTGAAAATGATTTTTAGACATATGAAGGACAAGAAAGTGATCAGGAGTAGTCAGCATGGATTTACAAAGGGGAAGTCATGTTTAACTAGTTTGATAGCCTTCTCCAACAAGTTGACTAACTTAGTGGATGAGGGGAGAGCAGTGAACGTTGTTTACCTTGACTTAGGTTGGCTTTCAACACTGTCTTCCTACAAGAGCAACTGGCAAAAAAACAGGTTAGGTAAGTGGGCACTGAGGTGGATTAAAAACTGGCCAAATGGCTGGCCCAGAGGGTTCTGAACAGTGGCACAAAGTCCAGCTAGAGGCTGGTCACCAGTGATGTACCCCCTGGGGTCTGTACTGGGGCCAATACTATTTAATATCTTCATTAATGCTCTGGACAATTAGGTAGAGTGCACCTGCAGCAAGTCTGCAGAAGGCACAAAATTGGGAGAAGTAGCTAATACACCAGATAGCTACATTGCCATTCAGAAGGACATTGATAGACTGGAGAAATGGGATAACAACAGAGGGAAATGTGAAGTTCTGCATCTCAGGAAGAGTAACCCCAGGCACCTGAGCAGGTTGAGGAAGGTGATTCTTCCCTTCTACTCAACACTGGTGAGGTCACACCTGAAGTATTGTGTCCTGTTCGGGGCTTCTCAGTACAAGACATACTGGAAAGACTCCAACAAAGGGCCGCTAAGATGATTAAGGGACTGGGGCATGTCATGTGAGGAAAGGCTGAGCGAGCTGGGACTGTTCAGCCTGGAGAAGAGAAGGCTTGGGGATCTTATCAATACCTTATGAGGGGAAGTACAGAAGACAGAGACTGGCTCTTTCCAGTGGTGCCGAGTGAAAGGACAAGAGGCAATGGACACAAATTAAAATACATGACATTCTATCTGCATACAAGAACAGAGTTTTTTACTGTGAGGGTGGTCAGACACTGGGACAGGTTGCCCAGAGAGGCTGTGGAGTCTCAACCCCTGGAGCTTTCAAAACCTGACTGGACACAGTCCTGGGCAACCTGCTTTAGCTGACCTTGCTTGGGCAGAGGGGTTGGACTGGATGATCTCCGGTGGTGTCTGCTAGCCTGAACACTTCTGTGGACAGCTGTATGCTAGGGAGCTGCCAGCTTTGACTGTAAATTTGTAGAAAGGTGTTGTCCTGCTTGCACATAACTCACAGTTTTCTAAAAGAGAAAAAAAAAAAAAAAGGGATAACATCTATTGATGATCAGACTAACTGTGGTCAAGTACTTGCCTGCTACTGCAAAGATGAACTGGCCTGTGTACAGCACAGTCTAATTCCTGTCATCCTCAAGGTTTGCAAAGATGTTCTGAGCAGCTCTGGGGTGTGTTGTTAAAAATCACAATCATTTCGATCTTCTTCAACTTGCTAGGGGTTGTAAACTGGGAAAAGCTAATTTAGGGGAGTCATTTCCCTTGCATTTCCCATTTCCCTGTTCCTAACATCTGATCTTTCATGTCCCACAGATGTTTTATTTTTGTGTAGTGCAACAAATACAGCTGGCACTTGATTCCACAGTTCTCAGGAGACCAAAGAAATCTGTTGCTCATGATTTGTCTTGGATGGCTGACAGCGTTGTGAAGGAGCTGAATGAGGTTGTCTGAGGAGCTTGTGATTGTCATGTTACTGCACCCTGTATTTAACGTCCCTGGAAATGCACCAAGGGCAGGCCCGGAGGGGAGGAAGGTAGAATGCGGGTGAAAGGGACTTTCCGAATTTATTTAATGGCCACCAGGTGTCACTGCTACTCCACAAGAGGTGATCTCCTGCACAGTAACGAGGGCCGGTACTTTCAGTCTGGAAATTCAGCTGCACTCCTGTTGTCAGTCACAAAGACAACAGGGACCAGGCAGTTCAGGGACTCCTGCACCTGCTCAAAGCGATATCTTCTTTAAAAGAACTGTGACAGCTTGATGAGGGGTGAAGGTGAGTTGGAAAGGAGTAAGGCCTTCTGAAGAAAGGGAGCTCCTTATGAGGTAGGAATGGGCTAGGGGGATTCCCAGAGAGCACTGGAGTTCAAGGTGGGGTGAATGTTAACCTTAGTTTAGAGTGGGGGTTTCAAACAGGTCATCGGCCGAAAAGCTAGCTCTCTTCTGTGGAAAGAAGGGCAGTCCTGGAGAGACACACAGTTTAGGGGACTGTAGCTCTGCTGTTAGTATAACGCAGTGTGCCATATGTGCTTTCACATCCCATGACAGCACAGGCTGTGCAAGCTCTCACCCATACAGACTGCATCCAGACTATTGCTCTGGTTGGCCTCTTCATCAGTGGGAAGCAGCCTGGGTCTCCTCAGGCCCAGCTCTAGCCACGGTACCTGCCTGCCTAAGCTATGTAGCAAACACTCCAACTTGCTGCCCCGGGTCCTGCCATTTTAAGTGACTGCTGCTGAAGGCTTCACGAGACAGTTCCTGGCATTGTCACTTCCTCATTGCTTGCCCATGATCTGCCACCTTCCTTCAATATGTCCTCAACTGCAAAATATCCCCTCCTTATGCCAAGCCTGATATCAGGGGTGCCCAGGACCCTGCTATGTTCTTCACTGCCAAGGGGTTGCAACAGTCTAGAGATGCCCATCACTCAGATGAGAGAGTGACACTCTGACAAATTAAGTGTAATGCAGGACTGCATTCCTGCAATCAAATTTTTCGGTTGTACCAAAGTAAATCTCGAAATGGCATTCAGATAGAGTGAGAGGGTGGAATTTGCCTAGGTGGTGAATGAACTCAAGTCTGAGTGCTATTTCTGGACTCTGCAATGTGAGGAGCCCAAGTTGGCTGACACTGGCATGTACAGTGGAAGCTCTTTTCCTGACAACAGTTTAGCTCCACAGCTGTAAAGCATTTTTTTGGAGGACAAAGGCTATGGGAGATCTTGGCATCAGAGGTCACTACTGTACTAAACAACAAAGCATAAAGAGGCAGAAAACCCCAAAATGTAAGACTGAAATTCTTGGTGGAACACATAGAGCCCAATTGTCACTCAACAGGAGCCAGCATACCTTTAGTTTCACTAGTTTGGGTCAGCTCAGCCCTTCACTCCAGCACCTCTTGAATTTTATTTATGTACAGCCTCTGTCAGTATCTGTTTGTCTGCTCCCACTGGAGTGGCTAGCTAAAACCTAAGGCCTTGCCAAGTATTTCCATTAGGAAAAGAAAGGACATGGGAAGGAAGGTAACTCTGTGATCCCATTTCCAAGGGAGGCACAAAGTATACATATCCTAGACCACAGCAGGAGATAAGAAATGGAACTGTTAACCTAAATCCCTCACCTCAGCCAGCAGTTGAACAATAATCTCCCAGCTTCTTCTTGCCTTTCCCACCAAGCCAGGACTCTGTGCACAGCTCTGCCTTTCCCAGAAATTGCTGCCTGGGCTGCGGGTGGGAATGTGTCCCTGTCTGGGGTGAATGTGCCTTTTCTTCTGGTTTTCTGACTGCATCAGGGAGTACGAGGCTGTCAGACAAGGGTGGTGACCAGAACTTTCCTGTGGCCCAGCCTAGCCATTACATGGTTTGCTTAGAGACACTTTCCAAGGAACATCCAGGCCCCAGGGCCCTCCAGGATGATTGGTGGATGAAGGTCTACTGTCCAGACTCTCTCTTTCCTCCACCTCTTCCACCACAGCAGGCAGCCCAGGGAAGGAAGGGGCTCTCCACTGGGCTGAGCTGTCTGGTTTCTGCACCCACTTTGGCTTGGTGCACTGTCTTGTTGCACTTCCCCAGACTCAGTGTAAGCTGAACTTGCCTGCTCTTCTTGCCTGCCGAAATGAGGATTGCTTGCTTGCTCCTTGCTGCAAGCCAAATGAGCCATACCCAGGCTCAGTGTGCCACGGGAGGCTTCCAGCTGGCAGGAACACAGTGACTCTTATTTTTCCTTGGCTTTCATAACTGCACAACACCTCTCCCATTGTCCCATTTGCTGCTCTGTTCCATCAGCAGTCTCTTCTCTATGATTTACAAGTTCATCTCCAGACAGTTGCCCTGGCTCCCCACCCTGGGTCTGTAAGCCCTATGTTGTTCAATGCCCTCAAAGACAGCTAACACTTGGGGGAACAGAACCACCTTTCCCAAGCACAGAACTAAGACACACAGCACAGCTTGGGTTGACCTGTACTTCCTCTTCTCTCTTGACAGGCCAGAAGTGTTATGGGAAGTTCTGAGCACACATGGCTCTTCTGTTTTTCCGCTAAGGGAGCACTTCCCTATGCTGCAAAAAGGACTGGCACTTTACCTCCAGTAGGAGCCCTCCCTCCCAAAATAGGACATAAGACTTTTCCTGTCTGTTTTCTCTCCTTTTTGTGCTCTGGCAGATGTCTCCTGGAGGCATACAGAGTAGAAAAGACCCTAGGCAGTGCTGAGAGGTGGAGCTCAGTTAGGGCTACAGGGAACACTTAGTTCCTGCAAGCTGAATGGCAAGCTACTGCATGTGCTCCATCATCCCCTTGGCTCTGTGGCAACAGGAGCTGTATGCATCAACCTGACTGCACACAGACCAAACCAGCCACCTGCCCCTGGTGCACAGGGTCCAGAAGTAGAAAAGACTGCTACACTGTGAAGCTGCAGAAATAAAAGGAGGTGGTTCGTGAAAGTCTTGAATTCCTTGCATTTGCCAGACATGGCAGTTTCTAAGCAGAAATCTGGTCCCATGGGGCTGGCAGCAAGGAAAATCAACCAGAAAAGCAAAGTTCAGCCCTGAAATTAGCCTCTGCAAAAGTGGCTAAGTTCCCTCCTCTTTCTGGTGAGGAAAATGTGCCAGAAAGGCCTTTCAGTGCAAATAGGGAGACTAGCCTGTGGGTCTGCGGAACACATACTCATATCCTGCCTGGTCCCCTAACACAACAACCTTCAGCTGTCTGCAACTGGTACCACAGGTACTGTGAATTTTTAAGAAAATCCCAGGTCCAGTTTGGAGAACAACTCTGCTTTCTTAAAGAAAAAAAAATAAAAAGACAGACAAGATTTCTCACAGCTGGCAATGGAGAATAAGTTCCTGAGGGATCAGAATCAGGTGGGCTAAATGCCTTTTTGAGTACTCCACGGTTTTATGAAAGCCTGAGGTGGGAGGAACTATGTGTTTGCCAGCTAGGCAGGAAGTCAGCTTTCCCAAAACAAATAAAAAGTTTCAACTTTATAAAAACCAAAAACTGCCTTGACTCCTAGAAACAGGCTGAAAAGGCCAAAAGCAGATTTGCAGTCAAACTCTCTCATTTTGCTAGAATTGCCCCTTAAACTTATTTTCAATTCGATTTATGCACATTTAAACAATCTTCATAAAGAAGGGAGCTGAGAAACCACTGAAAATGCTCTCTCTTCCACTAGTTTACAGTACAGGGGTTTGCTGACTGTGTCTCCCCATAGGAATGGCATTTCTCAGATCAAAACCACAGTGAACTGATGACTCCCCACAAATTTTGGGGTGTTTTGCAGTGAACACAGCTGGTTTCTATCCCTCGCCTTCCCCCATGGCAGGGATTTGTTCACGTCCCCATGATGGCAATGGGGCCCAAATGAGCTCCACTCCCTCTAAACCACACTTCACCCTCAGAAAACCAGAGCACGCTTCAGGAGCTTGTGCAGTTTCCCCATGTTTGCCAAACCAAAGTCTGTTAGATTCTTTCCCACCACCACACCCCCATTGCCCTGCGCATGTAGAGAAACATTTGTGCTGCCATGTGGGTAGTAATGGCCATCCCTAGTGGTACCTGCAACATTAAAAAAGACTGGCACTGGATTCATAGGCTCGCACAGTAAGAAACTGTTTCGTGGGAAACATCACTGCTGTTTCATCTTTCCTTGTGTGGGGACAGTCAGATGGAATGCAGGGTTCCACAGGTCTACTTCCTTGTAGTAATTGTCTTATTTTGATTAGGTTAGGAGGTTTATGGTATCAGTGTCTAAAACACCAAGCTATGATAGACCAGTTGAGCCAGTTTAATTACCATGACACACAGTGCATGTGATACTGCCATGTGCTCTGCACACACCTCACGCTTTTATCTGTGTTAAGGCATGCATGAATTACTTGAGACATTTTCTACCATATTTAGCTCAATTCCATGCCACCTCTGGCCTAAAAAAAAAAAAAACAAGTTTCAGTCACATTTATTACGCAAACCTATCATAGCAAACACTGTTGTCTGCTGACTTAGTAAGAGAAATAAACTGCAGGAAAAGATGAAGAAGGAATAAAGTATCACTGAAAACAAGACAACGAAAGATAAAAACATTACCTAACTTTGACAACATTTTTCTTTTTAAAATGCAGGTTTTTTTGTTGCAGAATCCAGTTAACAACAAAAAAGTTTAGCATGCCAAGGAGATCAGATGTTTAGAAAGAATCCCACTACTCCACTTAAAAAGAGCAATGGGAGAAAATCCAGTCAAAATGTAGATACCTAAGCTCTCTTAGGAGCCCTTGAAAGACTAAAGGTGGTACCCGCTGAGTAGGCTGAAACTGTGAAGTGACAAGATAACTGTCCATCAAAAAGTGAAACCAGCCTTGTCTGTTTTTCTCACAGGTCCATCTGGATAAAAACTGGAGTCCTGCAGGACAGCTTTCCTCTGGCCCTGTTCCAGATAACCAAAGGTTTCCCCTTGCAACTTCTGGTTTGATTAAACATATGAGAAATATGGTGCTTTCCTTGGAAAAAGAGGGAAATAAACACTTTTTGGCCCGTGGAGGACCTGCTCAGTTTCTACGTCTCAGAAAATTATTTACACATGAGAAGGTGTGGGTTATGTGTGGCGATTCACTACTGTCCACCAGAGAACAGGAACAACAGGTTACTAATAATCATTCCCCTTGCACAGCAGGAGGTCTCCTCCCCACACAGTAATGCTATCTCTACTGAGCTTAATTTAATCTTCCACCTTTAGACTCTTGTAACCAGGTGAAGAAGCCTGCAAGCTCTTGTTTCAAAGCACAGCTGCCAAACACCAGAAATGGCTCTGCTAGGGTCAAGGGTGAAACTAGCACTACAGGTCTCATTGTTGTCAGGATCACCCTAGGGAGACGACCATCAGATAGTGCCAGTGTCACTTGAGAAATACTACCCAGGCTCTACCAGCACAACAGACCCAGCGTGCTTGCACCATTGCCATCATTGTCTAGCCTGTCTGCTTTCAGCACAGTAAGGTAACCAATAACAGCCACATTTTCTAGCTGGAAATTTCATGTTGCATGCTATTGCATGATATTGTGAATGGATTTTGGCAAGGAAGGAAATATTCAATGCTGTGGACACAGCATAGAAGGCTGGGAAGAAAGGAACAGCAAGCTTTGCTTGACTGTTTCTCTCTTTTTTCAAAGGACTTCAGCCTTTCAGGGCTTAAAACTGAAATCTGCATTGATTACTTCTTGCAATATGCAACATTTGTTGCAAACATGCTGTTACTCTACTTCTAAGCACTGTCTTATGAAGTGTTTCACTGGACCTTCATTCCTAGGAAGGCAGGATGATTTTCAGGGTACCCCCCTATACTGACTCAAACCTACAATGGGAATAAAAGCTATGGGAAATACTTGACTTTTCATATTTCATATTCATATATTTATCCCAACTTGAGATGGAAAACATAATTTTGGAACCCGGGGGCTTTTTTTAGTTTCTATGGATTCTATGCACTTTCCTACAACACTGGTCTGCTTAATCTTATTTCTTCAAATGGACCTAGTCAAATAAAAGCCACAAGCAAAGGTATCTCTCTTCCTGCCTAGTCAACACACAGTGACATTCAGCTGGAAACCTAAGCCACCAAACATACCTATTTGATTCAGAAGCATAACTGATTACTTAAGGTGGATGTGATTATAGAGGCTTCAGACACAATCTTAACACAAAACCACGGGGAAGCATAGTTCAACAGAGTGAGTGATAACTGAAGTCTAGAAATGCAGGACATGCTCCTGGTGCAATCACTAACTTCTGGGGTGAACGGTTTAATGTCTCTATGGCTTTATTTCCCTCCTCCTATTCCTTTTTTTTCCCTCATTTGAAGCGAAGCATTTTATGAAAGGGATAGTTATGCATATTTATAGCATCTAGTACAGCAAAGACAGATTTCTGTTGCAGACTTTCAGAAGAATATACTGTAGCACTGGTGTCCTGGCTTTGGCTGGGATAGAGTTAATTTTCTTCCTAGTATCTGGCATAGTGCTGTGTTTTGGATTTAGGATGAGAATAATGCTGATAACACACTGATGTTTTTGTTGTTGCTAAGCAGTGTTTACACTAAGTCAAGGACTTTTCAGCTTCCCATGCTCTGCCAGGTGCACAAGAAAGTGGGAGGGGGCACAGCCAGAATAGATGATCCAAATTGGCTAAAGGGCTACCATATATATATACCATATATATATATACCATATGATGTCATGCTCAGTATATAAGCTGCGGGGAGTTGGCCGGGGGACAGCAATTGCTGCTCGGGAACTGGCTGGGGGTATCGGCCGGTGGGTGGTGAGCAATTGCATTGTGCATCACTTGCTTTGTATATTTTTATTACTCTTATTATTATATTGTTATTATTATCATTACTATTTTACTTTATTTCAATTATTAAACTGTTCTTATCCCAACCCAGGAGTGTTTCTCACTCTTACTCCTCTGATTCTCTCCCCCATCCCACCGGGGCAGGGGGATTGAGCAAGCGGCTGCGTGCTGCTTAGTTGCTGGCTGGGGTTAAACCACGACAACTGGAGATGTTCATAAGATCTCATAAATTATTTGCTGGACTTTCTGGATAGGTGCATTCCTGCAGAATTCCCAGTTTGATTGCTAATCTGGTTTGGTGAAACCATACAACATGCTCAATTGATTGTGGAGACAGGCTTCTTGGATCACTGTTTATTCCCTGCAAATTCAAAGACTTTACTGTTTTATTTACTGCGGTATCCAATCCCAACTTGTTCTGGTAGACTGGATGAAGTCATAACCTGCTGCAACAGGAAGATTACTTAGTCCCCTTTTACAATGCCTGGATTGTTTGTGCAGGATGGGGTTGTCATTACAGGAGGGAAAATTATTTCCAGACATCTCCCATTGCCTGTTGTCTGACTGCAGGAAGACATGGAGACAGGCAGTCTTTCAGCTGGAGTCTGCTGCTTTTCAGGGCGGCCTTTGCCACACTTTTCCCTTCCCAAAGAGAGCTGTCCAAGACAAGGGTCGCCAAGAGAAACAGTCCACAAGCTCCAGCAGGGAGGTTCAACTCTAGCAGTAAAGATTCTTCTATCCACATTCCAGGTTCTGTGTTAATCAGAGTCTTGGTCTTAACCAACAACAGAGAGACCTAAAATTTCCCGCACACACACTGGGAAACATTTTGGAGGGAAACCTACTTATCTTCCTGGGAGAAGCCCTTTCCCGCCCCTTCTAGACTGAAACATGAATGCAGTTGTCAGCAAAGAATATAGGAGGAATGGAGGGCAGGAGCAAAAGGTCAAAGAGGCCAGCCCTTCTTCAACACCCCTCCTAGCCTCTACCCACCATCCCTAGGCTATGTCTGCAACAACGTAGTACCCAGCAGATTATAACTGTGCAATTATAGGAATGAGGCTCAACTTAGAGGAGTGGATTCTTGTTTCAGCCGATGTAAAAATGTACAAGGGAAAGCTGGCACTGTTCTCCAATTCCCCTATAGACTAACAGCAGGGTCACCTCAGCTTTCTGTTCAGTGAATGCTGGGAATGTGGCAGGTTTTGGTTGGTTTTTACCACAGTTAAACAGGAATTTCTGCCCTATATATACAAAGGAATGCTTTGTGCAGAGTCACTTGATTTGTGGTTTAAACAACCAACCTCTGAGGCACATTGCCCACTGAGCAGATAACTCAGGCCATTCCAGGAGCCTGATGTGGGGCCTCAAATACACAGCTGGTACTGTCTGAAGACAGAAGATTCAACTAACTGTACTGGAAAGCACAAGTCCCAGCTCCTGAAGTCACATCATCTGACTTGCTCCTTATTCACCAAAAATTAAGGTTCTGACCTTCACAGCTGCAGAGAAAACTTTGGGAAAAAAGGACACCCAAAAGACTCAAAGACCTGAAGAAGACAGTAAGAAGGCAAAATATATTGCTTTATTATTTTAAGTACATATCAGTATTTTTTTAATGCAGAGGACTGAAAATACATTTTAAAGCAAAAAAAGATTAAATTACTTGGCAAAATAACTGAGGTTGTTTGAATTCTTGGGGATTAGAGGTACCCAGTTTTGCCCAATTTTTTCTTAGTAGGAACTGAATGTTAATTCCCACCAGAAAACTTTGTCAACTGACTCTCAGCTTATAGATAATGGTTTCTAACCTGAATTTAGTGATACTCTTTGAACAGAACATGAGAATGAAGAACAGTTTAGATGCCCTTTTCAGAGTCCTTGAAAATTTCTCTCCACTCCTGAATGACAGACTACAACCCATTCACAAGCTTTGAGCAATACAGCATTTTCTGGCACATGCTCTCTGGATTATCAGTAGTGAATGTTCTTGGAGCATTTGACGTGCAAACCAATCCTAACACGAAAGAAACATAAACTACACTGAAACATCCAAGTTAAATTATTCCCTGTCCCATCAGAAAGTAAAAATCTCTATGACAGGCTTCCTACTGGACTTGGAGAAAGGAGAATTTGGAGAATGGTGTTACTGACACAGTGCTTGAGATTGTAAGTGTGCTGCTTTGCCAGCCCTTGCAGGACAACAGTTGGCTTCTGAGGTCGCAGCAAGGCTGCAAACCTCCTGCAGGATTTCCACTGCAGGAGGAAGGGGCACTTCCTGAAGGAATAACAGGGTGCTTGCTGCACCTTTTCCCAGGTCCAGCAAGGACACTGGAGCTCATTACAGCTCCTATGTGACCTTTGGCACTGTCTCCTTTGCCATGTTACCTGCTCCTCTGATGCACCACCAGGGGTGATACTACCCCAGGACAACTCCCTCACTGGAGCAATGACAAAGAGCCAAGTTATCCTGTTTCAACAGTAAAACTTTACAGCACTTGGTGCAAAAAAGCACAATGGTTCATACATCTATTTCCCCCCAACAATTCCTCATTGCTAGATGTGAAAGTGTAACCAGTGTTTAGCCAGGATTTGACTACAGGACGAGGAAGGAAAGACCTGTGGGGGTATCTTGGCCATGTCCTACTGAGCCGCTATAATTTTTCCAAGCAGTCTCCGCCACCGAAATATTCCCTGCCCTCCCACTGTCTCATTCTGTAGCTTCATCTCCTGAGGACAGCAAATCCCATGAGATAACTGCATAGGTTTGGTTTGGTTAATTACACATGGTTCTTTTCATTGTTGAGAGGGAGCTTTTTATATGACATCACCCTTCCTGAATTTACAGAGACTAGAATACAGCTCAACAAGCCAGATTTGCCATGCCAGGCAGGACTATAGCAGCTATTCCCAGAAGGAGCCTGTGAATGTTTTCTCAAGCCCCAGCTGAGAAGTGGAATGGAACAAAAAAATTCAACTGACATATTTTGCTGAGAAAGGAAAAGATTTCAGGAAGAAAACAATTCATTTGCTCGAATGCAAATCTATCTGGTCAGCAAGAAAGAAATGTTTTGGGTTTCTCCCAAAATGTCAGATTTCCATTTTCAATTTGTAACAAGAATTCATTACTTTAGTTCAGCTGAATCTTACACAAAAATGAGAGACATATATTGCTTTCAACAGAAACTTTTTGTCCCTGAACAAAACTCTTAAGGGCTTTGGGTGGTCAGCAGACAGAAATTTTTATTTGGTTGATGAGCTTTCAGTCAACCTAAAATGAAAACATTTTTCAGCTTGATTGGCATATTAAAATAAAAATCTCTGTTGATTTGTGAGGATGAGTAGTAATTTTGTTATAAAATACTCAGTTTCTGGTAATGTTCACCAATCCCAGGTCCACTATGGTTGGTGATATACAAGTCTGCAAGCTAGAAATAAATTATTTGCTCAGAATTAGGACTCCATGCTGCTAACTCCCAGAAATATTATGAGGACCTCAATGGAGCTGGAGCGACTACAGTGAGTATCCAAGTGTGAACTGAAGACAGTCCAAATAGAAAAATCTCATCAAATGGCAAACCAGCCATATAGGAATAGATGAAATAGATGAAAAGGGAAAATACGTGCCCTGGAGCTTTAATGACCTAGCTGGATACAGCTCAGAATACACCACAACGGTGTAATACAGCCAACACGGGAAATAAGCAACATGCAACATTTCTGTCTTTGGTCAGGAAATTCCAACCTGGGTGTTTCCCAGGCACAGCCAGCCTGCTGCTGTGTATGGCCCTTTGCTCTGCTCTGCTTGGCATGAGAGAGGAGCTGTCACACTCCTGCCCTCCTACTCCCAGCACAGGCACAAGATGTGAGAGGGAACTGCTGCTTGTAGGCTGGCACAGGCAGGCTGACAGCTGAGGTTCTGCTGCCTGCCTAACATAGGCCTGAACACCATCTCACCTCTCTGCACAGCCTGGAAAAAGCTGACAAAAAGCCAGTTTCAGAACCAGAAATTACACTTAAATTTTTAACAAACAGTTGCACAGAAATAATGACCTTTAAAGACCAGTTAAGACTGGCTGGCATAGAAAATTTGCATGCATGACTGCCATCAATTTGAGAAACACCTTTTAGCTACCTTGTGTAAAACAGATGGTATTCTCAGAACTATTGCATTGTGCTTATTTTTAACTCACAGATTTCAATAATTGACTGCTCTGACCTGGTGGTTAGAAGAGTGGAAAGATTGCCTTCATTAACAGTAGCAATCAGGGCTATTTATTAAATGCTCCAGAGCCTGGAGCAGCATGGCCTGCTAAATACAGCAAGTACTGTATAGCACCTGCTCTTGAGACAGCTGTGACTCTGACCTAGATCACCTTCTAACAGTTGAACATTGCTCCACAATGGGAATGAACTGTACAAAATGTTGCATTCTGGGACCCTTTCACACTATTTCTAGGCAATTAGTCATCATCCCCGTTACCTCCTGCAGAAGAGCTAAGACTTTTCCTGCCAAGGTCCATATGTTATTTCATTCTCCTGTCCTCACCGTCTGGCCTATCCACATGACAATAGCTCTGATATTGAGTCTGCTACTGTCTGAGGTAGGAGCTGTGCCCTGAATTTCCTATCTATACCTTGCACCACAGGATGCCACCATCACCTTCAGAAATATGAGACCCGTAAAACCCAGAATGGAAAACAAATGTAGCTCTATATTTACAAGTGGGACTGACTAATGAACGCAGAAAAGATAGAGGTAAGTAAACATCTGAAAAAAATCAAGGAAAATAAATTTTATGGAGGAGGAAACCATTTATTGCCTCAATGTATTACAGTTTTTAGCACTTGCTAAGCAAGCAAACGCCTCCACAGTCTCAGATGCAGTTTTTTGCATGAAGCACTCTGCTTTGCTAGAAGATAAAGTGACAGTTCCTGTTTGCCCGTCCAAGTTACTCAGGAGAGCTGAATTTATCACATATCTCCACAGTTCCATCACTGCATTGCTCATTAAGTGTCCTGGAAACAGTAGGAAGGTCCTGAGGAAAAAAAACCAGGCCTTACAGCCCATCAGCTCCAAGCACACATTGTTCCACAGGGAAGCATCCTCCAAGCCCTTAACCAGTATCACTGCAGCTTTCCTGCTGTGCAATGCTTGCAGCTGGAGTTGGAACAAAACCTTGGAGTGGCAGATCAAAGGAGTGGCATTAGAAAAATGCTTGAGTTAGTCCACTGTACAAGCCCCATACCAAGCCCCATACCAAGCTGCACCTCTCAGCATTCTAGGCTCTGAGCCTCACCATTCTGCCAATGAATAGAGCTGTTGTCCACCTGGGCTGCATGATGTTTCTTCCATATCAGAAGAATATATGTCAGAGATCCAAAGGTCCAGCATATACATTATTTTATCTTGAAGGTTAACATTGGCTTCATTCAGGACGGAATGTACGGGTAGGAAATGAGGATTAGTCACCCAGGGACACAAATAGAATAGGATCGCATAAATGCCAAACCCAGTCAGATTTTTTTAAAGTTGGGGGTTTTTTTAATTATTTTGAGTACTTTTAGATCTCACCTTTCCCCTTACCTTCAGACAACATTTCTTATATTCCAGTCCCAAGAGCTACAAATTCATTTTGCTGCTTCTTTAAAGTCCAAATTCAGACATCAAGTACCATGAGCCTGGCACTTACATTGCTAACAGTGACAACGCTGTGCTTCTTGATGACTATCCTTAGAAGCAGCCCCTCGCCAAACCCAACCCAAACTTCCATAATGTGAAAAACTCAGCTTGATTTAGGTGAACCTGCCTACCACTTCCCTTGACACCTGGCCTTCCTGTTTATAACCTGTCCTTTCATCTTCTGGGAAGGCCGTGTTTACTTTGATGTGTCATGATAACCATGTCGGCTCTTCAAATGTTGTACAAAGAGCTGTGGTGACTCTCCCAGGAAGACCCCACTAGCCTATGCTGAGCTGTGTTCAGCCACATCAAGAAAGAGGTAACAGTGCTAGAGCTAGCCAATGTAAAGGGGACTTGGCTTTCTCTACTTAAAATCAATTCTTCCTAGTTCCCCCATTGCTGCTGCAGATCAATCAGCTCCACTTTGACTTCTTATATCCTAGCACAGTCTATCTGGCAAGACCTGAATAAAACACACCATGAAGCTTCACAGAGTGATACAACCCAGCTGACCCATGTGAGTACTTCCCCTGCTGCTTTGCACCACTAAACCAGTTGTTGTGACTAGCTATAGAGCACTTTGTATTGACAGTGAAATCCCCACCTTATCCTATCACACAGGATTTCGTAGGGGCAATCTCTCCCTTCAAAAAGGTCATGGTAAGATGTTCATGGCCTTCCTAACTGTCCCTAAGCTTAGTCCATTAAGGAATCACTGAAGGACTCCCTTGTTCTTGCAACTGTAGGTATGCAGACTTTCAGGATACAGCACAGGTTTCTCTGACAGTCTCCTTAGATCACAGGGTCCTTGTGGTCGCAGGAAACGTATTTGTGTTTCTCCTCCCAAAAAGAAACTGGGCTCAAATGAACTGAAAGAGAGCAAGGGAAAGCAGAGAGAATCCCAGATACTTTATTTTTACTCTCTTATTCCCCAAAAAGGTAATGGAGAATTTTGACTCCATGCATTTTAGATTTTCTTAATTTCTAAAGAGAAAATCCCTCCCTGATCTTTTTAGAGGATGTAATACTCTCCTGACCCCTTCTGAAAGATATACTGAAAGAGACACAGGTTAAAGAACAAACACAACACACCTTGCTTAAGGTACTGATTGACTAACAACAAACATGCAGGTACAGATCAGCTGGGTCTCTGCTGAAAAGTGAGTACTTTCTTTGACATCTTTGGGGCAAATAAAACTTAAGTCCCTGGAGACTAGGTAAATAAAAGATAAATAAAAGGAAGTTGCTAATGCCAGTGGATCTAGGAGGTGGAAGGGGATGAAATCACTCCTTTTCACCTGTCTTGAAGAAGCAGCATTCATTTCTCTCTGACAAAAAGCTAGTATATCCTGCTCACATGGTCATGATAATTACCTAACCAAATTGGGGTTCAGTAGTGAATTATTTTTCCATCTGAAGTGGAAAGGGACTATCAGGACTTGGGTGGGGGGAGAAGAGTACAGCATCTCCTGTAGAAGTGTGGAGAACAGTTCCTTGTGTTGAGTCCTCTAGGAGCTTTATTCAACAGATCTCCCAACGCGTTCAACAACTGAGAATCTTGGACTTAGGTATTAAATGTTCTATGTTTATAAAAGTGTCTATAAGTATAAAATACTGCTATTAATTCTGACATGAATAATATCACCTACCAATACATTCCTCCCAGCGAACACACTGATAAAATTGCACGAATAAGAGAATATTGTGCACATACCTTCTTGTCTGTGGGTTTCGAAAGCCACATCCTACAGTCATCAAATGGCCTTAGGAAAAGAACACCTAAGGACTGAGTAAGACATGCAGAATTAAAAGTTATAAGGTGTTCCCACACTTTTCAAGGTCTTTCAGAGAAGAAAGGCCCAACAGTACAACTAGAATGAAGATGAGTGAGCAACAACAGTCAGCAAAATAGCAAGGTGTGGTTTTACTCCATACTGACTTCAATAGGGAATAAGTATATGCTTAAATTCAAATAGTTAAATTCAAAAGACTTCTACTCATTCAGTCTGGCCAGCACAACTTGAACATGCAAATGTATACAAGGGGTGTCACAGTGATCTAGGGTTAACTTAAATATGTGTCTAAATGGGGTCATACGGATTGGCTATGCCAAAGAACAGCCACCTATATAGTGGTGGTGGACATCCTAGGTCTTGTTCTCATCTATAATTTTCAA
Organism: Pelecanus crispus; assembly: GCF_030463565.1. Lineage (NCBI taxonomy): Eukaryota > Metazoa > Chordata > Aves > Pelecaniformes > Pelecanidae > Pelecanus > Pelecanus crispus. Next base: position 57,561,217 of record NC_134676.1, read on the forward strand.
GAGGGGAACAACTGGTCGGGTATTATATGCTGCAGATATTAGCCAAATATTGGCAATCTTGAGTTGTTTGAGTGCTAAGCATGCCATTCTTACACAAGTATTACAGCTTGCTCTCCCTGACTGCAGACTTTTGCCATACAGCAAAGCTGTGCTTATCCTTTGCTGTTCCTTCATTGAGAGAACGATGCGCCCTTGAGTTTTGCAGCTTAAACAGAGCCGTAAGAAAACCCAGTCATATGCAAGGACTAAAAGCGCACACACAATTCTTCCGTACACCATTAGCCTGGCCTGCAGAACATACACTATTGGGTTGCTAAGCACGGTGCTCCACCCCAAGAGGGTGGAGTTGGGGGTTTGGTGTGAGAACTGCACCTCTTTGTTAAAGCAACCACATGACCTAAAGGGAAGAAGGAAGCAGAAGAAGTGCTGCTCACCATGCTCTGCCTTCCTGCTGTGCCATGACATGCCACCCCTGAAAGTCCACTGACACAGAGGAAGAGGCAACAGCCCACACAGCTGGTGCCAAGTCTCACAGTCCTGCCAGACTTCCTGCAGGTTAATAATTTCCCTACCTTCAGCCTACTTCAGGCTGAAGTCCAGAATGACTGCACTCTCAGTTTCTTGAGAGCTTCAGAGCTCTCTGCTTCAGGACAAAGCTGGGCATCACACTGTCAGCTTCTCAAATACACTGCAATCCCTATGGAAGGTTTTGGTTGAGTTAGATCCCAATTGGCTAGGTACTAGAGGGAAGGGGAGTTCTGAATCTCAGCACCTTCCAATGCATACTCAAAAATCCCAGTGCTGTTTTTCTACATTTTGAGTGCCCAAGTAGCTTTAAAAAGTTGCCCTCCCCCAACTAGAATTCAGCAAGACCTAGCTGTTAAAAACAGCTTTCAAAACTACACTGAGAAGAACTCAGCTAGGCCTGCTATGTGTTTCAGCACCTCTGACTTTCTTTGTTATGCATAACTTGCTCAAACAAAATCTCTTTCAGCCTGAAATGTTCTAGTCTGCTCTCTCAAAGGTGATTTATTTTCCTCCTTTATGAAGTATTTCAGTCAGGCTATTTTGGGGTAATTAAAATACAATGAATAAAACATTTTCAAAAACTTTTCAGCTACCAGAAAGCCCATACATGAGTAATTGCAAAACATACGAAGCACTAAAACTTTTCAATAAGTTTAATGCTAGGAATGCTTGACACTTGTGCACTCTGCCTATGCCTTCTTATCCTTTCTAGAAGTATGCATGACATTTATGAAGATGAGCACCCTGGGGCACTCAAGGTTAGAAGGCGATTTACCTCAGGACTCTCCCTGTGCTTGGGTCTGTACAGCACTGAATGTCAGAGAAGCTTGGTGAAATCAATGAGGTAGGCTTTCACTGCAAAATTTGTGAAGAGGTGTCACTTATACCCTACATCTCTGCTTCCTAAACCCTCCCTTTACATGGCTGGCCTCACCTGAAGAAAGGAGTCTGCTAGGGTCCTCACTTGGACTAAAAACCCAGTGAGGACAGAACATAAACCAGAATGTCCTCCAGAGCCTTCTTGTCTCTCTGTGGCACAGATGGGTAAGATCTCCCTCAGCTCAGCAGCTCATAGACACAGAACAGCTCAGCTGCAGAGCTAGGGTTTCTTCAATCCTGCCTCAGGAACAGGTTTCCACAGACATTCAGAAGAGGGGAATGAAAGCACTGGACTGAACTCCTGCAATGAGGAGCTGTACTGTCAGTTTCTGATGCAAGCCTGCACAGGAAAGACCCACAAGGAAGCTTCAGACCAGCTCCTCCATCAACACAGCTCAGAGGGGTAGGAGTGTGCCAGAGAGCAGTATTAACAAAGTAGTGCTCACAAATACAACAGGAGGGGTTCAGCTGTCTCACAGGCTTGGGCTTTTATTGGGATAGCACATCTTGCTCTTGGAGCAAAAGTGATACAAGTATATGACATGTCTAATCACAGAGCTGCACTGTTGCCAAAGCACTTTGCTGGTACAGCATCCTGTAATTCTGGATGAGCAAAATGCTGAAGTAAGTAGGGACCTCACCTGTTCTTGAGGTGAACTAAAAAAAACCTAGCCTCAATATGTATGCAAGCTTTGTCTTTTCTTTGTAGAAAAGTGTCAGCCACACACCTCATTGCAAATACCTTTGCCAAGAACAGAAAGACCTGCTTTGTCCCATTCATCTCAAATGTAAAATATTAACTCAACTTCAGGGCTGCTCTCACACAGTATAATCAGTGTTCTTCCCCATGCATTTAGTGCAAGAAGAGCAACTTGCAAGAAGATGGCTCTACCTTTCTGTCTTTAAAGGAAAACTTGCTCAATAAATATTCCTTTGAGTTTGGCTCTATGATATGTTCCTTTCTGCATGATGCCTACAAATATGCCTACTCTATCCATTATATACAGGAAGCCTGCATCATCTAGGGCTTGTTTTCCCATGCCTGGATCAGTTGGAGGTGTAGATCCAGTACGTTTCAGATCCAACATATTTCAGATCCTCACTTAAAGTATCATGACAGAATTAGGCCTTCTGTCTTTGGGACTGATCCAACAGTAAAAAATGGTCATGAAAGCACGGGTGTCCTGTCAATCACAGTTTGCACCAGTAAACAGCCCAAATCAAACAAAGATCTAAATTTCTCCACAGAGGAGACTGGTTTAGTCTACCTTATAGTCAGAAACAGGCAGGATGAGGTGGCAGGTGATCTAGGATGGAATGATTGTGTGCCTGTAGGCAACTGTAGTACAATCCTGAAAATTTCCTCTCATCAATAAAGGGTTTTTTCCCCTGCTATTCAGCCCACCCCAAAGCCCAAAGCGACCCCAAGCCTAGCCCCTCAACTTAAAGACACCTGATTTCAACTCTTCTATCAAAGTCTCCTGGCCCAGACCTTGTCTCCAAAAGCACCAAGTCCCAAGCACTTGGCTCAGAGCCACCAAGACTAAAACCTCCACCTTTGCAGTATCAAGCTGCAAGGCCCAGATCTATAAAGGTATTTAGGCTCCCAGACCTTTTCTACCTTGTTACTTGAGGCCACGTGTTTCAAATTGTCCCTTCCCACCATAAAAGCTAAACACACACCTGGTCCTACAAGAATCCAAACCACCAGACAATAGAATCAAAACCTGACCAAGAAAAAAAAAAATGGAAAAAACAACACTGTAAAAAGTTCATGCTTGGGAAAAAAATGCAGGAATTCCAGCAACGTGTCCTTTACACACCAAACAAGCCAAAATCTGTAAGTCAAATATCTTCTTCCTCTTCAACAGGATCCACATCCTGCCCCTGCCCTTCCACAGATATGTCACTGAGTGGAACAGGTTTGCTCTGTGGAGGAGTTACTGCCAAGACACACCCAAGGAGTAATTCAGGTGTTTAAACATAAGTGTCTGATACCATTTGAGAGACCTTTAAGCACCCCTCATGGCCTTCAGCTGCCAGTACGACCTGTAGGATTTTTTGCATGTCTTCAATACTTTACAACACCTATCACAGAATCATAGAATGGCTGAGGTTGGAAGCAATCTTTGGAGGTCATCCGGTCCAACCCCCCTGCTCAAGCAGGACCACCTAAAGCTGGTTGCCAGGACTATGTCCAGGCAGCTGTTGAAAATCTCCAAGGAGGGAGAGTCCGCAACCTTTCTGGGCAACCTGTGCCAGTGCTCAGTCACCCTCACAGTAAATAAATGTTTCCTGATGTTCACAGGGAACCTCCTGTGTTTCATTTTGTGTCCATTGCCTGTCACTGCCTGGCTCCCACTTCTTTACACCCTCCCTTCAGATATTGGTACACATAGATGAGATTCCCCCCTGAGCCTTCTGTGAGTGAGTACCAGCTCTCTCAGCCTTTCTTCATATGAAAGATGCTCAAGGGCCTTAATCATCTTTGTGGTCCTTCACTGGACTCTCTCCAGTAGCTCCATACCTCTCGTACTGGGGAGCCCAGAACTCGACACAGTATTCCAGGTGTGACGTTACCAGTGCTGAACAGAGGAGAAAGATCACTCTCTCAACTTGCTGGCAACAATCCTCCTAGTGTAGCCCAGGATATCATTTGCCTACTTTGCCACAAGAGCACATTGCTAGTTCATGTTCAACTTGCTGTCCACCAGGACCCCAGGTCCTTTTCTGCAAAGCTGCTTTGCATTCAGCTGGCCTACAGCATGTACTGGTGCATGAGGTTATTCCTCCCCAGGTGCAGGACTTTGCAATTCTCTTTGCTGAGCTGTATGTTGTCAAGGTCCCACTAAACAGCAGCATGACCCTCTGGTGTATCAGCCACTCTTCCCAGTTTTGTGTCAGCAGCAGACTTGCTGAGGGTGCACTCTGTCCCATCATCCAGATCATTAACAAAGATGCTGAAACAGCATTGGGCCCGGTATTGACCCCTGGGGTGCACCACTAGTTACTGGCCTCAAACTTCATGCCACTGATCACCACCCTCTGGGCCCAGCCTTTCAGCCAGTTTTCAGTCCACCTCACTGTCTGCTCATCCAGCCCATACGTCATCAGCTTGTCTGAGAATCTTATGGGAGACAGTGTCAAAAGCCTTACTGAAGTCAAGGTAGGCAATATCTACTGCTCTCCCCTCAACTACCGAGCCAGTCATTTCATCACAGAAGGTTATCAGCTTCATTAAGCAGGACTTCCTCTTCATAAATCCATGCTGACTAATCCCAATCACCTTCCAGAAATGAATAGTTTCCAGGATTAGTTGTTTCACCACCTTCTCAGAAGTCAAGATGAGGCTGACTGGCCTGTAGTTCCCTGGGTACTCCTTCCTGCCCTCTTTGAAGACAGGAGTGACACTTGCTTTCTTGCAGTCCTCAAGAACCTCTCTCAATCACCACAATCATTCAGAGGTAATCAAGAGTGGCCTCACAATGACATCTGCCAGCTCCATCAGCACTCATGGGTGCATCTCATCAGGGCCCATGGCATTAGGTATGTCCAATTTCCTTAAGTATTGCCTAACCTGAATCGCTTCCAACAAGAAGAGAACCAAGTCCTCCTTCCTTCGGTCTTTCCTGCAGTCTCCCGGACATGTAAACAAATTCATTTCTACTGTGCTTGATAAGCAAACAGCCAAACTGAGGCCAAACTGTTCCTTGCAAGCAATGAGGCAGTCATTGTTTACTGACCACAGATGGAGGGGTGAAGCCACAGGCCTGCTTTCTGACTGTTGGTAATACATGAAGGGCATTTTCAGTCTCCTGCGTCCAACTCTGGGCTCCTTGGTTTGTTATTTGGGACCAAAGTGAAACTGTTTTGATTGTTCCGAAGTGCTGGGAACTGCACAAATCCACTGGCATCAATAACTCAGACCCTTCTGTGTATGCACATAGAAGAAGCAAGAACTTAGTGTTGAACAACAAGATTAGGATATTAGGGAGGGCTGTTTCTTGTCTCTGCCTCTGTTTACTCAGTATGACACTTTCCAGACAGGGCTGGGAGGAGGCTCATTGCTGTGGAGTGACCACCATTCTTCAGAGAAAAGACCCATGTAAATTCGGATCACTGTTGTTTTTTGACAGGAGCATGTTATTTCTCTTGTCTATCTGCTATAAACCAACAAACCACCTCAATCCTTAGCTGTCCTCTGCTGCTCAGATATCTTCAGCTGTGGAAGAAAACCTCCCATTTTCCCTGCTCTGACCAAGGACAGGGAGCGAGCAGTTGCTAGGGTCATACCAGAGCAGCTGGCTAAACGTTCCCAGGGAAACTTTCACAGTTAAAATACACAGTGAAAGAAGAATCACGCAGATAGGTAAGTATGTGGAAAACAGGGAAAAAAATTGCAGCATGCAGTTCACAGCAAACTAATGAAGTACCTTCTTGTTCTCTGAGTCTATAACTGCCCACTCTTTTGAAGTCTTTTGTTGCTGCTTTGTTGTTCTTCCTTTTCTTTGGATGCTTTATTTAGCAGCCTGCCTTGCAAATGTATAACAGGATAAAATGAGCAGCTAGAAACATGCTGTACTAACAGAATGCAAAAAATTATAAACTGCCGTGGCTACAAAGGCATGAATTAAACCAGATATCAGCACAGCACTTTGATCCCAAGTTAAAAGATCTCTCAGCAATAATCATGGCCACTACTGTCAAATTGTTTGTGTAGACGAATAAATCTGATCACACAGGAAGAGCCAATCAGTAAAATTTACAGGTGCTGTACGCTGACCTGCTTACTACAGTGCTTCTGCTATAAATTTATATGTTAGGTTGAATGTGTGTGTTTCAGGAAAAACAACCAGGAAAGGAGAGAATGGCTGGAGACAAGTAATTTTGCTGCAAACACTAAGGCCCACATACCGGAAATCAAAAGACAGTTAGGAAAGAACTGCAAGTACCTCAAGATGACCCTGAAAGTCAGAGATCACACAGGTGCCTACAGCAGTTTGGGGCCCTGTGTGAGACGGGCAACTGCAGGTCTGCCTTGAGGCAGGGCAAACATGCAGGCCACAGGACCTGAAGTGGGTCAGAGGTACAGCTGCAAAAAAGCCACAGCAAGACACAGCCTTGATACAGTGTATGTGAAGGCAAGAAGCTGGAATCAGACTTCTGAAGTTTTGGCTGCTACTGTCTTCCAGACCTGTGCTTGGAAGGCTCACTTGTTTGATGCAGGTGCCATACATGCTTCCCAAGCTCCTTGCCTTGAGACAGCTGCAGGTCCATGTTGTTCTGAATGGATCTGGGTAGTCTTGGCAATGGTAAAAACACAAGGCGTCATCAATACTGTAGGCTTAGCAGCAGTAAGGCTGCCTGCATCTCCTAACTGCTGTGCGTGCACAGGTGGTACCCAGCAGGGACAGGGCTCCCTGAGATACAGGAGCACACTAGGAGGCAATACGGCCCAACACGCAGGGCACCCTGAGCACAGCCCCCCGCTTCCCACCTTGCCCTGCCGGTATCCCGGCAGGGCCTTTGCAAACGCAGCGCTAAATCCTTGGCCCCCAGCACGCCTGGCGACCCCCGGCGCGGGGTCATCTCAGAACAGCCGGGAAGTCCCGGCAGAAGCCCGGCTCCCCGCGCCCCCTCGGCGCCTTCCACCGCCGAGCGCGGCCCCCGCCCGGTGGCGAGCGGAGGCGGTGCTTGCGGCGCGGGGCGGTCCCGGCGTGGTCTCGGCGTGGCCCCGGAGCCGGGTGCCGCTTCCGCGGCGGCCCGGCGGCCCCGGCCTGGCAGCGGCAGAACCGCTGGGTAAGCGGCTCGGCGCCGGGGGCCTGCCGGCCGCCATGGGGACCAACGCGCCGCCTCGCCGGGAGCCGCTCGCCCGCGGCCCCCACGTAAGTCAGCGGTTTCGCTCGCCGCCGGCGGGGGTCCTGAGGAGGGAGGGCCCGGCGGTGCGGGTGGGGGTCTGCCTGCGGGCGTGCCCGCCGTGCAGGGGCTGCGGGAGCCGCCCTTTGTCAGCGGCTGTACCCCGGGGGGGTGAGCCCGCCGGGGCGGCGGGCGGCGGCCCGCGCCCTCCCCGCGGGAGGCAGCGTTCCGCCGAGCCCCTGCCTGCAGGCGGCCCGGGCGAGGGCAGCCCTGCGGGGAATGGCAAGCCGGCACCCGGCCTGTGGTGAACCCCGGGTGGGAGCTCCCCCGCCCGCTCGGCCGGGATGTCACGGCAGGTGCCGCCTCCAGGGCCAACGCGGGATCCGTCTCTGTACCTCTGTTTCTCCATCTGGCATGTGGACTTTGCGGCCGTGCCGGCTAGTGTGCTGGGCATTTAGAAGTTCTCCGGAGAACGGTGCTAAACGGCTGCCCATTTGTGCCCATTCTCTCTGGATTCTCTTCTCGTTATTAAGTCCATAGCAAGCTGTGGGGAGCTGGTGACCTTCCCAAAGCTAACACTCTTGTTCCTTGTCACTGTGACTTGTCTATTATTTCAGAGATGAGAGATTAGGTTGGGACTTGCCAATGTTGGGGTACTACCTGGAGGATGGTCTCGGCAGCGTTTTAGAATTATTAATCCGTTTTATTTTTCTGATGTACCAGTGGCAATGAGGAATGGCCCCACCATGCCAGGTGCTGTACAGGCACAGTGGGAAGAAAGGCACGGACCCTCAAAGGATTCACATCCAAGCAGGTTACGGACAGGGGGTGGGAGAAGAGACGTGAATGCTGGCAGGGTAACAAGGGGGCTTGAGCTCTGTGGGGTAATTTTTTAGGCAGGTTTTCTCAGAAGGCATTCCGCTAACAAGTGAAGTGAAGGCAACATTGAGGGAAAGGCAGAGGAGAGGCATACAGCAGGGAGAAGAGGGGCAGCAAGTCCAGAAAGGTTGGGAAGGTGGCACTGGAGAGAGGGCCAAAGAGAGCCAAGCCCACAGGGGGTGGTCCTGATTCCCTGCCCCTTGGCGAGCGCTCCCACTGCAGGAAGTAGTTCTGCTGATGCTGTTGCCCCAGCCTGTTCATTTTGCCACCTATAGAGCAGAATTTGTGGCTGCCTGTCAGCTGTATTATGCTACCAGGGGATATGGTGCTCTGCATGTAGGAAGAGTGTGGAAAAGGCATTGGAGAGGTGATGTCTGCCAAAATACAAAACAAAAGGTGTGTGCCTATGGTGCAAAGAGGGCATGTCTTATCTGAATCTGAATGTCTTACCATGTTGTCAGGATCATGGTGGTTCTGTGATTCCCTTGGGCTAAATTAAGGTGAAACAACACCAAATGATCAATTGAACACTTTATTGATGGTAAAAAAACAACCTGAACTTGGAAGGCATAACAGTAGGCAACATGAACTAGGAAAGTGTAACAGTAGGCAACATGGGTTCTAATTGAAATACTTGTAAGAGAAAAGGAAAAAATAAGAAAGGGGGGGGGCAAGGAAGAGAGAGAGATCACCACCCTTGGATCCCACAATGTCGACGGTAAACGTGGTAGTGGGCATGCACGTGGCTCCTCGGAGTTGTGTCTTTTATAGGCCAGTCCCTGCCTCTAGTCTTGCCCCCTTGAGGGCTTATATGGTTCTTGTTCCAGAACGTTCTTTGTCTTCTGCGCAGGTGCCATTGTAGGAGCGGTCGCAAGGGGTCTTTTGGGTGGTTGTGAGCCCCTTCCTCAATGAACTCTGTAGGACCTCCAACCATACATAGTGAGTTGCAGGGCACATCAGAAGGTGGAACTGTGCATCCTCCTACATACCCTCCCTGCTCTGCACCAGTCAGCTTCTCACCTGTGGCTCAGCAGTGCTATGCAGACCCTAATTTGTTGCTATGGAGACCTTAACTTGGCTCTCCACAATGCTTGAGACATGAACATACATTAACTCTTTCAGTCTCTCACACATGTCAGCTGGAAACACGTCTTTCTCTGAAGTGTTTCTTTACATATCCTCCCTTTCCTCTTGCCTCCCAGCCAGCTTTGACTTCAGATATGGCTCCAGGTCCTCCTGAGATCTGGAGGTGTTGAAAAATATCATCACCTTGGATAGTCTTCAGTGAAGGCTTCCATCTAGGACTCAGATTTAGGCTTTAAAGAAACGGATTTCCAACAAGCACTGAAAATATGTCCGCTGTCTTTATTTTTAAGTAAGAGATTAATTGACATTTTTGCCCTTTTGTAGCAGTGTTTTCCTATGGTGCTCTAAGTCCAAATGTGACACTACTGTGTCAGTACATCAGATGCTAAAGAGTACACCAGCTTAGGGACAGAAGTAAAAATTAGCAAAGCTCTCCATTCATATTAAGGAAGTCAGGGGCACTGATGGAAACTACAGAATGTTTGCATGTCCCCCAAGGCTTTAAATTAGAATGTTAGTACACAAACACTAAATGGACTTTTTGACTTTGAAGCAGTCTTCTACCAGAAGATTTCTCACTTCTGCTGCATTGCTCCTTTAGCATATCATACTTAAACAAGTCTACCTGCAGCCTGGAGAACTTTATCTAGTAAGAAGGTTGGCAGCCCACACTAGGGGAAGTAATTAAGGAAACAGGATTCCCATCACCACTGTGCTGCTTAGGGAAGGGGGATTTTTATGGGTTATGTAAAACCGAGACTAGGGCAGAGTCAAGGATCCCTGTAATTTTTTCCGTAAACCAGCATGGTTTCATGTGGTAGAAGCCAGTCATAGTGATTTTCCAACTAAGTACTTAGCTTTGAAAATACAAAATGTCCTTTTGAAAATCCTGTTCAAATTGGATGCTTTTTCTTACAATTTCATTGTAAAAGATTAAGATGGCTAATAGAACTTGGTATGAGAAAATACGATTATGAGAGTGTGCTACACACTGTCAGTATTTCATAACTGCCTTTCAGAGATACACAAGGAGGTTTCAGAAAGCACAGGAAAAGTACGGGGGAGAGCCTGTCACAACATGGAGTCTTGCTAGCCAAATGGCAGGGACATTCAGGTTGAGTTTCTAATAATACTGCCTCAGCAGCCAGGCCAGTCAGAAAGTGATCTGTAACCATCTGATTTTGAGTAACCTCCTACATCCTGGCACATAGAGGCCCTTGGGAAAATAGACTGCTAGTCTCTCAATGGTGTATGGTCTTTCCCAGAGGGAGTCGGCATAGCCTACAGACATGTGTGTTGAAGTTAGAACATTTGTCAGGAGAGTTGCCCTTCCTGCAAAATCAGGGAATATTTTAGCAGTTGCTTTTATCTCTTTTAATTCTGGACCATCTTTCATTAAAACATCCCATACTGAATCAAAGCTTTAATAAAAAAACATGGATAGCAAACACAGCTGAGAAAATTAGGCTATCCTGAAAGTTATGTCAGAATAACAGCTGACTCGGATGCTCTTCACATGACTTTTTTTCCAGATAAGTATCAAAAAGAAGGAAGGAAAGAAGTAAATGGCCATTTAACGTGGGGTTTTTTTCTTTCCTAAATGTCATCCTGAACACCAAAGATTTGCTCTTCATCATTTACAAGGTCCTGGCTTCCTGTCCAAGTAATGCACATTTACAGAAGGTTTGTTGGTTGAAGGCTTTCTGTGCACCCTTTAGAGATAGTAGCTCTTTTAAAATTGTGTGCTTGTTTTTACTTTTCCTTGACTTTTGTTTATTGTTTGGAAAACCAAAACCATTTCTGGAGATTGCCGGTAATGAAAATAATGGATAAAGATACTCCAAACAAAAAATGAGGACATTTTCTCCTTGACCCAGAATTAAAAACAAAGACGTACGTTTGTGTAATGCCTGATACAGAAAACAGTGTGCTTTTGACTGTCATTTGAGCCTTCCATTACATCTCTGCAAGCTTCTTCAAATGAAAATATGAAACTGTTTTAGGAAGTTGTAATAGCCATGTTTAGGATTTAAGATTGCTGTAAAAGTCACATCATTAAAGAGATTTGTATAACTCAGCTAGTGATACCTAGTGTGTTACAAGCTTCCAAGACAGGCGGATTTACTCCTTGCGTAGTCAACAGCTACACCTACACTTCTTTGTCCGTTTTATATTCTCTGTCTCTCAAAATTTCCTCATCTGACTTTGAAACTGTAAACTGACTATATGCTTTGTACTGTAACCATCTTTACAATCACATTTTCTTCTTTCATCACAGTTTTGGTCTTAGTGCAGTTAATAGCCAAAGTAAAAGTCCACAAACTACGCACAAACAGATCCTTTCAATATGCAGAAAAGGTGGAAATATGGGTTTACATATTAGAATATTATCATTCTTTAGTCCTGACATTAGATCTCTGTTTAACAGGTATTTTTAATTATATAGTAGTGTTAGTACCCCTTAAAATTAGAAATTAGGAATTACCAGTGAAGACGTATTTCAAATACTTGTCAGCTGACGGTCACATTGAAAACACAGCTGCATCCAAGTAGCATGCCATAGAGCCTCAGAAGGGATAAGAAAGATGTGAAAAAGAGATACTAGTTGGACAAGAAGAGCAAATAGGAACCTCTAGACCTGTTCGCAACACAGGAGGTATTTATTAATAGGAACAAGAGGCCAGAGTTTGAAGAAATATTCCTCCTTACTGTCAGCCATTTAACTTCCTTTTCAACACTTCATGTCAATTTTAAGTGGAAAAATTAGGCAGTCTTATCACTAGGTGATCATTTCTGGCTCCTCCCCTCCTTTTCTCCCAGCTTCTGGCCTGCTGGACTTCCTACTCCAATACAGCACAGCTCTTGCACCTTTGTTAGAGCTCACAAGCCTCCGTAGTCCCACAGGCACAGCTGCTCCTCTCTGGACTGACAACACAATCCACCCTTAGTCTCTTTGCACCCACTGAAAGGAAGGGTGGAGTGAGGGCAGAGGGCTGCATGGTGCAAAGCAAAACACAAGATTAGAACTACAGCACCACTAGAACATGGTAATTTTGGTATCTTCCATCTTTAAATTGTGATAATACAGTAGGAATGAAGCAGAAATGACATAGGTTTAGCTTTGCTGAAAGCTGGATGGAGAATTAAGCTCAGTCTTGCAAGCTTGCCTCTTTAAAGAAATATAAACAACTTGTGATAAAAGCCCAAAGCGGCCAGAACTGAAAAAGCTTAACAGAAGTTGCTTTCTGGTCTTTCACATATGAAAGCCATTTGCATCCAGGTAACTTGGCTGTTTCTTCTGCATGGTTTCCTTGACCAAGTATGCATAACAAATAACTCTCCCACCTGTAGCTGAAGTGGAAACTGGGATCTGGTATTTGGCAAACTTACCCACTCTTCTTACCTAGTGATGACAGCTTCCAATCAAGTTGATTCCTTGCTGGCTTTTGTACAAATACTCTTGAGTATGTACAGCAGCTCTATGCATTCCTGTTTGAACATACCCCAAGGTGTTTTAAGTAAACCATGTTGACTGCTGATCAAGGGGTTTAGATGCACAGCACAGGCATCAGCACAGTAAGAGGAAGAATTCCATCACAAGAATCACCCCAGCCTAGGCTGCTATCATTGCTCAAGACCAATAGGTTTGAAGCCCGCTTGGGTATGTTGAACTGTGTCTTATTCTCCAGTGGATGTTTGATGTGTGTCAACAATCAGCAATAGCAATCATGTTTATTCCAGCAGGACTGAACAGGAGTGGAGCTTCAGAAGAAACCGACAAACTGTAACGTTAAGAGCTTTTAATCCAAGTAAAGAAAACAGACCCTTTTGAAGGATTAAACAGATCACACAAGCAGAGTGAATCACGTGATGACAGCAAAAAGTGGGTCAGTCCCACTAATTTATTTTTAGAGGGAGTGGGAAATAAAAGTTTTGGTTTTTTCAGCTGAATTTAAGATAAAGACTCAAGTTGTCAGAGATTGAACGAACTGAAAAAAATACGGTTGAGGTTGCCAGTACTCTTTCCAGTGCTTTGCATGGGTTTCAGATGGATACTATCTCACCTCCCCTACACCCAACCAAGGAATCTCCTAGAAGAGAGGTTGCTTTTCATACCATCCCTCTATTGCATCCTACAACTCTAGCTAGGTACTGGAAACTTAACTCAAATTTTATAGGATATATATTGTAATACACCAAACATCAGTGTATGCCATTTTTCCAGTAAGAAAGAAGATGCTGTTAATCTGTTATAGAACATTGGCAGCTGTAAAGAAAATCCTGTGATATTTTTTAGCTAATTCCTAGTTATTTCAATGAGATTCACAATTCTGCTTGTTACATGGGGTTTTGATGCACCTGATTTTAACATAGAATCATAAAATCATTTAGGTTGGAAAAGACCCTTAAGATTGAGTCCAACCATAGACCTAACACTGCCAAGTCCACCACTAAACCATGTCCCTAAGCGCCTTATCTACACATCTTCTAAATACCTCCAGGGGTGGTGACTCAACCGCTTCCCTGGGCAGCCTGTTCCAGTGCTTGACAACCCTTTTGGTGAAGAAATTTTTCCTAATATCCAATCTAAACCTCCCCTGGTGCAACTTGAGGCCATTTCTTCTTGTCCTATCACTTGTTACTTGGGAAAAGAGACCCACACCCACCTTGCTACAACCTCCCTTCAGGTAGTTGTAGAGAGTGATGAGGTCTCCCCTCATCCTCCTTTTCTCCAGGCTAAACAACCCCAGTTCCATCAGCCACTCCTTGTAAGACAGCTCCCTTCACCAGCTTTGTTGCTTTTCTTTGGAAACATACAGCCCTGACACAGGGAATAAATTTTCACACAGTTCTGGATTTTGTCTTCCTTCGGTGGGAATTCTGTGCCTAATGGTCTTATCTACATGCAGGTCCTCTTTTTGTGTTAGCATAAGACACTGAGCAAAGATGATGTTGTCCAAAAAAACAGATTCATTGCCTGGTGTGCAATGAGTCAATAATCACACACTCAGGAGAGACATTGCTTATTTATTTCAGGTTTGCATAAGCCTGGGTGCTCAGTGTTTTCCACAAATCAAGCATGCGAGATGGGACTTTTTGCACCTTATTTATACACAAAACTTACGAAATTAGTAATTGTTCAAGCCTATCCTCTTTATGATGATTGGATAGTAATTACCATCCCATCTGCTACTGGTTAACTATAATTTAATTAGCTTTGCTTGCTAAGTAAATTAGCATGCAAACTCTTTAGGGGTGGGGGGCAAGTCCTTTTGGTCATAAATTGAGTTGGTGGTCTTGATCTCCCCTTGCTGCTTTTACCTTTCCCGTAGTTACCATGCTTTGGCAATCGTCCAGTTTTTCTGGTGCCTTCTGGGGTAGGATTTTCCCTTCCATCAGTTTCTCAGTTCTCCTTCAAGGTCTGGTTGCTCTGGGATGTCCCTGGTTAAAGGATACAGAATGTTTGTTCTTCTGATTAGGGATGATTAAGTGTCCTTTACTTGTCAGCTTACAAAAACATCTTGGCCTGATACGACGTTAGCTAAGTTTCAGAGTTAGTTTTCAACAATGTGAGAGGTCTGTGCTGTGGTGATGAGAGAATAAAACCCCAATTTTCCCTTTGCATAGTATGTATGTCATTGTCGTATCCTCCATCATGGAAACATCCATGATGTTTCCCTTTCTCGGAAACATCAGATATAAGCTGCAAAGTTTTCACTTTCTTACGCTCAGCAACTGGTTGTCACCAATAAAATGGATGTAGATGAAGAGTTAAGGGGAGAAATAATTAAAGCTCCACCTCATGTAGATGTTGATTTAAAAAGACATATTCCTTTACTTTCAGGAGGGAAGAACTAACAAGGGTGCTTAGCCCCAGTGCAGAAGATCACAGTGCTCCTTACTGACTCTGTCTTTCCACAGTTTCCATCTCCTGGACACAGTCATGCACTGACAAATCCCTTGTCAGACCACAGTTTAGCATGTTTCACCTCTGTCAGGATGGGTTTCTAAAAAGTATGATCTCTGAGCCAGCTGCAAACCAAACTATTATCCTGGTCCTTCTGTTCAAATACTAGGCAGCATGACCTCTCTAGAAAGAAGTAAGCTCCTTATCTCTAGCATTTCCCAACACTTTGTGTATCAATGTCCATTTAGTCCCTGCAGGGCTGTTAGCATTTCTGCATAGCTTTTTGATGAGGAGAGGGCCAATGGATTAATGTGAACACTGAGACCCTGCTCCTCTAATGAGCCTCAGTACTGCCTCAGGGCTTGGCAAGGACAGGAGGCCATCTTCACAGTGTCATTAGAGATTTTGAGCAGCAAGGGGTAAGGCTGACTGGAGTAGGCAGATTATGGGCTGAGGCTTCTCCTCCCGTCTCATCTTTCTGGGTAGCATTTGCCTCTCTGCTAGAGATTTGGGGCAGGGGTCACTCAGTAACACAAGCTAAATTTCATCCTATTTATGTAATATGTGAGGTCTGTGGGGAAGAAGTAACCAAAACGAGCATAAACTTCCCCCTTCTGCAGCTTGTGCTGCAAGATGCTGAAACACCATTAGAACATTTCTGGAAAAACACCTCAAGAGATGCACTGATGCTGTTGTAAGAATAATTAATTCTCAATGCAGTTGCTTCTAGCTGCGTAAGTACTAGTATAATTCCAAATTTGTAAATATATACACACTTTCATACACTCATGCTCAAATATGATTCAGGCTCTTCCTCAGCATTTTGTTTTGGTGAAACCAGCAGTAGATAGACTGGTGAGCTTATTATAACCCAAAAGCATTCACAGGAGACAGTTCAAACTTACTTATAATAACATTTCCAGAATGCACATAGGTTTTTAAGCAATGTGCAATACACACAAAGAAAATCTAGTGATGCAGAGAACAATGAAAACAGCATAAGTGGGACATGAACTGAACCTAAGGTGCCTTCCAGTTGCTATTACTACCTCTGGTCAGTGTTTCAAGTTAAGATCCCCAGTAATATGAGAAGTGGGTGTGCTGCAATATTCTCAAAACACTGAGGCTTTGAGGAGCTATGACTCATTGAACCACAGCTGTCTGAGGACTTTATGAATGTCACCATAAGATGTTCTTTCTGTCTGTCTTGGGAAACAGTAAATTCAGAATTTTAAATTCCCTAGGGCAAGTCTTAAAGGTTTTTTACTCTATGTTTTAAATCACATTTCCATAATTCCTATTTAAGATCTTTTTTTAGTGGAAGACTTCAGTGTTTGTTCCTCAAAACTCTTCTAAACAAATACTTGTAACTACTAGAAAAGTCACCTTTTTTTCCCCTTTACTAGGACAGGAATGCACCCATTCCCATTCCTTGCATCTATTTTCTTTTAGGTATGCCAGACACAGGAACCACTACTAAGGCTAATTTTTCTGAGCAGTAGAGGGCGAAAGCAGAAGGGATTTGAGACACCTCAGATATTATATGGATGAACAAAGATACAATTTGGACTGAAAAACTATGTCAGAGTGCAGGTACCAAACTGCTGAATGTGGCACAGGCTTGATCAGATGGATGGCCCTACCACATTAGACTGTCAGGTTTCAGCCACACTATCTATCCAAGGGAGAAAAACGGGTGAAGAATTCGCATTTTACTAGGATCGTGTGACACTAGCTACCAAATAATTTTATTTAGGTGCTTCCATAGCAAAATATAGTGGGCATAGGTTGCTGTTGTTACACATGACACCTAGGGTGTTGAACCAGGATCCAAGTCACAAGTAATCTCACTAATAAGAGACCACTTCAACCCCAAAACACATCCAGCGTGAAGAAACAAGACACATCTCTTTTACAATCAACTGACACACGCAGATGATCAGCAATACTTGACAGCTCATTTAACAGCTTTGTTGTGTCACATGCCAATTAACAGAATTTAAGGAAATGCAGGCATTCTTGGCTGAATTAACACCAAAGTCCTAGAATTCTGCAGCACACCCAGAAACTCTTCATGAGCTACAGGCAGGTGCTCTAACTTAAGAGGGCTATACCATAGTTCTTCACAGACTGCAAGTTCAGGCAACCTCCTTACTCTTCCATGCATTGGCATGGGCTGTTTCTGTCCTCGCTTTGCAATTCCTAAAGGGAACCTCACCGTTCATAGTTTTCAGACAGCTGCATTTTAAAAGCTCTTAACGTGATGGTAATCCCCACTGAAGCTGTAAGATCATTCAGCAGTTATAACTGGATTGCTCTGATGCATATTGCATCAGGTTATTCCATATGTAAGCCGACAGTAAGAAGCTGCCCTGACACAAGAATACGGTTCCTCGTTATGAAGGCAAAGCCGCACCCGTTTGTAGGTGACCCTACAAACACCACCACAGGCAGCCCCCGCGCTCAGCCCTTCGTGGGGCAGACGTGCAGCTCGGCGCTGCTCACGGCTCCTGCCCCATCACCCTGAAGACGCCCACGGCAGCAGGAGCGCAGTGCCCGGCCAGGAGAGAAGGCCCCCGCCCCCCGGCCGGGCCCGAGCTGCAGGGCGCAGGGGGTGGCACAGCTGCTCCCGTCCCGGGGAAGACCCCCCTCCGCCGCGGGGCCCGGCCCCGCCTCCCCAGCCCTCCGCGGAGGCGGGCGGGGCCGGACCGCCCCGCTGGGGGCGGGGCCTTCGTGCCGGCTCGGCCTTTGATGGCCTCCGCTCCAGCGCCGCCGCTGCGTCCTCGGCGCGGGGCGAGGTGACTGACCGGGAGTGGGCGCGGCCCGGCCCAGCCCAGGCGGGGTGTCTGGGCGCCCGAAGGGACCGGGGCCGCTCAGGTCGTGCTCCGGGGCGGGGCGGGGCGGGGCGGGCGCGCGGCACCGGCTCACGGCCCAGGGTGGGGGCGCTGCAGAGCCGCCGGTAGCCGCGCGCCCGCCGCGGCCGGCGTAGCGCTGGGGGCGGGGGCGCATGCGCCTGCTGCAAGGGTGGGTGCTGGGCGGGGCGTGCGGGGCGCATGCGCGAGCGTGCGGGGGGCGGGGCATGGAGCGCGTGGGCCTGCGCGGTACGTGCGCGGGCCTGCCGCAGGGCTCCGCGGGAGCGGCCGTACCCGTGCGTGCGTGCTCTGCAACGCCCGCAGGCGGGGAGCTGCGCGGGGGTCTGGCCCGGGGGAACAAAGGGAATGGCCGCGGGCGTGGGCGTGGGCGCGCGCGCAGGTCGGGGAGAACGGACGGGGATGTCCGCAGAGCGGCGCGTGCGCACTTCTGCCCGCTGGCGGTGTGCGGCGGGGGTGACCTTGCGCGCGTGCTTAACGGGCGTATGAGGAAAACGGCGCTGCACGGGGACGTGTGCGCACGTCTGTGTGGCGTGGCAGGAGGACTTCCCGTGCCGAGGTGTGTGCTAGCGCATGTTGGGGTGCGCACCGCGAGTGGTACTTTGCAGGCGTGGAAGGAAGGTGGTTGGGAAGGGTAGACCCTGCGCGTGGGTAATAAATGTATCCGTGTACTTAAGAGGTGCGGAGGGTGTGGCATCCCACGTACACGCAAGGAGGCGGGGCAGCGAAGAGGTCGATTCCGTTCCTGCGGGGAAATGGTGCGAAGGGTTTCTCGTCTCAGAATGGGGTAATATGTGCACAGGGTGATACTGAGAATGGTTTTTCCACTCGCACAGATGTGTTCAGGGGGGTCGTTGAAAGACTTTTATATATGGTCGCCTGCATAGGGCTGCAGGAGCAGGTCCCGGATGTGTGTGCACCTACAGGCGATGTGGAAGCAATGGTACCGTGGTAAAGAAGGGTGGCATGAGTACATGATAGTACATGGTGTGGGAAGAATTTTGGGCAGAATAACCTATGTGCATACAACATAGCAAAGCCAATGGGAAGATTGAATGACTCCACAAGCACACTGGCATATGCAGAGTGTAGGGATTATAAAAAGGAGTATTCCAGGCTCTTTGATTTTGAAAATCATCACTTCAGAAATGTGAATGTAGAATACACAGGTGGTATCATTTGTTTGTGGAACACTGATAAAGGAGTGTCTCATGCACTTGGAGACTGCTAACAGAAATAGTTGCTACTTGGTTGCTGTAAAATTTGGCCCAGAATTTCCCAGTCTTAGAAAGTCCCTGAACCTCTAATAGTCTAAAACCCTTCAGGTGGGATATGGAAGAGCAGTACACCAAAACAAATAGAGATTAATTATTTCAAGTAGTCCTTCACGGAGCACTGTTTTATTTTTTCTCCTATCTGCTGAAGATAGTACTAAGGTGGAAAAGATAGACCTTGGAACAGGAGGATCCCAGAGTAGAGAAAGCTGTGTAGATCAAACTCAGTATATCATCGAACACCTAGAAACTAAGAGGCAACTGTTAGTGATTAATTATTTTAAAGATTTCAGTGAACAGCTCTGAAAAGATGATTAGCTTGCAAAACCTGTTAATACTAAAGTCATAGTGGCAACAAACTTATATAGCTAGGGCATCACAGCTCTGCTGTAATAAACATTATACTGTTAATGGTTGAAGGGACTTTGCCATTACTTTTTGACAGTGAATACTAATACACTGAAAATACAGGATTTTCTTTGCCTTTACAGGCTGAGAATGGGTTGGAGTCAAGACAGGATTCTGTCCGTTTTTAAACTGTGCTGTAGAAATACATCACCTTTCTTTAGAAATCATCATCCAACTTAACCTGAAAAACAATACACTCGTTTAATTAGTGGTAAATTTTCCCCTGTAGTTAACACTTACATGGGATTGTTATCAGCCCTTTTGCTAGGGTAAATATTTTGGTTCTTCAGAAAAACACCATGTTAAAACTGACAGCAGTAGAAAAACTTGTGTCTGCACCAAAGCCTGTGTGTGGCTTAGTTGCAACTTTTTGAAACCATTGTGTTACAGAGGTTTTAGGCAGTATTAAAAGTAATTCTGCTTTGGGACTTACTGAAACCTAATGTTAACAGAAGTTGAAATGCACAAAGAGTATGAATTGCTTTTGATTCTGGTTAGTTCATATACCTTTGAAGTATCTCCACATCTACCTCTGAAATTATTTCAAGAGACTGTTACTGCAGCCAGTTGCAACTGTAATTAAACATGATCTGTGTGGCCAGAAAGATGTGTGATCTAGCGATTGAATTCTGGTAGATCTGAAATTATGGTACTACATATCCATGAGAGTTTATTTTTTTTACAACTTACAGACTTACTATTTTAGGAGATGGTATTTTCTGGATTTGGATTGAAAGGTTCTAGAATTTTAGACTGCTTGAAGATCAAGGAGGACAGAAAACCATTCTGCTTAAAAGCCTGCTTTGCATAAATGAAAAGATAACTGCTTTGTCAGAGGGGAAGTGATGGTTCTAGCTCAGGCAGGTAACTTCGAGTAAGCAGACTTTGGGTAAGCTCACTTTTGTCACTAACTTATTCTGAACCCTTTTCCTTTGGCTTCTCAGTTTGTATAGTTTAGCATACATATGCAGCAGTGGCTGACTTGGAAGAGTCTTGTGAGAGGTTTGCTTCTAACTATACTAAGATGCAGTTTGAAGGACAAGCTTATAGGGATCTCAGAAGTGGCCTTCACATCTTGAACATGACTTTATGTGAATTAGTAGCTGTTTTTACATACACGACGGGAACCATCTCCAAAAAGAGCTTGTTTTAGAAATGAGAAACCAGTGGTTCTGTTAGATCTGAATCTAGCTAGTGTGGTGTCAGGTTTCACTCAGTGATACAGGATAACATGCTCTCTGAGCTACCTTTATGCAGCATCTAGAATCCTGCAAAGTACTCTCTCTACATTTTCAACATGAGGTACTGAATTTCTTACATACATTTAAAATATTTCAAGCCTGTTGGACAAAAAGAAAGACAAGATTAAATTAAAACAGCCATCATATATGCACAGAACTGCAGATGTTTTCAGCAGTAGGAAATAATTAATCTGCCTGAAGGATTATCGTCTGACCCTTTGAAAGTGTAAAATAGTGATTAATTAACATACTACTTTTGAAGTAAGGTTCGAATATAAATTCAAATGAAGGGGCTCAGTGTAAACCAAATAATACCTATTAGTTTACGGCTGAATCCATAGAACTCAGCTTAATTTGTCATGATAGTAATCAAATGCTGAAATTCCATACTGTGTCTATTCTACTGAAGTTGGTTTGTGTAGCCATAGCTGCTTTGCATGAGTAAGTGAGAAATGCCATTTCTTATGAGCTTAGTCGTGGCAGCCATCTTTGCATTTTGCCACTTCACTTTCATTCTGAAAGCTAGCGTAAACTACTCTCTCAGGAATCATGGTTGTTGGAATTAAACTAGAAGAAACATCATGGCCAGTCACAGTTTTGCAGAGCCATAGTGGATTACAAGTGGAGGCTAGAAATGTCTCTTACCTTTGACAACTTGGGATAGATTCCTGATCACCCTAACATGACTATTATACCAAAAACATTGTTTCATTTTGTGTGGTAAAACCTAAACTAATCTGTGTTAAAAACAGTGAAATCTTTGAAAAGTTACTGAACTTCTTAAGTTTCATAAAAGTGGGATGTCACAATAGCCTTTCTTTTAAAAACTTACTGAAAAAAATTAAATGTAATATAAAAGGAGCATGAAATTGTATGTCAACGTTGTCATGCTTGTACAACAGCTTCTCAGAAAGAGCTTCCCTAGCTGTCAAAGCCAGTAGAGATTGATACTGCTCTATCTGAGTGAGAGATGAGGAATCCTTGTGCATTAATCTGGAAAAAGTTTACTTGCCATTAAACTGCAACAAAAATCTGACATAATGTTAGATTTCATACCGAAAGGATGGTACTTACTTAAAATCCAGTTATTTTCGCAAGAACAACAAAAAACTTATAACTGGTCTGATACTCTCTGCTGCCAACTTAGTAGTTTCTGTTTGGAGGGAGAGGAAATTTGGGTTATTTTGGGGGAGTTATTGCTGTATCCTTTTTTTAATAGGCTTTTCTTTTTCTCTAAAATGTTTTTTCCAATTGCTGAATGAAAAAAAAAACACCCACAAAAAAACCAGCAAGGCAAAGTGGTAAACAGAGGATGGTTAAACATTAAAAATAATGACATAATCAGCTACTAAACAAGCTGTAAAATTGGATTAGAGAAATCGTCTTGTTGCAGTAACTGTTGACGTTGCTTGTAAAAATACTGGGTTTCTCTTGCATTTCAATTGTCAGAAATCCTTTTTTTTTCCCCCAGTAGCCTCCAAATTGCTTGATGATCATCATCATCCTTATTTGTCTACTTGTCTCCAAAAGTTATTGTCTTACTGTAACCTAATATTGTATTATTGAATATCTTGATGCACTTTGGCCTGCAAAATATTATGGAAGGGTTTACATGTCAATGTTTAACTCACTTTACATCACCAAAGTGTATTTAACAGATAACATAAAGTGACTTGGGCAAAAACTTTCTCTTTTTGTTCACAGAGTCTGTCAGTGGATGGATCTTTTAGCAGTTTGTTGCATTGTGCGGTTTTGGAATATGGGATTTTTTTTCTTTCACTTACTAAGGCGTCAATACTGTTTCTACTTACAGAGAGATTTCCATCCAAACAGGAAAAAGTAATTTTACTGTTTAATTACAGCTGAACTTCATAATACTTAAATATTGTTTATGTAGAATTTTTATATATTATTTATAGAAATGGTGGTATTAAAATTAAGTGAGTTTTAACTAAAATAAAAATAAATCTGTCCTTTTCTAAAGTCTTCTAATGATATGTACTGCAAGGTATCAGTTGTCTGTTATCAGTGGGTGAGTTAGTATGTGTCCACAATTCTGGGCATTTTTTTATGCTGTGCATGAAGTGTACCATACTATAAAGATTATTATTAACGCTTCTCCCCCTCCCCCATTATTTCAGGAAGTGTATTTCAAGAATCTTTCAAAACAGAAACAAAAGGAAGTCATGGAGAAGAATGGAAATGGAAACAACCACAAACTTCGTGTTTGTGTTGCTACTTGCAACCGTGCTGATTATTCAAAATTAGCTCCTATTATGTTTGGTATTAAGGCAGAACCACAGTTCTTTGAACTTGATGTCGTAGTGCTTGGTTCCCACCTGATAGATGATTATGGGTAAGGTGAATTTTTGTATCTGCTAATCTGTTTCTGGGGTGTTAGCAATAACATGAATGTCAGGTAACAAAGTCCTTGTCACTGTGAATGTCAGGTAACAAAGTCCTTGTCACTGTGAATGTACACAACAAAATCTTAAATGTATTTTTTTCAGATTTTATTTCATTTTGCAGCTCCTCCTGAGATTGCATATTTCTGTTTTTTTCCAGCCAGTCTTGGAATTTTAAAAAGTTTGGTGTAAATGCTGTAATTGAGGTCTTGAACAGGATCACAGACTATATGAAGTGAGAAACTCAGTTCATTCAGGTTTCCCTAAGAATCTGGTGATTATCAAGTGAAAATGTGCTACAGTTTTTATTTTTCACAGAGGAAAGATAGTCTTCAATCATTTTAAGTTGCAGCTCTTCCACTTTGCATAGTTACTGGAGAAAGTGCTTATATATTCCATATCCCAGGGGAATACTGTTAGTTCTTACTTCCAGGATTGCAGAGAAAGGAAAGGGTGGTTGTCTCTTTCTGACAAAATGAATAACTGATAGATATATTAGATATGGTTTGGCAGAATAGATTAGGGTCCCCTCTTGTAACACCCTATAAGAAGTAAGCGGTCAGATCAGCTGCCTGGGAGGATGGAATGTCTTGGTCCAAATCCCTTCCTTTGGAAGTACTTCCCACATCCTAGGGGAATATTCTCTTACTGGGGAAAAAGCAGAAATGTCCTACATATTCTTGTTGGGGATGCAAGCTCAGGCTGCATTTACCAGATTGGGCCCAGTAAGTGAAATAGATAGGAAAACACTTGCAAGTCAAAATCAGACTTTAGTGTAAGGCTTGCAGCATATCAGCATTGTTGAGCTTTCAGAAATGTTATGTGTATCTTCAAGTAAAGACACTTTTTGGTCTTTCCAACAATAAATTTTGGCACTTTTTAAGTTAGGGTGTGAGGAAGTTTGATTATCTCAAAAGTACTAAGACAGGAGGTTTCACTGCTGCCCATTCTTCGTGTAGTGCTCTGTTCCTTGCTTTGTACTGGACATTTCCATCTAATAACATGACATGACAAGGTGAATTCAACACCACAAAACTAACCTGATTTTACAAAAACAAAACAAAAAATGCCAATCAAACTTCTGGCAAGCCAGGTTAGTATGTTGAATTGCATCCTGTCTGATTGGAGAAATAAGGTAATCCCATTTCGTTTGCTGAAGAGGAGAGGCATGGCCCTGATTTTTGTATAGTTCTGAACTCTTTGCTGTCTGCAAGACTTGTGCAAAGTAATATGAAATACAGCTTTTCCAATTCCAAGGTGTTTAACACCTGTCTTTCTGATGTGAATGATTTGTAATGCACAAAGCAGTAGACATTTTCATCTGACAAATGTTGTTGCTGTTGGTTGCTTTGTGGTAAGTATTATTAAACCCTAGTACTGCTTGGGGTTTTCCTCAGGACCTAGCCCTGCATTCCTTAATCTGCAGGATCCTAGAGAATTAGTGGGTCCTCAAAACATATGTGTTCCAGTGATTTGAGTAGGGTAATCAACAGTAGCAGACTTCAAATGGTAGTGATTCTGTGAAATGTTTCTTAGTGAAGCGTTTGGAGGATAGTAAAAGAAACAAACCACCAATAATGCAGTTTTGTTTGGTCCCTAGATTTTGACCTTTCAGAAGGGAAAGAATATAGAATAAAAGAGAAGAAAGTTTTTTGAGATAAATGCACATAGCAGGGAAGAAGGCAGGTCTATGAACGGCAATTGTAAGTGGAGTTGGAAATGTAATGCAGTTTACGCTATAAAAATCTGAGCCACTTCGCTCAGTCACATAAAAAGGATTTGCCTTTTAAAAAAAAAAAAACAAACCTGACAAGTTACTTGTAGGAATATATCCTGTGTGTTAACAGCAGTAAGCAGAATTGAGTAGATAGATAGGGTTTTCTTTAGTTACGCAGAATAGAAATTGCTTCTTTACTTGAGCTGGAGCACTTTCTAGTCTTTGCTATCTTTGCTCAGATTGCAGATCATGAGATTTTCATTTGCAGAATGTGAGTAGCAGAGTGGATTTAATGAAAATTAAATCTGATTTAAATCAGTTTAAAAGTGTAATCCTTTGAGTAAGACGGTGAATGTGTCAGATGTGTTGAAGACAAAACTGGAAAACTTCTGGTATTTTTCCCTCTTATTCCAGCCAGAGTGTGCAGACTACGTAGGTCAGGTTTAGTGAATGTGGAAGACAGGTAATCTTACACAGATGTATGATCTTTCATATTTCAAATACATAACTGTAAACAGTAGCAATTCTCAGTATTCAGGAATGTTTTAACTTTCTCATTATGGAATGAAGCTTGTAGTATGCAGGGAAAGCCTTTTTTCTTCAGTGCGAAAGCCTGTTTCCTTTGAACTTAAGGCCTCTTTGTGGAGTGATTTCTTAAGTCTACAAGTATGTAAGTCTCGATACAACTCAAAAACAGAATCTGAAAAATGGATGCTAGCTGCAAGATGTTTTCCTTGAACATGCAGGCCTCAGCTTTGCATCATATTCTGTTGTATTTATACATTTGTCCAGCAAAGTCAACATATTGGTGAGGAGTCAACATACCTTTCCTGAAAGGAAATCATGCCATACCTATTCTCCAGAAGGCTCTGCAAACATGTGAACAAGGAGTTTGATTTCTGAGGGTTTCCAGAACATGTTCAACAAGGCTCCTCATTAAAGGTGTCTAGAAAAACTTTATGCTTGGCATATGAGGGAAGATCTTCATATGGATGAGAACATTCTGTTAAAAACTAGTTTTGTCAATGAAGGAGGTGTAATAAGCAGGCCCTTGTTCAAACCCAGTACAGCTATCTAATATGCAGTTATTTTGTCAAGCTATGTTGCTGTAAAACCAAGTTGTATTTACTCTAACCCTTTTCCTCTTACCTTCAGTAATACCTATCGTATGATTGAACAAGATGACTTCGATATTCATACAAGATTGCACACCATTGTGAGAGGGGAGGATGAGGCAGCTATGGTGGAGTCAGTGGGCCTTGCATTAGTCAAGTTACCCGATGTCCTGAACCGCCTGAAACCTGACATAATGATAGTTCACGGGGACAGATTTGATGCTTTGGCCCTGGCCACATCTGCAGCCCTGATGAATATTCGCATTCTTCACATTGAAGGTGGGGAAGTCAGTGGGACCATTGATGACTCTATCAGGCATGCTATAACCAAACTGGCCCATTACCACGTGTGCTGCACAAGGAGTGCAGAGCAGCATTTGATAGCCATGTGTGAAGACCATGACCGCATCCTCTTAGCGGGCTGCCCCTCATATGACAAGCTTCTCTCTGCCAAAAATAAGGACTACATGAGTATTATACGCATGTGGCTAGGTGAGCAGTCCATTTTTTATGTTTTTCATATGACTTTCA
This sequence comes from Pelecanus crispus, assembly GCF_030463565.1. Taxonomy (NCBI): domain Eukaryota; kingdom Metazoa; phylum Chordata; class Aves; order Pelecaniformes; family Pelecanidae; genus Pelecanus; species Pelecanus crispus. The sequence continues at coordinate 57,587,914 of NC_134676.1, forward strand.
ACACTAGACAAACTTGGTAACTAGGTTATCTGTCTGGGATCTGTTGACCAGTGCCTCTGAGAAGAGTACAGGAAAGAAACAGACGGACTTCTTGCTAGTAAGTTTAAGTTTGTTTAATTGGAGATGATTATCAAGCATCAACTTGCTGCTTCTCAGAAAGATAGGATATTGGGTAATAGTATCTAGTATTTATTTATTTTTACATTTTCTTTTGATCTGTGTTCTACCATGTATAGCTGGAAAGTTAGAAACCTGTCCTAGTAAACACATCTGGTCCTTCGGCCAGATCAAAAAAATACCTTCTTAAATGGGTAATTTTTCTGAATTGAACAATTTAAAAAACAGAACAGTCTTATATGAACAGCTGCTTTGGTGTAAAGGATGTATTTAAATAGAATCAGAGCTGTTCAGGGCTAATCTAAAAAGCATCAAAGGGAATTTATACTATGAACATTCTTTTGAGGAATGCGCTGCAACAGGGCAACATGTGCCTAAAGCTTTTGGTGTTTCATATTCATTTACTTACAAATAATTCCTGTAAACAGTGGGGGTTTGTGTCTGCTTTTTATGTTTGACAAAGCAATCTCCCATATGGCACATTAACCTGTGTAGTTGGAAGCTGGAACCTTCTTAGATCAGTAGGTGAATATTTTGCAGTTAAAAGTTTTTTTTTCCAAATGTACTAAAACAAGTATGACTGACTTTTTTAAAGCAATGGGAATGAAGTCTTTGCTTGAGGATGGAGAATCACAGAATCATAGAATGCTTTGGGTTGGAAGGGACCTTTAGAGGTCATCTAGCCCTACCCCCCTGCAGTGAGCAGGGACAGCTTTAACTAGATCAGGTTGCTCAGAGCCCCATCCAGTCTGACCTTGAATGTTGTCAGGGATGGGGCCTCTACCACCTCTCTGGGCAACCTGTTCCAGTGCTTCACCACCCTCATTGTAAAAAAATTCTTTCTTATGTCTAGTCTAAATCTATTCTTCTTTAGTTTAAATCCATTATTCCTTGTCCTGTCACAACAGGCCTTGTTAAAAAGATTCTCCCCATCTTTCCTGTAGGCCCCCTTTAAGTACTGGAAGGTGGCAATAAGGTCTCCTCACAGCCTTCTCTTCTCTAGGCTGAACAATCCCAACTCTCTCAGCCTGGCCTCATAGGAGAGGTGCTTCAGCCCTCGGATCATTTTTGTGGCCCTCTTCTGGACCCACTCCAGCAGGTCCATGTCCTTCTTGTGCTGAGGGCCCCAGAGGTGGATGCAGTACTCCAGATGAGGTCTTACCAGAGCAGAGAACTGACAGAAAACCTGAGCAGCTTCAGGGCTTTCATGTTATTCCAGATTTACACTGGTGTGAGAACAGGCTCTTGACTCTGGAATAGTCTTGCAAAGCTTTAGATGTAGGCCTGCAAGTTAACAGTTTGTTGGGGTTTAGGTAGTGGTCTCTAAAGATACAAGACTTGCTTAGAGAGGCAAATAACAAGCTAGATTCTCCTGGTACTCCCTTGAGTTTTATTGTAACATTGAAATTTATGTTACATACCCCATTCAGTGCCTTGACTGTTCAGGTTTTCACACTGGTAGTTTCAAAAGTATGTCCTTCCTTCCTCTTCCTATTCTATGCCAATAAAAAAACTTTTCTTGGGCTCCATTTGGACAGGTGAAGATGTCAAAACCAGAGATTATATAGTTGCTCTGCAGCATCCTGTAACCACAGATATTAAACATTCCATAAAGATGTTTGAGCTGACACTAGACGCACTCATCTCCTTCAACAAGAGAACACTTGTTCTATTCCCTAATGTGGATGCAGGTGAGTAAAATACCTTCATGACAGAGGGACACAAAACAGATTGTCTTTAAAGCATACATTGGTTCTTATGGAGTGCTTTTATCCCAGGACCTCCAGCCAGATGGAAATAGCTGGATGGTTGCAGCATCAGGTGTGCATCTGCTGCAGCCCCATGCTGCATGTCCTCCATTGCTGGAGGACACTTCAGCTTTTCAGTGTGGAGAGGAAGATGAAGGGAAACTATGTGACATGTAGAAGAAATATTAGTGTCTCTTAAATTAACTAAAAACTACGAAAGGATTTTTGCAGTGGATTTTGGGATCAAACTTGGGCTTACATGCCCAGCTCTGCAACTTACACTGTGAGGATAAAAAGAGAACAAAACCAACTCAGAGCTGGCGACTCAATGAACCTTAGTTCCTTTGCATGTTTGGACTTTCAGTTTAACAACAGACCTTGAATCATTTATTCTACCTCTTATTTTTCTGTAGGAAGCAAAGAGATGGTTCGGGTGATGAGGAAGAAGGGCATTGAGCATCATCCCAATTTTCGGGCAGTAAAGCATGTCCCTTTTGACCAGTTCATTCAGCTAGTTGCTCATGCTGGTTGTATGATTGGTAACAGCAGTTGTGGTGTCAGAGAGGTGGGAGCGTTTGGTACACCTGTCATCAACCTGGGGACACGTCAGACAGGAAGAGAAACAGGTACATGTTTGCTTAACTAATTTCCTCATGGTTCTGAGGTTTTTTTGTTCTATAGGATGAAGTCAAATGAATGCTTGACAGAGGCCACCTTGCAGTATCAGCATGACATAATTTTTGACCTACTTTAAAGCTTTGCTTTTGCTATTCCTGTATCATGTTAGTGCTGCTTGTGTGTTTTACGTAACATAATGAGGCTTTTATCTATAGACAAGTTAAAATGTGTCTCCATTTGCAGTGGATTGCATTTAGCAAAATAGGCAACTAACTAATTTCCTTTATAGCTAGTTTGATGTTTGACATGTATTAAAATATCATTTAAAAAATATGAACTCTTTACCACTTCAAGAAGTAAATTTCACAGATACGCAGATACAATACTAATAGCCATTTACCCCATGTTGTCGTTCGTGCATTTTAAATTTAATAATACAATTCTGTTGAAGGGTAATATTCTACTCTCTAGTGTTTTGTAATGCGTGACAGCGTATCATAGGAGTCGCCATTGCTTTACTGGGAGCAAGGGGACACCCATAACTGATGAAGAGTGATGTTGGTCTGGCTGGAGTCTTTCCTGCTCAAAGGAAAGAAAAATAATTATTTCTTCATTTCTAAAGCAGTTCTTATCGTCTAATGTAATTTAAGGATCTGACCTATCCTATTATGTTGACTTTTGTTATCTAGGTGAAAATGTTCTTCATGTTCGTGATGCTGATACACAGGATAAGATTCTGCATGCTCTACAGCTGCAGTTTGGTAAACAGTATCCATGGCAAGTACACTCATCATGCTTCATTGGAGGGGACATTAAAGCAGTAGAGTAAAACGCATTTAGTCCTGAGGTGGTTCATCATGTTTGATTGGAGTGCTTTTAATGCACTAGTCTGAGGTTACAAATTAGTTTTCATTTCACATGTCTCATTCAGAGTCATAGTGCAGTGTCCAGTATGCAGGTTAGTATTTGAAGAGCAAAATGTTACTAGTAATGTTTTGATATAACTAGTAATTGAACATCCAACAGAAAGGCAAGAGGCCAAAATTCGTATGTTAGCTTAGGGTAGCATGATTAAGAGAGCTTGTTCTATAGGAGCAGCATGGGGGAGAACATCCTGTCTGCCTACTTCTGACTTGTACCTGAAGGACACAGTACTTTATAGATGGATTGACCTCAGAGCATGATACGTAGTGAGTCCAGAGTGCAAGCTTCCAGGGGAGCTGCAGGATTATAGCAAGACGCTTTTCATTATTCTTCAAATGTACAGTACTGACCCTCCATTCTTTAACATGTATGTTCTTACAAACTTAAAGAGATTGTCTAATTAAGGACAAGAATTAAAAGTATATTTCTTAAGAGCCTCAACAGAGTAACAAAACTGAATTCTGTAATACCAAATGTCTGACACCACGTATGATGATATTTTAAAACCACATGTATATGTTGCAAACTGACATAAATGTACTGTTTTTTTATTATGTAGCTGTCATCTGTGATGCGTGCATCTTGTCCTCGATATGTAGTACATACATAAACTTTCCATAATTTTAGACTTCTATTATATGGGTTCTTTCATTAAACTCTTAATTCTTTTTTTTTGGCATCATTAGCTTTCCAGTTTTCTACATTCCATGTTTCATATTCCAATATGGAGCTAATGCCCAACTTGCACAATCAGTTGTGTGACCTTCAAACTACAGACACTACCGTATCCCATGACAGACTTGAGTGGTGTGAGCTGCAGTATTGTCATAGTAGCCATATCATAATTTTGTAATGACACAGTGTTACAGCCTTCTGTCATATAAAGAACTGTATAGATCACAGTGTAATTTCCAATTAAATTGATTTTTTTTTCATATTATAGCTCAAAAATATATGGAGATGGTAATGCTGTTCCAAGGATTTTGAAGTTCCTCAAATCTATTGACCTCAAAGAGCCATTGCAAAAGAAATTCTGTTTTCCTCCTGTCAAAGATAATATCTCTCAAGATATTGACCATATTCTAGAGACACAGAGTGCTCTGGCTGTGGATTTGGGTGGAACAAATCTCCGGGTAGCAATTGTCAGTATGAAGGTAAATACTCTGTTGTGCTTTTAGATATTCTGCAAACTCCATTGGGCTTTGTGGTTTTGTTCCTACAGTGGGCATATGAGCTTATGATGCAGAAGAGCTCCAAAACAAAGCACTCCTACTGGCTTTTGCTGTTGAGGGGTAGATTTTTCCCTCGTTTGAGGCACGTCTCATACAGTCTTGATACAATTTGCCTGCTGGCTTGCTTATCTAAGGCTGCTGTTAAACTAGCAAAGGCCATTTTCTGGTGCATGGTCCTAGCTGCTCCCTCTCTGTCTGAAGTCATACACAGCTCGAAGAATAGGACAACCTTCAGATGTGTTGGTTTCCTGTAAAAGGTGACTCGGTTCACCCTGCAGCTTTTTATATGTCAAGTAAAAAAAGGGAAAGGCTCCAAGGGCAGTCTTTTTTGTTCCCCACTGCCTTACACAGCCCTGTAATAGACACACAGAACCATTTTGGACAACAATCATCATCTAGCAAAGCAGTTTACTGAGGGAGGATTCATGGTGGATGGGTTCAGGATGTAGAATTTTGCATCTCTTCTACCAAGAAAATAGCCAGGAATCAAAAAATTCTCAATATCTTCCTGCATAGAAGCATAATCAGTGAGACAGTACCAAGCCTCAGGTGGAACAGTGTTCACTGTAGTGCATCATACCACAGAGCTGTAGACCGATAGGAGAGAAAATAAGGAGAAAACCAACAATAATTATTACAGACATGGAAAACAGGGAAAGGTTGAAGAAACTAGAATTGTTCAGCCTAGAGAAGAGGAAATTGTTGGGGGCGGGGTGGGGGTGGGGGGAGAAGCCTTCAGATATGTAGAAGCCTCTTCCAAGAAGAGAAAAATCAGATTCACTTGTGCATGAGCAGGTAGTAAAGTATTAAAACAGTAGAAGGGAAAATTATCTTAAAGCTTTCTGTATTATGCAGCTTAGCTGTCAATGCAAGAGAAGGCTGGAATAGACAGTCTGGAAGGGTATAGTGTCTTCATTGCTGAAATAGTAGGAACTGGCTTAGAAAGGTCTCTTAAAACCAGCTGAATTATAATTGATCTTGCATTGGAAAATGGTGGTGGATTTGAGTTGTATGATGATCTTGTAAAATTCTTACCAGGGTTTTTTGTTTGGTTTGGTTTGGTTTTTTTTTTTTAATTGTGTTGACTGTGTCCCTTGTATGAAGAGAGGTGCTTGATGCTTTAAATGATGCCTACCATCACCAGAGTAAGTAGAATTTGATACATATGCTAGCATTCCTAGAGTCTTCAAAGATTGAGTGAGTTGTGAGTGTGAAGTGCCTCTCTTCCTGTAAAAGTAACTAATTTGAAATAGGCTTGAAGTTACAGCCTTGTAAAGGCTGTATGGAGAGATGTTCAGGTTTACTTATACTATGTGATTTAATGGTCTCCATGCTTAGAAGTTCATCAGCGCATTTCTCTGGTAATGGCATGGCAGGAAGCTTTCCTTTGCCTGCATCAGCACTAATAAGTATGTATTGCTTGCATAGCTCTGCTGTAGGCAACTTATTACAAATATTTGACAGCTAACTTAGAAAGGTGAAGGTTCATACCTGGCAAACGTAACAAAAACTGAAGTCTTAAAAAACAGCAAGTGAGGCTACCAAAATGGCATCAGTATCTGTCTGGTGCCAGATCACTTGCAAAGGTGTCATATAGTGAAACAAATAAACATGACCATCAGCTCATTATCCAGATCAATGAAAAAGCCACAACATTTCTGTTTAAACTTGTGAACTTCAAGCTTATGGGATAAAAATTACTTGGTGATGGTGTAAAAATATTTGAAATAATTATGATCCAGGTTGATAAATGAAAGGATAGTCAGGACTGAAGAATTTTGAACTAATTTAGATACCCATCTTCCTGTTTGGGGGGGGGGGGGGGGGGACGGACGACACCATAAAAATGCTGAACTCTGCAGCACTTTAAAGATGTGAACAAAAATGTTCAGAAGTCTTTGGCTTTTGTTCTCAACAGTATTGGACAATTACACCTACCATTACACTGCATATTTCCAGGTATTCCATATTCCAAGATCAGTTAGACATAGTTACCCAGAAAGAAAAGTAAGCTGCCTGCAGGAACATGAAGGGCTATGTAAATTGGCCTGATATGGTCCAGAATTTTTGCATTCATTTAAAAGGAGATGTCTGGCAGATCTTTAAGGTCTTAAAGAAAACTTTTAAAAGTATAACTTTTTTAGAAGTGAAATTGACACCACATTTTCTGTCAACAAAGCCAGGAAAAAAAAGAATTTTAAAAAATCCTGTCCGTTTTGCAGAGTGTAGCTTGAGGTGGCATTTATGAAAGTTGAAATGTTAGCAAGTCAGAGTGAAAAGGATCAGACTTTCATAAGTTTACAACAGATGTAAGCATTTAACAGGAAATGGCAGAGTTGAACATGTAGTTTTCTTTTCATGAAGAAAGTAACTGAGTTTTCAAATACTCCTTCTAAAAGCTGTTGTGTCTTCTGATAATGTTTGCCGCAGCCTTGTCTTCCAAAATAACTTTGTCTCATTCCCCTCCCTTAATGGAGTTAAGTCCAGCTGGCAGCCAGTCATGAGCGGTGTTCCCCAGGGCTCAGTTTTGGGGCCAGCCTTGTTTAATATCTTTATCGATGATCTGGATGAGGGGATTGAGTGCGCCCTCAGTACGTTTGCAGATGACACCAAGCTGGGTGGGAGTGTCGATCTGCTCGAGGGTAGGATGGCCCTGCAGAGGGACCTGGACAGGCTGGATTGATGGGCTGAGGCCAACTGTATGAGGTTTAACAAGGCCAAGTGCTGGGTCCTGCACTTCGGTCACAAGAACCCCATGCAATACTACAGGCTTGGGGAGGAGTGGCCGGAAAGCTGCCTGGCGGAAAAGGACCTGGGGGTGTTGGTTGACAGCCAGCTGAACATGAGCCAGCAGTGTGCCCAGGTGGCCAAGAAGGCCAACAGCATCCTGGCTTGTGTCAGGAATAGTGTGACCAGCAGGAGCAGGGAGGTGATTGTTCCCCTGTACTCGGCGATGGTGAGGCCGCACCTGGCATACTGTGTCCAGTTTTGGGCCCCTCAATACAAGAAAGACATTGAGGTGCTGGAGCGTGTTCAGAGAAGGGCAACAAAGCTGGTGAAGGGTCTGGAGCACAAGTCTTATGAGGAGCGGCTGAGGGAGCTGGGATTGTTTAGCCTGGAGAAGAGGAGGCTGAGGGGAGACCTTATCACTCTCTACAACTACCTGAAAGGAGGTTGTAGTGAGGTGAGTGTTCGTCTCTTCTCCCGTGTAGTTAGCGATAGAATGAGAGGAAATGGGCTCAAGCTGCACCAGGGGAGGTTTAGGTAGGATATTAGGAAAAATTTCTTCACGGAAAGGGTGGTCAAGCATTGGAACAGACTGCCGAGAGAGGTGGTGCAGTCACCATCCCTGGAAGTGTTCAAAAAACGGGTAGACATGGCACTTGGGGACATGGTTTAGTCTAGTCTACCCTTGATTGGTTTAGAGTGGCCTTGGTAGTGTAGGTTAATGGTTGGACTGGATGATCTTAAAGGTCTTTTCCATCCTAAACGATTCTATGATTCTATGATTCCCTCTCCAAACCAAAAGTGAAGAGGAAATGAAACATCATAAAAATCTGTAAACCCTATTGCTGATGTGGTGCTGAGATGGTGGGATCTAATAGTCAAACCATTGACGTCTTCGAATTTTCTATTATTTTGGCAATGACTCAGCCATGTTGCATATAGACTGTCTTTGTTACTCCTTTTTGCTTAGTTGTATTAATACACTGCTGTTCACTTAGATACTGGGGATGTAATAGGGAGCATAACATTGCTGAGCAGCATATCTTCTGCAGGTTCCTGGCCTAATCCTGCAATACTAACATTACATTAAGATTAGTTCCTTAGTACCCACAGATTCAGGCATGCATAATGAATGCTTTCATTACTACTGCATGACTCCTAGGGTTGAAAATAATCCCTTCCTCCTGAACCCTCCCTCCCCCATACAACATATGTCACAGTAGATGGTCCTCCAGAAATATTTCAAGTGACTCAGAAGTATAATTGCTTAGCAGAAAAGTTATTTCTGAAAGGATAGTAAATTTTTCATTGAAATTTCTAGCGTTGTTCTCTGGCTGACTCTCCTCCTGCTGGTAAAATAGCAGTGTCTATGACACCATGCAAAACTTCCATGTAGTCAAACTGAAAACATTTTATTTTTCAAGCACTATGGGTTTTCTGTCCTTTTTAGCAATTGCTACTCTCTTACTTCCTTTTTTAACGCTTTATAATACAGAGCTTAAGTGCATTGCTGTATGACAGTTTACTCCTAAGAATAGTTCCAGTAGCTCTTGTGATATTTCCCTACACAATCCACATGTTCCTTAAAATACGTATTTTATTTCAGACAGGATAGGTTGAATACAGAAGCAAGAATCTAATGCCTAATCTTGCAAACTTGTCCCCCAGAGTTGTCAGGAATCTTGCACAGAACAGCCCATAGGACCAAGATCTAAGGCATGCATCTGGGGTTTTTTTGGTTTGTTGTTGGGTTTGTGGTTTTTTTTGAGAGAGAGAACTCTCCATTTTCAAGTTGACCTGTAGTTTAAATTGGAAGAGAAATGTCATCATGAAGTACATTTCTATGGGGTGTGTTTTGTTGTTTTTAATTTCTAGGGTGAAATAGTTAAGAAGTATACCCAGCTCAACCCTAAAACTTATGAAGATAGACTAGAATTAATTCTAAAGATGTGTGTAGAGGCTGCATCGGAGGCAGTAAATGTGAACTGCAGAATTTTGGGAGTAGGTAAGTTAACAAATATTAACTTTGCCTCTTTATCTAAGTTTTTCAACGTGAAATCACTACTGATTAATTTTAAACACCTTTCTAACATGGATCTTGTGTATTTGAAGCTCTTAAACTATATTCTTAACAGAAAAACTTGTTTAAATGTCAGTGAAAATGAGAAGCTGACTAGAAATACTGATGTTGCCCCAGTCTGTAACAGCCATGAAAGCAACTATCTAAACTATATCTGAAATGTGTGGTGTATAGATTTTGTGGATTTTGAAGCTCCCTGCAGTCTCAGAATTGTGAGTCAGATGCTTAGTGTATATTGAAACAGCTCTTGAAACAACTGCAGCTAAGTCAAGTTTCCTCTGTTGTCTGTAAGCCTTTCTTTATGGCCAGGATTAACTATGCAGCAGAATCCTCAGTTACACTAGGGCAGACTAAAAAGGCTAAAATGTTAGATTAAATTTGCAGCTAACAGAGACGAAAGCAGCCTTTTTGTTGATGTCTGGTTTACTTAACGCTGTAGTAGAGTTCCAGGTTAAATTGTGTGTTTATACCAGACAGGACTTTTTCAGTTTAATGATCACTTGGAGCTTTGCTATTAGATATTACAGTTATTTATGAAGGTGTTGATTAATGTGTCCTGGATTTTTCAGGAGGACATAAAATCTTCATTTTAGCTGAGAAATGCTCCAAAATAAAAGTAGTTTGCTCCAGACCAAAACTTACTTGAATCACACAACAGGAAGAAAAGTTAATTTGAACTTCTTTTAAAAGTATTTTTCAAGACAATGTTAGGTACACAAAGCCGTAAGAAGAGAAATGTCAGACCTTCAAATCAAATCTTTAAGACTGTCTGTTGGGTAATAAACATGATGTCATCACTCAAATTATTTTATTGTGTCCAAATGCTAGATCTTGAAAGCCTCATAGTTCCTGTAGAAAAGATGGTAAACCCTGCAGTAGTCACTATTGCAAGTATCTAAGAACAGTTTACAGTCAGCTATGTTTATTAGGATAATAAAACCATAAACTAGTTTATAGAGGTTTATATATGGGGGAAAAATTTTTCCTTTTGTTTGTCATTTTACAAGAATTACATTCCTGTTTGTTCTTCAGCCCCTTCCATTCTGTGACTGATTGCTTACTGTTCAATTACTGAGTAACGAGGGGAAAAATTGTGATACAGAATAAGGAATTTCTAACCTGCCTATTTTTGTTAGCTGCTCTTTGCCTTATTCAGACTCATAGTTTGAATCACAATACTAGCTGAAATTGAAAGTTCTGTTTAGAGAATAATTCCTATCGAAATAATTAATGTATTAGATTCTAGTCATTTCATTAAGGCTAGTAGCCATAAGATGGAGAGTTTCTATAACTTTGGTGAGATTTCTGCAAGACTGAGCAGAAGGGCTAAACTTAATCCTGGATGTTTTATCAGTAACACTGGCCTTATTCCAGGTATCATAAGTAAGGGTAAAAGTAATAAAGGTTGGAAATGAATAAGGAGAAGGAGCTACTAACAGACAGCAATGAAAAAAGTATTTTCCTCCTTCTAGTCCTATAAACTGCTGTCAGCACTCAAAATACTAGCTACATGAGCAAAACTTCAACTGAGGAACTCCCACTAATACAAAACAGGTTTGCAGGGTGATCAAAAAGTAGGACTCTGGGAAAAAATCATAATTTTCAACATCTTTTTGTCTTGATGATCAAGTAAGTCTTGATTGCAACAGCTCTGCAGTTAGTTTCAATTTTGAGTTTTTTGCTGGGTTTTTTTCACTCAAAACAAAGCATTTGTATTAAAAACAGCTTTATGAAAATGAGGGAAAAGTAAAGACTATCAGGCCCAAAGAACACTAGCAGCTGTTACTGAGTTCTTTTTTTACTGTTACACAAATTTTCAACCAAAGGAGGCACAGATCTATACACAAATATTGCATAGAGGTACTTGTGCGAGTTATCTATTTACCCTTTTACGCAGTATTTAAGTTATCTTTCTGGAGCTGATGGTAGAGAAGAGAGGATGAAGAGATAGCTTCTGCTAATTCCCATCATTGTTTACATCAATTACAGAATTATGGCATTTAGAAGCAGTAGACATGTTCTACTAAGCTATTGCTGAGTTAGCAAATAAGTATTAAATAAGGTTTTGTGGTAATACATTTGGTTCTTAAAATCCTAGGGAGACCTTCACAGATTGACATTGGGAATGTCGTTTCTATTAGGTACTTGCTGACAGGTTCTCAGATTATTTGCTCTTTACACAGTGAGATTTTTGGGGGTCTTACAGCTTTAACGTTAAATTCAGATACTTGTCTTGTAGCTTTTGTACTGCTTTCTATTATAATGTTAACCCTGGGACTCTTTTTTCTTAACATCTTTAGATAAGTGACACAATTCGATAATCTCTGTACAAGAATAACAGATAAAATGTTCAAACTTTGTCTAGAGCTAAATACTTCCATAATAGAGTGGTCTGCTTTTCAGAGATCCTGACAGACTCCATCAACTTTGGAAGCCTCTCCAGCTAGAGAAAAGTGGTTTGGCTAATAGTGCCTATTATTAGCCATTATTCCGTTCAGTAGACAAATGTCTGAACACAGTCTTGATTCCCCTGGAGGTGGTGGTGGGGGTTCCCCCTGGAGGTGGTTTGGTGGTTTGTTTTCTTTTTTTCCTCCCTGGAAGTGGGTGGGGTGGGGGGTTTCCCCTTGAGGGGTTTGGGGTTTTTGTTTTCCCCTGGAGGTCCATCCCCCCATCCTCCCCCCCACCCCCCAGTGGTTTTTTCCCTCCCTGGAGGTTCTTTTTTGTTTGTTTTTTTCTTAGAGGTTGTTTGGAGTTGTTTGGTCCATGTCCCGTCCCCATCCCATCCCCCCCAGAGTTCTGGGTTGTGGTTTGGGGTTTGTTTTGTTTTTTCATTCTGGAGTGCATTTTTAACTAGAAATTACTACTCAAAGTCCAGTCATTATTTTAGTTATTCTAAACCTTGAGTTACAGCAAATTTCAGACACTTCTACTGTTCCAGGGTTTGAATAATTTATTTTGTACAGTTTGCTGTTGTATGTCTTTCATACATGACTAAAAAGAAACACAAGTATTAAGTGATTTGCTGCAATCTTGCCTGAAGTAGGAACATTAACTCTCTGACCAACACTAACCGTTACCCATCTAGTTATTCTTAAGATACTGGGTGCATTGTGATTAGAGCAGTGGAATTCTATGAATTGTCTTTACATGTCAGAAATTGCACTGCCCATAATACTTAGAAATTTTTACTTTCGTGCTCTGCTTCAAAGCCTAATTTTAGAAATAAAAATACTTGTCATTGCAAAGAGAAAAACAGATCTCTTACTTAAAGTATTATGCAGACTTAGTTTTGATTTTCTCTCCTCTATTTTTGGGACTTAGGTATTTCCACAGGGGGACGAGTAAACCCCCGAGAAGGAATTGTGCTTCACTCTACAAAACTCATTCAGGAGTGGAGCTCTGTGGATCTCAGAACTCCAATATCTGATGCTCTGCACCTGCCAGTCTGGGTGGACAATGATGGAAACTGTGCTGCTCTAGCAGAGAGGAAATTTGGTCATGGAAAGGGAATAGAAAATTTTGTAACACTCATTACTGGTACAGGTGGGTATGTTACAGTTCAATGAACCCAAAGTCAAAATACCAGCACCATCATTCAGAGGCTCAGCTGATTTTAAAAGCGTAAACACCACCACTGTGCCTGCAAAACCCTAATATATTAGGTTCTTAAACCTATCTGTTTGTTTCTTTCAGGGTACTCTTTAATTTATTAAGGCAAATGAAACCTTTTGCATAGTATAAGCTTCTTGATAAAAGAAGTTTTGCTGATAACAGCTATGCAGGCAAACCATTTTTTTCAAAATGAGGAAAATCTGAGCAAGTTTAGCTGGAATAATTTTGCTTTTTTCAGCTTTATAGCTTAATTCTCTTCCAGCTGCAGAAATACAAGTCACATCAGGCTACATATCTAGAAGATAAGCAGCTGAATACGAGAGATGATGCTTATTATATCTCAAATGCAAATGTGGGGTAACTTTTCTCCATTGTTAACTATATAGTCTTTTTAGAATGGTGGCAATAATAACTAGCTGATGAAGTTCCACCCAGGGTTTGGGAACGGGCAGCAGAGGATTGCAGATTTAAGTGTCCTGGCTCTTTAGCACACAGGTGTAACTCTAAATACAGCATTAAAAAATCAGCTCTGAAATGCAAAATTTTAAGGCCCCTTGAAAGGTTAGTTTTGTGCATAAAGAGCATGACTCACAAGCTTAAAAGATGTCATAGTAGTTCAGAACTTTCCATAGGCTTTTTAAGAAAGGAGAAGCATTATATACTATTTTGATACATATGTGAATAGGAGGGAGCTATGAGCTTGCTTATTAGGTGCGTCGAACAGAGAAGAGTTCTTCAGTAACCAGTAGTTTTTGGTTTCCAGTATAGAAGACCACTGATGCACATATTGTATCTCATCTGTATTACAATAAGCAAATGTCAGTGTCCTGCAGAACTGGGGCCTTTAAAAATTGTTTTGGTGTTGTTTTTTTTTTTTTTTTATTGTAGAAGTTTTCATATCTTTGCAGGAATTGGAGGTGGAATCATTCATCAACACGAATTGATCCATGGCAGTTCTTTCTGTGCTGCTGAGCTTGGGCACATTGTTGTATCCTTAGATGGACCAGAATGCCTGTGTGGGAGCCAAGGATGTATAGAAGCATATGCCTCTGGAATAGCATTACAAAGAGAAGCTAAGAAACTGCATGATGGTATCTATGTACTTTATTTTTGAAAACATGATTACTAAATTGCCGTATAGGAAGAAATTTGCAAAGATGGTATTAAGAAAAACAGACCTGCCATCTTTTTCTAGGAGGAGATGAGAATAGCTGTACAGGCAGCCAGATAGGATTCCTGCATATGGCCAACCCAGGAGCTGCCACAACCTGCATAGTACAATACAATTCTCTTTCAGTGATGGCAATACCCAGGCAAGCCACACTTGGAACCACTGGTCTCAAAATTACCAGAACCATGTAGTAGAGTTTAGTCTCTCCTTTTTAAGCATGCTGTAAGGTAATCTGACAGGCATTCTCTGAGGTTTCGTTTCACAGTGACTGTCTTTCAGCAATAGCTTCTCAGTCTTGGATAAGTTTGAGAACATTTGTATTTTATTTTATTAACTTTTGGGGTTGACAAGACTAGTGAATTACCATACTATAACTGTTTAAGTTTGATGCCCTGCTTCTCCTCCTAGCAGTACTGAATAATATGGTTATGACCACTTTGGCTAAACTCTGGGATTCAGGCTTCAGTGTGCAAGTAAAAGAAATGTAAAGATCTTAACTGCTTGTTTGTCACCTTCCATTTCTTGACTTACCACATCACCATGTTTTTCTCTTGGCTTCTCTCCTCCTCTTCAAACAGAGGATCTGCTGTTAGTAGAAGGAATGTCAATGAAGAAGGAGGAGGTTGTTAGCGCTGCGCATCTCATTCAAGCAGCTAAACTTGGGAACACAAAAGCAGACAGCATTCTCAGAACAGGTGAGAACGTAGCCCAAAGTGTGGAACCCTCCCATGATTAGATTCTTGGGGATACAGACATGGTAATGCACTGTAGCACTACAAACACAACTCTACACATTGAGGACCTCTCTATATAAAATTACTAATGGTAATGAAATGTTAAATATAAATGTTGGAGAAAGTGTGAGCAGAAGTGTGTATTAAGTCTCTGTTCCAATAAATGAGAAGATGAAAAGTTTCTGCAAAGATCAGTTTAAAAAAGTAAGGTCTCAGCATTCTTATATTGGAAAATTTGGGGACATTTCATTGTAGGCAAGTGAATGGCTAGCCTAAACAAGCAAAAGCAATTTACATATGTCCTGGTTTCGGCTGGGATAGAGTTAATTTTCTTCCCAGTAGCTGGCATAGTGTTGTGTTTTGGATTTAGGATGACAATAATGCTGATAATACACTGATGTTTCAGTTGTTGCTAAGTACTGCTTATGCTAGTCAAGGACTTTTCAGCTTCCCATGCTCTGCCAGGTGCACAAGAAACTGGGAGGGGGCACAGCCAGAAGAGTTGATCCAAACTGACCAAAGGGCTATTCCATACCATGTGATGTCATGCTCAGTATATAAACTGGGTGGAGTTGGCCAGGGGGCAGCTATCACTGCTCAGGGACTGTCTGGGTATCAGTCGGCAGGTGGTGAGCAATTGCATTGTGCATCGCTTGCTTTGTATATTATTATTACTATTATTATTATATTGTTATTACTACTACTACTATTTTACTTTATTTCAATTATTAAACTGTTCTTATCTCAGCCCAGGAGTTTTTCTCACTCTTCCGATTCTCTCCCCCATCCCACCAGGGTAGGGGGAGTGAGTGAGCAGCTGCGTGGTGCTTAGTTGCTGGCTGGGGTTAAACCACAACAACATACTACTTTACATGGGATATTTTACTGTTCTGCTAGCTTTAAACACAGTCTTCTTCCTCATACATAGCTGATAGCACTAAGATGGCAGAATAATGCTTTCCTACTTTCTCTTAGCTTACAAGAGTGGTAATGCATTGCTTTGTCTTTCACATCCATATCTTTGGATAATGCATTACTGTGCAATAAAATTGCCCTTTTTTTCTTATGAAAGAAAAATTAATGGCAAACTCATATTGTCTGATAACATAAACTCAAAACTGCCTGCCATATGGAATAGAACACTTTCCTGGTAGTGTCATTTGCTGCTAACAGACCTATTTCAACAACTGATGCTTAGACTGCTTTGAGTATTCTGCTTTAATTTCTTTTTATTTTATCTTTGCAGCTGGGACAGCATTAGGCCTGGGAGTTGTGAACATTCTGCACACCATGAACCCCTCTCTTGTGATCCTTTCTGGAGTTCTAGCTGGCCACTATGTTAATGCTGTCAAAGATGTGATAAATCGACAAGCTCTGTCCTCTGTTAAAACTGTGGATGTGGTCGTCTCAAATCTAGCAGATCCTGCTCTTCTTGGAGCTGCTAGCCTGGTACTGGATTATACTACACGTAGAATATACTAGGTACCTGGAAGAATTACAGAAATGGACTATTCAGATTCCTAATGGGTCGAGGGAATACTTTGCCCAAAATTTTTCTTTGAGAGCAGCTACTGAATCAGAGTAGTGTTCTGAATACTTAGTGACTACTTCAGCATTTCCTAATTGAGGTATTATCTTTTTGTATTTTTCCTAAGTTTCATCTGACTTCATAGGAACTAATGTGCAATTCTGTTGTTTTTAATCACCTCTGTTGGTAAGCCCATACGTTGCTTTAAGTGCATCTGAATTATTTATGAGCATATCTTGATGTATGGTGGGTAATATATGTATGGTGTGTCAAATTAGAGCTAACATTTGGGGATCCATATCTCATTTCCCAGCTATGTGAAATGAGAAGTCTAAAATGTGACCAGCTTTTCAGTTTCCAGCCTTCCACCCACTAAGTAACTATGATGTAATCACCAACAGCAGGTAGTGATTTCAGTGGGTGGAAACAAGGGAAGCTGCCTCTACAATCAAAAAGGCTGCATCTAGAAATTGTGGTTGATGAAGGACTTGGTAGAGGCAGTTACTTACTACATCATCTTTAGAGGGCAGAGTCCCATTTTAGAAGCTTTGCATATGAAGGAAAAGGTCACGGTCTAGTGAGCTTATAGCCTGCAGAACAGTCCAAACAAACTGACAAGTGTAGCAGTGAGCATCTTTGTCTTCTGGCTATGGCCAATGGCAAATTATTTGGATTTGATTGTTGGGGGTTTTCTCAAGGGATTTAGTCTACTACGTTGTCTGCCAAATTAGTAGAGAGGGGACTGTTTATTCTTTGGTAGCCAGTTAGCTGAAAGTCAGCTATGTGGCGCATCTGAGCATAAAGACTCTACCTTTCAAGAAATCATAGAATCATAGAATGCTTTGGGTTGGAAGGGACATCTAGGTCATCTAGCCCAACCCCCCTGCAGTGAGCAGGGACAGCTTTAACTAGATCAGGTTGCTCAGAGCCCCATTCAACCTGGCCTTGAACCTCTACCACCTCTCTGGGCAACCTGTTCCAGTGCTTGATTACCCTCATTGTAAAAAACTTCTTTCTAATGTCTAGTCTAAATCTATTCTTCTTTAGTTTAAATCCATTATTCCTTGTCCTGTCACAACAGGCCTTATTAAAAAGATTCTCCCCATCTTTCCTGTAAGCCCCCTTTAAGTATTGGAAGGTCGCAATAAATCTCTTTTACTGCAGAGTGACATAGTGCATCTCCTCAGCAGTTCTAGTGGTTGCGGGTACACTGTTCTTTTCCTGCATTCACCGTCAGCTTGCAGGATGGAAAGTCAAATCTGAGCCTTATCCTCACCTTCAAGACATTCAGAAGCCTGGGAGCAAAGTATATAAAATACCAATGAAGGCTTGTCTAGGTTAACATGGTTTATGTTTCTTTAGCTAGTCCTTCTTGATATATAGCTCTGTCTTTATCCAGCTGGTTTTTAGCACACTTCAAGCTACTGTAGTAATGACTATTTGACGTAAGGATAAACTGAAGAACAGACCCATCTAACTGATAAGCTATCCCAGAAAGAAGATACCTGTGGAGGAACAGTCACAAGACCATCCTCTGGCCTGCATTTAATGGCCTATTTCAACATCTAACTCAGCCACCACTGATGATATTCTCAGAAGCCCAGTAATGTACTAGTACAGGGGAATAAAAGGGGCTATTTCCACACTCAAACTTCTCCAACCAAAATAAAACAACCTTCTGCAACCACTGCTCTGTGCTGTTCAATAATCTTGGACTGAATAGATAGATGTTAGTGTAGTGAACCACTCTACTGGCTAATTCTGGGATATCATCTACACAAGTTGCCTTCACTTCATCCTCTCTTCTGCAAGGAATACTTACTGAGAGCTCACATCTTCATAGCAGACTTTAGAAACACCACCAGATCTCCTTGATATCTCCAGGAATAATTGCACAGCCTCTATACCATAGTTTTTCTCAGAATCAGCAAATACTGGCTCTTAACTGTTTGCAAAGCTGTAGTAGGCTTTATGTCACCAGGGGTTCTTAGTTCCTTTTCCTATGTGTCTTGGTTTGACTTGGTGATTCCCAGTAACTTCAATAGCAGAGCAGTAGCTCCACAAGTAGGTCAAGGAGAAATGAGCTTTGCTCTATGGTGATAGTAGCTCAGGTCAAGAGTAACAATACTGAGGTTCTTACAGAGAGGAGCCCTGTTATTTGATGTTTCCATCCTCTAGCATTACAAGGAATGCCTGACTAAAAGTGGGACCAGGCTTTTGCTTTCCAGACCTCCTGAAGCTAGGATATTTTTGATATCTCAGAGTCCAGATGTGTTTTTCCCTGGCAGCTGAAAGGAGGGTGCGGGCATAGAGAAAACATGAAAGACTAAAACACATTTGAAAAGTTTTACTTTAAACACCTTTAATGTCTAGTCCATTAAGAAAATGTTTTTTTAAATGCTTTTGAAAATGTTTTTTCTGTCAACTGGACAAGAACCTGCTGCATATGTGCAAGTGGTGCAAAAGTCCTTGCAGTTTTCCCTGAGAAGTTTGTGGGTTTATAAAATCAAAAAGAATAAAGAATCATATTTAGTAGCATAATAGTGATTTTCACTTGTTTGTTTCTCCTTCCTCTGCTGTTCAGAAACCTCCTTCCCACTTCAGGCACTGTACTGTGTACCACAGATTTTGTGGACACTAGCTCCCAATTGTATCCAATTCCAGGGGGAGCAAACATAAGACATTCACAGAACATCTGCAGTACTGTGGTATCTGGTTACTTGATGCTGGCCCTATGTCTGTCCTTTAGAGCAGCCCATACCATGAAAGTCATGGGCTCCAGTGAGGGCAAACCAGCATTTATATCTGTACTGGGGGGGAAGAAGGGGAGTGAAAGCACAAGACAACAGCTGAACTCTCTTTCCCCACTATTACCAGCATTTCAGAGCCTAAAGCAGCAGTGCCTTCTCATCACCTGTATTGGCTACTACCTGTTGGAGGAGGAGGTTTGGTTTTTCAGTCCCTGGTGAGTGCATATGGTATCCTAACTGTGCTGAAACCTTATCAAGAATGCCAGTGTCCAGCCCTCTAAGCAGAATTGCATATGACACTCAAAAGCTTGGGCAGGAGGAGATCCCCTCATGGACATGCATGTTTATAATCAGCATTGCATGAGCAAGTACCAGCAGTACTTAAACTGCTGAGTACCAAAGGTTGGAAAGTGACTTAAAACTGGAGTTCTTAGTGCTGTAGGTTATAATTCATGTAACCAATGTAAGACCTCTGTCAGTCCTTATACCACATTGCTCCTCATCCTTGCATCTGGTGGAAGACGACAGCTTTGTCCATCACAGCTCTGCCTAAGCATAGAAACTCAACCAGCTAGGATTTGGGACCATGAGGAGGACAGCTGAGTTTTGCTAGCTGTCTTTTTACAGACCATCACTAATGTTTTGCAAGCCACATAACTAATCAGTATGGCATCAAGGTATGGAATTTCTTTTTGGTCTCCTGAGCAGCAAGTTTAGTTACTCAGTATTTTGAGTCTTTGATCTGCCATCCAGACACTCAGAATTAACAAATGCCTCAGCCTTCTGGTGGTCTTGAAGCACTGTCCTTCCTCCGTTTAAGTGTATCAAAATTGTCAGAAGGATGTATTACCAATGGAGGTGTTTTCAAGTTTATATCACAGAAACACATGACAGACACTAAGGTGCAGAGTTTATACTCTGATGCAACCTGCACCAGTGAAATCTCATCACTGTGTCCTTTCAAATGCTGTGAAGAGTTTACAGGCACTAGTAAGGGTAAAACATCTGGACTGTATGCCCCCTGGATCATTCCAGATAACTGGGTTTGGAAAATGGTTTATCAAAGGTACATTAGAACTAGTGCCTTGGCAGCTGCAGTGTAGGTGCTAAAGCCATGTATTTAGTACAATTGTTTTAGTCTAGCACCAACCTGTGTTTACTTCATAATCTGAAAGCAGATGCTTTGCACTGTGGGCACATAATGTGTTTTAGTAATAACTAAAAATGCTCAAGACATGCTGAAGAAGACATACATGCCAGATCTTTTCTTAAGCCTTGCTTAAGTTTGCATGTACAATTGGAGCACTGCTGGGTTGATTGATTTGGCAAGTTCACACAAAACAAGATCAACTCATATACTTTGCTGTGGTGCCCAAACCACCCACTGCTTGTACACTGCAGTTTGGTATAAAATCAGACAAAGATGACTGCTTTTTCAGATTGAGCAAGGCAATGAGGAGTAATACAAACAGTTCGTTCTGCTCTTGGTGTAATGGAGGGAAGCTTCTGGGTACACAACCGTTCTTCTGACCTCACGCAGATACCAACTGCATCCTTAACAAATCACATATCACTGTTAGGCTGTTACTGCTAGCTGAAGATTTTCATGCTTGAAACCACACATTTTTTTTCCATTAGTGTAAAAAGAGATAATGCATCTCCACACCACTTTTGCCTTGTTTATACTATTAGACCACCATTGCTGTAACTCTGTTATCTGCAGGTGTTCCCAATACTAGGTCTTCCAGCTTTTTTTTGCATGAAGCACATTAAACAGAAATGTTAAATGCAAATAAAGTACCAACTTTGTGCTTAATTAAATAGAAACTGTATGAAGACTGTGTTTAAGGTAGTTTTGAACTGTCCTGACTTATTCCCAAAATTTTTTCCTTTTTTTTTTTAATTTTAATTTCACTTGCCTGTGATAAGTATAGATACAGCACTTTTTAAAAAGCTAGTAAGATTTTACCTCATCACCTTGAGCCAGGTAAAATTTCTGCACATGGTAACCAGCTGTGACCAGTAAACAGCTGCATGAAGCAAGAGATTAAACATGTGCTTGCAACTGTAGCCAAAGGCATTGCAACACTGTAGTCATACATAATTGTCAGTAAAAGCTTCATTAGTGATACAAGATCTAATGAAACATTCCCCTGTTGAACAGTGTTGAGTAGCCCTTCCTTTCTTGGACTAGAACATACCAAACACTTAAAGGGACCATCCCCTACAAAGTCAGACCACAAAGCCTTTAGTTGTCAGTAACCTTGTGACATCTGAGGATCCTGCAGATCTGGTGCAGCCCCACACACACTACCACGCAGTGCCAGTCTGCTGCTGCAGCACCACTGTTTTGCAGAACAACAAGCTTCCCCACATGACAGATACAACTAGAGGAAACCTCTTTTGGCAAAAACAACAGACACCCATCTTGTCCATTCTAAAATACAAGCCAGTAAACTATACATTCCCCTCCTTACTAGCTGCTCAGGAAAAAAACACCAGCAAGAAACAGGTAAGCCGTAGCATGTTTGTTTATGGCTACTTAAAACTGTTACCCATGTCCTTCAGGCTGAGAATGAAGGTGCAGTGCTGTCATTTTCAAGCTCCCTGCTTTCTAATGAACCCATGACCTTCTCTCCATCCCTGTTCTTTTCTACAAATGCTCATTATCATTTTGGATTGGCTGTGTGCTGGCTGCCATCTGATCGCAAGCTAAACAAAGCAAGTTCTATACCAGGATATATTCAGCAGGAGTCAGCAGCTTCTCTCACAATGCTGCATGAGATCTTTGTGCACATGCACCTGGGGTTTTGTTTGAAGGATAGGAAGTGTCCAGGTTCTTTTTTCCCATATTCCACTGATGGACTCAGTTTTCTGCATCAGCTACATGCTATGGAGATAAGCAACAATAGTGGGAAGTTAAGGCCAGTAAACAGAGGAATGAGTACGCTCAACTAGGCCAGATGTAGCACAGAATTGTCACATGAAGTCACAAAACAAAGTGACAGATACTGACCTCTGAAGGAAACAAGTCAGTGTTCAGAAGTGCACACACAAGGGCTCAGATTTGCCCAAATAAAGGTGTGTTCTTTTGCTCACTGTCACAAGGTCTAAGTATCTAAAATGATTCTCAGACACAGAAAGTCTCAGTAGAGCACTGATGAGGCCACACCTGGAATGCTGGGTCCAGTTCTGGGCTCCCCAGCACAAGACAGACATGGACATACTGGAGAGAGTCCAGCAAAGGGCCACAAAGGTGATTAAGCAACTAAAGCATCTCTCCTATGAGGAAAGGCTGAGAGAGCTGGCACTGTTCAGACTGGAGAAGGCTCAGGGGGTGTGGTGGTACATCTCTCTCCCCGCCCCCCGCCGTTGTTCTGTTCTGTTTTTCCCCTTTACTGCGGCTGCTTTACAATCTCAGGAATTCCAGGCCGCAGCTTTTGTGTAGCGAGTTGGTCAGTTAAGCACCCCTTAATTGTACCAGAAACTCCTACATGGCTGGAGCAGAGCGCAGCTCTGTTCTTATCAAGATTCATATTATGGCTAACGAGGGGAACGAGAACAAACAGCTACCCCTGACAGCCTTGAAACAGGGTGGTATCATCACTGCTGGAATTCCAACAAGCCGACCCGAATTGTGGCTCGGATGGAAATTTACTGGTGATTAAAGTCAATCATCTCACAATCCTATAAACAGCAGTCCTAAGTGAAGCCCTTTGAGCTCTCCTGGACTGCCACGGGCCGCACCAGCATCTCCCTCTGATCGAAATGTCTCTCAGAGTCAGTGAAAACTAGCAGATTCTGAAAGTCTGCTGCCACCAGAACTCCATTGCTGAAGATCGACAACGGAGCCTGGGCTGCTGATATTCTTCACTCCTCAAGACTCTACTCTCGCCTGTTGAGAAATGCCAAGGCATTAGACGTGAGTATTTCACTAAACTCGAGGGGAATTTTTAACAGGTATACTATTTTCATATATGCATTCCTATTTGTGAGTGTGCATGCATGAATCAATTTAAGTAGTCTGTATATGTATGATTTAATTTTAAAGGGAGTTTTATACTACTGTATTATTATTATAGCATTACTCTCATAAACCGTTGACCAAGTCTGAGACTAAGAGTGGGCCCAGCCGCACCTAGGCTCCTCTCTGAGAAGGAGTTCAGAAAGCACGGGGGTTCATTCTGAACCTCATGACTCAACGGGAGGGTCCCCCTTATTCCATATATACACAATCCTTTTATGAATCATTCTAACTCAGTCTGATTTAATTTTCTTTTATGCGCTTCCATGTAGTAATAGAGTGAACTTTGCCATCTTCTAATCTGTAACTAAGTCACTGTTTTGATCAATTTTGTCTAATCACTTTATTAATCATTGATTATTGAGTGCTATTAAAAATATTATAATCAAATTCTGCAATTTGCTACAAGTAAATTCTGTTACTAAATCAAACTGTGTAAAGTCACTCATTCATAGTGAACTGACATAATCAGCAGGATTCACAAACCTGCATTCGTGACAGAGGGGTTCTCATCAACGTGTACAAATACCTGGAGGACAAGTGCAAAAAGGACAGAGCCAGGCTCTTTTGAGTGGAAGACAAGATGCAATAGGCACAAACTGAAACACAGGAGGCTCCATTTGAACGTGAGGAAACATTTCTTTACTCTGTGAAGGTGACTGAGCACTGGCACAGGTTGCCCAGAGAGGTGGTGGAGTCGCCTTCCTTGGACATAGTCAAAAGCTGACTGGACATGGTCCTGGGCACCCAGCTCTAGGCAGCCCTGCTGGAACAGGGGGGTTGGACCAGATAACCTCCAGAGGTCCCTTCCAAGCTCAGCCTTTCTGTGACTATGACATCACCAATATAGGAGGTAGGTGGGAGACAGTGAGCTAGCATACTTGAATATAAAATTAAGGCAGAAGAGAGAATCTACAAAATTTCAGCACCAGAGCTAGAGGAGGTGACCAAAACCCACAGAGCTGCTTGTTAAGTGTTCCAGCTAGATGGTATACACAAAAGAACTGCAGACACATTGTTAGCCCCTGCAAACCCACATTATAAAACACTGCTTTAACTTCTGTAACATTGCTTTGGCCTTGAATTTCAGAGTCTTCTCCCATTTTCTTGGATTGCAGCTCAAACCCATGCCCTTATAAAATGCACAGATAAAATGTCCTATGAGATAGGACAATGTGGTGATTAATCAGTTCCATAACTCAGGTGTCCAGGAACCCCTCTAATTAGCTGATCTTTCAAACTGCAGTAAATTCAAATTAATATTTTAAATGTATATTTAATGCAGTGGAGTTTTCTTTATTAAATTGCCAATTCATTTTAGAAGCCTTTGTTTGTAGAGCTTTGGGGTAAGTAGAAGAAAGGAAGTTTTCAGTCAAGGGGAATGCACAATTGGTCAAGGCGAATGCACTATTGGTCAAGGCTAGCACTGAATATCAGTATTCTATGGACTTGCTCCGTGCTTCAGTCCTATTAAACTCACCTGTCATATTCCTATGCAGTTCAGAAAATATTTTCCTGCTTTAATCTTCCATGGAATTAGGCTTCTAGACCTGTAGTCTACTATCTACTACCACACATCAGTGGCTTGTGAATACACTTGCCAACATGAGAATAGCTCCAGTCACTACAGACAGCCGTAAGGTACAGCTTAACTACTGAAGTCTAACTGCCAACCATTTATTCAATGTCTTATCCACCAAGAGGACACAGCTGCTAGTAAGACTGTTGCTGTGCAGCAAGTCCCTGAACCTTAGTAAGTTTTAATCTGCATCCACAGCCCTCTTCAAACTGTCTGGACCAACATTCCAGCTTGTACACAAAAGGTATTAAAGCAATTCTGCTACACGGTACCTAGGCTCCTGTATCTTTGATAAAAATGGTGAAATAATGTATGAGACTGAACAGACTATTCTTACAAGATAGACAGCTGAGTCTTACCAGAACAAGGCTAGAATACAGCCCCTGTGAATGCTGGGTGAGAATAGAGAGCCAAGGAAGCTGCAGAACAGACTTTCTGGATCAGTTTGTTTCAGATTCAACCACCTTGGCAGACAGAGCTCCAACCCAGTAGATGAGCAGAAGTAAGAGCAAGTCTTCTTTTCTCTTGCTCTCCACATCTCCAGTCCACCACCCTGGTGGGAAAAAGTGTCTGCAAGAGTCAGTAAGGACAAGGACACAGTCCAAACACACCCAAACAGCCTCTGTACAACAGGACTTTGCATATGAAGCCAGCATTGAATACATGGCAGAACAGAATATGCAGTAGAATATCAAAGGCTTTAACTACTCAGTGCCCTGTACTGTATTTCTAGCCTAAGAGCTGCAGCTGGAGTGCCAGCAGAAAACTACACAGAACTGCTTACCTGTGGAAGGCAGGGCCCTCAGTTCTGCTAGAAGTGGGATAAGCTCCTTAACAAGACTGCTGCTCCAGTTTCCTAGAGCTTCTATCCTGTGTGATAAATTGGGTAGGAAAGCAGTTTTTAAACTAAAGCTCTCAAGAGCTTTAAGAAAGCTTATGGAGACAAGCAGGACAGCCTTTTGGAGACCAGGAGCTTTGCCAGCTAGTCAGCCACCAGCAAGGTGAAATAACTAGCAATTAAGAGAAATGTTTGCTCACACTCAATTCAAACACCCCCTGTCAAAAGGGAGTAGGAGAGCCTCTTAATTCATCCAAAGTCAACACATTTTGCTGTTTAACAGACCTTTAATATCAGTAATGTGGGAAGTGACATCTCAGTGCACAATAGCACAGAGACTACAGTTTTGGAGGTTCTCCCATTTCAGACACAGAAAAGAAACATGAGGAAGAACATGCAATGAAACAATGATCAGTTCTAGATACATCATGAGGTTTGGTCCAAAGAAAACCATTGAAACAATTAATCCAATTACTGCAAACATAGCTTCTCTGAGTAAGGTTAAGATATTGCATTTGTAGTGTTTCCATTGTGCTTTCCTTCAGCGAACCAGCGGAGCCTGCTTGAGTGAGATGAGGACTGAACGCATGCGGGACACATCTTTTGCCTGCTTACTAGACTTGGGATTAAAGTCACAGAGCTGAGCCACACGTTCCCACTCAGTGCCTGGAAAAATGTCTTCTGCATCATTCACAAAGGCTTCTTCAGCTGCCCTAAAAGCAATGCAATGCACCTTGTGTTAATGCCCAACATATAAGGCACTCCTTCCCTCTTACAGGATGCAGTTTCTTTCAGCGTGTTTCATAAGAAATGTGACCTGACAGCTGCTTGTGAGCTATTGAGCTTGTAAGCTATTATGGCTACTTAAGCTCCCACTGCCCCGACCCTAGAGATGAAAGTAGGTTGCAGTAGTACGCTATGCACAAGCAGTGCAGAGGATTGCTATGTAAAATGTTGGAATACAGGTGTCTGATTTTAAGAGTAGTTATTGAGTCTTTGCCTAAGGAGTCACCACACAAACTACAATAAAGCAAGGTACTCCTATGCAGGCATTTTATTTATGGAGAAATGCCCAAGTCTTAACTAGTTAAGCCTCTGCCACTTGATGGCTGATACTGGACACTTGCCAACTGGAAATTTACAACTCCCTGCAAGCACATCTTAAAACAGATTCCATTGGAGGATTTAAATCAGCCCCAAGGCCTACAGGCCATCATAAAACTATCTGCTGATGATTCCCAATGCTGTAGTGAAGCAGCATGAATCAAAAGGAGTTTAAGTCACAAATCGCATGCTTGTGGGTGCTATAGACTAAAGCATAACTTGGCAGAGAGGATGACTCGTATGAGGTTAGCTCACAGGATAAAGACATTTACCTTGTTCTCACCCTAAGGAGACTCTAAGGAGGCTTTTTACATTATGTACAGGTTAGTGCCAGTAGCTTCCCAGCTGTATCCTTTTGGCATTGCTATGCCGCCAACAGCATTGCTTCAATGCATGGATAACACTCCATGCATCTAGTTTACATGAACTGTGGGGCCCTGGTAGCTGCCTAAGTGCAAGAGCAGTAAGCATCACAAGATCAAACCAAATCCATCTACTCCAACAAGCAGTACAGAAAAAGCAGTGAAGATGACTCTCCCATGAGGGTTCAGCACTGTTCACAGGGATGATAAGGTTACAGACACCACTGAAGACAAGGGTCACTACAACACTGCTACTTTATGTGACATGACACTTTTAAGGGGCAGTGAAGATTTTTTTACTTAACTGTTCTAGGCTGTAGCAAGGATGATTTATGTTTGTGCTTAAAGGTGAAGAGAAGAAAAGAAACAAGGAGAGAAAGTTTAAGTCAGATATAGAAAATGAGAATGAGTTTAATGCAGATGATCAGCTGGTTGAACATGCACTAGTAGCTTAGCCTACATTCAGGAAACAGGCTGCGATTTTATTCTGCAGCACTTACACTGCACATTTGCATTGGATATATGAAAATAAGGGTTTTATTGGAAAAATCTATCAAAATCAACTCCAGGAGACTTCACAAAAGTCAAACACCACCTGTAAATCCATCATTTCACAAGTCTTGGTTTACATCCACCTACAGTTAGGTAATGAATTCCACACTGGACCTTCAATATTAATGCACTCAAAGCCACACCATGGCTCACCAATACACCTTCTAAAGGTGTCACCTTAGAATCTGTGATATGGCCATCTTTCAATTCAAGTCTACAAATTAAGGGAAGAAATTAACACACATTAAGTCAATGAACATTGCAATCCTTCCACCCCATGGAAACTAGCATACTCATTGGGTCTTGAAAGTCATGGCTGTATTCTCATTGATCCATTAGGCTGGCAAGATCTCTGCACAGACCTGCTCCTAAATATTCTCCCAGCAGCCAATGCTGATTTTCCAATACCACTTTCTTGTTCTTTTCATCTGTTCTCTAACAGCATCCTAATTCTATATGCATGCACCTCTTCTACCCTGATTTATAACAGATGATTCCTTTCCACCTTCCTTGGCTTGCAGAGCTTTATGTGCAAGCATTGCTTGAATATTTTTCTGATTATGTAGGCAAATGAGCACAGATCAGGAGCTCAATGCCTGTTACAGAGAATGCAGAGTTAAACATTGTGCTTTTCTGTGGAAGTGACTAGGACTAAATACAGCACCCATGTGAGACTGCGGACACTAACCCACATACACAGCTAAGCATCTTGCTAAGCAGTGTTCACTGGCCTGGACACAACTGTAAACTCCTACATCTAAAGACTACTAAAGTCATTACTAAAATTCCAGTGGTATGTATACTACATGACTTAATCTGAAAGTGCTGCATGTTGTGCAGTGTATGGGGGAAAACTGCACTTAACACTGTAGATCAGAGTCAGTCCAAAAAGTAAAGGCTATTTACTTATATTAGCTTATACTGCCCTGAAATATTCAGAAGTCACCTTCAGACATTCTGCACTATTTCTGATCCTCCTCATTACCTAGGTGACTAGCAAACAGAATTAGTAGTTAAGCAACATACACATAACCAATCACGTCAGCGAAGGGTTGTTTGTAGAAAGCTTCATCTGCCACCCTAGGTAGCAGGTAGTCCAACAGGCAGGCAAGCAGGCAGGAGAAAAGAGATAAGGATGAGAAATACAGAACACAGCTGAAGGCAGTTTTAACAGGCACATTAACCTTGTATCACCTAGGCTTACTGTAACAGGAAAGCAGCTACCATGTGGAATATATCAGTTAAGCCACTGACTCAGAGGGGCAACACAAAAGCTCTGCTACATCCTAGAAGCTGGGACCAGCTAGTTTAGGACTAGAGTCCCAGGATTAGGATTAGCATTAGCAGTTTCTGTCCACTGGAAGTGGACAGAAACTACCATTAAGAGAGGTACCTCACCAGGCTGATGAGACTGCCCAACACTCCTGTGCAACACTTGTTAAATGGACCCTACTCCAGAATGCATACCCTGCACTCAGACACTGGCCACAATAAAGTTATGGGAATATCATGAGCCCTGGCCACCAACTAGAAGAGTGCCAATCCTTCCCTTTCTTGGCCCAACCAAAAGACTGTACCTCAGCCAATGGAAGTGTCAAATCCATAATTCTGTAGGAAGTGTAGGCCTCCTTTCCTCCTTTAGTAAGAAGTAGAGTCTACCTAAGACTCTACTTTATTCAAGACAAATCTGGTGGCCATTTTGATAAGAAAAATGGTGTTTCAAAAAAAACAGTTCATCTTGATGTCTGGGGGTTCCCAAAGTATAAAGCAGCCCTGATGACTACCTGGACAGAATGACACTGGCAACCCTAAGTCAGAAGTAGAGATCTAAGTGGTATTAAGTCAGTACTATGATATTTACCTTTACACAGCTTGAAGTCAAAATTCCACAGGGAACCTCTAAGAAAGTGTAAGACCTTACTAGACTAGCAGCCATGTCATTAGTTTCTGCCCCAGGGCCCATAATTATACAATTCAACCCCAACACAGACACAGTCAGCATTTAGTTCTTCACTAGCAGAACTGAGTCAGGTTATTTCTCAAACACTTCCAAAAGGAGCAGCCAAAGGTTTTAAGGTATCTCATGAAATAACTTGTAGCAAAGACTAACTAGAAGGCCACTTCCATGTGTTCTAAAGATAGCAAGTAAGATTGCTAGTCTCAAGGTAGGTAATTACAGCCACTGAAGACCTGTGCAGCTAGTAGCATGCAAACAAGTGGATAGACTAAAACTTTTTCTGGCCACATTCAAACTTTGTGTCTTAAGGAATCTTCAGTAGTTCTGGTTCATTACTGCAATGCTTTCTCTTGCTATTCTTGGACATTTAATCTAGATTCTAAGAAACTTAGAAAGATAGTCTACCACTGGAGACCCATTTCTTTGTAGGAGAGATTACTTTAACGATCTGAAGGACTAGTGCCTTAGGACATACTAGAAGTATTCCAACCTCTCTCCCCCATTACTTTCATATTCAGTACCATAACTCTTCAGATTCCTGGAGCTGGAGAATCCTTACCTGTTGCTTGCTTTTGTTTTCTGGAGCTTTTCATCTTGCCTTGCATACCACTCCTCCAACTCCTTTATTGCTTTCTCTTTCCATTCAGCTTCCTGCTTTCGTGAGTTTGCATCTGAAGATTTAAGAATTGATTTGTCAGTCATGTTTCGTTTGTTCAAGCTAGGTCTTGCTAACATTTCAGCTGACGGCTCTGGGTGCACTCTAGTGCAGACAGTTGCTTGATCTACTCAGGTAAGGGTTAAGAGATTTCCTGATTTAGGCCATGAGAACTCTAAATATCATGAACATTCAGAGGATTAGCTAAACAGAATGCCTGTGCTCCATAACTTGCACAGTCCACTTTAGTTTAGGACAGGCATTTGCAGACTAATTCAGATTCAGTAAGTTTGTTGGCCTGCAAACTGTTCAAAACCAGAAACAGTCACCTTGCTATGCTAGTGCTAGAACAAAGGCTCAGTAAAGCCTCTATGTGAGGGAGCCTGGCGCTCAGCATGCTTTTACACCCAACCTACAGCTCAGGACAAGCTCATCCACTGTAACTATCCCAGAAGAGGGTCAACAGGCTCAACTCTATCCAGAATCACATTGTACAGAAGGTTCTGTCCTAACAATTTCAAGCAAAGCCTCCTCTCTCATGTAAATAGAAAGCATACCAGTTTGTAGGCTCTTAGAAGCTGTCCACAGGTAGGTATCACTGCATTTGATAGCTGTATTTAGTTTAGTTACTAGTCCATTACCTAGCTATTAGATTAAGATCCGTGTGACAACAGATGGCCTCAGCCATTACAAAATGAGCAACCTTCATCCTTTGGAAAAAAAGTGCTCATGGCTGCAGTAGTTATCCACTCTTTTCTGCTGACAAAAGCTGTTCATTTTCTGTCAGCTTATTTGTAAGTAAAGGGCAGGCCATGTGAAAACCTTTAAAGTTCAGAGAGCCACGTGCTTGCTGACTGCTACACCAGTATTGTCTGCTTACTGGAAGACTCATCCAGACTTGCTGCTCAAACTCAAACATGTTAGATTCCCAAGAGCCAGAAATCATGGTTGAGAATTCTGCTGCTTAAGAAGCTGCCACTAAGTTACTCACAAGCAAGAACACTAGCAACAAACACCCTCCTTACCAAGTTGCTCCAGGCGCTCCTTTTGCTCCTCTCTCCACTTACGAATACTCTCCGGTTCTGACTGCAGTCGATCTACTTGGGATATGGCAGCATAGGAGTCTGTTGGACCATTACTCTCCTTAAAGGGAAGGAATAGTAATGGCATTTATACATAGCAAATGAATATTTCAGATAAGTGCATGCAAACTACATAAAATTAGACTCTATTTGAACTGAGCACATAACACATTCATCTGATGTTATACCAGATTTCCACCATTAACATGAAAAACATCTTGCCACAAATTACAGCAGAATGGAAGCAAATTAATACAGGACTGCCTCTAGCAATTCAGGGATCAAACACAAATTCAAGTTGACTGGGAAGTCAAACTGTGCCAGAGCCTGAAGAAAGCAGAAGACAACACCTAGCACCTCACTACACAGTTCAAGGCCTAGAGATCCTCCAGTTAATTTCACCTTAAATAGTTGCTGTGAAAGTAATTTTTTTTTTACAGCTTTGTGCATAGAAGTTTAGAGCATTCTCTCTAACTTACTTTTCTACTTCAGAGACATTTTCAAACTTAACTGATATTAAAAGCCAATGTCCTTTAAAGACATTACAGAATTTGTATTGCTGTATGCAGCTTAGAAAAAGCATATTTTTTTACTACACAATAGCTCAAAGACTTGCAACGAATATGGCTATCTAATACACCAGATTCGCAAAGCTAATGAATATTGTGCTATTTGCCACAGAGGATGCTCCCAAGTCCAACAACTTTTATTGGTTCACCCTACTCTTAACAGACCTAAGAAATACCACTCCTGACAGTACCAGCTGGATTGCAGCTAATGACAGATTTGGCTTGATCTTGCTCCTCTTTGGACATCCTGTAGCCCTCAATGAAGAAATAAGGCAAAAAGAAGGAGCTAGGCTTGTGTAACAGCACCAGGCTTCACATTCAATCCAAAACAAAATAAATTGGCCAGTTGCAGGGCCAAACTAGTTACAGGTAGCTAAAACAAGAGTTACGTATAGTTTATATAGTCTGTTCTTCCTCATTAAGAGGAAGCTCTATCAACCAAAGCCACTGGTCACTTAGAATGGCAATCACAAAATCAAGGTATTTCATCTACATTCTGTTGTATAAGGAAGCACAAAGGGCCAGTAAGATAAAGTTTTCCCATCAGTCTCACAGCAGTGGTGCTTAATATAAAAACGTTAGCAGCAGTGAAAGCTGTTTGTGTCTCCACAAAGCTCAGTGTTCACTTAAAACTCTATGGAGAAGTAGCTCATATGCTGCCCCCTTCTCAAGGATTCATCCAACCAGGGCTATCCAGCCAACTCTGACACCAGGCGATGACAATGCCTTAGCCAAACCGGTGTGAAATTCAGTTAAAACGCAGTCATTGCTTTAGCATGCCTCATTCCTCCGTAACACTAATAAAGCAAGTATCTCCTCCTTTTGTCACTACCATGTTTTCATACTATGACTGAGCTATTCAGCCAGCAGCTTAATTTCATGCAACTTTATGTCACTAAGAAGTGCGTAACGTTTCCAGTCAGCTCCTTGTTAAGACCAATCTTGATAAGATAACCAGGACACATGACTTATCCTTAAAGAGCAAGCAATTCAGAAAAGTCTGCTTTAAAATAGCTAGTCAGAGCACGCTTTCAGCTTATTAGCCAGTGGCAAATCAGCATTAAGTCGTACTATAGAGCCTGTCAGTCTGCTTACAGTGGTTGTGTCTTATCACGCCATAATTCAAAATGGACTGCTGCTTTAAGTTGCCTCTAAGTTCAGAGGACAGGCATATTAAAAGCATTAACAGCTTTATGAGATGAACTATCAGAATAGAAGCTCCTCTTCAGAGGTGAGATAAAAGTACATTAGAGACAAGGAATGGTAAGTATTAGTCTAGATTAAGGTCAAGTTCTCAGAGCAGAATAGCACATTCTAAGTACAGAATACTTCTATCTTACCTGATAGACTTCTCCATTAACCACTCCATCAACAGCACCTGTAAAGAAGTGACTGTAGTTTAGCCATTTGAGAAAAGACAGAACAGCCAGATTTACTGATTTCAGGAACTTGTATGAGTTAATACACTTTACTAGAGTATCTAATGTGGGAGTTATGCAAATGAATTTTACTTGATACCCCGCAGGGTCACTTCCTTATCTCTGCACTTCTCCAGACACGCACAAGAAACCAAGTGAGCATTATTCTGCAGAACCAGTAATACAAGGTCATTTCTTCATTATGAGATCATGCTTCAGAGTCATAAACAGCAGAGCTGACACTGCTGAGAAGCTGCTACAGACAGTATTCTAAAGTTACTCCCATTTTCTCCTCCCTGTCTTAGAAGCTGACTACTAGACAACTGTTCAGAAGTTAAGAAGCATGACTCTCACTGTTTTAGTCTCTACCTGGAAGAGCAACAATCCTGCAGCCAACACTTAGTAATTCTTATCCTAGTTTGGTTACCTCTTAATTCCTAATCAGCTCAAAAGATATAGCTAGAATTCCTAGCAAAGTCACCATTCTGCTACCTTCTGTAATGACATGTTTGATAGCTTCCTACTTCAGCTGCAGCATTATTCCCTCTGAAGTGACACTGACAGCAGAGCCTCAGGAACAGGATCAGCTAGGAATATTTGCCACAGAACCCTAAAATTTCATCTTATTAAGACACAACCACAGGTAACACACCTCAGTTGAGACAAACAATTGAGTTTGTGAAACTATTTAAATCTCCAGACTATGCAAAACATTCCAAGATTTTCAAGAACTGCTAAATCTCAGCAAGGCATCTCTCTGCAACAGCGCTACGTAACATCTGCCTGCATGATATAAACAAGTCATGTTACTACCTTTGTCTCACCCATAATGCTACCATGGCTAAACTTATCACACAGAAGTGCTTCCACCATGTTAATACACTCTTCAACAAAAGAGACTATACCAAAGTCACACAATAGTAGGCAGAAAATCAAGGTATTTTACACCACCTTCGTAAATAAGATAGCTAATTACCCTAAAATGAAGAGCATTATGCTGCTGAATCTTCTGTTTCCGTGTGGCAATGTATGCCCCAGTTCCACACTAGTGTTAATGGCACACAGGAAGGTCTTCATACTCCTTTATCAGGGAACTAGGCAAGTATTATTAAGTCCTTATCCCTGAGGCCTGAATAGCAATGATTAACTGTATTAGGTAGAGGACTGTAAAGTCATCAGTTCCAATGTGGTAGTTAAGCTGGAAGATACTAAACTCCAAGCATATAGTTACTACCTTCAGTAGGGGAAGACTCAAGTTAATAAAACCTAGCTTTTCAGTTATGAGAACCTAGTATTTTATAACTAGACTCCTGTACCTGAAACATGGTAGCTACTTTGTCTGATTGCTACTCCTCTGCAAGTTACAGGAGCCAAAAAGAACTGGTTTGAGAGGCACATAAAGCTAACAGCATCTGCCTGCTTCACAGCAGCTACCCTGCGCATCACTTAATATCAAGCTGGAAGCTCCCTCAATGCAGACTTGTAGAGATCACTGCACATACGCTGACTTGGGCAGTTACAACTACTATTAACAGTTCTACTAAATGGGTTAATGAAGACTAAAGCCCACAAAGAAAACAGGCTTACACTTCACTCTCCTTCAATTTAAGCCCATCTGCACTTCATACGCATGCTGCAGCTGTTCACCTTGTTTTGACAGGGCTGGAATTAAAACCAAGCCAGGGTCTGTAACTCATATTGACATTAACAGCTTGAATAAGCCTGCTGCCCACTCTGCCTACCTTGGAAGAGCAGAGAGCAATTCACACATTCAGACAATCCCACTGGAGACACAAGCTTATTGCTACAACACCCAAGAGAGGCTACTAGCCTTTAAATGTGTGTAATTCTCATCTCCAGAAGGAAGGCTGTTGTTTCATGAGAGAGAGGCCTTGGGAAGCACTGACTCACCAGCTAGGTGAGAGGGCTAATAAGTCTTGAACAGTCTTCCGAGAACTGTGATAATACAATTAAGTTTTCTTGTAAAGTCTTCAGTACTCAGGCTGGTAGTCTGCTCAGGTAAAAGGAACAACATCATTGCTGAGGGCTGCGGCTGAGTTAGAACAGATGTGTTTGTCTTAGGGTCACTTTTCTTCTGGATAGAAACAGCTGCTAACTAGCACAGAGCTAAGCATTTCCAGAGGGCACCCAGGCCAGATGCATTAGAAGTATTAAAACAAAGTTCCCATCTGTTTTGAGCTCCCTAGAACTGGTAATTAAGATGCAGCGTCAGCATGCTGACTGAGCATACTGCAAGCAGAAGAGGAAACAGCACTTTACCAGCATGCTGTCATATGCCAATACAAGTATGCTCACTCAAACCAGATCAATAGTCAAACATTCTGTCATTTCAGCTGTCCAGTCCCAGTGTTTGTATAATCCAGTCTGAAGCCTAGAAAAACTATCTGCTTGCCAGACTTCATATCCATAATCAATGCTAGTTGTGTATCAGATTTCTTTGTCCACAGAAACATGTCATTTCATACCTGACTTTCCACAGAAAAAGCCTGAATACTGTTACTGCTATCATCAAGTTTTCAACACCCATGAACAATGAGAGCTCTCTACTGGCTTTGAGAGTCCATCCAATTCTATCAAAGTATTGCATCTCAAAGCTCCTGAAGTCAACGTTGCACATTTAGATCTATTCTAGTTAGTAATGATCCATATTTCTTGGTGTATTCTTCTGAACTTAAGATAAAGCTTTATTTCTAAGGATACTGTTGTAAAGAACATGTCCAAACATCTACAGTTCTGTAACACATGCTCACAACAGGGTAATAATGAACTTCAACACAGTAACCCAGATAGTTTTTAGACTCTGGAAGGGTTCGGAGAGGATAAGCCGTATCAACTACCTTGCATTCACAGAAGACAAACAACAGCCAAGCTTGCCAGAAACAGACAGCTAGAAATCAGTGCCCTCCACTACAGTTTACAAAAGAAAGGGCTGGGTAGCTTGAAGATAAATACAACAGGTTTGCCACTTCGGTCCTACAAGTCAACATATAGCCATATGGCTTATCAGAGGCTTATCACAATGATGATCAACTACTTTGAAGGCAACTACGCGCATTAATACCAGAGTCAGTACTGCTTGGCATAAAAGGAAGTTTGTTCAGCCTTGTTCACTAGCCTCTCCAAAGTCTTATTCTCAGTGCAAAAGATGACAGCTATCAGAACAGTCAGAGGCAGGACTTTGCAGAAGTAGCTCTTCTAACACAAGTCCAACCATTTCCTAACTCATGGATTAGTTCCTCCTGAGGTCTTCCTATCCAGCTATGCTTTGGACAATATCCTCATGCAGGAGAAATGAACTTCAATGTAACCATACATAAAAGTATTTTTAATGAGATACTTTACTTTCAGCATTTCTTTTAAACAATAAGTACTCTACTTCTTCATTGCTACTTTGAGTGAACTAGTAGCTATAGTTAAAACAACAGAAGAACATAACCAAGTATAATATATTGTGGCATAAGGTTAAGTAACATCACCACTCAAGGCCTAGCTTCCCATCCTTTTTTTTGGGGCATAGATCATGTTTCCCCCTTCACCTACCTCTCACCCATAAAAGGATGAGAAAGAAGAATCTTCTCTGAAGCTTTTGTTCAGATAGTTATGCAAGAAACTGAGGAAGACATAGTTTTTCTAGCCATAACTCATTCTCATGCCTGTGTGCAAAACAAAGGCAAGCCGGTCAGGAAAAGCGCTTCTTTTCTGTGTTTTAGTTCTAACCTGCTGTCATACCAAAACCCAT
Source organism: Pelecanus crispus (assembly GCF_030463565.1). Lineage (NCBI taxonomy): Eukaryota > Metazoa > Chordata > Aves > Pelecaniformes > Pelecanidae > Pelecanus > Pelecanus crispus. Next base: position 57,625,055 of record NC_134676.1, read on the forward strand.
TAGAGTTCCCTTATTTTCAGTATAATCAATAGGCTAGTACTAGACCACACCTTCCTCTATCTGCAATAATGCTGTGCCATAAGAGCTTCTGTAACTTCCCAATAGATGTAGTATTCTCTTGGAAACAGAAGAACAGGTTTTTCTGCCATGAGCTTCATAATAATGCAGTATCACCACGAGACAGCAATACAAGTCAAACAGATACCATCCCTTTATTATCCCTTTCTCAGTGCTACCTTATGCCTCTGAAGCCTCAAGATACTGATTGCAGAGCAAAACCCAGAACCAATGGCTGTTCAAACAATTAAGAAAAAAAAAATACCAAGTCACAAACTTTGTCTGTGGTGCTAACTAGGAAGACAGGAGGAAACAATTCTTTCCTAATCATATTTTCAAGCAAATTGATATTCAGTCCCTAAAAGGCTATTAAATGTGGTTTATGGACAAACCACCAAATGCAATTCAGTTTCTTAATTCCTAGAGAGGCTCATGAGCCTCTTCAGAAGATGGAGAAACATCATTAATTCAAGTTCATATAAAAATGACAGAGCTTGAAACTGAAGGCAATGTTTGAGTCTAGTCAGCCTACATTAAATTTGTATGTATTTCCAGGACTGTTAATGTATAAAACTGCTTGTCTTTGAATGTAATTCTCCATAAGAAGCTACTTGACAAGCTGTCACAAGGTTTTTATATTGACATACAGGTTCTAGAAGCCACACACTTCAACCTGAACACACTCTCTCCTGCTCAGAGTACACAGCAAGTGAACTGCTATAACCTGAAGACCTAGTATTGTCAGACTGGAGAGAATTGAAGAATTTGACTGTAAATAAACACAGACATTGATTTATCACTGAAAAGGAGATCTCATAAAAGACCAAGTTACTAGTAAATAGGCAACAGCACTGTATTACTTGACTTACGCAGTACTTCCTGTTTTCTGAAGCAGTGATAATGCTTCATCTTTCAAGGGAAATAAGATTAGTTTTCACATGTCCAGGAAACTTGAACAGGATAGCTATTTACAAAATAAATGGCCTACTGGTTCAGACCAGTATTCCAACCCTGACCATGGCAATATGAAGTGATGCTGAATGAGACACATGAGCTTGGCAACATTCCGCCATTCCCCCCATACTCACCCAGCACCCACCATTACTACAATTAACAGAAATACACACTAATAATTTCCTGATATTAACAGTTCATGCAGTTCACTACTGTCCATGTATTTGTCTAACCTTTTTTTAAGAGGCTGCAATTTAAAAACCGTTTGTTGTATGAGACAACATGTTTCTTACAAGTGTATTTCAAGAAGTTGGTGACTGCTTCTCACAATATTTGAGGTTAAGATCTTCAAACTTCAGTTGAGAGCTGCCTGAGTTATGACTTTTGGCCCAGTATTTAGAAAGAAAACTTATCCAACAGACCTGTAAATAAGGAGTTCAAAAAGGTTACGGTTAAAAAAAGTAAATCCACAAATCCCTGATCGTGATGCTTAAGGGTTTATATAAGAATTTGTATTATTTCAAGAGGAAATTTGCATTCACCTATTTAACTTAATTACAAACCAGTTTAATAAACTAACATGCACTAAAGACTAGAGCTGTCTGATATTTGTTTGGATACTGACCAGATGATAAGAAATCCCAAACACAAATGGCAACAGAAGTCATTACTTTGTCACCATGCCTGAACCAGTGCATTTTGCACTGCCACAGTCTGCACTTTTTAACGAGGAGGGAGAGAATACAGGCTCTGAAAGTCAACAAATGCATGTTCTGTTAAAAAAAAAAAAAAAAAAAAATCACCAGAAGTCCACAAGCACAATCTGCTATGCCTATTTAAGAGGCCAGAGCATAAATGCAATCATAGCGCATACAAGAAAGTATGACATACAGATCACACCCAGACTTCCCAGATCCTCAGATTGTATTATTGTATTCATTATTTTATGACCACCTTTCTAGAGAAAATTCTCCAGTAAGTTTTGCCTTCCATGACAAATGAACTTACATGACTTGAGAAAAAACTCTTGAAAACCAGCTAAGAACTACTTTTACATATCAAGCCAATCTGCAAGTATTTAACAAGTTGACTTTTTGACAAGGAATCACTCTGCAATAGCCACATTGTGTGTGCATGTAGAGTAGGTATGGATCTAGTTGGTTCTAGCACCCTGTGAGAAAGGCCAATGTTAGAATTTTCTCCAAAGAAATTAGTCTTTAAACAGCTACTTTAATGTTCCAGCGCCTATTTGGAATGTAAAGACCATATAAAGCATAATGCTTGCCTGAGGCTTCTGAAAGAGGGGAGGTATCCACTGTGCCTGTTTCTGCATTATACATAGAATACAGAACTCAAGTCATGTCTGATATCAAAACAGGATGGTATTTTGTTAATGGTTATCTTCACGTTCTAGTGCTTGAGCAAGTTATTCCCCTGTAAACACCCTTTTTACAGGAAGTTTGTAGTCCATATGTTTTGAGCTTCATGAATAAGCTGACTCTAAGGGCTGCGCTACCACTAAATAAGCACTGGAAATTACAGGTCTCTGTTACTCAGTTGGAGCTTTGGGCTTTATTCCAAGAGAGACTATGAACCTCCATCCTCATACATAAGATATGCCAGTAATTTCAGAAATCAGGCTGCATAATGAAGACAATTCTAAAGATGCTCCAACAGTGAACTGGGGAGCAAATTTATTCAACTTAGTCTGAAAAAGACTGGCATCTTACTGAAGTGACAAGGGAATGTCACATGAGAGCAAAATATGTTCCTATGAACCCAGTGACGAGCACAAGCAAAGTCTTCCAAGAGTGTCGAAACATCAGTTAAGCACAGCATCATCCTACATTCACAACTCCTTTCCACTTATACTTCAGTTAAAACGCCCAAACCTTTCGTGATCAGAAGTGTTCATTCAGGGCTGCTTTAGCTACCGTTAAACTAAGTGAAAAAACACTAACTTCTAGTTCCCAACATACATAGTCACCCTCCTCTGAATGTAACAGTGTGTTCTGCAGTCTGTTTTCTCACATTCAGTACAAAGGTTACCAAGGAACAAAGGCTAGAGGCTTAGTAAAATTAAACATTAGCTCAACCACTAGCATACTTTAAGACTAAGATCACTGCCTCTGAAGACAGAAACATATGTGGCAGAACACAACATACTGACTTATCCTGTTTTCAGTAGATCTTCATTTCAGGCAGGCTCCTGGATTAGACGAGATCAGAATCACTCAGCAGTGTTCTCAACAGGCTACACTTTGGCAAGCCTGGCACCCAGGCATCCTTATGCGATGTAAACTATAAACACCACCCCGTCTGAAGGAGCACGGATAAAACTTACACAAGGCAGAGCACACCCAGGACGACTAAGATGGCATGCTTGCACGGCCCAGACCTAATCCCGGGACCACCGCCGGACAGGCAGGTCCCGCTCACCGGTGGCAGGTGCTCGGGGCAGAAAGCCGAGGCGAGGGCCCCGCCCCCTCCCGGCCACGGGGTCTCCGAGGGAGAAGGGAAGCTGCGAAGCCCCGCCAGGCCGGGACCCCTCTCCTCGTCGCCCCGCCCGCCGGGCACCGCGCCTCCCTCCGCAGGCCCCCCCGACACGGGGCGGAGCGTGGCCCGCCATCCCTCCACGCGTACCCGAGTCGAGGCCCTCCGGAACCTGCAGCGCCGCCGGCACCTCGCCGCTCTCCAGGATGCTGAAGCCTTCATCATTCTCGATGCCCGCGATCTCGTTCTCCTGCTGCGCCAGGAAAGCAGCAGCAGGATCCTCCTCGGCGCCGTCCAGCACCCCGTTATCGGCGGCGGCCGCGGGCTGCTGCTGAGTACCGAAGAGCTCCAGCTCGGCCATGGGGACGAGAGGCGGCGGAGGCACCGGGGCGCGAGTGGCTGCAGCTTCCGCACCTGCGCCTACGCCAGAAAACAGCGCGGAAGGGGAGGGCGCCCCCGCTATGCCAGTGAGAGTTCGAGCACCGCCCAGCGGTGAAGCCAATCAGCGAGCGGCGGCGGTGGAGCTAACGGAACGCTCCGCGCGATGCCTGGGGCTCGAGCCAATCAGCGCCAAAAGCGTCGTTGCGTCCCGGGGGAGCGCGGGGTGCCGGGGGGCGGGGCGGGGCTGCGGGCGGTGGGCGGCGGGCGGGGCGGTTGTCCCGCTCCTCCCTGCCGCCGCAGCTGCTGCTGGGCAGCCGGGCGAGGCCGGGCGCGCGGCCTGCGGCAGCGGGCGGCGGTGCCTTGGGGCCCGGCCTGGGGCCTGGCGTCGGGCCTGGCCTCCTGTGCACGCAGCGCTCGGCCCGGCAGGCCCGGTCGGTACCGACCGGCCTCTGCTCCCGCGTCAGGCAGCGAGCAGCGTTTGGTCTGCGGCAGGGACTGACTCTCCGTTCGCGTTTCTGTCAGACCGCCCTGTTAACTGAAGGTGTGCTGCATTCCTGCCAATACAGTGCAGACAAGGTAGTGATCCAGTGCAAACGCCACTGCCAACACAACATCGAGCCGTCGACACCTTGGAGACATATCTGAACCTGCAAACTAAGTCAATAAAAACGTCAGTTGTTTTCTGTTGTGATTTTGTGTGTTTTCTGTCTGGTATTCAGAAGCTTGAATTACTGTATTTTCAAGTACTGTGTATTATATTGACCATATATTGACAAAAGTGTGTATTTCAAAGGCAATGCTTTCTGATGCGCATGATTTTTTGACACAGTTACCTTGATTAGTTTCTGTATCTGGTTTATTGTACAGATCTGGAAATAGTTTATTGGCACAGCAGAGAGTAAGGGGAGGGAAAAATAATGATGTAGAAAGAAGAAAATTACACTGGCAGCCCTTAAGCTAATGCAGTTGCCCCAAGACGTACTTGTTAAACTCCACTTACATGTTGCCTGTAAGTGTGTGCATATGTTTCATGCTATGTTAGAGGTATGCCATCGAGGCTTATTATAATCCCATTCAAACACGTTTCAGAAGGTGGCCAAACTCAGAGAAAAGTGTAACTCTGCAAGTCAGTTGTTTCCTATGTGAATTTAACAGTGTGAGAGTGAGTGCATGTTGAGTTACACTCTTATCCCCACTGTAAACATCATTTGCTAGGGAAAAAGGAGCAAGCAAACTCATGCCGTATGACAGCAATCTCCCTTCACCTCACTTAATTACAATACGTGCCGTGTTTCTCCTGTGAAAACTCAGAATCTAGCATGGCAGGAGGCTGGACTTCCTTACATTTTGTTTTCCAGGAGAAACACAGCAAGGTTATTTATTTTAAATACTCTCCAGCAGCCACAGGAAAACTAAAAGATTAGGAATAACAGCAGTAAGCAAGCTCACAATTCACAACAGGAGACTAGAAACACCATCATGAAGTGTATGCCATACTCTCAGAGAAACTTGCTGGCTTTGTCCCATAATTTCTTCTAACACCACACACCCATGTGCAGTTTCATCACTCTTCTTTGCTTATATGTAAACAAAAGTGGAATATCTCACTGCTTCCCTTTAACTGTGAACAGTGAATTTTGGATGACAATCTAGCAACTTCCTTGTTTGCTCTTCCACTGCCTCAGCCTTGTGGGGGATTTCTGATTACTTAATGCCACAAACACAAATAGAATATTGTGATTTAAAATTAAAAGCAAAGCTGGTTACTTGCTTGTCTTAAAATTGCAGATTAGGGATGAAGGCATATGAAATAAGCAGAATTACAAGTTTGCAAATGCAAAAAAAAAAGAATCAGACTACAAAAGATTTTCAGGATGGTTCTGCTTCTCTGCATTCTTTGAAAGAGAATGACATATAATTCCCATTTCTAAATGTATGGAGATCTATTTTAAAAGTAGTTTAAAAAGATGATTTTAAACATTTACAAAAATATGGGATTGCAGTTCTACACTTCCAACATTAAGGAAATAGTTGCAAAAGAGTACGGGAATCTTTACTGACTCATCCAGAATGTTTTTGATTTAAGGAATTAGATATTTAGTAGAACAGATGTTTCCAGAGCAGAAAATTTAAATGCAAGTCCTTCCAACTCTCTGGAAGTATGCAGATGAGAAAGGTATTGTACAACTGACATCTGGACATGAACCACATCTCAGGAAATCTCTCTAACTAGAACCTCATTGTGCAAGAGCAACAGTTAATGGCAATTAGAAAGCAAGAGCACATGATGACTAGGGTCTGGTCCAGGTCCATTGAAATAAATTAATTGAGATTCCCTCAACCTGCTGATGGCTAGGAACCTTCAAGCTATAGATAGACATTAACAAAACCTAGCTTTTCAGTTATGAGAACCTAGTATTTTATAACTAGACTCCTGTACCTGAAACATGGTAGCTACTTTGTCTGATTGCTACTCCTCTGCAAGTTACAGGAGCCAAAAAGAACTGGTTTGAGAGGCACATAAAGCTAACAGCATCTGCCTGCTTCACAGCAGCTACCCTGCGCATCACTTAATATCAAGCTGGAAGCTCCCTCAATGCAGACTTGTAGAGATCACTGCACATACGCTGACTTGGGCAGTTACAACTACTATTAACAGTTCTACTAAATGGGTTAATGAAGACTAAAGCCCACAAAGAAAACAGGCTTACACTTCACTCTCCTTCAATTTAAGCCCATCTGCACTTCATACGCATGCTGCAGCTGTTCACCTTGTTTTGACAGGGCTGGAATTAAAACCAAGCCAGGGTCTGTAACTCATATTGACATTAACAGCTTGAATAAGCCTGCTGCCCACTCTGCCTACCTTGGAAGAGCAGAGAGCAATTCACACATTCAGACAATCCCACTGGAGACACAAGCTTATTGCTACAACACCCAAGAGAGGCTACTAGCCTTTAAATGTGTGTAATTCTCATCTCCAGAAGGAAGGCTGTTGTTTCATGAGAGAGAGGCCTTGGGAAGCACTGACTCACCAGCTAGGTGAGAGGGCTTGAAGGGTCTCACCCTTACTTCTTATGCATATTGACAAATATGTCTTTTGCTACAAGGCCTCCAGTGCCACAGCAAGCCAACACTGCTTTCAGTTTACCATGCTGATTTGTTGCCATGAGAATTCAATTGGATGGAGTAAAGAGGAGACGCTGCTGGTAGTGTCTGCTATGTTAAACACAAACATCCCAAGATAAGAGGAGCAGCTGCTTTCCAAAGAACACTCAGAAGTAGAAGGTAAAGTAAGAAATGTACCTACAACTAATAAACGTGGTGCAGTGCTGCTACTTTTTGTTGCTGTTACAGCTGTATCTCTAATCATCACAGCAGTGCTTGGTATTCAGTAGAATCTGAACGAGCAAAGGATAGAGATTGTTCCATGCCTAAGGGAAGCACAGAGCTGCACAAAGATGAAGAGAGCAGAGGGACAGATTGTCAGAGCAGAACAGCAGAAAGCAATATGACAAGAGATCAGGAAGGAGTGGTATAATAAGAGGCAGGTTTGCAAATATGGGGACAGGATACTTGAAATAATATGAATTACAGATGAAGCAATATGATGAAGGTAAAGTCTTGGGAATATGATATTTTAACCCCCCCTTTTTGAATGGATTGATTGGGGCTAAAAGACCCAGAGAAGAATGCAATGTAGAGGTTTTTTATAAGGAATTAGACATTAAGGGTGGATTTTTTGTCAAAAGAAGTGGCAGACAAGTCACAGAATTGCTTAGGCTGGTTAGTCCAGCCTGCTTGCTCAAGCAGGGACAGCAAGAGCAGGCTTCTCAGGACTGTCTCCAGTCTGGTTTTGAGTATTGTGCACAGATGAAGACTGCCCAACCTCTCTTAACAACCTGTTCCAGTGTTTGACCACCCTCACAGTAAAAAAGTGTTTTCTTGTGTTCAGATTTAATGTCTTCTTTTTTAAAAAATTTTTTTCTTATTTTTAATTTGTGTGTATTGGCTGCTGTACTGTCACTGGGCACTATGGAAAAGAGCTTGGCTCCCCCTTCTTCATTTTCTCCCATCAGGTATTTATACACATTGGTAAGATCCCCCTGAGCCATCACTTCTGCAGGCTAAACAGTCCCAGCTCCCTGCCTCTCGTCATATGAAAGATCCTTCAGTCCCTTAATCATCTTTGTGGTCCTGCCTTGGACTTGATCCAGTATGTCCATGTCTTTCTTGTACTGTGGGCCCAAAACTGGATTCAGCACTCCAGATGTGCTGAGTACAGAGGAAGGATCACTTTCCTTGACACGCTGGCAATGGTCTTCCTAATGCAGCCCAGGATGCTGTTGGCCTTCTTCATCGTGAGGGCATATTGCTGGTGGATGGTGAGTGTCTTGTCCCCCAGGACCCCAAGGTCTTTGCAGAGCTACTCTCCAGCTGCTCAGCACCCAGCATGTAATGATGCCTGGAGTTATTCTCACCCCAGTGTAAGACTTTGCATTTCCCATTGTTGAACTTCATGAGATTCCCCTCTGCCCAATTCTCCAGCATATCAAGGTCCCTCTGAGTGTCAGCACAACCCTCCAGTGTAACAGCCACTCCTCTTGGTTTTGTATCATCTGTGAACTTGCTGAAGTGGCACTCTGCCCCAGCAATCAGGTACATGAAGAAGGTAAACAGTATTGGCCCCAGGTTCAGTCCCTGAGGTGTACCATGAGTGACTTGCTTCCAACTTGACTTTGTGCCACTTATCACAACCTCTCGGCCTGGTTGTTCAGCCAGTTTTCAGTTCACCTCACTGTCCATTCATTTTACCGATATTTTGTCAGCTTGTCTACTAGGACATTGTGGAAGACAGTGTTAAAAGCCCTACTAAAGCCAAGGTGAATAACATCCCACTGCTCTCCAGTCATCCAACAAGCTAGTCAGCTCACTGTGGAAGTTTATCAAGTTGGTTAAGCATGACTTCCCCTTTGTAAATCCACTCTGACTACTCCTGATCACTTTCTTGTCCTTCCTGAGATTGGAAGTGGTGTCCAGGATTAGTTGCTCTATTGCCTTCCCACAGATTTACGTGAAGCTGGTTGGCCTGTCGTTCCCTTGATCTTCTTTTTTGCCCTTCTGAAAGATGAGTGTGACACTTGCGCTCTGCCAGTCTTGAGGAACACTCCCAAATGCCATGGCCTTTCAAAGATTATCAAGAATGGCCTCCTAATAACATTAGTCAGCTTTCTCAGCACTCGTGGGCGCAACCCATCAGGCCCCAGAGTCTTACATATGTCCTTTGTTTAAGTGTTTCCTAAACTGGTCCTCCTCCACCCAGGATAAGTCTTCCTTGCTCCAGACTTTTGCTCTGCTTGCAGAGCCTTGGGATTCCTGAAGGGTAGGATCACTTGCTTACAGTGGACCTAATAAGGTGATCCAAATTTGCTTGTAACTCAAGGTGGACTATCTGGTTTAGGCGCATGCAAATCCACTACAGAGATAGGTGTATTTCTGATAGTGAAACGAAAGCATGTGGCTCCTCACGGATCATATTTCCTTAGAAGCACAAGGAAAACTAGGACTGGCTTTTTGATGCCATTGCCATTTGTTTTCTTAAAAGCATCTGCTTTTCTGAAAGGAGGAGGCAAAATCAGAGGAAAAGCTACTCTTAGAGCATGTTCCATTTACATAAAGATGGTGAGGGTCAACATTTTTGTGCTGTTATTACAGAGCTACATGAAATAAATAACAAGAGATAATGTGCTTAAAGGGTCCATTTTAGTTCTTGGTACAAAACCCATTAATTATCATGAAGAAGATGGAATATGTAGAGACAGAAGAAAAAATTACCTATTTATAGGCATTTCTGGAACACATTTTCAAGTCAGCTGATTGATTCCCCTTTTCAGGTTAAAGGCTCATTACCAGGAGGAAGAAAAATCTTACCATGTAGAACAGCTGAAGCCTGTAAGAAGCCCCAAATCCCTGGCCTATTAAATGTGTTTAATCTACTCTCCTCTGGCATTCATGCTAACAAGGAAAATGAATGATGTCATTGTGAGGCCACTCAATCATCTTTGAAAGGTCATGGCAATTGGGAGAGTTCCTTAAGACTGGAAGAGAGCAATTGTCACTCATATCTTAAAGAACAAGTTCACAGAACATTTTGAATTCTTCATTAGTGAAAGATAACAGTCCTTATTCTGCAAAGCAGCAATAGGTATGTTTGTCTTCATAGTTTCTTGTCCTTTTAGAGTGCCCTGCATGTCAAGTTCTTCAGTCCAAAGGAAGACTTGTCAGCCTACCTGACAGAACTGACCTGAGAGAAAAAGTACTTTTCTACAGAGGATAACTTCCTAGCATGTCTGATCAAACTGATTGCACCTGTGCAGGTAGTAAGTCCCAGTCTTGCCATTCTATGACCTCACCTTCATCTTCTCTGACGTAACTGAAGGGACCGATTTAATTCACAGCAGAAATTGCAAATTCCCCCAGTACTATAAGAAGTATTCAGTGAGAAATTTCCCTTCAGTAGTATATAAAAAAATTCATTCAGTAAATTGTTTTCCATCAAGTTTTCTGGACAATCTTTATCATACCTTTGTTCTACAGATTGGATTCCCAAGGCTCCTTCTTCACACTAGACTCTCTGAGTCCTTCAGTATCACTGACGGTGGAACTTCTGCAACGCCTAATGTAGTAAATCTAATTGAAATATTAGCAAAGAATCTAATGCTCCTTCCATGCACTAAATTCCTGTCGGCTTCCTTAGAAACAATAAAACAGTGGCCTTTTCTTGATTTGATTTGTAGACACAAAAGCATTCCATGAGGTACAGAATGAGTATCTCACCTTGCCCAAACCCAACACAGGTCACAAGTGCCCAAGAAGAATCTGGATGCATAGAAACAACTCATGCAAGAAAGCTACTACAAATAACTCTTTAATTCTGAGTCTGTTTCTGCTGTGAACTATTTTTCAAAGTGTGATATTTTTAAATTGGTTTAATTGACCCTAAAATGAATGACAGCCACTTGAAATAAAGGGATTGTTGCAGTACATGCTGAGTAGAAATCACAACTTACTGCAGACTGTTGCAAGTAAGGAAGTCAAGCAAAGAAGGTTTTGGTACAAGTGAAAAGTCATTCTTTATTGACAGGGATTTTTCTTTTTACCTTTCCAAATTGATTGCAATCCATGGGAATGCTTATTTTGCCAGTCAGAGTCCAATTCTCTTTCCTTCCATCACCACACGTGTAAGAGAGACCTATTTCCTTCCATTAGCACAATCCCCAAGGGAGTACACTACTCCTCCACAGGTCACCATGATGTGGAAGACCAAACCTATAGGCACTACCTCGTCCAGGAATCGTTTTCTATCTCTGAGCTGTTGCACCAGGAGCAGCTGCTTTACATGGCATCTCTGTCAGTTTCAGCTACGTGAAAGTAAAACATGTACTTTTGAAAGTATAAGCAAACTCCTCATCATTAAAACTTACATCCTCTTTCTGGCCGCCTAAAATCATTACAGAGTCAATTAACAACCCCTTCCTCTGGAAAAGAAAACAGTCTTCAAGCACATATTTGCTTCCTGTCACTCAAAATCATTTCCATGTGAACCAGAAGGCCAGAATGACTGCTGAGCATCATCATGTTATGGCTGGTAGCCACCAGTGTGTTGGCTGAGACACCCAGGTAAGTGGATATAGGCAAAAATCTTATTGGAATATGTTTATCTTTCTTCTTTCCTGAATTCCACTTACTAGATTAGGGCCAGGAAAGCCTGGTTCTCATTCTGTACATGGAGGTCGTCCTCCTTGAAGAGCCTACATGTATCTGACAGGGGCTAAGCATGAGTTCTGAAGTATCCTCAAGTCCCTACATAAGTACTGTTAATCACCTCTTTAAGCTCACACAGGTAGGCTATAAGCATGTAGAACAGGCAACTTTTCTCCACAAGGGACCTGAGGATAAAAGAGAGCTGTGAGCTTTCACGGAACCACACTTGAACTAATTGCCACTTTCAGCAGTTCCTCCATATTATTTTGATATGTTGTTTCTTTTCTGTGAACTGCATCTTCCCACATTTAGTCTTGCAAGCCCAAGGCAGAGATGATAGCATGAGCTTTCAGTGTTATGGTGAGATGCATGGTGTCATAAAATACAGCTGCTAGAACACAGTACACTACAAGTATTAAAGTGTTGAGGGGAAAACTATCAGGTAGGGCTATCTGTAAAGTTCTACCATGAGAACACAGAACAGGTCAAATAAGAGGTAGAAGGAAAATAAAATGAGGCTCTTTTCTCATGAACCTCCTTTCTCAACAGTCTGGAGTAAAACAACTAGAACTATATGTAGTGTGTCAGAGACAATCAGTACTGCCCCACAGTTGGGAGCACAGGTTGAACACTGACAAGACAGCGTTGGCAGGAACTATTGCATGCTAGCCTCCCAAGAAGTAAACTTATTAGGTAAGTGCTAGCAGGAAGTACATCCTGTCTTCTGTTTGCCAAGTTATCTACCTAAGTATGTTACTTTTCCCAGGAAATATTAGGATTTTGAAAGGCCTAGGAGGAACATAGGAGGAACCCAAACTGCACTCTAAATGCAGACCAAGGGAGTGACATCTGCAGAATGCTATGTTGTACTGCCTTGCAACACTGACAAGTATCTTTGAGTGGTGAACAGAATTATGGCTAGTTTAAGCTTCTCAGACTATCTCATATTTACCAACCATCATATGCATTTCATCTGGCGCAAGAATGCCAGGCGCTTCTCTGAGGTAGGTGGTATGATCTCAGTCTCTCCCTTCAATGCTCGTTCCATAGAGGTATTTAGCACTGTCTGTTCATAAAGAGCAGGCCCAGTTGACCTTCACCTCCAAGAGCAATAGTACATAAGGATTTCTTTCCAAGGTGCTGGAAGCCTGAACTGTATGTCAGGACCTGAAGCTGTTGTTCCTTGTGCCCTCTGATCTGTTGGAGACAAGGAACTGGATCCAGATTCAAGATGTGCCTCTCACAATGAGAGTGAATGCAAATTGGTGAGAATTTGTGACTAAAATCTACAAACCAGCTGCGAATGGCTTCAGCTGTGACCTCAGCCCACAGATTGCAGTGATGAGTCAGATCTGAGGTCAAGCTGTGATGTCACCCAAGCAGGCCAGGTGGCTGAGGTGTAGACAGGCACTCCTACAGCACCACTGAGGTGGGACTGACAGCCCCAGGCTAAGCTGACTTGGGACTACTGGGTCCATGGACCCTGACACTAAGTATTCTGTTTATTCTCACTGTTTTGTGTGTCACCCCAGGCTTTCGGCACCACATACTTTTCAACTGCTACTCTGGCAACAGATTTATTAATTTCTGTCCTATGGCTTTCCCTTGTGCCTTTTACAAGTGTGTGGAAGCTTTTTAAAGCAGTAATTTACTTTTACACACCTCTCAGCAAGGTGAGAGAGAATTATTCCTCCCCCTCTCTGCCCTTAATTTACAGAGTGTATGCTACTCACTCCTCTGCTCCTACAGAGTAGAACTGAAGTACAAGATTACAGTGAACAGTGTCTATTTATTCTGAATGCCAATTTAGAGACGCCAAAGACCAGGTATTTTATATATATTGTGTTGGTTCAGCACATTTCTCCTACTGATTTGTAGCTGCAAGAATTCAATGCTTCTGTAAACTAAATCTTAATGCCTTGAGTAAGCCAGCCATGAGATAAAGAATTCAAATTGGCAATTAGGTGTGAAAAGCTTGTTTTAGTGATTTGCCAAGTATCACCCAGCAACTTGGCAGCAAATACGGGGCAAATCAGAAATGACTCAATTTAGGGACCAGCTAGATCTTGATATACAAAAGGAATTGCTGCTGGCAAATGGTCATCATCACTGGATCATCAAGGAATTCTCTTCCTACAAACTGTGTCAAAGCTGCAAGCACATTACCTGCTTCAAGGACCATGACTCTTCAAAGGTCTTTTGTCATGCCAGCCAAGGACTGTATAAAAGTCTGTTTGTGTCTGAGTGCATAAACCACATGCACTTGTTGTCTCAAGCTCTGAATTCCTGAATAAAGCATTACTGCATGTAAATTCAGTTTCGCTAGTGTGACAACTATCAGTGTGACAACTACCGCACTCTCATCAGCCCTGAAGTGGTCAGGCAATTGGACTAGATGATCATTGTAGGTCCCTTCCAACTGGAACTGTTCTTTTCTGTTCTGTTCTATTCTGTTCAAAGTATACTTTTCGTTATTGTGCATAAATACGTCCATAAAATCCTCAGTGTGACATTGCTCACCCACTGAAATAAAAGACAAACCTCCAACAGAACCAGGGTTTTAGATATTACGCAGAGTTTCACTGAATACAATTTTGGAATTGGTGTTGCCACACCCTCATGAGGAAGTAAGTGGTAGGTAGCACAAAACTGCCTGAGTTGCAATAGTTCTCTCACTGTTCCACAGTTTCTGTACTGTTATTATTTGTTTCTTGCTTTTGTGCTTTACGTTGGAATTATATATGTAGAGCTGCATATCCTCTTACCTCCAATTCTACTGCCTTTATAATACAGTATAAACAAAAGCACAGGGACTCAATCTTCTGTCATTTTAGACTATGATAGGCAAAATGGTATTCTGCCATTGTAAAACTACTCCAGAAGTTAATTTTTTGTGTTCTGGAGGCATCTTTTTCCTGTTTCTTTACCTGATGGTTGAACAAGGGACTTGCCCCAAGAAAGAAGGATGTGTCTGTTCTGTGGAGCTGGTAGTAAGCATTTGTGTAGGAAGAACCTAGACCACCTAATGAACTTCAAGGAACAAGTTCAGGCTTTGGGCTGCAAGCCATATTGTTTAGTTGAAAAATGTCTCAAGTATAGTATATTACAGTGTAAACTAAAATTCAGCGAGATGTAGCACATTAGACAAATACTACAATTAAGAAATACTTTCTTAATGAACTGCTCTTTCAATCAGCTAACATTTGGGTGAAACTTCATTGTAATTAGTCTCAGCATTTACATGCATTCTATATTAAGGTTACACTCACAAGTTTTTTTGCACAGCCAATAATGAGTGTATGGTGTTTTAATAAATGGTTAGTTAATTTTTACAGTCTTAACATTCAACAGATTATGGTATGGCTTTCAACCCCATATAATTCCTGAAATTATGTTATTATGGCCCATTATGGGGTATATTAGTAATACTTGCAACATACTTCTAACTTTTTATTCTCTTTCTAGAAACTGTTCATAAACATACAAAGTATGTATTACCTATTACACAAAATGTAACCATTTCCATTTTTGTAGGGACTATATTTTACTCAGATCTCTTTCTGTAACTGTGGTTCAGCACCCCTAATTAAGCTATGCTGCACTTGTATCCACCTGTGACTGTAGTCCATGTAATTGACCAGTAGAAATGGCTAATACAGGTTCAGTTATCATGAAACTTTCCTGCCTATGAAATAGCCTCCAAATTGACCTGTTTCTAGAGAACTGTTTGTTTGGGGATTTTAGTTTTTGGGGGTTTTTTGTGGTCACACACATTCCTGCTTTTTATATTGTCTGCTATACTTAAGCAGACAAAGCAAAAAATGGTATTTATACAGTGTCCTCTTCCCACAACCATGTACAGGTCTCGGTGCATTATAAAAGACAGCATCCATTCTGTGTGTCACTTCAGCACTGATGCATCACAGTTTACTGCTCCTCAAGGGCATTTCTGGTTTGAAATTGAGGCAATTTCTTAGGCTGTCCCTCACATAGTACTATACAGTTGAGAGTATGGTGGTTGTGTTCAAGTAGTCGCTGTTACTGCAGTCTCTCCTCAGGGAACAGCAGAAGAAGGATGCAGTTCCCCTCAGGGAACAGCCAATACCAGCAAAAAGACTTACTACACTACTGTAACTGTGATTTTCCAAAGGACAGTATGTGGTGCTAATATGGTGTGTAGATGAGGCCTTAAGACCCAATTCAGCTTCACCCCATAAAAAGATATGTACCACAAAATCATAATAAATGCAATTACTGATTTTCAGTTCCATTAAAACCTCACAGACAGGCCCAGAATGTCAGAAGTGTGTCTGCATGTCTGTCAGAGGATGATTTTGGAGTAAGATACTCTCAGAAGCAGCCTTTGTCAGAACACAGAAGTATGTGTAAACAGTTTTTATATATACTCCAGCTCCTCCATATTGCCTAGTTGAGGTACGGATTCAGGAGTGCTGGAAAAATGGGCTAAATCCCTAAACATGCTGGTTTTTGAAGCGTACCAAAACACAAGGCTATGATACATATATTCAGGTCCGTGGAGATAGCAAACCTTACCCTGGCTTATTTGACCAACAGTTATAATTCTGCTAAATAAATGTTCCTCCTCTTGCCCAGTAAGGTATTTTTAAGGAGAAAACTATGTTCCTTTTTTCCCACCTCAGTCAGTTTTTTAACCCACTTGCTTACCATAGTGCTGATGGCCCTCTCTCCTCTTGAATCTCTTGTGATTTCTGATACATTTTTGCATTTGCGTAGGATGGGTGCAAACAAATATGTTATATACTTCTCTAGTCTTATCATGGGAAATCTAGATTTTAAAAACCAAGCTGTATGGCCTAGAAAATTGTTGCAGTATAATTTCCTCTGGCATAGTGAGTTTTCTCACAAAATTAATAAATTTCCATCACTTGGAATACAAGGGGAAAGCAAGCAAGAGTGTCCTGAAGGTAAAAATACAGAAAATCCTCTAGTCAGAAACATTCAGCTTTCCAAAATATGTGCCAAACAATACACAAATTTCTCACCTTTCCTACTGTCTGAGAGTAGGAGTGGGGTGGTTTGGGCTTTTTTTTCCACAATATTGTGACTTGCAGCAGCAGAACCTTTGAGACAGCTGCAGTCCTATGTTTTATATCACCAATATGTCGAAACATTTGTGATATTCTCACTGTCTCATCTCCAAGTTTAACCTTACTCTGATCACCAGAAATCCACTGGTGGGGTCTACCTTTCCTTTCTAGGAGCCTGATACTTTCAGTCTGTGTGTGTTCTTTGGTCATATCAGGGATTAATGACAGAAAGGACTGCAAGGACCCTCCTTTCAGTGATTTTGATTGCTTAAGTGAACTGGCATAAACAGCAATTTCAACTCCTTACATAACACAGTCAGCAGCTTCCAGTGGTGATAATTCCCTATCATCTACACATCTCCATTGTATCTGGAACATTAGTTCTTAACTTCCGGGTTTTTTTGATCAAGCCTATTCCACCAACACCTAGCCTTGCAGCAGTCCAGCAGCTTGTGTCAGGTAGCCACTACCCACTTTCCCTGTCCTTAATTCACCACCTGGATAGTGCCTTTTAGTTATCAAAGAGGGCAATAGCAAAACAATCTCAACAGGGATGATTAATAACCTTCCAAATGTTCACTGGAAGGAAAGCTCCATAGTAAATGATCTTATGTAGCTGGTTCCATGAGATGTGGCTGCTGTTTAATTATCTCCTATGGGTGCCAGTAATGCTACTCCTGAGTGTTTACAAATTATGTTTAGAGTCCAAGAGATTTTTCCAGTTGGTTTTTTTGGGGGTTGTTTTTTTTTTATTATTTACAGGCCTGTGGCATTTTTAATCTTTCAAAGTATGGAAGAAATACTGGAGGAAGACAGAAAGTAAGCAATATATGCCCTTGAGGAATGATGGGAGTGTCGATTAACTAACCATGTGACTACCTCTTTCTTCTTCAAAGCTGTTAACTCACCATTTTTCTCCAAAGATACTCGTTTGTATAAAAGAAAAAAAAAATGACTAATGTAAGTAAACAAGCAATTCAATGTTTTCTAGTCTTACCAGATTCATCCAAGAGAAAATTGGAGGAAGGGAGAAATGGGGACAATTTATCCCCTTTTTTGAGATGACACATCTCTGGGTGGACTCTGTCCATGCAGCATAGCTTGGTTTGGTTTAATTCCTGACTGACAACATTACCTTCAAACAGATAGTTCATGTTTTATTTTTATTGGAGTTAAAATGTAGTTATCCAATGGTTATGGTCAATAAACCACTACATGCAACAAATGCAAACAGACTGCTCGTTAAGCTATTCTGTTAGTAAAACTGACCTGCAGAACCTGCTTTCATTTACAGGGAAACTTGCTCCTCAAGCTTAACAACCAACTTTTTATTTCACACCTATAAATTGGCATTACAATGTTCTTTATCCTTAAAGCTCTGGGAGAAGTTAACTGCAATCTTGGGCAAAATGTCATGCCTAAGTTGTAGGTAGTTCATGAGGAAAGAAAAGTGCAAGTGGAAAGAAGGGATGTGTGTGTGGCATTACTTACCATTGTTGTAACAATCTTTTTCTGTTATACAATGGTGTTTAGTTGAAACCACAGCAATACATCCTACTTTGAGTCAATTTTGCTTCAAGGGAAAAGGAATTAAGAATTTTTTATCCATGTATTCCATTTGATTGTTGTTAGAATTGTACATTTATGTTTTACACTTTTTAATTATTTTTGTCTTACAAATAGTCCTACTTTGCTTATCTATATATTTTAAGGTAAAATCATAATGCAGTCAGCTGGAACATTCTGATCCATTCAAACAATTTGGTTTGAAAATTCTGAATATTTTTGCTGTGTATCTCCTTGAAAATGTGTAAAGCCTTTAAATTTTTCACTGTGCAGAAATTCTAGTTTCCACAAGGTGCACTTCTATGTAAGGAAAGAAAACAATAAGCGGTTAGATGAAAAGCCTGTGATTAGTCTGGGGTAAATATGTCAGACAGCCTCCTTTAGGCACACTTCCATCCAATTACATCCAACACAGTAACCTATGCAAATCCAGACCATGTTAATGTAACCAACACACTTCCCATCAGGAAAATAATCTATTTTTTGGCATGTTATAAAACAAGAAACTCACCGTGTTATAAAATGCATGAAGCTGAAAGGCTGTACTGAATAATTATTGGGAATTTTTGCAACCACACGGCTGGGTGTAATGTCCAACTTGTTTCTGCCAATCTGTTTGAAGCTATTAAATGAATGAAACATCAGTATTTTGGCACACAGTTTTATGTCCACGCTGAGCCGAGTGGGGCTTTGTCAAGACCCTGTAGATGCAATGTGCAAGCAGGCCGTAAGACATGCCACCCATGTCTTGACCCAAACACACTGCTGCACACTTTACAATTTATTTTGGTGTATTGTTGAAAGTTTTGTCTTAACCAAGTCCTTCCTGTAAATCTTTCCAGTGTCAACGATTATTAAGGGTCTCTTAGGTACAGCACCCAGAGTTGGTGAAAACGCTTCTCTGGCGAGGCTGGAGATGGTTGTGCAAGCGCGTCGGGTCCGACACGATCTCCCGCAGGCCCTGCCCCGGGGGGTACACGGCCGAGCCCGTCCTGGCCGCCGGGGCACGCTGCTACGGTCCCCGCCCCGCTGCCACCGCTGCGCAGCAGCCAGGGGCCGGCTGGGCGGGGGGAGGCAGCCGCCGGCGGCTGCGTGCCACCGGCGCCGCGCCGGAAGCCTCCGCCACCGCTGCGCACAGTGGGCCGCCGGCCGGGCCCCCGCCGGGCGCCGCGCCCGCCCCAGCAGTGCCGGACTCGCTCTCGCCAGAACACGGGCGCGGTCCCGGGGCCTCCAGGGAGGCCAGGCCAAGGGGCAGACAGCCCGCAGGCCCAGGGCGCTCCCCTGGCAGCGCCCGCACTCGCCCGCGCCTACAGCACCACGCAGCCGCCGCCGCCGCCGCGGCCGCGGCCGCAGCCGCCCCGCCGCGGCCCCGCCCGCCCGGCGGCGCCTCGGCCCAGCAGGCAGGGGCGTCACCACCCCGCCCGCCTCCCGGGAGGTGCCCAATGGCGAAGGTGGCGGCGCCCGGCCCCGCCCGCCGCAGCGCGGATTGGCTTCCCGCCCGCCACCGGCCCGAACGGTGGCGCCGCCGGGGGCTGGGGAGCGTCGGCGCAGTCGCGGGCGGGCGGGTGCGCAGCGGCCCGGCAGCCATCATGTCGCGGGAGTTTGAGCTGTGCCCCGGGCGCCGCGTTGGCGGCCAGCAGCCGTGCTTCATCATCGCGGAGATCGGGCAGAACCACCAGGGCGACCTGGCCATCGCCAAGCGCATGATCCGCATGGCCAAGGTGCGCGCGGGGCTGCTCTGCCGCCGGCGGGCGGGGCGACCGGGGCGACCGGGGCGGCGGCAGGGTGGCTGGGGCGGCGGGGCGCCGCGGCAGGCAGGGCAGGCCCGTCTCCATCAGCGCTGCCTGCTCCGCCGGGTGGGCAGGCCCGCTTGCTCGGGTGAGGCAGGCGGCGGGGTGCGGGTGAGCGCGGGCCGGCAGAGCCGTGGAAGGGTCGGAATCCTGACGCTGTCCCCGCGAGGCACGCTCCGGTCGGGGGGCATCGTCTCCGGGCGGTGGCACCGTGTGGGAGGAGCGGAGTGACTTACAGGAGGAATTTTTAAAACGAGGTAGCTGCAAGGAGACAGTCGTGGTGAGGGCCTGCAAAGCGGGTGCTTACGGTGCAGCCTTCGGTCTGTACCTCGCGGCCTGTGATCACATCGTATTCGCTTTTGGGAAGCCCCTGCCTCGTTCACGGCACACACGCGTGCACACACACCAGCAAACACGGGCAGATTGCTTAGTCTCCGAGGGGCTGCAGCAGCCCTTCAGTTGTGTTATAAGCTAACTGAATATGGAAGAATCAAGTAACTGCTGAACTGTCTCTGATGAACCTCCAGTTCAACTTGACTGCAGTAGGTTTTTTTGAGGTAACACTTACAGCACCCAGTAAGTCAAGCTGTTTTGGTAGTACATATATTAGGTACGCCTGTGCTAGAAAATGGTGTGTCATCACTGAAGGAGAATCACAGAATCGTTTAGGTTGGAAAAGACCTTTAAGATCATCCAGTCCAACCATTAACCTAACATTATCAAGTCCAGCACTAAACCAATTAAGGGCAGAGTAGCAATTTCATGTTTCCTGGCTTGGTGGCTGGATTGTTTTTTAATGAAAGTAAAAACTAGGAATCTTTAAGGTTGGAAAGGACCTCAAAGTCAGGGCATAATGCATTCAGACGTGTGACTGTGGTCTAAGTGCAAAATAGTGTAGTGAGAATTTAGCTTCACCGTTTGTCTGTCTTCAGAGAAACTTCAGATTCATGCTCCTTGTTCTACTGAATCCTGCCACTTGTTTTCATGTAAAACTATCATGTGACAGCTGAGCTTGGAAAATCCCAGAGAAATCAGCTCTTCAGATAAGTGGCATGCATAGCAAGAGTCAGTTCAGTTTCATAGTTTTACATGATTTCTTTCAAGACTGCCACTCTAAGTATACAGGCATTTTGAAATAAAAAGGCTCATGCGTTTGCAGGTCCTGTGTCACTCTGTGTTCATACCATTCCTGTGATTGCTGTGATGATAATGTGAAAACTCCACTGCAGATGGGCACATTAGTTGCACAATCCTTGGGTTCAAGCTTAGGATGAGTGCAGTTTCACTTGCAAGTCCACTCAGTGTGCAGCAGCTTGTTTTGCAGGACTGCGGAGCAGACTGTGCTAAATTCCAGAAGAGTGAACTGGAGTACAAATTCAACAAGAAAGCCTTAGAAAGGCCCTATATCTCTAAACACTCATGGGGAAAGACCTATGGGGAGCACAAGCGCCACTTGGAGTTTAGTCATGACCAATATAGAGAGCTCAAGAAATATGCAGAAGAGATTGGCATTTTCTTCACAGCTTCTGGCATGGATGAGGTATGTAAGCCATACTGGAATAACAGGCAGAGTCCAGCTGTTGTGTCTATTGGTTATTACTTAGGCGCAATACGTAAAAACAGTATTAAATACATGAGGAAACTGGAGTAATTGTACTTCTGCCAGTTCACTTGTGTCTCTACAATCATTGAGTAGACGGCTGGACATTGTGGGACACCCGCCATATATGCTGAGGTATTTATGCATAGTAAATCATATTAGAGACAAGGCCTCAGTTGAGCTCCATACACAATCAAGGCTTTGAGAGTTTAGATCAAGGCTGCAATCTGACTGCTATCTGGTGTTGTCTGGTATATTGGCTCCAAGCATTTCAAACTTCCGTCTGTATTTAAACTAGATTCCTTTCTCAGCTTAATGCCTATTATTTCCCTCTTTTTTTTTTTTTTTTCCTTTCTGCTGTTTACTAGCCCCCAGTTGGTGTTTCTAAGCAACAGAAATGCTTATATTCCTTTCTCATGGAGAGGGTCTCCACCTTGCCCTGTTACTCCTGAAGCATTTACTGATTTTTTTCAGTGGGCTCTTGAACAGTCAGTCACCAGCTTGTAAACTCTGTGAAGCTCATCTGCTGCTGTTCGCCCTTAAGAGATGTATACTTCTTTAACTCTTGCATGTTGCTTACCTCAAAATGATGTTAGTTACAGTATTAACAAATGCAATGTACAATTGAAAAGTGTAAACTGGAAAGATCAGGCAACAGTTACACCTCAGTATAGATCACAGATTACAGTTCTTTGTGGCCTAGAAAATATAGAGAACCAAACTGAAAGAGACCCTCCAGAAGTAAGCTAGCCCCTCTTGCATAAGGCAAGCACAGCAATGTCTGTGTCTTTCTGCAAGTAGCCTTATCCACAATGGGACAAGAATAGGATTTATTTAATGTTTTAAAGTGATCTGTTCAGTGCCTCACCCTCCTTACCATCAGAGAGAATTCCTGATGTATCAGCTTAATCGCCTTTCTCTTAATTTTTTGTCCTGCCTCATCTGCCACAAAAGTCCATACTTCTATCTCCTCTCGGTGTATTTGAACAACATTATCACATCTCTTCTGGTCTGTATTCTCTGGACTAAGCAATTTCCATTCTTTCAACCTTTTTTTGCTGTCTTTTCTAGTCCTCTGGCCATTCTCACTGCTTCTATCAACTTACTGTCCTATTGACCAAAATCCTTGAATTGCTGTTTCCCAGCTGAGATGGTATGACCACCAAATACCATAAAAAATTACTTCAGATGTCTGAAAGACAAAAAGGTGTTTTGCATGTATTGCAATAGCCCAATGCCATGGACTCAGAAATAGATCTGAGAAGAGGGTGTTGTGATGTTACTTCTATTGTTATCTTCATGTCTAGGAGACCTGCTGGACAACACCTGCTCCGTTAAGAAAAGAGCAATTAAATCCAGTAGTCTTGGACTTCTGTATCTGGCATCTTAAAGACCCATATGCCTTTGGGGTGTTGGGGGGGAAGCCTCACACTCTTTCTTCGATGCTAAAACCTCCAGCCTCTGAAGGCTGTAGTGCAATGCAGAACACCTTTCGTATGTAGCAGCTAAGATTACTTTCCACCTCTGGGACCCCTCTTTTTCTCAAGATGCTGTGCTCCTTTGTGTGTGGCCTCATCAGCTAACAGTACTGATACGTGTTTGTGCCTTCTTTTTTGAACAGTAATTACATTACACAGCTCCTAAGATTTCTGGTGGCATTTCTGCAAGACATGGGTTTGGAACTTATGGCAAATGTTGCATAAATTGATGTAATAAGTCCTTTACTTCTGTAAATTGAACATAATCTCTGGAATTCCAGTTATGTCGAAGAGGTTAAATTGTGTGTTTAACTGTATGAGGAAATCAATGAAGTGATGTGTAAAGTAAATATAGAGGCTATGAGTAATTCCTGTATCTACTGTGCTCCAGTGTGCACTGGAGACAAAACAGGATCCCATTGAGCCACTCCCTTTAATGTCATCCCTATTATTTAGGATTAATTCCTGTTCCTTGAATCTCTTACAGAAAAGCTGCCAATTTTCAAGAGAGATTTACCTAATGAAGAATGTCCTTAGATATGAGGTCTATCTGTCATGTTTCATTTTGTGCAGTCTCCTCGGATTAGATCTGTGGCTTTTTCATATAGTGTATTCATTGTCTTCATGCACAATGCATCTTAGTGAATAAACTATACCAAAGAGATGTTATGCATCCTAGGTACAAGAAATTGAATCTGTATCAAAATTATGATAGAAAAATTTGACTTGAAGATGATGTGATTCTCTTGGACATTAGCACTCTTTCTTTACTTACACTAAGTAAATTTGACTACAACAAGGGATGTGCTGACGAAATTAAAAGTGTTTGTGGGTGGTTGAAGGGGGACAAAGTTATTTCATTGTTTCCCCTGGATGTGAATAGAGGATTTCAATATCTCTTGCCTGTGATAGGTTTGGGATTTTCTTCCTTAAAAGTACTAATTTTTAAAAGGCCACTTACTGATGCAATACTGATTTTCATGGAGCCTCCAGTAATTACTGAATTGTCTTCAGTATAGCACACACATTTTTAGAACAAGGCAGAGTACATTTACCATTTGAATAAACTATTTTGTAGTCTTGTCTTTGGCATATTTTCTATTTGTTTTCTAGTATCACTCCTAGAAGCAAATGCATTTTGGATTTCTCTTTTTGGGCGCTTACTTTTTTTTCAGGTGCTTATTCCATATACTCATACAATTTTTCAGAGTGACACATCTATTCAGGAAAACTACCTGCAGTTTTAAACACTCTGTTCATGGTTTAGTATTTCTGACCTGCAGGAAGTATGTGTCAGGAAGACTGCCTGCGTGCCTGCAGTACATTTCTTCTGCAACAGGCAAGCTGCCATCTGCAGGTAGTTGCTGTCTCTGGTAGTGCCAAAAAAAAAAGCAAGAATGCTGTCACCCGCATCTTGGCTCATCTTGAAGTTAGAGGAGCTGTGGAACTCACCTGTACTAAGCAGCTGTACATACAGCTGGCTTGACCAGCTATGGCTGGGAGACCAAAGAGACTGCCTTGAGACAGGGATCCCAGTCAATAACCTGTGGAAAATCTGTTTTTGTAATAGAAGTATAAAAGAAGGCACCTCAATACTACTTAACCTGGAGGGAAATCAGAAACTAGTATCCTTGGAATAGTAAATGCTGTTTCAGGAGCAGTGTATTTTGGGGGATATAGATATATGACCCATTTAATTAAGCTTTGGCTTTGCTATTTTGAAGGGTTATTTATTTCCCAGCATGGTAGTCCTTTATCTTTGATCCAGCTGCAGTGGTGTGTTAAAATGTAGTGATTTCTTGTCCTTGTAGATGGCTGTGGAATTTCTACATGAACTGGATGTTCCATTTTTCAAAGTAGGATCAGGAGATACAAACAATTTTCCATATTTGGAAAAGACTGCAAAGAAAGGTAAGCATTTTCTTTTGAGCTGCCTTGCTAAACATCACTGTGCCTCAGTAGATCAGTTATTAGATCTTTCCTTCAATTGGTTTTGGAAAATAATCTAAAGTACCTTTAGAAGAAAATCACCCTCAGACTTGGAAAAAAAAAAGGTTCACCGAGCTTCCATTTCTACTGAATTCATTTACTTGAAGAATTTAATCTTGTGTAGCTTTCATACAGACCTAGGACAAAACATGTGCATGTTTTCTAATGGCTAGGCCGCCCAATGGTGATTTCCAGTGGGATGCAGTCAATGAAGACAATGCATCAGGTTTATGAGATTGTGAAGCCCATCAATCCAAACTTCTGCTTCCTGCAATGCACCAGTGCATACCCGCTTCAGCCAGAGGATGTCAATCTCCGTGTTATATCGGTTAGTGAATAACCCAGAGCATGCCATGGGTAGGGTACAGAGAAAGGGTATGCACTTTTACTGAGATACATTTCCAGGTCTTAGGCACACTGGAACTTGCTTCTGAGAAGTCAGAAGATGTATCATGTTCCTCTAATTCATGCAAGTGTTGAAGTAAAAATACCCATTGGAACCTCTTTTTAGCAGAACTCAGCTTTGAGAAATATGATAGAAGATATTACTGGGGTATTCACAATTAAACAGCGGAAAATATGACATATGGTTAACAAGTTAACCCTGTGCTTTGTAGTGCAAAGAAAAATTATGTAGGCTGTTACCATTAAGAATGTGCATGGTATTGAGAACATAATTCTAAATAGGGGCTAGACCAGAAACTTTTGTAAAAATGCTGTATGTGAATTAGAGCAAGGAAAAAAATGGATTAGGTCCTTGTATAGTTTCCTTCACTGAAAATATTACTTGGATATGCCTGATAATGATGCAAGAAAATTTTCCCAAATTGGCTAGTGTTCAAGCACTTGCCTAGCTTTATGCACACGTAGTATGTTATTTTTAGTAGAACAGGGCATGGCTGCATTTAATTGCCTTTAGGACTGTGTGACAGTCCCCTATGTATGGCTGAAAGGATTGCTTCAGTTTTTAAATACAGGGTTGAAGAAATCTGCTTTGGATACAGGTTAAGTTTAATCAGTCCACTGGGTTCTTCGATGAAAATAGAGCGCTGTTCTGTTACTGTAACTTACACTGATGTAGGCTTTGAAGACCTTGAAGAGTACAACTGAATTAAAAGAAAAAAGCGTAAGAGAAGTTGTAGTATAGAACATACCTCCATTTCCTTGTCAGTATTGATAATCCTAGTGAAATTCTTAAAACATGATCATTGGTAATACAGTGTGACTTGTTCAATATAAAAAAAAAAAAATTATTCTTACCATAACCAACTGCTTGTTTTGTGGCATAGTAATCGTCCCCAGTTTTTATTGCAGTTATCACTGTTAAATTTGCTTTGTCTTTGAAATTGCTACTTTGATAATTCAGACCACCTCTGTTATGATTCAAGGCCTATCAGTCAGCTTTTCCTGATATCCCCATTGGCTATTCGGGGCATGAAACTGGCATAGCCATTTCAGTGGCAGCTGTTGCTATGGGTGCTAAAGTAGTGGAACGCCATGTGACACTTGACAAAACATGGAAAGGAAGTGACCACCAAGCATCCCTGGAGCCAAATGAACTGGCAGAGTTAGTGAAAGCCATCCGTACTGTGGAAAAAGCAATGGGTTCTCCAATCAAACAACTCTTGCCCTGTGAAATGGCTTGCAATGAAAAGGTAACTTTTGCTTGTGATTCATGTATAGCTGAAACTCATTTAGACCTCCAATAACTCTATATTCAGAGAATAACTCTAACTAATAATAACTAATTATAACTAATATAATGAATAATAACTAATAATAGAAAGCTAGTAACTATTCAGAGAAATAGCTCGCTAATTGTTTATTGCAGCAGTGTTTCTGCCTCTGCACTCAAAAATTTCTGCTGCTAAGCAGCAGCATGCAGTGTTTATGCTTGGCGCTCTGTAACGTTAGTGTAGACCTGTCATTTTCTATGAACTGCTATTTCTGGCAACCAGTAACTATTTTTACCAAAGCATAATGTTGTCAATTTTAAGTATAATGGAGTTCTATGTATATCATCCAGTGGTTAACAAAGTTGAGTAGAATCGTAGAATCATTTAGGTTGGAAAAGACCCTTAAGATCATTGAGTGCAACTGTTAATGTAACACTGCCAAGTCCACCACTAAACCATGCCCCTAAGCCCCATGTCTGCACATCCTTTAAATAGCTCCACGAACAGTGATTCAACCGCTTCCCTGAGCAGCCTGTTCCAGTGCTTGACAACTCTTTCGGTGAAGAAATTTTTCCCAATATCCAATGTAAATGTCCCCTGGCACAACTTGAGGCCATTTCCTCTGGTACTGTCACTTGTTACCTGGGAAAAGAGAATGACACCCACCTCGCTGCAACTTCCTTTCACATGGCTGTAGAGAGCAATGAGGTCTCCCCTCAGCTTCCTTTTCTCCAGACTAAACAGTCCCAGTTCCCTTAGCCGCTCCTCCTAAGACTTGCTCTCTAGACCCTTCACCAGCTGTTCTTTGGACACACTCCAGCACTTCAATGTCTTTCTTGTAGTGAGGGGTCCAAAACTGAACACAGTATTCAAGGTGTGGCCTCACCAGTGCTGACTACAAAGTACTCGATAATAGTAATAGGAGTAATAGGTCTCTATGATTGTATATGAGCTGCTTTTACACTAAGCTAGAATACTAGTCAGTCCAATCAGATTCCCTCCATTCTGATTCTGAAAAATTCCAGTGAGCTATTATCTGATTTCAGAAAGGATCTGGATGTTCCTAGCAGCCCAGTTACAGTGAAGGTTTCCATGCTAACTCAACCTTCTTTTGGAATAAGAAGTAATGGGGAGGGCGGTTTGACAAAACCTGTTCCCAAGTAACTGCAAAGTATTTTTTTAGCCTTTTTTGGTATACCAAGCCTAGGAATCTGTTTGACTTAAATGTCTTCTTTTTAATTTCTCCCCTGTAGCTGGGAAAGTCTGTTGTGGCAAAAGTGACAATTCCTGAAGGTACGGTACTGACACTTGACATGCTGACAGTGAAGGTGGGAGAGCCTAAGGGATTTCCCCCAGAAGCCATCTTCGATCTGGTGGGCCAAAAGGTTAAAAAAAATATTGAAGAAGATGAAACCATCACTGAGCAAGCAGTGGAAAATCATGTCAAAAAAGTGAAGTGCTAAACCAAAGCACTCCATTCTGTATTTCATGATGTAGTACTGCACTACTGCACAACATATTTAAGTATAGCAGCATGGTAGATTAGAAGAAAGGGGTGTAATTATGAGGATCCAAGCAGGTTAGAATTTTCAGGTTCTCATTAGCAGGAAGTTTCTGAGCAACTGGGTATAAATTATGAAGAGCAATTTTATTATAAACTGTATAGCATAGTGTCTAGAAAATACCATGCTCCTTCTTTCTCCATTCCACTTAACCAAGATTAATTTGGAGTTTTGCCAAATCTAAGACCACAGTCTGCTGCTTTCTAGCTTCCCTTTTCTAGTAAGAATACACTAAATCACAGTAATTTTGTCTATTAATGAATTGTTCTAACACCGTATATTATGATGTTGCCCTCTTTTCTGCCATTTTCCTCATGCCTGTGATAACAGGATGCTAGTTGGAGTTGAATACAGAAAAGCGAAAGTTTACATACACTGAGCAGAAAACCACACATGCAACCTGATGGAGTTTTCTCAAGATGAAAGCTGCAAGATAAAAAGTCTCAAGATAAAGCAGAGGGTTGCAGGAATCTGCACTGTGGGGAAAAATGAGCTCCCTGAGAAAGCTAGGTTCTCAAGGGGCAGTACCAAGAAAGGAAGCAAACTGGGTATGTAGAAAGGTACCATTAAGGGGCAAGAGAAAGAACCTTTTTGTACTTTTGTGAACTGAAAGGCAAGGTGGGGGGGGGAATAGATCTGAGATGGATCAGTGGAAGTAAACTTAACCTATGCTTCAAAAAAACATCAGAAGCATCTATTGAGAGCTGAGTGAAGCCTAGAATCTTAAATCAATTCTGCAGTGCATTTGGATACCTCTGTTTGTACCTGGAGGCAACGTCTCAGGTAGGAAGCTAAATGCTGGTGAAGATTCAGTAGCATCCTTCCTGTACTAACAAGCAAAAGTACTGGGTTGGGTTTTCCCCAACACTGCTGTTTGTGAGAGCTGAGGCTGGCTGCTTAACTAGATCACATGACTCTGTTCAGCATGATGGTTGGTGCTCCTCTTGTGTGCTCTGCTCTTGCATCACAGCTTCTCACTTTTCAAGTAAGAAATGCAATCCCACTTTTTCAGCCTGCTGCTCTTCCCTCTGTCCAGGAAGGAGCCATATGGCAGCAGCTGCAAACCAGGCATCCCTCAGTTAGCTTGGTTAGCACAGAACTGCTTTGGTATAATTCATCTGCATTTTTCTGTGGTGGAATTAGTTACTAGTGAAGGTTATTTGGAACTTGCTACCTCTTGGTCACGAGTTGGTGAAGTATCTTGGATTTGGTGGTGGTGTTCCTGTACCTGTGAGCTGTTTACTTTCAAAATGTTTACCCTTCTGCAATTCTGAAGAAACTGTATTCGTATCTTTAAACTGGGAGGGAGAGATTCTTTGAATCATGTGCTTGACAGTATGTGAGCTCTGACTGATGCAATATGCTTGCCTTACATTAAAAAACTAATCAATTGTTAAAAGATGGGGTTTTTTTAAATTTCAAATTTGAAAAATAAATTTAGCTTATAAAACAAGCTATTGTTTTTGCATTTCAGCCTATGGTCAGACCTTGCCCTGGCCAGCACTGGTGATGATTCCAGGGCTTTTAGTATTTGAACCCCGTAAGATTACCTGACCTGCTTCAAGTAGCAGTGGTTCTTCACTCCAGCAGGGCTGGTCCCAGAGGCTGCTGTAAACATAAGCTCCAAAAATTTCCAGGACTTTAATTAATGTATTGGGGAAAAAATTAAATTATCCATATACAGAAACTTGCAAGCTGTCTCTCTTAGTTTTATGTGAGCATACCTTTATCCAGCAGCAGTTAAAGAGCCTTTGCAAAGAGGACACAAATAAATTAAGCACAAGTGCCCCACTGACCTAGTGTTTTTATTGCACCTGTGTGTCCTCCAGGCATGTCATCTTCTATTGGGGGTGGTACACAATCGTTTCTCATGCTTCCACTCTGTGTGGGAAGAATATGGCCACCCAGAAGCCCACTTCAGAGTCTCTGTTACAAGTAAGACCAGCTAATGGCTATTAAGTGTGGCTACAGAAGCTCATACTTCAGCTTTACTTGAAGGGCCCTTTCCAACAGTCAGTGCCAGTCTTTGATTTTTCTGGGATGATACTTAAGTATGAACTAATTGACTTAGTGTATTTATTATCCAAATCTGACCTTGTCAACTGTAACACTGTGCAATATATGAACTTGAAGCTTGAACCAAACTAAACCTATTACCACACACAGTTGTGGCTTCTCCAGACAGATGAGGGGAGGGAGTTCATAAAAAAAAGATGGCAATATCCAGGTTCAAATCTGAGTTGTAATAGGCTTTTTTCAACCAGACTTCTTCCATTTTGCAAGTTGAAAAAAGTACAAAAAATATTATATATGGCACGGCACTTAGGTGGTACATCAACATCATTTATAAAAGCTAGATCACCTTCCCCCAACTGAAAAATGCGTATGCGTTAAAAATTACAGTTGGTTTTCTTGAACTTAACTGTTAGCTTCTAAAAGCATCACAGCTATAACTTTCATATGACACAGATTAATTCATGTAGATGATTGCTAAAGTGGCTTTCATAGAAAAAGCATGAAATAGTAGGCTTTATTTTGCTTCATTCCTTATGTTAGTTTGCATATTCCAATGGACCCTTCCCAGAGCCTCAAGGCTGGGTAAACTGGTTCTGTGAACTTGCAGCAGAAGGTATGCAAATGAGCCATGCCATCAGTAACATTGTAGAATGAAAGGATTCCCGCTTCATAATCCAGAAAAATGCCAATGCGATCAGGATCATCTTCTACAAGGACAGGGATTCTCTCCCCCTTGTGAAATGCCCAGTATTCAAAATCAAACTTCTTAAGGCACCAAGATGCTCTGTTCCAGCCCAGTCGACAGGTTTCAGAGTCTCCTTTCCTGCCAATGGAAGGGTAGGCTGCGCCAATCCACCATCCTGCTCCAGCATGAAGAAGGTCAACTTCCCAGTAATGGCTCCCAGAGAGGAATGCATCTCTGCTTAGCACTTGCCACAATTTATCGAATCTCTGGGGACCACAAGGGTAGAATATCCTCCTCCAGTTACAGCTTACTACAAGACGGTCATCAGACAATTTCAGCCTTGGGTGAAGGCTGTCATATTCCCAGGTTGGTGATCTTGCATCTGCAGTCAAAACCATAAACACACTACATTTATCATGTCTCTTGAAAGAAGTCCAAGTTGTAAAAACCCTGCAAAGAAGCCCACAGCTGGCGGTGTCTTGGAACCTGCCATTTTGCAAGGAAAAACTTGACATTTTTAATAGAAAGCACTCCACTATTTATATGCACCGATGCTTTAAAGTTCCATAGGCTTTAAAGCAGGTCAGTATGTAAGTCAGTATTTGCATGGTTCACAAAAGAGAAGATGAATACAGCTAGATAGGGAACAAACACTGAGAGCTTCTGCTGTGTGCAGTTGGAGACTTCTGGTGGCATTACAGCCTAAGGGTTTTGGAGAATACTGGAGTGGACACTTGGGTTGTGAGATCCCATTCCAGTGAAATCCCACTAGGACTCTGTTTCTCATAGATGCACCACAGCTCTGAGCAGCAGCATTGTGTACATTGCAAAGGAACAACTTACCAGCTCCCAGAGGATTTACAGCAGTTCACCTAACCTCACATTTAGAAAAGAAAAATCACAGTCTGAAACCACACCCTGGAAATCGCTGTCTTATTCAGCAGCAGCTTAGAATATTTGTACCATGAAGCAGCTGTCACAGGACTGGAAATCAAAAAGCCCGGGGGAAAAAAAAAAACTATATCAAATTAAACAAGTTTGAAATAACACAATCACACAGGACAGGTCAAAAAGCCAGAGGATTTTTATACTGTCCTACAACTTCAATATTGGGTTGCTGCATGTCTCACAAAAGTTTTCATAATACACTCTTATCTCAGTAATTTACTGTGTTAGCATGTGTTTTCTGATTTCATGTTCTAGAAATAACCAAGATACTCCCTTTAAAAACAGGATCTGGCATTCTTAAACAATACCCTTCACTCTTTCTGTCAACCCTGATAAAACCTGTGTCAGAGTTGGGTACCTAAAAAAACATACATTGCCATGAATTACAGTACTGTCTAGAGTACTGGCGGTAAGATGTAAACTTAACTTGTATCTTAAAAGTATTCCACATAATGAACATACCTATTTTTTCTTGTAAGTGAAGAAAATAAAGTATAATGATACATCCAGACAAGAACTGAACAGCAGTATACTTGCAATGAAAACTGGCTGAGTCATATTTCACTCAGTTCATAGCTGGTTCTTTTAGACTGAATATGATTTTAATCTTAGTCTAGATAAACTTTGAAGCTTAGATATTTTAAATGCCAGATAACAAATACATTTAATATCCTGAAGCTGCTTTTCAGAGTGAGTAAAATCCTTTTTAAATTAAAGTTAGGGAAACAAGTGTTTATAATTTAAAATCCAGACTGCTTTGATTCTCTGCAGTGTTGCATATCTGAACTACAAGTTTGGACCTGTGATCTCACAGAGCACAGTCTCTCACTGTGCTTTACAGGCAGCATAGTACTAAATGAACCCATTCAAACAAGAACTTCAGTATTTTCCTTGCTCTTCGGTGTTGAACTTGGAAATGAAAGGCAATTATACAGCAGGTTACTGTATGAGAGAAGTCTCTCTTTGCAACTGAATTAATTTGTCGCTCATTTGACTCTTGCTATTTCCTCTCCTATATTCTTACATAGAACCCTCTCCTATAAATTAAATATGTCTAGCCTGGGCTAGCTGGCATATTCCATAGTCTAAAGCCCAGATGTTTTCATTCAGGCTGGAATCCTCCCCTCTGCCATCAGAGCAATGCATAAAGCACTCCATTCTCTGCTGGTCTTCTGTTACTCTCCCACAATTCCCTGCCATGAGCAGGGAAGGCTAAGTAAGGTCTCCCACAATTCACTGCAAAGGAGCACAGGCATCTGTCCATTCACTGCACAGTTAATTGCAACAAAGACTTACCCTCTATACTTGTCTGTCATGTTTCAGAAAAGTAAGTAGTACACATGTGTTATGACTGTAAGATACAGCTGGACCCCACATCTCCCCCTTGCCTTGCTGTGGCCCCTAACATCAACTATGTTTAAAATACAGGAACCAGTGATGCACAATTATAATTTGTTTTATACACAGAGCCTTACTAACAGATCATCTTCATCTGGGTAGGATCATTGCATACACCTGGGTACCAGAAATGAAGCAGTTGCTTTGTTTGAGGCAAAGACATGTGAAGAGAGTTGGTGACATGTGAAATGCATGCCATGGTGCTAGAGAGCCCACAGCTAATATTCTGCCCCCTGGAATCTGCACCTGTATACTGCAAAAAATGGAGAAGCAAATAGCACTGTATGTGCAGTGAGTGTTAACTGAAGCATCACCATTTTCTAAATGAAAAGAAAGCCTTCATTATTTTAATTTTGGTATTATGTCTGTAAACATTGTTAAAACTTCCAAAAGCGTACCACTACAGGGGTACATCTCACACATGTAACATCTTATTGCTGCAATCTCCACTACACTTTAGTCAGAAAAGCTGGTATTGGTGTTCATGTGGTCTGAATAGGTCCTAAGTCACATCTGTGTGCATAGTTGGTGACAAAAGACAGGAAACAGGAATTATTCATGTAGGTAAAACAGCACCCTACAGGATTCTATCTTGTGAATGACTGACTGTCTTGAGTCTTTGTTGCAAGTCACTTCCAGCAGGTAAACAATGGGGATGCTAAGTTTGTACGGAACACAGGTGACACAGAGACCAACAGATACATGAAGTAGGGAGGATTTAAAAGTCCTGGCTTCAGTGTCTGCTTTTTCCAGTAAGCACTTGAAAAGCTTTGCAAATAAGTAGTGATGTCTGTCAGTCAAATTTACCTGAAAACCTAGATTTTCGTAAAATGCCTAACTACTAAATCTCAAACAAATGGAAATACCTCCATTGCTTTAAAAAAAGGACAAAAACCCAAGGACCAACCTGCATCCAGGTGCTAGTGTTTGGAAGTATAAATGTGAATTTGACTGGAAAAATAATGCAAAATAGCTAGAGTTGTTTGGATTATTGGAGGACTCAAATTCTTCCACTTTTCCTAAGTGATGAAAATTTTAAGTGACTTTAAGTCCAAATATTTATGACCAAGGTATGTCAATTTCACTGGCCTATGACTAGCTGCACATCTTTCTTAATGAGGTGGTTTGTCATATTTAGCTTTAACAGTGTCGAGAAATTGTCTTTTCAGCCCTTAAAGTAACTGCTCACATGTGAAGCAAATACAGTGCTTTCTCCATGAATCCATCAAGAGGCAGCCTGAAACATACAGATCGGCATTCACGAAACTCAGGAGCCTACTTCACTGCCAGCCAAATGCTGCTGCAGTGCTCTTTTAGTAGCAAGTGCTCAGTGATGTGAACAGGCTGTCCTAGCACCTTAACAGGTTCTGGTTACAAAGTGACTGACTCAATCTGGATCCTGCAGCACAGAAATGATGCAAGTGGGAAAGACCCATGACATTGCAGCCAAGAAGACAGACTTTGCTTGTTGCATTCCTGATTTAACAGCTGCTGCACTTACTTAGAAGCGCAACACCTGTTTGCTCATCTCCGGTTGAGATAACCTGTTAGGAATGAAAAAGTTGCAGTGTTTGGACTTAGAAGCTCACTCAGGAGGGCACAGAAACAAGACAAGGTAACAACACTGAAAAATACCCCTCTCAGAACACACCAACCTGTAGGTACAGACACAGCATGTAACCCACTCTACCAGCACAGTACTGTCCCTTGCGCTCCCTGATGAATAACAGACAGAAGTCAAGTATCCAGATGGCCACAGTCATGGCCTCCACTGGGCTGGATCTATGCTGGAAAACAGACCTTCTCTTACAACAGGCCTTTGCCGCCAGGTACCATGGTAATAGAGAATGTTACAGCTTTGAGATTAAAAACAGCTACAGCCCTCATCTGCTGCAGGTCACAGGAAATCTCTCTGAGCTTCCCATCAGATTGGGAACAAGTCACTGTACACCTTTCCTACCAACACTAGAGGAAAGGATCACCTGTAGATTGACCCTTAACACGCTACATGATGGACATATAATTAAAGATGGACAACAATGATCTGGAGAACAGAAGAGTCTTCAAAAACTAAATTAGCCACTAGCTGATTCACACACTGGCAGTTCTGAATAAAAACAAAGGATCAAGATTTCACAGACAGAAAGTAAAATTTTGTTCCCAACCTGAGGTATGGAAAAGGGTAATGACTTTCAGGCAGCACCAAGCACTTGTTCCTTGCAAACACTGTAAACATCAGAACCTTTTTATGATTCCATTTTAAGATACTGGCAGCACACATTCATTGACTGTTTCAGTGATTGAGCCCTAAGTGTTCAGAGTGCTTCCAACTTTTGTTCAACCATACTTACGTTTTAAGAAAAGCAACCGATCAACAGGAGACATGGTTTTCAACACTGTTCCAGGCTCCTTTTTCGCAGTGGCATTAAGGCTACTGAAGACATCTGGACAAAGATGAAAAGGGACAGTTTAGGGAATCTGCCGGTGGAAGAACATGGCTGTACTGTCAAGAAGATTTTAAGAAAAAAACATCATGGGCAATTTTCCTGGACAGGGTATTCGGGTTTTGCCTCTTTGGTGTGAATTCCACCCACGTCCTGGAGAAGGTGACACTGTCATGCTCCATTTTCCAATTTCATGGGACAAACTGTTACTTTTGCTGGGGAAGGGCTACTCACTCTGGATGCTTTAAACTTTATGCTCTTTGGATAGCATGGAGATGCTGGACCCCAGTGTTGCCAGGGACTACACATCAAGCACAACCCCAAGTAAGCACCTCCCATTCCTCAAAAAGCACCCCTCTATCAGATGAGAACAGAGTCAAGCAGCTGAAGACAACTGCAGATGCTAGCTACAGAGCACCTGCATAGTACTGTCTAGCAATTCTCCACATATCCTTCAGTGGCCTTTCAGATCTGGTCTGACCATTTTCCCCAGCACCCTGCTGTACTGTTCTTGGTGGCAACTCTCAGAAAAGGGATTATTAAAAGGTAGCTGGGTGAAATGTGATGGCTGATGTTGCCGTGCTCACCTGTAACTCAACAAGTGGCAGGGTTTCCCCATGGTTATTTGGCTTTGTGGCTCTGCATCCCATTAGGAAACTCCTTGCCTTAATCATGCCAAAGGTCACTTAAGGATGAAATACCAGCTCAAAGACAAAAGGAGCTCTAAGCAGAACATGTGAACCCACCGTTAAAGTACCAAAACCCAGACAATTTTTCAGACTGCCTGAGACAGAAAATCACCAGGTACATCAACTAGAAAAAGCTTTCAAATTTTACAGGTATCGGATGTTCCATGCCTGCCAGATGTCCTGCCAGAGCACTTAACACCCAACAGTGACTGAGAGAACAGCTGGGTTGTGTAGGTGTGATGGTCTAGGGATATAAGCAAAGATGATCTGTGCAGGAAGAAGTAACCTGTACCGAAATAACTGACAGAGCTGGAAAAAAGCATCAAACAAACTTTAAGGCACAAAAGGCCATCTTCAGAGTTGAAAGAGAAACCACTTATGTTCCTAACTCACCGTTGCTATAGCAACAATACACCAGTGCTGTCAGAGAACAGTACCCATGCCTGAAAAGCTGCTGTTTTCTTCAGCTGATTTAGTAAAAAGTGGTGCTCTTACTTACAGACCACACGATTTAAAAGGAGAGCAGGAGAAAGCAAAATTCACAGCACTCTCCCAGGTACCTTCTTTCAGCCGGGCTTCTAGTGGTTTCTGTAGAATGGACTGAAGAGCTGTCACGAAGTGCTTATAGTGGTTAAGTATATGCTCAAATGAGAGAGGTATCGGATGCCACTTTTCTAACAGGCGCCTGGGCTCCTGCATTTCCTTCTCAATTTCTGTGTACTTCTGAGGGCAGAAAGCCAAATTCTCCAGTTAGTAGAGACAGTGACATGAATGGACTCTTCCCTCCCCGCTCCCACACGCCAGAAAGCAAGGACAGCTCCATCACTAGGTAAACATATGGGCCATGACAGGCAAGCCTTGCTATGTTCAGCCTGCCTATTAGCTCACTGGCCTGCCCATTAGCTTCTCCTGCCCACTGGAGCCAGGGGCTACCCCAGAGACGGAGAACCCAGCAGTCATGGTTAAAACAGGGCCCTCTAGGACGCTCCAAGATGGGAATGAGTTTAACCTGGCTAGCACCCTTTGTGGGAAATCCCAACAGTGGGAAAATTAAACCATTATGTTTTAAAAGCAATCTAAAGAATAAAATTCAACCTCTCCCACAAAAAATCTCTCCAAAGCCATGAAGAGCAGCTTCCCATGTGCAGGTACGTTCCTAGCACACACAGCAGAATGCCAGGGCCATACCACTCACAACAATGCAAACTCTGAAGTCTGCTAAGTTGCAAGGATGTAAAAATGCACCACAAGTCTTCCCATGAAGAATGGTATCCTTTGGCTTGTGTCAGGGCATAAGCACATGGCAACACACCCTGCCCAAGGAAGGTAAAGAAGATCATTAGGAAAGAGAGGCTGACATTTATTTGTAGGCAAAAAGAAAAACACTGCCCCCTCCATTAAAATGATTGCTATTGCTCAGGGTCATTAGGATCTCTTGTGATTAAAGAAATTAAACAATTTAGCCTTCCTCCCAAGGCTCCCAAGGCTGCCTTTCCTCAGACCTTCATATTGCACAAGGAAAGACCTGATACAGCGTCTGTCTTCAAGATGAAGAAAAAGGCATAATTCTGTTCCATCTATGCTTAAAATTACATTAATTTCATACAGACCTGAAATCAATGTCATAGCAGGAACACCTAACAGCTCAAAAATCAGGAACCAAACTTGTTCACCAAAATACCAACAAAAAGAAGTCTAAAAAGCAGTAAGAAAGATGCTGCTTACATACAGAAGGATCTACAGAGGAGATCACTAGAGCAGTTGACCAGGGACTATGAGGAGAAGAGGTAGAAAGAGACCATACAATACCACCTCCAGCAACTGAACAGGATCACAGTGCTGTTGTATTTGTCTGATTCGACATGAGAAGGTCTCCAGGGCTACAAGCTTTTCTTGACAGGACTCCAACTGCTCATCATGTGCTTCCAGGGCTTGCTGAGTCTTTTCATCAATTAAGTTTTTTGCCAGGCTCTCCTCTTCTTTAAGTAGTAACTGGAGCTCAGTCACTTTGTCTGACAGCTGCTTTTTGCTCACAATGGCATGTGCCTATAGATTAAGCAGAAGACTGTTCCCCCCCATACTCAACAGACCATAAACATTTCAGACATTTCTCTCCCAGGCTTTTAATGTTACATTTCGGTTGAATTTTACTGATTTGCTACATCTCTTGAGAAATGGGTGTTTACCCCTTAAGGGAGTGCAGCCAGGATTTACCTGCTGATGTCCTGGATGGAAAAGCTTGAGGGCAGATCCCAAGATGCTCATTTATGCAGAAAATGCTGATTTCAGCTGGAATGTAACAGGGCCAGGTACTAACTGCTACAAGCAGCAGACCTGGTCCTTCGGTAGCAGGATTTTGCCCCCTTTTAAAGCAAGCTAGGGACAGGGAGCAGCAAGGAAAAGAAAGCCTCCAAAAGGAAGTGACATCAAACCACAATGTCCCAAACCTCTACAGAGCTCCCTCTAGCTCTTACTGACATTTCTGTAACAGAGGTGCTCCTTCGAGCAAAAACCATTTCATGCTCTATAAATGAGGTGGAGCTTAATACATTCCCATTCCTAAGACAGAATCAATAGAGCTGTTCTTGTGTTTACTTAACTCTGAAGTCAGACCATTCAATAATGCAGTTCAGTGCAATGCAACACACATCAGTGAAGCCAGAATAATACATGCTGCTGGGGCTATTTACTATTCCTCTGCACAAAAATTTTAACACTCTTCTTCCACAGATGTTTGGCTGATCAGAGAGTGAGGGCTGGGCCTTTGGAGACTCATTCCCTCTTCTCTCCCTTTGATAGTAATACATTGTGATGGATATAGGGAATACACTCTTTTCCTGAGAAGCGGTAGCTGCCTGGGTCTTTGAATAGCCACAGAGAAAGCAAAATGTCTCTCCTTGGAAAATGACTATCCAGTGGAGAAGCAAATCACACTTTACCTTCAGATCATTAGCAGCCTGCTCTATGCTCCTTCTGTTACCAGCTTCTTGCTCTTTTCTCTCTTCTAGATCCTTCAAACACAATGCCATGAGTTCCTATACAGCAATGAAACAAAATAAAACACTGTTTCATAACAATATCTGTAAGAAACACAAATCAGTATCCAGCTTGCTTTCCATATAGGGGAGTATGTTACTGAAACACTTAGATTATGAGGCTTATTGAGGCCTTATTAAGTGATGAAACATAAGGATTTCAACATTTCACCTACTCCTGGTGGTTATACTAGTAAGATTTGGAGAGCTGTACAAATTAGTACCACCTTCATAAGAACAGGGAAACCTATGGTGAAAAAAACATTTTAATCTTTAAATCTATGGCACTGTGCACTTCAAGACTACATGCTCATGCATTTAGCAGCTGAAGGGCAGCTAACCATGTACTTTTATTCAGAGGATCAGTGGGAGGCTCTGTCTAGAGTCAAAATCCAGGGAATGTTCAGGATGCTTCGCAGTGTACAAAAGAGCAATCAGAAATACCCCACTACCACTACAGTGATGCTGTAAGTCTGAATGCCTGCAACAGTATTATCAGCTTGGCTGGTAATCACAGTATCTGTGATACTTGTGGTATGCCCTGCGATGCACTGAGCAGCACAGCACAGTTAACGTTCTGCTGTGTCCAGCCCCACAGCTTCTCACCCACAGCCCTCTGAAATCTGGCTGTCCTCTGTCTAGCAGGTTGAACAGTCTTGGTGCACTTCGTGATGCACTTTTGTCATCAGAACCATGAAAGATCCAGGCAATGCAGCCCCATGCTCTCAGTGTACTGGTGTTATAGCAGAGCATCTCAGTAAATACCAGATAAGCTAGCTCCAGAGGTGTAGCTGTTATCAGTGTCCTGCTCTGCAGCTGGGACCCAGTCAAAAGCATCTGCATGCACATGTACCAGCTCACTGCAACATCCCCAGGCCAGCATGGCATATTAATCTCTGCAGGGCTGACAAACTAAGCATAAGTGTTGCTTCATGGGCAACAGTTTGCATTCCTGACATGTGCCTCCTTTGAAGACACATGCAATTTTTCATTTGATTATGACAGAATCAGAAGAAAATGGGCTCCCAGCAAAAGCCAGAGACTCCACATCTGAAGACCCTCATCACAGGCACATCTATGCAAGCAGATAAATGTTCTTGCATGGAGCAAGACACTCATGTTATGCCATCCATTCCAGCCACAATTTTCCAGCCTTGTCCCTGAAGGACCACAGGGGTTCTGCACCACTTGAAGATTCAGGAGTTCTACTAGCTATCAGCCTTACTCAATTTCTTCTGCAACCTAGACCTCATTCCCTTCCTCAAAGACTGATAAAGACCACAAAGCAAAACCCGATCTTCCTTCTCTGCTAGTAAAACACATCACCTCAGGCACTCACTCCCTCACAACAGTGATTGTATGCAAATACTTACGCCAGCCCCAAGTATTTCTGGTTAAGCATTACTTTTGTTACAGAGGTAAACAAAAGAGCTGCTTCCTAGCAGTGGAGACACTGTGTCTGCAACACTAGCAGGCAACCCACGTCATTCACCCTGAGGAACCAACTCCAAAAACATTCCTTTAGGGACTGCCTGGATGACCCAACTCATTCAAGTGAAAACACTGTAAAAGCAAGGATTTCTGAGAGATGAGACTCCTAGCTCCAGTCAGGCTCACAGGACACATATCAAGTGCACAGCATGCTGATCCTATGTCCCACATTCAGAAGCACAGGGAGTGTCCTTCCAGATGATTTGATACAACCTTAGATCCAGGGATGAACCAGCTGATGGACCTTGCATAATGGCTCTCATCTCACAGCTAGGATTTCCTAAAAGCACTGAGGAAGGTTCTCGCATGCTGCCTGGTTGATGTCACATTACAAGGGCTGCACAGAATAACTGCTCCCAGCAAACAAAATCCCTAGTCAAAATATCATCCTTTAGGCTACCACTACTTCTAACAGTTTGTGTCTGAAATCTCTCCAGCCCTAAGCCAGCAGATGTCAGCAGAGACTTCCTAGGGATAGAGTGTCACATGGGGACACACGTTTCTACCCTGCTCACTTCCTATTTTGGCAGAGACAAATAACTAGT
The DNA here is from genome assembly GCF_030463565.1 of Pelecanus crispus. NCBI lineage: Eukaryota > Metazoa > Chordata > Aves > Pelecaniformes > Pelecanidae > Pelecanus > Pelecanus crispus. The sequence continues at coordinate 57,666,685 of NC_134676.1, forward strand.
TATCAACAGCACCTGCTCCCCTGTGTCCAACAGACCCCCAGAGAAACAGCACAAATTGTCGCTTTCTGCACTTCACCCTGGCTCAAATCACGTTGCCACAGTACAATACCTGGATCTGCACATTGCCCCCGTGTCATGAAGGGAATGCAAACACTGTAGTGAGTTCCCAGCTGCAAGAGGGATACTTTGGATAAAAGCACACCAGCTGGCAGCAACAGTGCTCTGTGTCGCTCTGCCCTCTTCAGTGACCGCTCTGCCCTTGTACTGCTCTCTAACATGAAGTGCAATAAAATGCCAGAGGAATATAGCATGACCTGTGCATCTGCTCACAACCTGTTGGAACTAGGAAACTTCCTAGTAACACTGCTGAAAAATACCAGAGAAGGGGTGGGAAGGTGCTCTCTGAAATTGTGTAGAAAAAACCCAAAAAGCTCCTGAACATCAAACCACTGTGTTACTACTTTTTAAGCCTCCCGAGCTTAGCAACACAGCATGCAGGACTCAGCAAGCCTCCTGGCAGGCTCTCTGGAGTAAAACAAAGCACAAGCAGGAAGTACTGGGCAAGCCTGCAAAGCCTCCTGGGGCTGCTCAATGGACTGCTAAGCTGGGATGAATAAAAAAAGCTTAGGGAAGAACTCCTGTGCTGGTTGTGGCTGGGACGGAGTTAATTTTCCTCATAGCAGGTCGTATGGTGCTGTGTTTTAGATGTGACTACACTGTGAGTGCACAAGAGGTTGGGAGGGGACACAAGCAGGCAGATGACCCAAACTAACCATAGAGATATTCCACGCCATATGTCATGCTCAGCAGTAAAACAGAGAGGAGGGGGTTTAGGTGGGTTTAACCATCTTTTGCTCAGGAAGTGGCTGGGCATTGGTCTACCTGTGGGAGGTGGTGAGTGACTGCCTTTGCATCACTTGTTTTGTTTCGTTCTCTTTCTCTCGCCTTCCACTTAAGAAGAACTATTTTTATCTTAATGCATTATTTTTCTTGGGTTTAGTCTTCCTTTCCCCTTCCCCTGTCCCACTGGGCAAGGGAGGGAGAGTGAGCAGGCAGCTGTGTGGTGCTCAGCTGCTGACCAGCAACAACTGATTGTTGAAGGAATGTACTGAAGATGATAGGCACCAGGGTATCTATAATGAGGAGCAGAAGGCCAAGAGATCTCTAAAACAACAAACATATATCCTTGAGTGTCAAAACTCTCCTTTACTCCTCTTTAGTAGAAGCAAGATCCACTAATTAGTGTCCCCCAAGTGAACCAGCTAATTATAATATGAAAACCACACTTCTGTTGGAAGAGCTACCCACCTCCAAAGGGATACCCCTACCCACTGAGCATGCATAGTGATTTTAAAGGGAGCTATGTCTTTAAATTGAAGCAAAAGTAGAAATAACCACTGACTAACAAGTAGGTGTTAACAGTAGGTATAGTGACTTTGTTTAATTGTATAAATACATGAAGCAAGGATAACGGGGTGTGTTAGCTTTGTGGACTTACGACCTAGCACCCATCTCTCCACAGAAATGGAATAAAGAAAATATCTTGACTCAATGTGTGAATTGGTTCTTGCACACCAGGTAGAGAACCCATCTTTGGGACAACACCACGGTTAACCCACAACAACCCCTGCTCGCATCCCCAAGGAGTTGTCAAAGAACAGGCTCTGTGCCTGGGGACTCAACGCAGTCTAGCAAGCTAGCAAGCAACAGCGGAAGGGGATAAACAGAAATGGCCTTTCCCCTTTCCCTGTGGCATCGATGTTTCTGTCAAAGGTACTTCCAGCCTGACAATGCAAACAAGTACCCCAGGGCAATCAAGTTCCTCTGATTCCCCACACAAGGCCTGAGGAGAAAATGCCGCTGCGTGTGACCTGACAGTGAATGTCACCTCCCCACTGTCCATTGCTTTACACTCCTGTTATGTGTGCGCGCTTGGGGTGTGAGCAGGTAACTCTCTTCCTCTCATGCAGGACCCATGTCCCTGTGCAATGACAGCACACTGACCCCTGTCCATATGGGATTTACAAAGCACTTGTTGAAGTACAGAAACTTTGTTCTGCTAGCCAGCACAGCCTACCAAGTTATGTTACAACAAAACGTGAGCTCCACAAGCTGTTCGTAAGGCCAGCAAACCAAGGCCGAAGGCTGAAGGTACTCAGCCCACTGCTGCCCACTGCACTAATACAGCTGCCGCCATCTCACCCTGGCAGAAGAAAATCCAGCTGCACAAGTCCCAGAAACGAGGAGAAAACCGACAAGACATGCAACCAAATCGGGAAGATCTTTGCTCCAGCTCCGTCCCCCACTGCCCCCTCCCCAGCTCCCGGTTATACCCCAGTTCCCTGCCCCGCAACGCTGGATCCGCCCTCGCAGAACAAGCCGCCGCCGCGGCGGCACAGCCGCAGCAGGGCCCGGCTGCCCCGCACACGCAGGGCGCCGCGGAGGCCCGGGCCGGGCCGCGCGTGCCGCGGGGACATCGCTCGGCGCCCGCCCGCGGCGCTCACCTGCTTGTGGCGGACGGCGTCGAGCAGGAGGCGGGCGCGGTGTCCGCGGTGCGGGCCCACGGCCGGGCAGAGGGCGCAGACGCAGCGCCCGCAGTCCTCGCAGAACAGCTCCAGCGGCCGCCCCGCGTGAACGCCGCACACCCGCGCCCCCGGGGCCCACGGCTCGCCCTGCGCCATGGCGGCCGCGGGGCCGGATGCCGGGCGGGCGGGCGGCGCGGTGAGGGCAGCGGGCGGGGTGCCGCGCCTCGCCCGGCGAGCGGTGGCTGCGCTGGGGCGGCGGCAGGCGTACCCTCCGCAGGAGCCCGGCTGGGCTGCCGCCCGCGGCGGGCGGCCTCGCCGTGCCTCTTGCCCTTCCGAGGGGGCGGGCGGCGGAGCGGGGCCGGCCTGCCTCACGTCCCGCCGGAGATGGCCCCCCGCGGCAGCAGCGGCAGGGTGATCCCTGAAAATTGACTGTGGCGTTTCAGCGGCGCTGATGAGGCATGCCCTCGGTTTTATAGCTGAGCAACACACTTAATCTGATCCAACAATGGAACAATTCGTCTTCCGGGTTTGTTTTTTCGCTTTCTATTTTTCAATTAGATTTTTGTCCTGTGTAATGTCTCATTTATAGAAACCGAAATAAAATGCTTACACTCTTACAAAGTTTGCATATTTGCCTACTTTCTTTGGCCAAAACTGTAGGTATACAGTCAACCAAATTCGTAAGTTTGGGGTTTTTTTTTATCAGCTTGTTTCTTTCTGTGAATAAAAGCAATCCAGAATATTGACCAAAAAAATGGAAATGGGGAGAAGTAGGAAGAGATTTAAAAACTAGCATTTTGGTGGAAAGTTTCAGAATCAGTATATGTATTAATGCATAAGGATGTGGAGCTTTGAGGAGCAAGGGCAGTCCCATTGAAAGGAGGCAGAATCTCATGCCTGCCAATGAGCTGCTGAGATAATCAGGGATTTAGAAAGACTTTCTCCAAAAGTGACTTGCACAGACCCCATGCTAGATTCATGGAATTATAAGGATTGTTACAGATATTTGGAGATCATTCGTGTTCACCCACACACAAGAGAAAAGTGCTAAGTGCCTGCTTTAAAATGAGTAAAGGTGAGGATTTCACAGCCTCCTTGGGATCCTGTTCCGGTGTTTGACCATCCTTATGGTGAAAACTTTTCCTAGTGTCAAATCAATGTTTTCCTTATTACAGCTTGTGCCAAGTTGTTCCACTGTGCCCTTGCAAGGAGAGTTGTGGCCTCATCTTCTCTATCTGCTCCCATTAGGGAGTTGCAGACAGCGCTGAGCTCTCTGCTGGAGGCTGAACAAGCCCAGTTCCTCCCATGTCTCTTTGGACATGCTGTGCTTCAGCTCCATTACTGTCTTGGTGGATTCTGCAGGAGGGTTTGCTTAATGGAGTCAGTGTGTGTCTTGTCCAGGGAAGTGTGTGGCTGGTCTTCATCACCACAAGGCCACGCTGTTGGAAGATACTCAGCCCGGGACCCTGGTTCCTTTTCTGGCAAAGTTGTTCCCCAGCCTGTTGGTGCCCAGCCTGAATTGTTGCAGAGTTTCTTCATGGGTTGGATAAGCCCAGAGGCCTGTCTTGATCTTTGTGAGGTTCATGCTAGTGCAACTCGGCAGCACGTCACAGTCCCTCAAAAAGAGTGACCCTGCCTGCCACTCTATCATTCCTCATTCCCTGCTGCACCCCGTCCTGGTTTGTAATCACACCAAACTTGCTGAGGGCGTATTCCATCCTATTGCCCTGGTTGTTGATAAGAACATTAAAGAGCATTGGGCTCAGCATCAATCCCTGAGGAATGGCACTAGTACCCGGCTACCACCTGGACTTTGTACATCTAATGACAGCATGTAGTGCCTTGCAGTCCAGGCAGTTTTCCATCCACTTTCTAGTCTACCTATCCAAACAACACTTCATCAGTTTGTCTGTAAGGATGTTATTAAGGGTCATGATTTGCAGTGTTAGAATTTGCATGTTATTAATACCTAGGGCATTATTTCCCATTTCACTTATGACTTTGCAAATGAACTTACCGAGCTACACTTTCTGGGCTTTTTAGTGTTTTTAATTGTTTACTTTAGAGGTCAGAGTTACAATAAAACAGAAATGTTTGCGTAAACACTAGTGGATGGTCACATGCTGAAATCATGCACTAAAATCAGATGTACTTTCACCCGGGTACTTTCCCGTCTAACACTGTGGGAAAATGCTGCTGCACTGTGGTTGTGAGAGGTCAGAATGGCTGGAGAGACCCTGGTCTTTGCATGCAGCTCCCACATTCATCTTTCTGGAGGGAGCCCCATTAAGCTTTCAAAACAGAGTTTAAATGCCTCAGAGCGTGCCTCAGGCTATCCTTGGCCAAGGCCTCCAGCCCAGGCAGTCAAGAGAAGTAGAGTTAAATCGAGAAGAAAACAGGAAGTTGTAATGTTTTCCTGCTTCAGTACCATCTCATTGTGAAAGCCAGTTGGGGAAGAGAGGTGGGGTGGGCTGGGCTGGTGGGGTCAGAATGGGGCTGAGTCTTCACCTGTTAGTTTTGAGGTGAAAGGACACTTTCCTTCTCTTGACTGTGGATCTCATAAGCCTTCTGCAAGCTAGAGGTACATTTCTGTGTGGAGCTGGCAGCATGCAACACACAGAGACCTGGCTTTGGTTTAGCTATAGCATTCTCTATTTCTTTGTATAGAAAATTCCTAATACAAACTCTGATTCTATCTTCATACTTGAGCGTAGGGGTGAAGGGGAGGAGAGAAGTCTGGTTTTGTGTACAATTTATAGGTTCTGGTGAGGATCTGGACTTTTTTTGCAGCCATCTACAAAAAAACCTGAATCACCACTTTGGCAAAGACATTGAGGACTGTAATTTGAAATGGCACAATATCTGTAGGCATTAAACAGCTTTGAATCCCTGCAACACAAAGAGTGAATGTTAAATAAGGCTGAAGCCAAGAATCCTGTATCAAACTAGGGTGCTTTCAATAGAAGCCACACTTCCCTGTGGCTTGAGAAGAGAAAGAATTTTTACTGCAAAAACCAGAGTTCATTTTGTTTTGGTTTTCCTCAGGTTTAACCATTTTCAGAGGTATTTTGTATGGAAGCCCTATTTTATCCTGGGTCAAGCAAATCTTCTGGAATCTTTTACATGTGTGTGTGTATATTTTAAGTAATCTAATTTTAAAATAGATTAGAAATTGTCTTAGTAGTGCTACATCATTTTGATTTTCATGTTCAAGTTTTATTTTCCTGAAAAGCAAATAAAATTTTGACATTTCTCATTTTACTGACACAATCCTCTTTGTGTTTTAACATTTTTGTTAAGAAAGTAAATGAAAGTAGAAATTCTTTTGTGGCTTAATTGCTCACTATTTCATTTTAAAATATGGAAAATTATTCTAGGCTATCAGAAGTGTATTGATGTGTGCATTTCTTGCTAATTTTTAGCAAAATATACTCTCAAACATATCCTTTTCAAAATATACTTTCTGCAGCATTGTGGAAAGATAGTATGCATTAAAGAAGAGTCAGAATTATTTCAAACTTACATTATGAAAAATTGTATTTCCTTGTAGTGTTACTGCACTGGCAAACCCTTTCAACACACATGTTTTAAAACACCAGAAAGTAAAGTATCCCTGACAAATAGGGATGAAGAAAAAGCAAAGGCATTCAATACTTTTTATGCCTCAGTCTTTCATACTGATGATAGACCTTGGGCTTCCTGGTCCTCTGAGTTGGATGACCATGACTCTGGGAGCAGTGGCTTTCCATTTGTGGACACTGAATTTGTAAGGGACCAGTTGTATCAGTTGAATGTTTGTAAGTCCATAGGGCCTGGTGGGATTCATCCCAGAGTACTGAAGGAGCTAGCAGATGTTACAGCAGGACCCCTCTGAATCATCTACCAAAGGTCTTGGGAGTCTGGTGAGGTCCCCGCTAACTGGAAGCTAGTCAGTGTTTTTTCCAATTTACAAGAAGAGTATGAGGGAAGACCTGGGAAAATACAGACCTGTTAGTGTAAGCGCAGTTCCTGGAAAAAATATGAAGAAGATCATATTGGGTGCTGTTGAAAGGCATTTAAAGGACTTCGCCATCATCAGGCACAGCCAACATGGGTTCACAAAGGGAAAGTCCTGTTTAATTCATTTGATATCCTTCTATGATAATGTCATCCACCTAGGGAATGAAGAGAAGGTAGTGGATGAAGTTTTTCTGGATTTTTAGTAAGGCTTTTGATACTGTCCCTCACAGCATCCTTCTGGATCAGTTGTCCAGCTGTGAGATGAGCAGGTTCATGGTGCACTCAGTGAAGAACTGGCTGAACAGCAAGGCTCAAAGTGCTGTAGTGAATGGGGCTACATCTGGCTAGCAACAAGTCACCAGCAGTGTTCCTCAGGGCTCAGTTCTAGGGCCAGCCCTGTTCAATATTTTTATCAATGATCTGGATGCAGGAGTTGAATGCATCGTTAGCAAGTTTGCTGATGATACTAAATCAGGAGGTGCTGTTGACTCTTTTGAGGGACAAGAGGCCTTACAGTGGGATCTAGATAGATTGGAGCACTGGGCAATCAGCAATGTCGTGAAATATAACAAGAACAAATGCTGGATTCTGCACCTGGGATAGAGTAATGTTGGACACAAGTATAAATTAGGAGTCACTGGAGAGCAGCCCTGCAGAAAGGCATCTGGGGGTGCTGATTGGCAGCAGGCTGAATATGAGTCAGTAGTGTGTCCTGTCAGCCAAGAGGGCAAACCGCATCCTGGGGTGCATCAAACACAGCATAACCAACTGGTCAAAAGAGTTGATTATCCCACTGCGTTCAGCACTGGAGCAGCCTCACCTTGAGAACTGCATGCAGTTCTGGGCCCCACAATTTAAGAAGGATGTTAAGACACTTGAATGCCTCCAGAGGAGGGCAATAAAGCTGGTGACAGGGCTGGAAGGCATGTCCTGTGAGGAGCAGCTAAAGACACTGTGTTTGTCTAGTTTGGAGAAAAGGATGCTGAAGGGTGACCTCATTGCTCTCTACAGCTTCCTGAGGAGGTGAAGTGGAGAGGGAGGTGCTGATCTCTTCTCCCTGGAATCCAGTGACAGGACACGTGGGAATGGTTGACAGTTGCGTCAGTGGAGGTTCAGACTTGACATTAGGAAACATTTCTTTACTGGGAGGGTGGTCAAACACTGGAACAGGCTTCTTAGAGAGGTGGTCGATGCCCCAAGCCTGTCAGTGTTTAAGAGGCATTTGGACAATGTCCTTAATAGCATGCTTTAACTTTTGGTCAGCCCAGAGGTGGTCAGGTAGTTGGACTGGATGATCGTTGTAGGTCCCTTACTCTTTCCTATTCTAAAGAAAGACATACACTTTTGCCTGAGTAGTTTACTTTAGACAGAACAAAGCTGTGGTAGAGAACAACCCACAGAGCAGCTTTTGGGAAGAAGAGTCGAGAAGTAGTAGCAGGCAGGTAGGTACCATTTACCTGCTATCTGAGGTGTAAGATATTGTAAAGTACCATGTAATGATGGCAGCCACAGCTGCATATACTTAGGTCAGCCATACAGAGGAACAGTTCCCTCTCTTGCCAAGTCAGGTCAGGATGTAAACTCCTGCCTTGCCTCTATTCAAACACAAACCATTACATCTACATCTTAATCTGCCATAATTTAGATGCCCTGTCAGTGAAATAATGTCATTCATGTACAACTCACATGCAAAGTGCCCTTTCAAATTAAATACCCTCCTACACACCACTTTCCTTCTCACAGCGTCTGGCTTCCATGGATATTGGTGCCTATGGAGCAGAAAGGACAATGCCAAGCAAGACACTGTCCCTGTTTGAGTGTGCCTTACACAGTCCATCTGCTGTCAACATTTGCAGTCCATTTTTGCCACAGTAACACTGTCCCTCTGCACAGCCCCATCTGAGGAGAAAAGCACTCCCAGTCTCGTTCACCTAATTGCAATGCCAGAACCAGTAATATCTCTGGGGTGGAAGGATATCACCTAATGTCATGGCTGTGCCACAGAGCTTCAGCAGGACTGTAAAAGATTCAACACTTCCTGCAACACTGATAACATCCATGAACATTATGTAGGTCTCTAAGAAATATCTTAGAGATACCAATCTCACCAGGTTTCCCCCAGTCTACCAGCAGTACCATCTGGCAGCAAGGCAGAGCTGTGTGCACAGCTGTAAAGTAACAAGGAGAGGAATTTGGCAGCAATATTGGCCTCAGCTGTGTCTGCTCTGTGCTTTCATTGCCACAGCTACCAGGAAATTGGTTCAGCTTGGCAATAACCTGTGACTCCTGCTACTACTGAGAGGGTACCGCACCATGTTGGGGGGTGGGGGGGAGACAAAGGGGAGGAGGAGGAGGAATGGGAGTATGTAAAACTCACTTTGCTCTTGAAGGTTTTATTAAACTGCAGCTCTGAGACACAGCAAGATGCACAGTGCAGTGGAGGGAATGCCCCCTCTATCTCCCCAGAAAGCATTAGCTGTTGAAGTGCCACCATCTGTCTAGCTAGTGCAGTTCCTAGGGTGGCTAGACGCCTTCCACTGGTTGAGGCATTTTGCCTCATCCAATAGACACAGTGCAGCAGAGGCAGCTTGGTGTGTCTGTGTACAGTCTTCTCAGCCATCTTTTGGCTCATTTTTTTCCCCAGGTCCTAAAACAAGATCAAAATGGAAGTGTATCTTTCCATTTTTCTCTCCTACAGAGCTACCTAAGAGTCCATGAACTGAGGGCAGAAATTCCAGCAACCAAGCTGTTATGTATCAGCAACAGACCCAGCTGTGTTTCTGAAGCTCAGGGACATGGTGATCTAAGACACTTGATACCGAGATTCCCCTTGGCATCAATTCCTGCAAAATCCATCAGAAGCAAAATTATGAGCTCACTTTGGAGAGATCAACTGCAAAATCCCACTTCTGAGGCAATCCCCAGAAAGGCAAGGCAGCGCAGGCGTGTTTGGTACATATGGATTCCCAAGGAATGTGCTCCTTAATCAGGATGAGTAAATCTTGTTTGTGCTCCAAATTTCTGATACTCTGAGAAAGATCATCAAAGCAGATCATCAGTTCTTTTCTTAATGGATTAGGACAGATTATTCCTTTCACTTCAGGCATGGAGTTCTTACAAAATAGCACTTCCACTTGCTACCTCAGGATGAAATCAGGAGTTAAGCTTGAATAGTGATCTTTGGATAACCTGAAGGCTTGTGCTTCTGGCTCTTCCTCCTGCCCCAGTCTCTTGGGGTAAATTCAAGTCACACAACAATTCTCTATTTGTTTTGCTCTTCTTCTATTAGTAACCTGATGAAACTTGACTTGTTGAGGACCTTACACAAAAATGAGGGTATGCAGAATTGCATGACCTACAAATACATTACTGTAATGAACATTTGTGTTGTGTTCTCTGTGACTTTCTCAGTATATGCTATTGATATTGGTCAGTAAATGTCAAACCCTACAAAAAGTTATATGATTTCCTGTCCTTTTGTATACAGTTAAGGTACAGTTAATGACTCGGTGCATTGCAGAAGCTCACTAAATACTATGCTAACACCATTCATTTGTTGAACTAGACACCCCATTAATAACACAGACAGGGGTCTGGTGATACAATTATTTTAGTGTGTGAGTGAGCAATCATCCAAGACCAAAGTTGACATCTTTATTTCTGGATGCCGTATGATTTGTAGTTCTCAACTGCATTTACTTCTGTTGTTGCTAATCATTGTCCATGTTGAAGTCTTAAAAACAAAGAGCAATCCTTTCCTCTCATGCTCTGCAACCTCCTTGCCCTGCTATGTCTCCTTAAATCTGCTGATGCTGCCTCAAGCTGCCATAGTCTACAGAGGGAGATGACGGACAGTTTGCAGTAAATTTTTTTTTTAATTTAGCCTTGCTCTTTGGAAGGAAAATGACATAGCAAAATGTCATGAGGCCAGGCAAACTGGTTCATATCTTGAAATCATATAGGCCCAAAGTGCTCCCTGGATCTCCATGTTGGACTAGATTTAGGTAGGAAACAAGCATATGTTGCAAAAGAGTAGTAACAAGAGTAGTACACAGAAGGGATATGGTCTATGATCAAGAGCGGGTCAGTAAATTGCAGAGCAAGAGCAAGCTGTAAGAGAACTAATACTTCAGATGTTGCAAAACCACATACCAGCACCAGTATGCATAATTACCTCTATTAACATGATTATTATATGAATTTTTAAATAAATACTTTCTAATTACTATGCAAAACTATCACAGCTGTTAAGAGACTTTTTTTTTTTTAAGATGGTAAGCCATACAAACATTATGCTATGTATCTCATTTCATTACTAGTCTGTTGCATGAAAAAATGATCTCCATTCCTTGTTTTGAGTTTAGTTCATTCTTGTTTCACTTGTTGGCCTCAGCTCTTGAACTGAGCAGTTTATCTGTAGTTGCTGAACAAGACTATATGATGGCCCAGGCTCCTAGACTCAAACAGGCTCTGAATTGCTTCTTAATTTCTCTCCCCATAACACTCTCTCCAAAACCCACAAACTTCCTCCAAACCCTAGCAAACATGGTTTTGTGACTATGTTTCTCCTGACCACACAAACTCAGCCCTGTCTAAAAGATTTAATCAGTTCCTGTACCTGAAAGGAGTTCATTTTTTTTCCTTAATGCTCCATATTCTTATTCTGACATGCTTTTCTAAGCATGTCAGGCAACCTCAGTTCAAATGTTTTTATTTTTACCTCACTTCCTACTGTAACACCACATGACTCAAAACCACTTGGACACCTATTTTCTTGACTGGATGCTTTTCGTGGAGCAGTGACAGCTGGCTAACCTGCAGCAAGCTCACTCCCACTTAGAAATGCTGGGCTGCAAAAAGGCAGAACTCCACATGCCTCTCAGAGATGGAGCTCCAGGGGGTGCAGTAGTTCTGTGGTGAGTCACTGTTTTCAATGCTGCAGTATCAAACAGACTATTTCTGACAAAATCAAATAGACATCATTACATGGTATTGTCTATTTCAGAACAATGAGAGCCTAATCCATCCACTTCACAACTTTCTTGCTTGTTCTTATCTGCCAGCTTTCTCTGGGATATTGTGCTCTTGCAGTGGGATCCTACTGTAGGCTATCTTACCACCACCTTAAGTGTAGGGCACTCATGCACTGCTTCCCCCACCCTTCTCCCAGAACTTTCATGTATATGAAAGGTCCTCCTGCCTAGAACACATTTCACCTTTCTGAAAACCTCTGGGTGGCTGCCTCTCTGTATGCCTCAGGCACCTCACTTCTCAGCATACATACATTCCTCTGGAGAAGCAAAGGAGCTCTAATGTTCTTGCACAGTGACTGTGCTGCAGTATTTCCTCTGACACTTAACCCATGGCCTGCCAGCACCAACTGAGCTAATGACAACGCCCAGGACACCAATTTGTCTGGGTTCAGACATCCCTCAGCACCTCTGTGACAAATGTCCTGGGAGATGCCCCATGAAGCTCCTTCTATCTCACTGTTTCTCTCCATATATTTGACACAGGTCCTTGTCCTGGTTTTGGCTGGGATAGAGTTAATTTTCTTCCTAGTAGCAGGCATAGTGCTGTGTTTTGGATTTAGTTTGAGAATAATGTTGATAACACACTGATATTTTTGTTGTTGTTAAGCAGTGCTTACACTAGTCAGTATATAAACTGAGGGGAGTTGGCTGGGACACTGTGATTGCTGCTCAGGAACTGGCTGGGTATTGGTCGGCAGGTGGTGAGCGATTGCATTGTGCGTCACTTATTTTGTATATTATTATTATTATCATTATTATCCCTTCCTTTTCTGTCCTATTAAACTGTCTTTATCTCAACCCACACTTTTTTTTTTTCCCAATTCTCTCCCCCATCCCACTGGAGAGGGGGAGAGTGAGCGAATGGCTGTGTGGTGTTCAGCTGCCTGCCAGGTTAAACCACAACAGTGCTTTAAGCCAAAGAAAGGAGGATACACTCAAAACTATGTTTCTCCAAACCCTACCAGCTTTTTGCACATAAGAGCAGCAGCAAATACAAAAGCAATACCAATACACAAAATCATCCTGTTTTCAGTTTGGAAACATTCTAGCAAAACTATTCAAATAGCAATATTATTACATATAAAATAATTTACCAGATGATACAGACAAACAAGTTTGACATCTTGGGTAATACTGCTGACCCCATACTGCTTTCCCAAGACCACACCAGCAGACAGTACTATAACTCCCGGATGAACTGACATCAGTGAATGGTGCTATTTGAGGTTTATTGCTTCTTTTCTGCTACAGCATCACCACTCATGAAAGATCATTTGTAGTATTAAGGCAGGGTTATTATGCAAAACAGGAAATCATTGGTTTGAGAAATCTAGTTGGTAATTACTCCTGCTAGCTGAAGCACAGTTATAGTTGCCTATGTTATTTTTCTACACATAAAATAAAAAAGTACAAATGCAGCTGAATATACCAGTGGGGAAATTACTGGGACGTGTGTGTGCAAAGTATTAATGTCGCATATGAAGTGTGAGAAATAAGGAAATAAGGGTGAGGTGAGGGATAAATGGCTGCAAGAAATGTGGGAGCTGTTGGAAACTTTATTGAAAAAATCCTCTACTTGTTCATGCTGTCTCTTTGCCAGACCTCCCAGCAGCAACCTTACTGGACTTGGTGAATGAAGTAGCCACAAATCTTTCCTGTAATCGTTGCTGCAGTGAGAAGGTTCACCACGTCTCTCAAACATGGTGCCATCTTCCACCACAGTATCTGAAATACCTGCTCAAATTGCTACAAAATGAACTACCATGAGGCTATCTTTAGCTGGTAGTAAACCTGAAATAAAGTGCACTAATTAGAAACTTGGATGAAAGGTTTATATGCTAGTAAGTCAACACAACATACAACCAGGCAGCTTAACACTGCTTATCTGACACACAACATACCATCAGCCTCTGCAGTCCCACCTGGGCATGTGTGCAGCTGTTAACTCAGACTCTTCTAGTGGTGCCAGGATGGTGCTTTAGCTCTCCAAGCTGGCCATCAGCTGTTTGTTTTAAAATGAAAATCTGCTAAATTTGGTTCTAGATACCAGAAGCCTGGTGGTACCTGAGTTGTTTCAGAAAGGGAAACTACACTGTGAGATATAGTAGGGTGTAAGTGGCACAGTGCAATCCACTACAAAAGCCAGTACGTAAGACTGTGTTAGGCAGAACGTGTATTTTAGAACTGATGACTCACATTGTTTGCATGTTTGAAAAAGCACAGAGCTTCATGGATGCAGTAATTGATAAGGGAAGATCCTTATGCTGTTAAATAAAGCAATCTAAACCTACCAAGGTTAGCAAAGGCTGGAATTGGACAAAAGCTATAGCAATGCCACTGCCCCTGAAAAGTCAAGGCCATCTTTAGCATATATAAGACTAAATAAGGAATAAGGAATGCCATCTATTCTCAAGCATATCATCATTCCTAAATCAGTTCATAAGCACCATGGGCATGAAAAATATGAATCTGATGCAAGGAGATACCACAGTTGAAGGTCACATGATTGTGTGCACCACAGTGTGAGCAGTGGGGGAAGGAGGGTTACAGCAGACACACAAGATGGAGAAGCTAGAGTTGTGGCCAGTAGTTGAAAGTAAGACAGCAGAAAAGGACCACAAAAACACATACAGCATGCAGAATCTGGAGGCAGTGATATGATTTACTAAAAACTAGTAACATAAATTGTCAGCTAATTACTGAGAATGCCAGAAGACACACAAGCAGTGGTAAAGCAGGATCAGCAAAAGACAGTCACTTTATAGGCTGAGGAGGAGAGTGAGATGCTGTGTCACAAAGGGGGTGGTAGGACAGAGCAGATCAGGAAAGGAAGATCTGAGGGCAACTCTGTTCTTCAGGCTAGGACTGGTCATGGCCAAACTATAGATGCTCCTGGAACCTGCTTTGCAAAATATTTCACTGGAGGAAATGTGGCTTTGCAAGTATCCGAGCTGACAAACACCTTTCTCTTTTCTAGTGCAGGTGTTGCCTTGATAATGATCATCTCTTCCAACTCTAACACATATGATTTCTTTATGAAGCTGAAATAACTCTCTTTGCTGGCTTTGCAAATTGTTTTTTGAGAGCCTCAGCCAGTCTATAGATTTCAAGTTACCAGGAACGGGAACACCTTCACATATTTGCTGATTCTCCTAGCCAAGAACCATGCTCCCATGACATGGTATGTGCTAAGTGTAGATCAAGTCCTACAGAGGAGATGCACAAAAAGGCATAGCTGGGCTTTTTATTCAAGCAGTTTACTAATGTAATTCATAGAACCATCGAATGTTTTGGATTGGAAAGAGCCCTTTAAAGATCATCTAGTCCAACCCCATTGCCATTGGTAGGGTCACTGGATCAGATTGCTGAAAGATTCCAACCTGACCTTGAACACTTCCAATGATGGGACATCTATAACTTCTCTGGGCAACTTGTTCCAGTGTCTTACCTCCCTCATAGTAAAAAATTTCTTCCTTATATCTCATCTAAATCACTTTCAGTTTAAAAGCATTGCCCCTTGTCCTGTCACTACAGGCCTTGGTAAAAAGTCTCTCCCCATCTTTCTTATAAGCCACCTTCAAGTACTGAAAGGCCACAATAAGGCCCAGAGTCTTCTCTTCTCCAGGTTCAACAACCCCAACACTCTTTCTTCACAGGAGAGGTTGTTCCACCCCTCTGATAATTTTCGTGGCCCTCTTCTGAACCTGCTGTAACAGGTCCATGTCTTTCTTGTACTGAGAACTCCAGAACTGACCACAGTACTCCAGGTGGGGTCTCACAAGAGTGGAGTAGAGGGGGAGAATCACCTCCCTCAACCTGTTGGCCATGCTCCCTTTTATGCAGCCCAGGTTACGGTTGGCTTTCTGGGCTGCAAGTGCACATTCCTGGCTCGTATCTAATTTTTCGTCCACCAGTATCCTCAAGTCTTTCTCCGCAGGGCTGCTCTCAACTCATTCATCCCCCAGTCTGTACTGACATTGGGGATTAGCCTTACCCAGACCTTATATTTGGCCTTGCTGAACTTCAGGAGGTTCACATGGGCCCACTCGTCAAGCCTGTCAAGGTCCCTCTGGATGGCATCCCTTCTTGCAAGCCTATCAAGCAACTACACCACTCGGCTTGGTGTCATACACAAACTTGCTGAGGGTGCCTCAGTCCCAGTCTATGTCAGTGATGAAGATATCAAATAGTACCGGTCCCAGTACTTGAGGGACACCACTCATTACTTGTTTTCACTTGGACATTGAGCCATTGACTGTAATGCTTTGGACATGGCCACCCAGCTAATATTCCTTATCGATCAAATAGTACATTCATCAAATCCTTATCTCTCCAGTTTAGCAGTAAGAATGTTGTGTGGGACCATGCCAAAGGCTTCACAGAAGTCCAGGTAGGTAGCTCTTCCCTTGTCCACTGATGCAGTGACTCCATCGTAGAAGGCCACTGGATCAGTCAGGCATGACTTGCCCTTGGTGAAGCCATGTTGGCTGTCTCTAATCACCTCCCGGTTATCCATGTTTTGATGTAAGTTCCAGGAAGATCTGTTCCATCACTTACTGGGTACTGAGGTGAGGCTGACAAAGGAACTGTGTGCAGGAAGAACAGAGCATATACTCCACCCTGGGACCGGAAGGGCAATCTTTCATCTACTCCTTTCTACACCTTCCTTCTACAATCCCATCACCAGTTGCCCCTCTGCCCTGTGATGGTTCCTCTGCATAACTTAATGCTAGCAGATACCAGAAAGCTGCTCTTAACTACAGAAGGGGCTTAAGCTTGTTTGGTTAGGAAAGTTTATAGCATTCTTGAATCCTCATTCCCCAACCTGAAAGTTGAAACAAAAAGGTAAAAAGCCAGCAAGTGGGCTGACACTAGAAACAAGAAGCCTCCAGCAAAATCAACCCTTGAGATCTACCAATGTTACTAAGTAATCCCTGCCCATGGTTTGATATAGAAAGTT
This sequence comes from Pelecanus crispus, assembly GCF_030463565.1. Lineage (NCBI taxonomy): Eukaryota > Metazoa > Chordata > Aves > Pelecaniformes > Pelecanidae > Pelecanus > Pelecanus crispus. The sequence goes on from NC_134676.1 coordinate 57,683,202, forward strand.
CTTGATAAAACCTTGCATGGTACCCCAGTGTCCAGCTTTGATAACAACTGAGACAGGCTGCTAGATGGCCCCTATTTTGCTGACCTTGCTACAAGAGGATCGGACAAAGAGATGTGACAACCCAAGTTAAAAATCCTACTTTGACAATGGTGTAGAGCAACAAGGCTGCAAAAGAATACATAGATAACACAGAGTATGTAATATTTTTCAAATAGACACATACTTGCTCAGGCTACCACCCTAAGAGTTCGGTAGCTGCATGGATGACATAGGATATAGTAGCTTCTGATCAGTGCTTTCCTGCTTATACCTGCAAAGACAGGAAGTCTGGACTCATAGTGGTTACTGAGGCTACAAGCTGGCCAGCTTGCAAGAAGTGTAGTGATTGCTTCCAACAAAGTACTGTATGAAGATATCCTAGTGAAACAAGACATAGGTTCATAAACACTATGTTTGCAAGGAATGGAGAGCTCTATATATTCCAAGGAAGCAAGATGAGAGATGTTGGGGAGGAAGAGAACTTCACTGCTGGCCAAAATTAAGGACAACTGCTGGGTTACAAGGTACATGCTACTCAGATTTATAGAATGCCTGGAGTTTAGCTGGGTATTTTTTTCAAGATCAAGGGATTTAGGTTTTGAAAATGGTTCTGTTGGGGACAGGAAAAGAACAGTATACTCAACGGGAAACAAAGGCAGGAAATCTACAGATTTGGCAGTGAGAAGACTGCTTGGCAAGGCAAACAGACTTGGCCCTTTGCCTACTAGTTGCCATGCTTTCTGAGCTTTACTTTCCCATGCAGAAGCTTCCAGTCAAACAGTCAAACATCATCCTTTCTTTTGCATGGAAACATACAGCAGGAAGCTGCCTAGGGATCAGCTGGCTTTCTGCCAAAAGTCTCCTGGTTGTACAAATACTGTGATATGCTACAAAACATGTCCCTGCTACAGTAAAAACTGTACAGTCTGTACACATAGTGCACAGTGAGTTTAGATGAACTCTGTTGCAAAAAAGATTAGTTTTCTGTTGCTGGGAGCACTGCCTAATTCAGCACAGCTCACATGAATTACAGATTTGGCTGCTGCCTGGGTATAACCTGTGCTCAGAATCTCACACAGGTTGGTGCTGCACCTCAGAAGTTGTTTGCAGTACATATATATTTGCTGGTGCTGGCAAGGAATAGTGGCCTGAGGGAAATGGACAAAATGCTGGTGCAGAGGCAGCAGCTAAGCTTATGTCAGCTTTGCTTAGGTTCATCTTGTCACTAGTGGGGTTCTGCAGGGCTGTTTTAGGGCCAGTGCTCTTTAATGTTTTCATAAATGATCTGGATGCAGGAGTCAAATGTACATTGAGTTTGCTGATGATACCAAATTAGGAGGAGCTGCAGACTTGCTCAAGTGTAGAGAGGCCTTACAAAGATCTGGATAGACTAGAGAGCTGTGCAATCACCAACTGTATGAAATTTAACAAGACCAGGTGCTGGATTCTCCACCTGGGAAGGGGTAATCCTGGTTATACATACAAACAGGGGGACAAGAGGCTGGAGAGCAGCCCTGCAGAAAGACATCTCGGAGACCGGGCTGATGGCAAGTTGAATATGAGTCAATAGTGTGCCCTGGCAGCCCAAAGGGCCAACTGTCTCCTGGGGTGCACCAAGCACAGCATAGCTAGCCAGTCAATGGAGGTGATTGCCCTGCTGTACACTGCATCTGTGCGGCCCCACCTGAAGTACTGTGTGGTTTTCAGCACTTCAGTATAAGAAGGACATCAGACTATTAGAATGCATCCAGAGGAAGGCAACCAACGTGGTGAAAGGTCTCGAGGGCAAGACTTAAGAGGAGAGGCTGAGGTCACTTGGTTTGTGCTGCTTAGAGAAGGCTTGAGGGGTGGCCTCATCGCAGCCTACAACTTCCTCAAGGGGGGCAGTGGAGGGGGAGGTGCTGATCTCCTCTCTCTGGTGACTAGCAACAGGACACGAGAAAATGGAATGAAGCTGTACCAGGGGAAGTTCAGACTGGACATGGGGAAGTTTCTTCACTGAGAAGGTGGTGGGTCACTGGAACAGGCTCCCCAGGGAAGTGGTCACAGCACGAAGCCTGTTTCAAGTTCAAGGAGTGTCTGGATCATGGTTTAGTTTCAGGTAGTCCTGCGAGGTGCAGTGAGTTGGACTCAATGATTCTTATGGGTCCCTTCCAATTCGAGATTTTCTATGATCTTTTTTTACATGGAATCCCTGCTCTACTCTCAGGGCCTTGCTGGTACAGGCTCTAAGCCAGTCACCAGTACTTCTAAGTTCCCCTATCATCATTGAAGCTGGGCAGCCCAGTACCTTAGCTTTGCAAATACTACTGGCAGCACTGTCCATTTTCAAGTTTAATTAATAATTAACATCTGCTGTATAAAGAGGGAAAACTAGTTGTTATCCAGGATTATAGATCCAAAAGACATGTTTATGAATCTTTGCATAAGGATTCTCAAAGCATCAATGGATCTTCAAACATATTCAAGTACCAAGAACACCTGCTATTGATGAAGCTATTAAATGCCCTGTGTAAATGAAAGCCTTTTAAATAATTACGTGATAACTTAGTTTACATCATCTCATTAAAAACAAAACCAAACAACTTTTTCTTTTTGGTTTCACCACCAGTTTCTTGTGTGACCCTGGCTAATCAAAATCCTTATAATTCAGTTTCATCCTTAACTCAGGATGCGTTTCTTACCACTGTTAGGGCACTGCAAAGTGTAACACATCTTCAGCTGACACACAGTGCAAACAGTATGTCTAAGGAGCACCTCCATCCCTGCAAATTTTCCTTTGACTAAGTAACATCTTTAGAAAGCTGATCTTTTAGGCAAGGCTTTGAGTTCTATGAATTATTGTTATTTTACACTTTCAAAAATATGATACAACATTTCATATTTTATTATGATATCTCAAAGTAGATTTAAAAAAGTCTGTCATGCACTGCAATTAAGGTGGCAAAACTTACCCCTACAATGCAAGCATCTGTTGCCAATATCTAGAGTTGCATAATCATGCACAGAAATATGCAGAGTAAGAGAAAGAACGGGACAAAATTGTGTAAGTGTACATCATACATTTATTACTGAACAACTCTCTCAACTCCAAAATTGGGCACAGGGATTAAAAATAAAAATTCATTGCACTACCTAGTAAAGCATTACTAGTAACTCTCATAAAAAATGTACAAATTTTGTTAAAAATTTATCAAGCCTTCAAATGATTTGGTTACAGATATTTATAATACATTTAAAACTACGTGTTAAATGATACAACATAGTATGATTTAAAGAAAACACTTGACAAAACATGATTCCAACAAAACCCATAAGCTTTCATAATCATTAGCAAATCTGAAACACAAGTAGCAAAATGAGGTAACAATGTACCAAAGAAAAAAAACACAGTTTTTACAAAGGCCCAAAGATAACTCAGTGAAAAATGTGTTTTCTACAATTAAAATTAAAGAGGTTGGTAAATCTCATCCCAAGTATTACACAATGTGTTAACAGCTGTGAAATCACATTCAAGAGTCTGTACATAATGACATAAAACAAAAGGCTTTAATTTTTTTGTAAAGAAAGACACAAAATGAGACATTGGAATTATCTGTAGGCCTTGATACCCACTAAAATGTCAAATTAAATTGACAGTTTATGCAAAAAACACAGCAGTGCCAATATGATAAAGCAAACATCTTACTTTTTTTTTTTTTTTTTTGAGAAGAAGGAGCCCGGTGATGGCAGAAAGACAATGAACATAAAAAAAGTCTTGCTGAATTCAGGTGCTGCCAGGCACCACGGCAGGCTGTGGAATTACACACAGATGTGCATAACACATGGCAGTTAACAGCTGAACATGAATCCCCCTCCCTTGACAGCCACAACAGAGAGGACTTGGTTGTAGCTTGTCTGAGCTGATTCAGAACATATGCAAGTGCGCTGTTTACACACACTAACCGCAGGAAGCAAGTCCACATACATCTGCAAGAGTCCCATGCAAACGAAAGAACCATTCCAGAAGAGATGAGCCATAAGAGTGCAACAATTAATTTCAGGATTTTACAAACTTAGACCCCCAACTCCTAGATTTCCCACTGCCTCACAGAGTTTTACTGGGGAAAAAGGGACATCACACATCAAGGTTTCTCCAATTCTAGAAAAAGGACTACTTTCTCTTGGCCTCAGAAGAACGTGTCTTGTTCATTTGTGTCTAGCTTAGAAAAAGTGCCCTCCTTCCATGCTTTGAACTGAATACTGAGCATAGTAGTGTTAGTTATGCTTAAATCTGTACATTTTTTCTTCTTCAGCTATATAAAAGAGCCTAAGTTTTGTAAGACATATGTGGCATATGCTTTTTAAACAACATGATTTTATTTGTTAAAAAAATAAATTCTATTACATGTAATTTAACCCACTAGGTGTTATTGTGAAAAGCCTATTCTTTAACTCCACTGGAAGAGAGGAGAAATTCTAATATTTTGAAGTTGACGTAACAGCACTTTTACTTATTTAGTGTTCTTAAGTATGGATAGGTATGGAAGGACTCACTGTTTTTCAGAACTACCTGCCTAACTGAACAGAGGGAAGAGCATCTGAAATAGGGCAAAATTGTGCTTTTGTTTTATCTGCAACAAGAGCTGTGACTGGTCTGTAGAATCTTCCAAGAGGAAAATCAACATGGAGAACATTGAACACTGTTTGAAATTATAACTGATACTAAAGCACAGCAGCATACAAAGCATCAGAAATGATAAACTTAAAGCTGAAACTGGCAGCAAGTTGCAGCAATATTGCTAATTGTGCCACTTGTGCTGCTGCAACCAAAGTTATGACACTGATTTTAAGAGAAGACTTATTTTGTTACAAAAAGTGCATCCTTTGAATAACTATAGTATATGTAGACCTAAATATTTTGCTGGAACTTAGTGAAGATGTTAACAGTCTGAATGTTATAAACGAAGCTAATTTTTTTTCAATAGCCCAAATGAAACATTATTCAGAGCACTGGAATAGAGGTTATCACCTCCTGTTTCACAGCACTGTTCTGGAAGGTGTTCCAACTTTCTCCTATAGTGGAGCACTGTGAGAACTTGACTGCAAAAAGCTAGGGAGCTCCTTCTTCATATTACACCCATCATGAAGTACGGAAGGGCAAGAAGCAGCATAAGGGCAACTGAATCCTGCAGTTAGTGACCAAAAATCACCTTCTCTTGTGATACAATTAAAAAAATCAGAACTTCTACTTCTCTGAGAAAATGCTAAAAATTTTATTTTATTCATGAAGTTGCAGGAATAAAATTGTAACCTTTTACAAGTTATTTTAGTTGTATACAAAATCCCTTGTAAATGACAACGAATGTATGTGATTAAAGCCAATGTTTATGAGCTAAAAGATTATGACCTTAGCAAGTACAATGGCCAAAAGTGAAGAGCTGTTGCATAAGACCCTCAGTGTCCTTTCTACTTCCTTTCATGGAAGAAGCACATAACTGACAAACCCAGCTAAAAAAATTTAAAAGGAGAACAGAAAAGCATTGATATTCGTATTAGCAACTGAAAATATTAATATTGCTAAATGATTTGTGCGATACTGCAACTTTACACTGATAAAAATAACTTGTAAATCAGCCATGTAAAAATCCAGACTTTGTAACATATGCTAACAACTCCAAGGTTACTCATGTATGCACTCTTTAGTGGTACACATTTAAAGCCTCCAATGAAAGGGAAGCATAACAGCTCTTTCAATAGTAGGTAGAAGGTTCTTTATACCTGTAAGTACATTGGGGAGGAAATACTAAATGTCTGTAATTGCTGCACCCATCGCATTCAGTGTGCAACTGCAAACACAAGGAAAGGAACCAGTGTACAGTACTAGTACTGTTTAAATAACACACAAGATTATACATTGCAGCATAGTTATTACTACACACATACGTTCTCAGTACATGCTGGTATATAGGTTCTCAAACACACATGCACACTCAGTCAACAAGCACGCTTCACGCATCCTCTCACAAACACACACACATGTTCGCACCATTCATTCCCACTCACAGTATCTGAAGGCTCTACATAAGGTAGATTGCTATATTGTTTGGAGCTACCACTTTTTTTTTTTTCCTTTTTCTTTTATATAAAAGCACATGCTAAAAGATCACATCCACAGTAATCTCGCAGCAACACTCGGAATGATCACACAAAAACCAGGGAATGTTAGTGCACACACAAAATTAAGCTAAAAAAAAAAATCTTTGGAGTTCCAATCACACTGTTAGTATAACAATCCTGTAACTGTGAAGACTAGTTATATAAGCTTTGTAATTGATTAAGTCACACAGTGCAAAGTAAGGTCCATTGACCCTTTTGTATAAAGGGTAGGCTGGAAGCCACATGGGTAAGTTCAATAGACAGTTCATATATACATGTGACCAGGAACACCCAAACCAGATTTGTGCTATTAAGATTGGTCATTCTGAATCACGATGCACTTCCGAAGCATCAGCTCTACAAATTGGGCAGGTACGATTTGCCTGTAAAACCAGAAACAAGAGAGGATTTACTGTACTGACAAATACATTGTTAAGGTAATCTGTAGATGACACTGAACATCTGTGTCCATAATGAGGATGCTACCTTCAGCCCTTGAGTACTGAAAAGCAATTCACGAATACTCAAAACAAGAGAAGACAAAGTGTGCTTATGCCTTTTTTTTTAGTTTATTTGGTTATATTAGAGTGGTGTGACAAGTTTGTCAATTCAAAATTGTGTTTACAAAAAAAAAACCAACCCACCTGTGCCTTTTATCTTTAAAGATAAAGCAAAACAGCAAATTATACTTTATCTAAGTGATGGTGGTTTTATTAATGCAGATTCATAGTTATAGTATATTGCAATCAGATGGATGCAACTAAGAAGCTGTACTGTGTGCTGCAGAGAAACCCATCAAAACCAGACTAGCAACCTTGGACTGCAAATAAATGTCTTATATGAGGGTGTTATGTTGTCACAAGCTTTACTGTTCAGGGATCATATCTCTTCATACCCTGTTTATTCAGTTATTCTCACAGAAACCCATCCTATAGACTTGGACAAAGCTGAAAGCAGACTAGGGAAAAAGAAAAGGGGTTTTAATAAAGAGAAAGGAGGAAAAAAAAAAAAAAGAGAGAAGATGACCTGGCAAAAGAGATATTCAAGTAACACACACAAGCAGGTCCAAATTTAGCCCTTCAGTAAAGCACTCCCTGAAAATATGTCCTGTGACTCTTTTACTTTCATCGTTTCCTTAAAAAGATAAGACAGATGAGAAGTAACATTCCTTAACCTACTGGGAAAGTATTTCTGCCTTCTCATTCCCCTTTTCAAATGAAGGCTAATTTCATTTTAGCAAATGATGAGACAAAGCCCAAAACAAATATGTAAAATCTGTGGTAAAGCATTTCCTTTGCAAAGGGCAGAGTGAAAAGAACTCTTCCCTGCCCCAAATTCTGTATTTTGTAGTTCCCCAAATTGCAGGACCAACTACCGTTAACTCCAAGTTTTTCTACGGTAGCCAAATTTTTCAATAAAAATACAAGTGAGAGCATCAAGAAATGTGGCTCTGCAGACCAGAGTTCAGAAATCATTGCCACGAATTTCAAATCCAAACAATAAATGCTGATGAAAGTAACAAGTTATTACTGAAAAAAATTATTTAGTAATGCAAGTTAAAATGAGGGTATATTTTTTCCGTCAATTACTAGTGTTACTACTGTTTTATAATTTATATTGGTTTTTTTTTATTCCTTTATAGTTTTTGTAAAGCATGAATTGCAGAATCAATTCAAATTTTATTTCTTGCTCTTTCAGTAGCAGTTTTGAAATTACTTAAAGGACAATGCCATTACTTGGTCATTACTTTGTACTTGCATTATTCTGGATATAATTTCAGCTAATACAATTTTTAAAATAAAAAGGCATGTTTTTCAAAATTAAATGGATTAATGAATCAAGAGGTATTCACTTAGACAAATAATTAAATATCTACCATTTGTAGCATGAAACAGAGCATTCAGTGGGAATTAATTTCCCAATAGGAACTGCAGAAATAAATCCTCTGTGCCAGAACAAAATGAATACTCATGGACACTGCAGCACTGCTTTTTAAGTAACTTTTCAAGATCCTGCAGGAACATCTGTTTTAAATTTAGTCGCATTCTTGTGCCTTTCATGAAATTCATTCCCCCTTCCTGGCATTTAACATGATTCTTTGGTGCAAAAAGGTGAGTAAGGTGGACTTAATATTGTAATATTGACCTTCTAACTAGCCACTCTTTCAGGCAAACTTACTTTTTGTACTGTAAGGAGAGAGAGCTGCACAATGAACTAACCAATTTATTTTTTTGTATTTTATAGACATTTTTAGCTGAAGTGAACTGCATTTAGAATAATGAATCTATAGGGTAACTAGAATCCTCTAGGAAGCATTGCACTACTTTGGTGTTAGTCCATCAGAACCAAGTTAAACTACAGTTAGTTTGTCTTTTCTCATATATAATACAGCATTTCCTATCAGAACGTTAAATATAAAGGCAAATTTTCCTTGTTATCTGGTTCTAAACCCTCAGGGTGAAGACAGGTCATGTTTTCAAGCTGTCCTGGGGAATGATGACTAACTCTTACATTACAAAAGAACAGATTTCTCATGTGTTCATATTTGACTAAAGGATTTAGGATATTAAGAAATAACCAAATATTGTGAAATATGAGAGTTGACAATACTGTGGAAAGCAAAAGGATAACCTCCCTTTTGTTAATTCTGTTTCCTCCACTGTATTACATGTTCTTTCACAAGTCTTTAACCTTGCTTAACCAGGGAAGTATAAATTAAAGTGGGCAACCTAATGCACTGTAACAGAACATTTCCTCTCACTTGCTCACGCTACCTAAAAAGGTGGTACTGTACATAGCATTATACCAGCAGGGCAGATCAAACCTTTAATGCAATGACAGGCCACAAAACTTTCTTAGATACCTTTTTTTTGCTCCATCATCACCAATAGGCAGTGGAATAAGGATTTTTCTTTTAAATAATCAGATTGGATTACTAACCTCTTATTTAAATGTTTCACTAACAACATGGTGAAACTTAAAAAGAATCAACTTGACTCCATAGCTCTAGAACTAGTTCTAGAGATATTCCTAGATAGCAAATACTTTCTTCGAAGAGACAAGATTAAATCAGTAAAACACAGGGACAAAGTAGTAACTTCTTTCTTTTTTTATCTTGTGGGAAAAAGTTACAAGTACTGAAAGCTACGATTTTTACCTTCCCTTGCGGAATTTATCAACATGTTGGCTGGATGATGTAAATTAAGTGGACATAATTATACTATCAATATATAAAACAACTTGTCAAATACATAAAGGAATGGACAGAAGCAAAACTACGGCCCAAAATATCTTCCAGTTATCCTCACTTCCAGATATGAGGCTGTAACTAAAATAGGCTGGTGTTACAGGTAAGTTGTTACAGTTTGCAAAGCAAAATAATCTTTATTTCCATACACCATGTTAGTACCAGTGTAACTAAACCCACATGGTGTAAATACATCGCCTTAGCAATCCTACATGACGATGCTTTAACCTTGTCTAGCTTATTTTGCATCCAGCTCTGGAATGCATGATGTCAATACAAGCAGTTTTCAGTGGGTATAACTGCACCCCCTTTAGGTTTAGATTGCATGTCTTTCACCTCATTCCCCCACCCAGCTGACACTCTTATGCTCATAGAGTTTTTCTATGAGAAGACAACCTTTAGAAAATACCACACTTGAAGATCTGTTAGAAAATAGTTTCTAAGCTGGGACAAGAACATCAGAAAAAAGCTGTTTCACCACTACTACAGTACATCTACGATTATGAAAATAAAGACTAAACTAAATCTGATTTTTTCACTTTGCTGTTCTGAATTCAATTGCTAGGTCACTACCAGTTGAAAGTAGAAAAAAAAATCTAACTGTAGAACTGTCACACTGAGTCCCCAAAAAGCTTAATTTAACATATTTGTCTGACTCTTGAGACCAATGTCAGGTAAGAACAGGGCAAGCATGCATGATACTTCCCTGACATGTTCTTCTAACTTCCAGCAATCTGCAGATCAGGGGCTCTATGAATCAGAGGTATATTTTTTTTGCATTAGTAGCCTGGAAAGAGCTGTCTCTTTTAAAATCTATACAAGCAATTTGAACTATATAGGCCTATAGCATCCACTATCTCATGGGCTTGTGTCAAATGGTCTTAGTTCTTTTTTCATAAAATGGAGTGAATACTATTTCTGGATACTTTGTCCACAGCACAAATGACTTACAAAGTTTCATGCAATGAAAAGACTGGACAAATCTACTGTGAACACTCCTCCTGAGGAGTAGGGGGACACTGGAGAATACCACTTGAATAGATATAATCTACTCTTAATTACCAGTTACTGAATAAAACAGCATACATCTAGCATAGATGTATTGAAAATATTATGGGGGGGTGTTTTTTTAATCTGACAATAAAACAAACAGGTGTTTACTCTTGCTGATTCTCAAGTATGCACATGGATTCAGATACTGAAGGACACCAATTCTACTGAAAGTTATAAGCATTGCTGGGGGAACATTTACACTGGCCTTAGATTTTGTAGAAGCCTTAGACTACTGTATGTACTGTGGCCCAAGAGCAATTTCATATCCCAGTTTTAAAAATCCTTCTCATTATTCTTGATACCTTGTTAGCCAAAAGAATACTCTCAGTATTAATTTTTCTATTAATTAATTTTTTCATTCTCCGCACTGAATATTTTAGTGTATGCCTAAGATACACATTTTCTCTTGCTTTTATGAAGCCATAAAGGCAAGGGGTTTTTATTTCTTTTTCTGAAACAACAGACACCATCCATAATTCTCTAGGGACTGTATTCTGTATTAACATAGGATCATTGCAGTTTCAAATGTTCTACAGAACAGACTACACATAGATTAAACTAAAGCTGAATAGAATAAAATACCAAAAAAAGGTGAGGCAAGATGGGGGTCAGTGCCTTGCTGGCAGTAGATCTGGCTAATGCAGCTTGTAAAGATGTCTGTGTATCATCATCTACTTATTTGTATTTCCTGTTCTTCACACCTTCTGTAGTGCTGCTATTTTCTCTGCCCTCTTACTGGGCTGCCCCGATTCTAGATCCTTTCTTTTCTGCTCAAATTCTCTTGGAAGGGTATATCATAATTTTGTAAAACTACAATTTCTATTTGTATGTATTACATTTATATATATATGCATACCCATATATGTACACACATAACACAATTTAATTGCCCCAGAACCTAACGTTAATAGCAAAGTGGGGGAGGAAGGTATTAGTACTCATTCTTGCTATGCAGTGTATGTAAAACAGTTAAAGCCACCATCATCACAGAAACTCTAGTTCATACTTTCTATACTGTTATGTTACTTTTTTGTTTTCAAGTCTTCTTTAATTTCACAGATTACTTGAATTCACAGTCATTGTTTCGTGCAAATGGAAAATACAGTAAGATCTGTCAATGAAAGTAATTCTCTTCATATTAATTATTCTGTATTACAAAGATTATAAAGAAAATTCCTTCATCAGTAGTTAGAAAAATATCGTTAAGTAGGCAGTGCTTCCACTCTGTCGGCATTTCTAGCCTAAGTATTAGAAACATGAAACAAGATGAAATGAAGTGGAACAGCAAAATACCCCCACCCCTCCCCCCAAACTACAGAATGAATTCCCTACAAGACAGGAATTTTTTTTTTTTTACCTTCAGCCATTTATCGACACACTTGGCATGGAACTCGTGGTTACAGGGTAAGACTCTAAGTAGCTGCCTTGACTCGAAATCACACATGCACACCACACACCTAAAAAAGACGACGAAGTTCAAATGTATCTGCTATGTAAAAACAACAATACACATTACATACAAAAACTCTACAGCTATGACTGCAACATGGTAGCTCTTTTACCCCTTGGTAGCTACAGTTACCTATATCTGTAGGTATTGAAGATGTGTAGTGCGACAACATAAACTGAGAACTGCTGTTGTGGGTTTTTTTTCTATGCTTTCAAATCATAAAGCAAGTGCTCCTGCTCACAGGAGTTCACAGACCCAACCAACAGAACAGACATTTAATCAAAATGCAAAATGATGGAGATAATAATCTATAAAGTTCACTCCCTACTGACACTAAGTCACACTGGGGGTCACTGAAACTGGAGTACCAGTGAAAAATCCTTACACTGAAGTTCAAACATTAGACAGCATTTGGTACCAAGTCACTTCAACTACCTTCATTTCTATACTGCCCTTTCCACTTGGTTGTGCAGATCTTTCAAACAGTAAGTTAATGGTTTTTAAAAATAAGAAGATGCACTCTGACCAAGCTCTACCAGGAGCACTTGAAACTTCCAACACTTGAAGCTATTTTAACACAGGCTAAATTCCAAGTTGGCAATGTCACTTTGATGTCGAGTATGCTGAACAAAACCTAGAACACCCTTCTTCTATTTCAATTTTTTAAAGGCTGAGGAACTGAATTGAAACATAGCTAAATGATGTGAGAGTAGATAGAATTTTTAAAATAAGGATAAATAGTATTTGATCTGAAAAGCAATCCAAGAAAAAGAAGAAAATTACACTGTTTACCGACATGACTGTTTTTAAAGCCCTTCCAGCCTAGCTGAGGCTGCAAGTTAAAGAAATTAAAATATAGCCATGTAAATTATGGACATTTGAAAGAGACCAATGCACTTACAGCGTCTGTTCTGACTGGTGGTTGTTCGGATTGAACCTGTAGGATGGCAGCTGTTCAATGTCCGCCTTTGTCAATCCTCGTGGTTTGGCTTCTCCCAAACGTTCTGCCAAATTCAGCAGTGCCTGCAAGACATGGAAACTGGACATTTAAAAATTCACTGCTCAAACAGGCTCTGGTTCCACTAGAGGTGGGGCTGCCATTACACCTCACTACCCCAGCTGGTAGCACAAAACACCCTTCTATCATGAAATGTTTAGAACCTTAGTTCTCCCCTACAACAAAAGCCCCACGTAAAGTCTTTCAGAATTCAACTATCTTTCTAATTATGTAAGATGTTCTCTTTGGGATTTCAGAACCTGCAGGACCCAAATTCCAATTAGTCCTGTGGCTGCATGCACAGATTGGTAAGTATTTTGCTTCTGAAGGATTCCTCACCCCACTATGAAATTCATGGTGCTGGTAACCAGAAAAAATCATCAAAAAATTTCCTTCCTTGAGCCTGGTCTTGTGAGAGAAACTAAAAATGTAATGGGACAGGTTCTGATTCCCACTCCACACCTTGGGTTAGCTGAACTGAAACATGGAGATTTTATCCTGAATCTGGAAAACAAATATATCCTGTCAAACTTTAAGCACTTTTTTTTGTTAAATTCTATGATCGTTTTCTGTAAGTCAACATTGCAACTAAAAGCCTCTCATGTAAATAATTTACACTCTGTCATGTATGTAACTTGCACTCCTTCATAAAGGACCTAGGAAAAATATCACTATAAACATGATGGAGAACCAAGGCATAGAAAAGTTAAAAGACTTGGTGAAAGCTGCAAATGGTACCATCACAAAGAGATTTCTAATACTGTCAAACCTAGGGCCCAAATTCTCAGAAATAAGATGATGCTGCTTCTGAACTATCACAGAAGTTATTACAGAAGTGCTCATTGTCAAACCGAAAATAAGCAACTACACAGAAGTCTTAAGGGGAGCACAGGCAAAGAGATGCAAAAGTAAGGGTTGATGATGGCTGTCTGAAGAGAAATCGAATGGAATCCAATACTCTCAGAACCAGCAAAGACACAACGGCTGGGACTGCCCCATAATTACCTAGTATATTAAAGAGGGTGCTACATCTATAGATGTGAATTACTGTACCCTCCTGAGGGCCAAGAAGAAAAGGCAGTAAGGCAGTTTCGTAAATATTACGTTTAGATTAATTAATCCTATGACATTAACACTATTCTGTATTAACACTATTCTGCAAAGTTACGCACATAAAACCAGTAACTCACCCTGTTCTTTTTAAAGTGCTTCACTTCTGTTTGATATTTAAAATCAATTAAAATTCAAAAGGAGAAGAGTATGTAGAACATAAAAGCTGAACAATTTAATGATTACTAGGTTTGAAGGGTGGATTCTGGGAAAGAGCTATTGACAAAAAATAATGCTAAGCACTTCTAATATCCGGTATTGCAAAAAAATCTGAAAAGATGGTTTCTGGATTCTGTCTTCACAGTCATTACATTTATTTGAAAGACAAAAGCAGGATTAAAAGCAAAATGTAATGAAATTTTATCTACTGCTTGAGCTAACATCTGTTTTTTAAAGGTAGTTGTAGTTCACACACCAACCTCATAGTTTTCTACCTCTCCATCTTCCACATCCAACTCAAAGCTGAAAGCTGGTCCAACTGCAGGTGGCACTGGGAGCATTGATCTACCATGAGAGCAAACAATGATAAGGTTCAGCATCTTGCTGAAGGAAAGCACAGAAACATCTGGCAGAGGTGAAGTTACCTTATTGATCCCTCTCAAATCAACAGGTTGTAAGAACTGGTAAAAATGTTGTTTGAAGTCAAGAACAGACATTTGAAGTGAAAGAGTCAAATGAAAAAGCTAATTCTGCCACTTTTTGATACTGAGTGCTGCCTTTTTAATTGCATGCATGTCTCAACTGATACTTCCAACCAGGCTCAGCATTATTACAAAAACTATATCACAGATTATGGAGAGCTAAAACTGACAATGAACTGACGTTCTGGTTTTAATGTTTTATTTCTATAAGTGGATAAAATATCAACAAAGATAAGAAATCCTAAGTTCACTTAGCTCTCCAATATAAAAGCCTTGAAACTTTTGTAAGCCTAAAACACACAGTGAAGATAAATAGGATATGCTACTGGACTTCCATACTGAGGGCAAGCACAAACTCACTTTCTCATATACTGTGATGCTGGACAAAGCAGAATCTCTTCAGATAGAGAGGCAAGAGAGATGTTTTTCTGGTTTTATATTCAACAGGTATTTTTATCCCCTAAGATAGTCCTGTGGGTCAGAACTTAATGCACACACATAGAAGTCACAAATTCACAGCACTAAAATATACTAAAATCCCACTGAAGTATTTGGGAATTACTGTGCCACATTGTGTCCTCAATGGACAGGCAAGAAGCTATGACAGCACTCTCAGACTCCAAGATGCAAAGTTGAACAACTTCACTGCATCAGATTTCTGGTGCCATTTTCATGCCACATCTGCAATTGCAGAGAGAAACTACAGATCTGGTGCCAATGTTTGATTATTTCCTTGCCAATGTCACCTTTGCCACCAGAAAATAATCTTTGTTTTCCAAATGTTTCATACTTATTTCCAAAGCAGAACACAGAAGAGTAATAAATCTCACGTCATATACCGAAACTCCCCCACAGCGGGTTTACCATAACACTAATAATTCCTAAATGTTAATTGTCCCACATATTGTCCAGAAACAGCTAATCACAGGCAGAACAGAAATCCAACAGCTGTAACAGATTAGCAGTTCAGCCAATAAAGAGTAACACATCACAGAAAGCTCCCACTCTTGTGTTTCATCGTTAAGAACCAAACCAAATGAATTTACTCCATAAGCGAAGACTCCTAGGACTTTATCCCACAGTGTAACCATGCCTCTGTAAGAGTAGCTAAGAACCAAGTTTTAAAATTTGTTGAAGATTTAACGAAGAGTTCAGAAACAAGAGGCTACTGTGCCTCAAAAAACCTACAAAACTACTTTGGACAAAATTGTTCACTTATATTTTTTCTTGCTTAAGGCTGTATGTTATTCAAAATACCCTGAAAAATTTACACAGAAATGGAAGTTTTCCTCCTCTCTGAGACAGCTGACCTATGCCTGTTCTCTGGTAGAGTCCAACCATAAAAAGTCCCAAGGCTCTTGTTGAAAGTCACATGACATCTTAATAGCCTACACGGAAGCAAATGTACTTTGAACTTACAGCACATAAGGTAATAGGCTGGGATGGTAAGGGTGTGGTGGTATAGGCTGCTGTGATCGGTATCTGCTGCGCCCTGTGAGTCTTCGAGGCATAAAAGGTGGGTAAGGCTGCAAGAAAGAAGAAAATAAGCTTCAACTGGAACTTGTGGAACTGGAACTTGTGTCCAGTTCTGGGCTCCCCAGCACAAGAGAGACATGGACATACTGGAGAGAGTCCAACGAAGGGCCACTAGGATGGGACTGGAGCATCTCACATATGAGGAAAGGCTGAGAGAGCTGGGACTGTTCAGCCTGGAGAAGAGAAGGCTCAGGGGGATCTTATCAATGTATACAAATACCCGCAGGGAGGGTGCAAAGAAGACGGAGCCAGGCTCTTTTCAGTGGTGCCCAGTGACAAGACCAGAGGCAATGGGCACAAACCGAAACACAGGAGGCTCCGTCTGAACATCAGGAAACACTTCTTTCCCGTGAGGGAGACCGAGCACTGCCACAGGCTGCCCAGAGAGGTTGTGGAGTCTCCATCCTTGGAGATATTCAAAAGCTGACTGGACACGGTCCTGGGCAACCAGCTTTTAGGTGGCCCTGCTTGAGCAGGGGGGTTGGACCAGATGACCTCCCTTCCAACCTCATCCAGTCTGTGAGCCTGTGATTCAACATTTTGTTTTCTTAATCATGAAATAAAATGAAATCTGAATATTGAAATCCACTTTCAGTAAAGCATTATTAAAAAAATCCAGCCTCTGCTCAAATCCAAAAGAACCTCAGACTCAATTTGAAACAATTCCCACCAATAGCACACAATCATACTGTTGTATGTGAAAAAGTAGTAACACACAACAGAAATCCTTGCAAGCTCTTGTGCGTTTAGTCTACATGCAGGCTGGTTTGGGAAACAGGACTTGAACTGCTGACTCTCTTTTAAGTACAAAAGCCCAGGCTTTAGGCCTGGTGCTATTATGTAGGCTTGTGCACAAGTGGTTGAGTAAAGAAGCCTTTTTTAAAAAAAAGTATTTTAAAAAAAGGTTTTAGAAACCCCTATTTTTTTAAAAAAAACTTTTAAGCAGTGGTTGAAGCCTTTCAAGTGTATGTGGAGAGTTTAATCAGCACAATTTCTGAAGCTGGACAGCACCTAAAGAGACGGTCAAGCCTAAAGCTTTAATGTATTCTTTCTGTGGATAAAACAGAGCTTTATTGTCATACTTTTCTTCATTTGCATGCCAAGCTCTTTACTTGTGTATTTACATTTTCATTATAATTGTTCAGAATTCTTTGCATTACCTACTAAAATGGGGATGTACATGGTAAAAAATTTCCACTTGAATGCAAACTATATATTTCCAGAAATATTCAAAACACTAACATTTCTTAGTAATTTTTAAAACTGAAATTCATGTACCACTATTGAATTCACATTTGAAGGCCTTGAGACTTTTTTTTTAAACAAAGAACACTCAAAGTCTTCACTAACATTTTTTTCTTCTTCCATGTTTGAAATTTAAGAAAATCCAAAAGCCCACCACCACGAATGATTAACCTAACACCCCCTAACTTTATGATGGAAACATTACTAATAGGTAGCCACGGTTATACATAACATTTACATATGAATGTAAAGACAATGTAAAAGAGCCAGGGTCTTTTTCATGAAAGTAAGATCTCAGACTAGACACAGCAATATCAATTCTACTGCTTTGTGAATTCTGCAATCCAAAAGTAGAATTAGAAACCGTTGTGTTTACTGAAGGAAAGAGAATCAGAAATGCAGCCATTCCATCATAATTTTAATATAAATAAAATTTTATAAAGATTTAGGATTTCTTTATAAAAGACCATATGATTACTTGTAATACACCTCTGTGCTACCCCTCAGCAATATACAACCCAGAACTGAAGCACCAGAGAGGACAAATGCTATATAATTGGCAAAACCATATTTTGTTCCTTATCTACTTTAAAGACTGAACTTGGAAATCAAGAAAGCCTCACTCCAACCAAAATGTGATTAGACTGTAATTCATTTAACAAGCATATTGAATAAAATACAAACAGTTTATGAAAATTTTTAAGTGTCTTTGTCTCCAGAATGACTCATAGTGACTGAAAACTTCACTGAAAATCTATACACCTTTAGTTTAACAATGAGCTGAGTATTTTTTTTAAATGGTGGAGACTTATTTGAATCTTTATAAAAACTGCAGCAAGCATTTAACTAGGTTGTGTGATTTCAAGGAGTCTAATTAAAGAGAAGTTATCTGTATATTCTGTAGTCACAGGGCCTAAATTTCATTCTCATTTAAAATTTTAAATAACAATATGCCTCTAAAACCTTCTTTCAACTTGATGCACAGGTCAAACATTAAAAAAATTCAGAGACTATACTCGACTTCTAGCTATTTCTTCAAGCATGACATAGGCAGGAGAGTTTTTTAAAAAAAACTAAACCACACAAAACAGCAACAACAACAAAAAAAATCTCAGGACTAATATAATTGCACACTGAAGTGCACCACAAAGATCCTAGAGGTAGCACCAATACTGGACACACCACAGAAGCACAAAATTCAGCACAGACTTTGTCCTGCACTGGGTTTAATTTTTTTTTGTGCTGCTGCAGATCCCCAGAAAGTTGGCTTAAAGCAAGCTTCACTGTCTTTATAACATGGTGCAGTCTAAATTATGGAAGCCCTCTATACAACTGCTTGCCTGCAAATCGCAAATACTCTGGAGAAGAACTATTTTTAAAGCGTTCTAGCTTTCCTGACTTGTGGAAACTCAACGCATGATGAAGCATTAGCTAATAATGACAACAGTTTTTCTAAACTGTACTAATTAGTTGCTACAGTACAAGTCCTGGACAGTGTGAGACAAAATGGAATGTTTTCTAACTACAACACTCTGCAGATAATGTTATCAGAAATCATTTGCTGGCATCATTAAGTTATCCTTAATTTGATTAAAACAAGCTTAAAAAAAATACCACAGTATGCAGCTATAGCCAATAATGGAATACAACTGCCAGAAGTGCCACTTTTCAACAAAATGTACTATAAAGATCATGAACAAGAATGTAGCACAGAAAACAATACTTACTACACCAAATGACACCTCTTGGTGTAAAGGATCGTGGGTTAAGAATTGGAGAGGAGCTGAGGGAGGCAATGTTGGTGCATGGGCTGAGGGAGGGTATGTAAAACCTCCTACAGGAAGATGTTCTCCAAGCAGTTCTACTTCATTTTCTATCCTTTGAAGTGGCTAAAAAAAAAAGAGATAGGCTTTGTTGCAATAACATAGATGCAATTTTTCCCCAGTAAAGAACTACAATCCCAGCTGTATATTCTGAGCTGCTGTGGTCAATTTTATACGGTGAAAAAAAAATACAGGTATAATTGTACTCAGTTTCACATAGTAACTCTGTGAACAATTCCTGTGTCATTAACACTATCAAAAAGCAAAGACAACACTACACATTTGATATAAATTCACCTTTTCCAGCTAGCCATGCTTATAGACCAGGAATTTATGCGATCTAGCAAATATAGAAGTGGCTGTAATTTCCTGTGTCTTGCATTTTTCAGGACAAATATTTGCTCTCCTTCTTGCCAGTCTGCTCTCACTGTACAACTATGCGAGAGAAAAAAATAAACAACCATAGACAAGAACTGAAATCGTGCCAGAAAATCTGCAAAGTGGAGAGGAAACATGGCGACTCCAGTGGATTAAACTGCTAATGACATTCAGTAATCAAGCAGATGCTTCTCTAGGAGGGTCATGCAAGCAGTCCTACTAAGAACACACAGTCCAGAAGTTTCAGAAGCATGAGATTCCAGTTCAGTATTGTAATCTAGTCAACTGAAGCACATCAGTCAAGCCCAAAAGTGCTCAAGAAAACCCAGGAATTGTCATTGTTTCATTAATACACCTTTCTGTTCCTGACACTGAATTCCACCATTTCAAGAAATTGAGCCAAGAAAGCCACCTTGTGGAACCAAAGCAATATTCTGTTTCCCTGTTATGCAGAGCAAACCTTAAACACAAGGTATTCTTAAAGCACTAAAATACAAGCTTTTTGCCAGAGCTGAAAGTTGACAGGCAAGCCTAGTCAATAACCTAAGGAAGCAATCCAAGCTAAAATCTGAGCCCAACATTTTCTAAAGGAAAGTCTTACAAAGATGACACCTGAAAACTGCATTTTCCCAGCTGTTCTCCTATCATCATACCAAAGTGATTACAACGCTATCCACACATGAGACATGGCATAGAGAAGACTCAGCAGCGTTTGTAAGTAACAATGAAGCTGTTTTCTGTTTCTGCATTAGTGAAATACTAGCATCTTCTAGTCAGAGGGGCAAAGAAATGGACACAAGTATACAGATAACCCCACAGTAAGAGCTGTAGGCCAGAACTGAAAATCTAATTTTCCCTCAAATCCAAAACAGGGCCACATTTTCCCATGTTTGCATAGCCCCTTATCACTAAGCCAAGTCTGCTTAAGCAGAAGGCATCAATAACTTTCATAAGGGGGGGGAGAGGCGGGAAGGGAAAAGGGAGACTGTAGGCTCCTGAATATGTCTGGACGGCCTAAGATCATTATGTTCTAGGAAAAGCACTGGTCATTTAAAAATGAACTGAGAAGTAATACAAAAGAACATGTAATGAAAGTAACATTCTGTGCTTTCTTCTCTCTCTGTTAAGCTTTTCTCTGAGACCACTACTGAACTACACAACCTCCTCTGGATTCTCTTCTGCTTCCTGGGAAAGAAATACCTCAAGGAATAGTTGGTGAAGCAAATATACATCTTTTTGACAGAAGGCCTATGGAGAAACAGTACAGACAACAGCTGATGAAATTTGAAGAGAAACATGGTGAACTTTAAAATTATTTTTATCTTCACACTGAGTGGTTACAGACTTGCTAAGGAAGCATAATGCAAAAACTATTACTTTAGACAAAATCCTGTTGTTTCCTCAATCAGGTTATCAGCACTATTTGCCCATCCAGCCCCACCAATTCTACAGAGAGCGGGGGTAAGAAGCATTACTTACCGACCGTGACTGCTGTGCTTGGAAAGGAACGAATTGTCCTGGAGGCAAGTGGGGAGGGTGGTGTGGAGAGATATGAGGAGGATGCAAAAGGAATGGGTCACTAGAAATGAGGGGTGGAAATGCTGCATATGGTACAGGTAGGTGCTGGACTGAGCACGCCTGAAGCATCTGAAATAAAATGAAAACAACGTATTTTTTTCTCTGGCTCAAACACTCCCTATAGAACATTCTATATTTATTACGGAAAGATATCATTAAAACAAAGCAGCTCTCCTGCCTCCTTGGAAAAGCCTCCAAAACACACATAAACAGTAGCTCATTCAAATACACAAGAAATAGCAATTAGTACAGAAGAGGCTCTAGAAGTACCATAGTGTGACGTCTGCTAGGTGCAAAGTAGCTCTCACTTCTCATGAGGTCAGTGGGAGTTAGGGTTTTCAATGCTCCAGGATTAGAGACTCCTAAGTGATGAGCAGATACATTTATCCCAGTTATTTTTCCCACATATTACTTTCAAAATGACATGCCAAAGCAACAGCCTTGCAACCATTTTAAGCTCTAGATGGAGCTGAGGGTCTCCCAGCTGTCAGACTGTGCCTTAAAACCTCTGTTGCCCCCATCACTAAGAATAATTCATAAGCTCTGCTCAGTTCTGCACTTTGAAGGGAGCCTCATGCTCTGAAGGCAGCTTCATAAGTGACAGCTACTGTGGGAAATAGCTCTTTTTCTCTCCTCTGAAATTCCTCATACAAAAGCAATTCTGGGCACTGAAGTTTGAACGCTACAGTGATGAAGGCACTGCAGGGGAGCAGGAATGTGCCTTGTGCAAGTTCGGTTTTACTTCCAACTCTAGATATGGAGAAGCAAGAAAACCTGCATTTTCATCTTCTTGCTCTTTGATCCATCATCAGAATGTCAGGCATTTCTGTTACATTTTTGACAACTGCAAGAGCAGTTAATAAGATACTTGTTATCAAATCTTACGAAGAGGACCCAGTTCTGATCTCTGACTTTTTTTTCTTTTTAGTTGTGTCACAACATATATTGTGCATACTGACTATAATGGCATATAATGATAAATCTAGTTTAAAATCAGATTACAGTAGTGGAGGTGGAATTATCACCTCAATTTACTGTGATGATGACCAAACATAAATCTTCACATGCACTGAAACAGTAGCAGATTAATTTGATCTGACTACTATTTTTTTCTTAAATGCTGACTATTCTTCACCCTCAGCTACTACATCATTTTTCTAAAAAAGAAATACAACACACAATTGTTTCTATCGTTAAAATACATTTTTATTGTATTTTACTAAATTGAAAAGTGTTCTCTGAAACAGTTGAAAATAAATTTGCAGGTACAACATCACATAGTGGTCTGTAAAAGAAGAGGTACTTTGGGGAACGTATTAAAATAGGTTTCATCACAAGATTCTGTATGGTAAAGATTACCATAGCTCCAATATATGTTTGGAATGATCTGTGCTATGCCCAGCACTTCTTAATTTACAGCAAATGCGGCTTCATTATCTTTCAAGTGGAAAGAAATGAAAACTACCCATTCATTCATTCACGCTTTTGGAAAACCTCTGCTGTTTGAAGATATGCTTCCAAGAAGTTTTAAAACTGATGAAGGTATTTCATAAATGACACTTGTTTATTTTATAGTTACATATATGCAGTGAGAGAGACAAATATTGTGAAAGTAACAACAGGATACTGGGAATTTCACAGATGAAGCTGGCAAGCAAGCTGACATGCTGGAGGGCAGGGCTACCTTCCAGATGTACTTTTATAGGCTGAAGACACTGGCTAACAGGAACCATGTGAAGTTCAAAGGCAAATGTGAAGTCTGGCACTGGGAGAGAGTAACTCCATGGAGCAGGGCATTTTGAGACTGACTGGCTGGTGAGCAGATTTGCAGAAAAAAAGTTGGGTTCTGGTGGATGTGTCAAATAGGAGTACACAAGAACCACAGTGTAATCCTGCAGTCAAAAAAGCCTACTGCAGACTGGGCTGCATTACTAGGAATGTAACTAGTGGGTCCAGTGAAGTGATTCCACCCCACTATTTGGAGCTTGAGAAACTGTATCTCAAGTCCTGTGTCCAGTTTTGGCCTCCCCAGTGCCAAAGAAAGACACTGACGTACTGAAATGAGTCCACTGAAAGACAACATGATGACCAGGAGCTTGGAGCACACTGCATAGAAGAAGAGGCTGCAAAACTGGATTTGTTCTGCCTTAAAAAGAGAAAACTAAGCAAAGACCTTACCACTGTCTTCACCTACTTCATGAGAGTGGATAGGCAGAACCTGACTCTTCCTCGAGAGGCAAAGTGAAAGGACAAGGACTAATGGGACCAAGTTACAGCAAAGAAAATTCAATCAGGTACACACAAGAAATACTTCACCACAAGGACAGCCAAACACTGCAGTGGAGGCTTAGAGGAGTTTTGAAATCTCCGTGCCTGGAAACTGGTACTGGTCTTAGCAGGTGACCACCAGATGACTTCCAGAGCCACCTCCTAATTTATATTACTCCTTAATTCTGTGACATAATAGAAGAAAGCATAAAGTCTGCCTGCTGACGCTACATAAACTCAATCGTAATTCTTTATATTCACTTGTACTGCATCCATTCTCTCAACACACTCAATTAACTGTTGTACATTCAGTCCAAACAAGCTGGTTACAGCCTTACTCCTATATATATTTAAAAGACAGCTGCATTGTTGAATTACAAAACATTTTACAAATTGCACAGATAATATACCTGTTCAAAGCAGAGGGTACAATTATTAGTATCTGTTTGGATTTCCTTAAGCTCCAATATAGTTCTAGCTTTTTCTCTGTTGTTGTTTCTTAGGACATGTTGCTTTCTTGCCTTGCTGAATTTACTATGCAAGTATTGTTCCAATCTCTGGCTACCCAGTCTGAGATTGGTTTGCTCCACTAATACCACCACTAAATAGAAGAAAAAAGATGTCTTTCATCCTGCCTCTGGTTACACACTGAATCATGTTAACAGATATTCACCATTCTGAAAGGAAAGGGGAAATATTGTCCACAAATATTCCAGACTGGCCAGCAGTATGCTGCAGACCTTGTAGTCTCTCATGGAGATAAATGGCACCTAGACAAGATGAATGCAAATTACCCTCACTCTTCAACAAGCAGCTTAAAGAAACAGGTGGTCACACTGAGGGTTTTGTTTCAGTGTCATAGGCTTGTTCATGTCCTCAGGCCACAGAATGTGCAACAGGAAAAGTTAAGTACACACGGCTGGCAAATGCACAGCTGGCAGAGACCAATGTTTATACCAACACTATAAACTTATATAGTTTTTATGTATGATATTACAGATTTATACTAGAAAAAGGAGGGGAAAAAAAAGTTGTGACTCTTCCTGCAGGTTCTGCAAACTTCATCTGTACAGCTGAAACTTCTTCGGGTACATTTCTTCAGCTCTGGTGCCTGTTAGCATTTAATGATGAAATTCCACAGAATGGTAGCATCAGAATGCTACTACCTGCAAAGTGGTATCTGAGCTGATACATAAAAATTTCTGAGAAAACAGTTCAAATTCTTTCAAATTTAAAGCTGGCAAATTAGGCAGTCAAGGCACCTTATTTTACTCCCAGAAAGGCAGAGAGAGATACCATTATTAAAGAACATTTTAATGCATTTCATGAGAGCATTTTGAGACAGAGGAGCCCTTCTCAGCTTTTAGTGACCTTTCAGGATCTTATTACTTCTCAGAAGAAAACTGACTTTGGAATATCAGACCTTTTTGTATATAACCAATCCCTAAACAAGGTCTCTACTAAGTGAGATTCTTTTCTAGGTGAGCTGCGTAATAAAAGCTGTAGAAACCTTCCTCTTACTGTCTGAAAGTATGCAGAATAGCTGCTGAGAAGAAGTCAGTTCATAAACCAGCATTTAGTTTGAGTTAAAAATCATCAGGACTCTAAACAGTCATACTCTATAAAGGCAGCAGGTAAGTATCATATGCTTACCAGCTCTAAGGCCTACACTGCTATGCCACTGAAATTTACCACAGGGGAAAAAAAAAGGATATTTCCAACACAGTTAAAGCTACAGACACTGAAGCTCCAAGGTGCCATTCCCATATCTAAGATCGAAGCTGGTGTAATTACAGAGACCCACTTACTGGGGGAGGCACACTGCAAACTGGAAGGTGCTGCCCACTGAAAACCACTGAGCACCCTGGGACCTGCTGGGTGCTGCAGGCTGGGATGTGCTGGCCTGTGCAAAGTGGTATCCCATGTGGAGCCACTGTTGTCACTGTGTACGAGACAGGAACTGTGCCCTGATGAATCTGCAGTAAAAGGAAAAAAAAATTATGACTTACTGTAAACTCTTAATAGTGTTGTACAGCACGATGAGTAATAGAAGAAACTTTTACCTACATATCAGAAAAAAATATACTCACAATGAAGGTGTCAAAGGAGGCACATGCTTGTAATTCCTGTTCATTAAAATATTTTTCTGAATGGAATATTACTTATTGATCAGCAGTTTCTGGGCAAGGCCAAGAGGGATCTCTCAGCTTAAAACGTTAAAACTTCCAAGGCACCTTAGAGTCACTCAGAAGCATCTCAGACTCTATTAAGACTGTGTGTCCCCCCCCTCCCCACTAAGGTTAGTCCTTACAAAATAAGAAGGCAGTAAGTCCCACATAAAAGCTAATCTACAAGTACCTAAAGAATCTTCTCAACTCTGAAGGGACTGATTCAGTAATCATTCAGAGATTTGTATCTTTAAAGAAGAAGAAAACTGTGTGGATTTTCTTTCTTCCAAAGAGACCAATCTCTTGATTCACTCTCAGACCAACACTCAAGCTAAGTCTCCTAACTTAAATGTAACAGAACAGAACTGGAAAGCTGAAAAGGAAAAGTAAACATAACTATGAGGCAGCAGACTCTAGGCATCCACATTTACATAACCTGATTTTCTAGCTAGTGATATTCCCTAGAATTTAATCACCAAACTAAGATCCAGAGGTATTCTGGACCTACAAAGCACTTGTTTTTTTTTTTTTTTCTTGTTGGTTGGTTTTTTGTGTTTTTTTTTTTTTAAAAAAAAACATTAAAGAAGAAATCTCTGACGCTCTAATAAAACTGAAAAGGCTAAAGCGTCAGGGAGCATGGACTGACAAAAAGTAATTATTTCAAGGAAGCTCCTTCCTCCTTCATGATCTGCTAAAATGGAACCTGCTTGCTTAAATGGAACAAGCAAGAAGAACAGCTCATTAGGAAGGCAAGAACGAGTAAATACAGCTAACCTACTGAACTGGTAGTGTACAGTCAGACACAGACGCCAAAACAGAACACAGATGACTGAATAGAACTTAAAATCTCAACCTGTATATCACTAATGACAGAAACGAGTCTCAGGAGAGACACTGAATTTGATCAGGTTCTAGCTCAGGTACAAAAGTTGGGCATACAGTGCAACGCTGGGTGTTATTCCGAAATGTTTACTGCTTGGAGTAATAATAAAAAATGACCTCTCAAAATGGTTATGTCCCTGAAGTATAAAGCATCACCATGGAAGACCTCAGTCAGTCTGGAAACGCTGACATCTGATCATAGATGGTGCTTGGAAGGTAGAGGCAATGGGATGAAACAACTGTTTATCCAGGCTTGTCATGATGTAATCTTGCAACACAAAGCAAGAGCACAATCTGAATTTTTGAGATGCTGCAGCAGTAAAATTTTTCATTAAAATGTAAGGTTGTGAGACGGCTAGGATGGCATTAGCTTCCGCCCTTGCATTTGGTCCCAAATGCAAGTATTTCCCTACTGAGAACTACTCTGCACACATAATGCAACACACCAGTGGTATGCAGCTGCACTGAATTCAAACCAGTTTTTAAGCAGGGATGTTAAGAGTTGCATTCTATGCATGTGCATTTTGAGAAGTGGACATCTGGATAACCAGTTCTACTTCCCAGTTCATAACCATGTAGCAACTAATGCACTTGTACTGCAGCCTGCTGATTTAACAAACAACAAAAGTTTCCTCAATAGGACAACTTCTTTTACAGGTCCTCAATTACAGAATTCTATACCAACTGCTGTTGCAGAGAGGAATTACTTACTTTCTGGACCAACCGCATATCTCATTTTTTCATGTCATTTAAGGACAAGTTGATTACCTTGGATGGCTAATTTGATTACGTGACAATACTGTCATGAGTTCTGCTGTCATGTAGGCAACCAATTACAGGCATTGTGAATTCTACTTCTAAATAATGTATTTTAACTATTTAAAGACTCCAAAGTGAAGGAGAGGTATTTCGCATGAAACAGAATACATTTTTAATTATCATATCACGTCTTTATCACATTAAATTAATTTCAGAAGCAAAAAACTGCATTTCAAAGGTTGAGCCAGAGGACTACAGAACCATGCCAATACATGCACTGACAAACTGTTAAATATCATTCTTTATTAAAAGGTGGGACTTTCTTTTTTTTTTTTCACTGCCTACTGCAGTGCTCTGTACACCAATAATATTCAGCAGGAAAAATGCTCTATAAGACGGCAAATAGACTTTAGTGTTATGTGACTTTCATTGCCAACTAATTTGGGGAGGAGAGAGATCTTGGAAGATTTGGGAAAAAAAAACCCAACACCAAAAAACCACATCTTCAACACCCTTCTGTTTTTACTCTCAAACTCTTACCTGATCATGAATGTCAACCATCACTGCATTCTGCTGTGGTGGGTGAGCAGCTGGGTGCAACATACGAGGAGATACATTCGGTGGGTGAAAGGCTCGGGGCTCTTCTATTGCTTGCTGCTGTCCATAGGAAAGATGGTGATAGTTTTCATCCTGGCTAATGGAATTATGTCTAGACAAACGATCTCTCCTTGTTCTCTGACGTCGAACAGGAGGACTGGAAACGCATTAAAAAAATTAGAGATTACATAAATGACACAAATCCTTCTTAATAACTAAAACCACAAGAGAATTAAGTATCAAGAAATTTTTTACACTGGAAAATTTTACCAGAAGAGGTTTATCAGATTGGAATAATACTTCTTGCTGACAAAACTGCTGAAAGCCTTAGAGATGATACTCTTTTCAGCACAGAAGTGCTTAATAGAGCATAGCTTAATGCTGTAAAGGAAACAGAGATGAACTCTTATGTAAATACTAACCTGTTAAAAAAATGGCACTAGGATTGCCAAGACAAGTGCTCAAAAGTCAAGACAGCAAACTTCAAGAGATTTCCATGCATTTATTCTAGGTAAAAATCCTTAATTACATTATCACAGATTTGCCCAGGGTCCTTGCTCCAACGAGGCCACAGAATGGTTGCTTACTTAGTGACAGCAGACAAAGCAGTAGACTCCTCTGAAGAAACAAATGAATTTTTCAGCTCTCACATGTTCACTACATAACTGAGTACCTCATAGAATTCTCTCCAGAAGATTCCAGGAAATTGTCATTGTGATAATCTTTCTTTTTCAGAGTAGAGAACTGTTGTGTAGATTGATTTAGACCAGAACATCCACTTCTTTTGAGCAACTGATCTACAGGCGTAGGATTTGATTATGTATTCTTATATAATTGTGTGTATGTTCTCAGTAGAGCTGCTAATATCTTGAGCCGAAACTTCTGTAAATCAGAGACCAGCAGCTCAGGTTTAACACTCAGAAAATGAGTAACAAACTCACTATTAGAAGTTTTGATCAAGTCACTTCTCATTTATTTGGAAGGGGAAAGAACTGAAAGTACAAAACCATCCCCCAGTACTTTCAATAAATGCCTTCCAATCTCCACAACACACAAATTACTGATCCCAGGGGCAACAGCGAATTAAAGCTACATGGGACAAAACCGTTTCCCACTTATGGAACAGGCTGAAGGAACCAAACTGCAGAAAAAGAGACAAGAAGGGTCTGTGACCATTAGAACATGTCCTCTCCAACAGTGCATGGAAAAGAACTTAAGATTCTTCACTCTCACTATTCCCATTGCTATTACCAGGTTTATTTGATAAAATTCAAATAAACCCAAAACCCATTGGCAAATCCCAGACATTCCTCAAGTCAAGTCCAACTTTTGTGCTGCATGAAACAGACATACTCTGGGGAAGGGGGAGCATACTACCAGCTATTCAGATGCTACTGTGAGTATATGATACAATGTCTCAAGCCACTATTTTTCTGCCCTGCTTCACAAGGATGTTATGCCATTACTGCCTTTCTTAGAACTAAAACAAAAGTTAATTCATGACAGGTCAGATAGAAGGCATAGTGCCAGACAGCAAGACAGCATTCTTGAAACAAAACGAAACAGAACAAAACAAGAGCATAGCCTTCTTTGTCTTTACAAATCACCATGTCAGAACACACAAGCTGTGTTTTCTTCTAAGCACTGAGAACCTAAATTTATGGTCTTACTAATGTATTTGTCTTAATTCCAGTCTCCGTTCCCACAGTTTCTGTTGCACTCCCCATCTCTGCACTACTAGTGTGATACACCTGTTACATTCTCATTAGATAAAACTGGTATATATGATTTCTAACCACAGAGCTATTAATGCAAAGTATGTCCTATTTCCTGGAATACTAAGCTTGCTCTGAAGTTGCTGCTTCCTGCTATGAAACAGAAATGCTCTGAATACGTAACATAAAATGTCTATGTGAGGATTTTTGTTTGGAAAAGCTACAGGTATAGAGGAAAGTTACAAAAGACAGCTCCAATGCTTTGGAAGAAGTATGGAAATTCTCTAATGGCCACCAGCACTTAGACAAAGTAGCTTCTCATAAAACTAGTGTTACCCCTGTCTTTGTTGAAAGATCTGGCTTTACTTTTTTATGAAACC
Source organism: Pelecanus crispus (assembly GCF_030463565.1). Taxonomy (NCBI): domain Eukaryota; kingdom Metazoa; phylum Chordata; class Aves; order Pelecaniformes; family Pelecanidae; genus Pelecanus; species Pelecanus crispus. Next base: position 57,713,206 of record NC_134676.1, read on the forward strand.
AGAATTATAAGAAAGCACAGCCAGCAAAAGCTGGCAAAACTTCTGGAGTGTTTTTTTAAATGAATGCAGTATCATTCTCTGGAAAAAGCAAAACCAGATTTTTTCCTATGAAGAAAACTATAAACCTATAAAGAAACTGTATTTTTCATTCAGCAAAATTCAGAGCATCCAGATACATAACTCTACATGCTTCCTGAGTTATTGGAAATTACTTCAGAATAATTGTCAAGACATGAATCTAAACTGTTATTTAACATCAGTAATGAACTTGTGTTTGAAGTCTTTAAAAAACATCCACAGAAAAACTCCTCTGGTTCTACATGCGCAGTATAAACATGGTAAATGCCCGGTTAAAACAAAGAGACAGGATGGAAGTGGTGAAAAAATGCAGGAATTCCTACCCTCAGGTAGGAACAGCCATCACAAGGTATCCATAACTGAAGAGTTAGTATTTGCAGATCTTAGTATTTTCTAACAAGGGTGACTTCTTTGCAGTAACATATTCTTAAATCCCGTTAGTTCAGAATTACATTCCAGACAAGGAGGAAAGGAAGCACAGATGAAGGGTGACGCACAGTAATGGTACAAATCTCTCCATTTCACAATGACTGGTAAAGACAAATTGGAATGGCCTTCTCTGTTTCATATAGGCATGCATTACACTTCTACATTCACAATTTATCTGTACTATAAGTAGCTGGACAAAAATGACATCTTTCTGCAAATTCATACCAGAAGGCTACCTTTCCAAATGCAGAATTTATTTGCTTACAATGAATCTGAAAAAACCCACAATGAATTAGGGCACTGTTGTGCTAGGCACAGTACAAAATCCCTGATACAAACAGATAAAGTCTAAATAGTAACCCAGATAATGGAAAAAATCCAGATAATAAAAAACCAGCACAGCCTGGGCGAGTGAACTGGTAGGACAAAAGAGTTAATGCTGATGATGTTGGGTCAGAGTGATGTCCACACTACACACACTTCAGAGGTTTTGTTTGCACTTGCCCTAGTCTGTTCCCTTGAGCTGAATGACCATTTGCAACTGGAGTGCACCTTTCATCTTATCTTCATCTGAAAACCTCATTAACTCTGAGACCACTCTGCAATGGGAAAAGAGAAAACAAAGCAGGGAAAACAGGAAATTGGCTTCAAAAGCACATGCATAACCTCATCTAAAGCATTAATAACAGATGCACTCACAATGACCTTAAGGAATCAAGCTTTGATCCATGAGAGTGGTTATTAGTTCTGATACGGCTCCAGAGCATTCCAAGACCCAAAGACTCCTGCATAATAAGAGACATGTATGTGTCGTTCTCCCTAATGATCCTGTTCTAGGAGAGGAGATTGGGTGCAGTATGATTCTGGAATTGACCTAGAGCCAGATCAAATGCAACAGTGCACCCCAGCTAAAAAATGCCCTGACTCGAGTGCAGGGGGAAACAAAGTACTGACACATTCAAATGTCTCCGATTAGAGCAAAAGCAGGTGTTATTACCCAAGAGCAGGTGAGCTGGCCCTAGAAAGAATAATGCTTTGTGCCCACAATGCTGCAGCCAACCTAAGAACTCCTGTCAGACTGAAGATGGCTCTGCACTGTCTCTTCAGTTGCAGCACAGTTTACTTGCAAGCCACAGGCCACTACCTTTGTAACACCTGACTGCATTTGAATGTCAGACCCTTGTCCCATGCACAATCATCTCCTACACATCCCATTCTTCTCCTTCATCCCACAGTATATCCAAAGTGCCTAGATTCACCTACCTGGCATGTAGCTTGTTAAGCACTCTACTTACTCTGCAGGAGATGTTAATGAACATTGCAGAGAAATCTATGTAGGCTGGCTGGACACCAAGCAAAAATGTCCAAATGTAGCATACTCTAGACATCTCAGTTCAAACTATTTTAAGGTAAAAAAAACCTCTGTGGACCAAATGCCCCTGTAGAGCATCCCTGTACCAAATTGTACAAAAGGCCTAATCTTCTGTCTTCACAATAACTGTCTTTACTGCAAGTTCACAATTCAACCTCTTTCTTGAATTTGACACGCTCTTTTGAGAGCTGTGTGTTTTGAATGCCACTGACTGAAAGCTTTCAGATTGATGGACTTGAAGCAAAGATAGAAAACTATCAGGTTTTAAAGTCTCTTGCCTGAAAACTACCCCTGCCTGATCATGGTTGACAAATTTGATTTGTGGAATCAGAAGAAAACTAGTTACATTAAGTCTAACATTTTATATTCATGAAAAAGCACAGACACTTCAATTTTAGTATGAACCAAGCCACAATATTTCTCAGAAGCATACAGAGGGACAGTGCATTTTAACTTGCATTAGATGACTCATCCATTTTTGAGGCAGAATGTGAGGCAATGAAAGCTTGGGTTTTGTATAATTAGTTTAACTAGAATAGTAAGTAAGTCTGTGGTTTTATGCTTTCCTACCCTATCATGCATCCAGGCATCAGTTCAATCTGGCCATCCAAATCTCTACTCTTCCATGACCATTGGAACTTCTTCCAAAATCTCTGCTTTGGGAGGTTAATGAGCCACAAGCTAAAACCCAACATGAAAAGCTAACTCCTGTCACAGGTGAATCACCACCTCAGCAATCATTTGACACGATGCTAACCTCCTTGCTCTCCCCAGCCAGTATCCCTCATCTTTATTAAGACTGTTTTTATGTACAAAAATAACTGTGACCGCAGTGAAAATTACAGTATTACATGAATAACTCTTAATATCTTTAAAAGTACCCTGATGAGAAAGATTTTTCCTTGCATTTTTCTAAATGCTTATTGCTCCAGTGCAGAGTGAAAGACAATCAGGCTCACAATTAAAAATGTTAATGAGTACTCCTTTCCCCAAGTTGTTTATTCACACAAATTACAGGATGATGCACCAACCTGAGTAACTTCCAGTAACTTTTCAGTTACAACTATAATAACTTATAGCTCAAAGGAAATCTTAACACATTTACCATGTGTGATCTAGTCAGTGCTGCCTGAAATACACCTCCCTTGAGCTGAAATCAGGAAGAGTAAGAAATTGTTTCCCAATCTACACAGCTTGCTTACCTCCTCCTATTTCGTGCAGGTGTGTTGCATCGTTCCCCTGAGAAGTGGTGTTGGTTGGGTCGAGCCAAAGGAGGCTGCCTATTTGATGTCATCTCCCATGGTCGCATTGGTGGTGATGGGGCTGGTGATGCTGCTGTATAGTCAAAGACTGAATGGGAAAGGCGTTGTCGCTTGGGACTAGGACTGTCTTCGCTCTATGCCAGTGCAAAAAAAAAAAAAAAAAAATCATAACAAAACCAAAACCCACATCCAGATGAGTGAATTACAATTCATACTTCCATATTGCTTTGCAGCTAGCATTAGGCGGGAATCATTGAAGACTGCACTAAAACACCATGAAATTAAACGTCTGCAAGTAGTTGCCTATTATCTTTACAACACAGATTTGTGATGGTTCCCTAACCCTTCAAAGAATTACTACTAATTTGTATTTTAGCAGCATTAAAAGATAAAAATTCTAACATCCATGCAAAACCAAAACTATATCAGAAAAGAGAATAACATGAAGAAAATAAGGCATAACCTATTTTACATCCCTCCTGCCCTAGCATTTATAGGCTACAGAGGAATGAAAAGATGTATAAGCACAGTCTTCACAACAATGGAATCAGTACTTGTCAGTAAGCAGACATCACACAGAGCTTGCACTCTGCATTGCGTCCCTTTCTTATCAGGTCTCTACTCACACCGCTATTCAGACACATGCTCTGTACTGTAGCCTATTTTAATTCTGCTCGCTCAGCAACAGAGGTGCTTCATCCTTCTACTTAATAGTAGAATAATGGTCATTGAAAAATACTTACACATAACCTGAAAAAAATCTAATCACCAATCTCTGGTTAAGTCTATGTACTTCACTAAAATTCAGGGACTACATAGTGCCTAGAGTTTTCAGTGCTTAGTGATATGAAGGCCGTTCACCTCCAAGTAATGTTCTCTGTCATGGTTTGGCCCCAGCCAGCAATTAAGCCCCACGCAGCCGCTCGCTCACTCCCCCTATCCCGGTGGGATGGGGGAGAGAATTGAAGGAGTAAGAGTGAGAAACACTCCTGGGTTCAGATAAGAAGAGTTTAATAATTGAAATAAAGTAAAATAGTAATGATAATAACAATATAATAAAGAGAATAATAATAATAATACACAAAGCAAGTGATGCACAATGCAGTTGCTCACCACCCGTCAACCGATACCCAGACAGTTCCCGAGCAGCAATCCCTGCTCCCCGGCCAACCCCCCCACAGTTTATATACTGAGCATGATGTCATATGGTATGGAATAGCCCTTTGGTCAGTTTGGATCAACTATTCTGGCTGTGCCCCCTCCCAGTTTCTTGTGCGCCTGGCAGAGCATGGGAAGCTGAAAAGTCCTTGACTAGCATAAGCACTACTTAGCAACAACTAAAACATCAGTGTGTTATCAACATTCTTCTCATATTAAATACAAAACACAGCACTGTGCCTGCTACTAGGAAGAAAATTAACTCTATCCTAGCCGAAACCAGGACATTCTTCCAGTTGGTTCCAAACACAAGTAACTACCCCTCCTCTTCATTGTGTGTCCATGCTATTGAATCATTAAATACAGCTGTCATTCTTCTAAAAGTTCCCACAGACGTCTCTGAATCCAGCAGCAAATGCAATAAATGTCTGTCCCCTTGACCCCACTATTCTGTCAAAATTATAACATGTCATGCTCTTAACAAACATAACTGAAAACATAGAAAAGTTCTACTCCAGAGCTCACCGACTGACCACAAAAAAAAGCAACACATGAACTACTACACTGGATCTATCCTTGAGTCCAAACATCACACAGACTTTTCTGACAGAACACTCCTGGTGCAAGCCAAATCATAGTGTTTTGCTGCTCTCCAGCTTGTCCACTCACTCCACCACTTCCAGTTCAGTCCAACACAGCATTATTTCAATGAACTGAAATGATGCCAAATTTGCATCTAATTGCAGATGGCTGATGCAGAGAAAACTGAAATTGTCTGCAATGGCTTTGTATTCCTAAACTGTCCCTCTCAGAGCCTGCTAAACCACAGATCGTTAGAGGTCTTACTTCAGATTTACTTGTAGACTACACTATGGACCTCCTTCTGGTTCTTAGCTTTACAGGGAGGGGCCTATCATTTTCTGAACACTATCAGTTGCTTCTTGGCAGGCTATCATTGACATATAGCTTGTCCTCCAGTGTAAGCACACTCTTTTTTAACACCTAGAAGTTTTGTCCAGGTGTTTAAGACAAAAAAGGTATTCTTCCTCTCTTTGGACTTCTGGCCATTTTTAGTAAATTTCACTCCTTTTCAGCCCCATGCTTTCAAATACTTTCACACAAATTGCCGTTTTCCCCTACTATACCTTATCTCAAGCAGTCACTAGTAATGATTAAGGAACAGAAAAAGGTCAAAACAAACAAAAAAACCCCCCCCCAAAACCCCAACAAAAGCATAAATGCAAAGTAAACAGGGGTGTCATTTTTTATTCTACATCTGCTAGAAGAATTAGAACTATTAGCATGGTTTCCTTGGGGAAAGGGGCTGACGATGCATGTACCTGCTTGTTGCTCAATCTCTTTTGAACTCCTTAACCAACTCTACTTATTTTACAGAGAAAAACAGGTCAAAAGACAGGTGTGAACCTAAATGTTCAGGAAAGTAGATGTCCAGGCAAAGGGTGTCTCTTCCAGAAAGCCAGCTGCCTGCCCTCAGGAGCTCAACACCAAAAAACTGGAAGAGATACCTGAGGAAGTGCCTTGAAAGCAAAGCTTCTGTCAAAATATGTATTTTGTTAGATTTCAGAGAATCTTGCCAAAGGACAAATCATAAAGAAACTATGCTACGTTTGTTCTGCCACTCAGAGCTGCTTATTTAGTTTTACTGTTGTGATAGAACAAGTCAGAGAGAAGGACGATCTGTGGCCCAATTTGGAGCTTTCAGGATGGAAGAATTTTTTACACCAAGTCTATTTACTCAAGTTTATTCAAAGAGAAACACAGGTAATAAAAATGCAGGTAAATAAGGTATGCTGGGGTCTTGGGGAGTCCAGAAGGAAAAGTCAAATGGAAGAACCAAACACAGGGTTCAGTGAAGCTGGCAGAAAAGAGAACACTGAAATAACAAAATAACCACTGCTGTCCTGCTACATTCTACACATACCTTTGGCCAGGGATCTCCCACTGCTACTGCTCTAATTTAAGTCTGGCACCTTTCCCAAGCATTAACACTAATATACCCCTGTAGAAAGCAGTCTACTTTGGAAAAACAGTTGTTTGATTTTTCCTTTCGTACATGAAGTGCACTGCTTCAAAGACAGTGGAGATGCAAACTGCTAAGTTGTTAGCCTTCATCATCACTCCAAATTACTAACTCGTACAGCTGCTTCAAACTCAATAATAAGTGCTAGTTGCCCTCTGCACTAAGCAACTGTATTTTCACTCAAAATTGTTTCCCATTATAAAGAAAATAAAGCTAAAATAATTTCTGAACTACATATAAGTATAGATTTAAAATGTAATTATGTCTTTTTCTGTACTGAAAAAGAAGTAACCTGAAGCTAAGCCAAACTTATTTGCAAACAGATGTAATAAAAAAACCCCAACACAAACCTAAACTCAAAAAAGTCTTGGTGTTTTATCTTAGTTTTTATTAAGAAACCAGTTCTCATGTGATGATTGTAGCAAGGTAATACCAGCATGTGGGAAAGTATAGAGAGCTAATGACAGACACGTATCCTGTATAATTTTTGTTTTCATGTCATTTTCAACAAGCATGTGCAATAACTAGATACTGCCAATATAATTTTGCAATCTGCATTATTGGTCATTAAGTTCAACAGTTTATTTGTGGAATATGATACTTTCAGCAATGAGGTAGCTCCGCAAATCCCCAAACCACTCTAGTTGCATCTTGCTAATATTCAAAACATTCTCTGGGACTACTGCTGCTTTTTACAGCCACTATGCTATTAATTTTTCTTCTCCCCAACAGGCAACAAGAACAGAATGTTTGGCAGCTATTGAGAACATTGTATCTAGCTTTTAACTAACAAGGTAAAAGCACTACCTTATTTTAAATATTAATTCAACAAAAACAGCATGATGAACACAAATATAGATTACTTCATATTTAAAGGCAACAATATCAGGACAAAAGCATCAGATTGCTACTAGTAAAAGAAAAAACTTACGTCAGGACACTAAAACCTACAATCTCACCCTTAAAAGTCGGCATTTCACAGACGTCCCCAATACAGTTTTGCTCCATTCTCATCCCTGTACCCTATAAACTCTCACAGTGAAATGGTAACAAAGGTGATTAAAGAGTATGCCCATTTGTAAAACATCCTTTAAAGGAAACATACCACTAAAAAAAAAAAAAAGGTCTGTTATACTTCTGTATATGTTTCTTGTAGTAGTTTTTTATATGTTTTATCTAAATACTGTTCCACTTCATTTGGGAAAGGCTAGATAGTTTCACGAAGACAACACCCTTTGAAGTGTTTCTTTTCCATTCTCCTTCTCCAGTCAAATTATAAAGGTTGCACACATACACCATCAACCATCACAGAACAGAATTATTAGCAAAACAATTGCTGCCAATATCTGAAAATCACTCTCTTCTCCAACCGTCTGCATATTCTCACTCAATGGTCCTGGGAAAGTACAACAAGAAACTACTCCATACCCTCAATCTCAAATTTAGGGAATAAACTACATCTATCCTGCAGCCCATGAAGACCTTAATTTTAAAAGTAATCTAATACTTGGAAGAGTATTTTCAAGCATAGCTTTCTCCTTAGAAGGTTTTACACAATAAGTACAATCTGGTGGGTATACCCTATACAAACCTGCCAGCCTGACTGGAAATCTACAGCTGCATGTTCATGTTCCTCTTCATGAATGCACACTGAAAAGGCAACGATTTTTCCCATGACACGAACTGGTAAATGTGAAAGTTTATAAACATTTTCAAATTTAACTATAGGCACCTAATGGGCTAGTAAACTGAGCTTTTTGCATATCCTACCGGCAAAGGATCTATACACTCCAACAACAGTGATCTGATCTACATTCCAATATTTCTAATACTCTGATGATACCTATAATAATAGTAAATTCTTGGGCTGAACAGACCAGTTGTGTCCAAACACAGTGGCTTATTCATACGCCAGGACTAAGCTCATTTAAAGTACATTAAAGTACATTAAAGGTCTCATAAACTCTGGAAGAGCTGTGTCCCATGACCTGAGAACCAAGACAGTCACTTATGTGACTGAATGGAATCACCAAGGCCCAGATGGTCTTGTAAGCGTTACTGTCACCCTCCAACCCACCCCCAGAAAGCGTCAGAGGCAGAAGTTTAACTTAGGTGTGGCATTACAAGGTAGAGTTTACAAGCCAGTCTGGTGCAGTTGTGTTTAACTAACCTGTTGCTCTTGGAAGTGCACTGTGCAGCGTAGTTGAGATTCTTTGTCAGCAGGTGTCTCTGCACCACAGCTTGTCCTGGGTAATGCGTTTTTTTCCAGTATCTAACCATTCACCTAATCTGTCATTACTCTCAACAACAAAGAAATATGAAAGATGCCATCTCTTCACCAGTCTGTCCCTCGCAAAACTTTATGAACCCATCAGCTCGCTCCAATGGAAATCGGTCAATGTCTAAAAAAAACTTCTGGCACCTTTTATGACACGAAGTTAGTATCTGGTAAAGGGGGAAGAGAGAAGTGCTATTTCCACTGCTGTGGTTTAACCTGGTAGACAGCTAAACAGCACACAGTGGTTCACTCATCTCCCCCCTCCCCAGTGGGATGGGGGAGGGAATCTGAAAAAAAAAAAGGGGGGGGGGAAGAAGTAAAATTTGAAAGTTGAGATAAAGACAGTTTAATAGGACAGAAAAGGAAAGGAAAATAGTAATAATAACAATAATAACAACAATAATAAAATACAAAACAAGTGATGCACAACGCAATTGCTCACCACCTGCGAAACGATGCCCAGCCAGTTCCCGAGCAGCGGTTTCTGCCCCCCGGCCAAGTGCCCGCCGTTTATATACTGGGCACGATGCCATATGGTATGGAACACCCCTGTGGCCAGTTTGGATCAGGTGTCTTGGCTGTGCCCCCTCCCAGTTTTTTGTGCACCTGGCAGAGCATGGGAAGCTGAAAAAGTCCTTGACTAGTGTAAGCACTACTTAGCAACAACTACAGCATCACTGTGTTATCAACATTCTTCTCATACGAAATCCAAAATGCAGCACTATACCAACTACTAGGAAGAAAAGTAACTCTATCCTAGCTGAAACCAGGACAGTATCCACCCCTTAATCTCTATCATCTACCTTGTCTCACACTTGGCAATACATTTAAATTAATCACCACTTCTCCTGTCTTTTGATATATACACACAGATATCATTCCCTTAGTTTGTGGGCCATCCCTCTAAAATGTCCATTGAGTTAATTTAGCCCATGACTTTGGGCTCCGTCTGTCATCAGTCCTTCAGGGCAGGAGAGATGCTGTGTGATATTGGATTGTTGCATGTTGAAGCCAGTTCTGGTTCCATCACCGCTGCACTTTGCTTGGTTTCATCAAAGTTCATTCTTCATTAATCTGGCGATTCTTACTGTAATACCATTGATATGGCATAATCATAAAAGTGATGACATACAGTACTATACAGCAATTAACATAATAACATTCAGTTCATTGACTATTTTCACCCAAAATCAAATCCCCTTGAGGTACACATTGGACTTCCCCATCCTTACGCATCACCCACCAAGTGCACCCACGTCCTTGAGCAAAAGCAATCCCACGAATGGGTTTGCCTTTGCCTGAAGCAGCAATAACCCAGACTGTCTTCCCCAGCATATTTTTTAGGTGCACTACAGGGACTTCATCCCATTCTACAGTACGTAAAAGTTTTGACTGCGCAGGGCCAGCTCGATTGGTGGATCCTCTAGTGTTGACTAACCAGGTGGCTTTTGCTAAATGTGTATCCCAATGTCTGAATACCCCATCACCCATTGCTCTCAGGGCAGTCTTTAACAGTCCACTGTATCGTTCGATTTTCCTGGAGGCTGGTGCATGATAAGGGATGCGATATACCCACTCAATGCCATGCTCTTTGGCCCAGGTGTCTATGAGGTTGTTTTGGAAATGAGTCCCGTTGTCTCAATTCTTTCTGGGGTGCCATGTCACCACAGGACTTGCTTTTCAAGGCCCAGGATAGTGTTCCGGGTGGTGGCATGGGGCACAGAATATGTTTCCAGCCATCCAGAGGTTGCTTCCACCATGATGAGCACATAGCGCTTGCCTTGGTGGGTTTGTGGGTGTGATATAATCAATCTGCCAGGCCTCCCCATATTTATACTTCAGCCATTGCCCTCCATATGACAGGAGCTTGAACTGCTTGGCTTGCTTGATTGACGTGCATGTTTCACATTCATGAATAACCTGTGCAATAGTGTCCATGGTCCAGTCCACCCCTTGATCACTAGCCCATCTATATGCTGCATCTCTTCCTTGATGGCCTGACGTGTCATGGGCCCACCGAGCTATAAATAGTTCACACCTGTGTTGCCAGTCCAGATCTACCTAAGCCACTTCAATCTTAGTGGCCTGATCCACCTGCTGGTTGTTTTGATGTTCTTCAGTGGCCCAACTCTTGGGTACGTGAGCATGTACTTTTACAACCAGGTTCTCTACCCAGGCAGCAGTATCTTGCCACAAAGCAGCAGCCCAGATTGGTTTACCTCTGTGCTGGCAGTTGCTCTGCTTCCATTGCTGCAACCACCCCCACAGGGCATTTGCCACCATCCATAAGTGCTGGCCATTCTTCTCTTTCAGCAATATCTAAAGCCAGCTGGATGGCTTTCACCTCTGCAAACTGACTCGACTCCCCTTCTTCTTCAGCAGTTTCTGCAACTTATCGTATAGGACTCCATACAGCAGCCTTCTACCTCCGATGCTTTCCTATAAGACGACAGGACCCATCAGTGAACAGGACATATTGCTTTTCATTTTCTGGCAGTTTATTATACAGTGGGGCCTCTTCAGCATGTGTCACCTCCTCCTCTGGCGATATTCCAAAAATCTTTGCCTTCTGGCCAGTCCATCATCAATTCCAAGATTCCTGGGCAATTGGGGTTTCCTATTCAATCCTGTTGTGTGGTCAGTGCAACCCACTTACTCCACGTAGCATCAGTTGTATGATGTGTAGAAGGGACCCTTCCTTTGAACATCCAGCCCAGCACTGGCAGTCAGGGTGCCAGCAGAATCTGTGCTTCAGTACCAACCACTTCTGAAGCAGCTCAAACCCCTTCATACGCTGACAATATCTCTTTCTCAGTTGGAGTATAGTGGGCCTTGGATCCTCTGTATCCCTGATGCCAAAACCCTAGGGGTCAACCTCACGTCGCCCCTGGTGCTTTCTGCCAGAACCTCTAGGTAGGGCCATTCCCCCTGGCTGTGTTGTAGAGCACATTTTTAAGATCGTCCTGCCCAGACCGGCCCAAGGGCTCCTGCATGAACTATCTCCTGTTTAATTTGTTGTTGCGGTTTAGCCCCAGTCGGCAACCAAGCAGCACACAGCCACTTGCTCACCCTCCCCCCCGCTGGTGGGATGGGAGAGAGAATCGGAAAAGCAAAAGTAAAAAAAACTTGTGGGTTGAGATAAGAACAGTTTATTGATTTAAGAGAGAGAGACAGAGAGACAGAGAGAGAGTGAGAGTGCATGCCAAATGCAATCGCCCACCACCCGCTGAACAGCGCTCAGCAGGTCCACAAGCATCAACCCCTGCCCTCTGGCCAACTCCCCCCAGTTTTACATACTGAGCATGACATCATATGGTATGGAATATCCCTTTGGCCAGTTTGGGTCAGCTGTCTTGGCTGTGGCCCCTGCCAGCTTCTTCTGCATTTGGCAGAGCATGTGAGCCTGGAAAGCCCTTGATTTAGTGTAAACACTGCTTAGCAACAACTAAAGCATCAGTGTGTTATCAACATTATTCTCATACTAAATCCAAAACACAGCACTATACCAGTTACCAGGAAGAAAATTAACTCTATCTCAGCTGAATCCAGGACACTTGTTCAAAGGCTTGTCATTGCTCAGGGCCCCATTTGAAATTGTTTTTCTGGGTCACTTGATAGAGAGAGCTTACAATCAGACTGTAGTTTGGAATATGCATTCTCCAAAAACCCACAATGCCTAAGAAAGCTTGCGTTTCCTTTTTGCTCGTTGGTGGGGACATAGCTGTTACTTTGTTGATCACATCCATTGGGATCTGATGACATCAATCTTGTCATTTTATTCCTAAAAACTGGATATCCTGTGCAGGTTCCTTGACCTTACTTTGTTTAATGGCAAAACTGGCCTTCAGATGGGTTTGGACTATTTTCTTCCCTTTATCAACAACTTCTTTTGCTGTGTTGCCCCATATGATGATTTCATCAATGTATTGCTGGTGTTCCGGCTCTTCACCCTGTTTCAGCACAGTCTGGATCAGTCCATGGCAAATGGTAGGGCTGTATTTCCACCCTTGGGGAAGTCGATTCCAGGTGTACTGGACACCCCTCCAAGTGAAAGCAAACTGTGGCCTGCACTCTGCCGCCAAAGGGACTGAGAAAAACACATTAGTGGTATCAGTTGTAGCATACCACTCAGCTGCCTTTGACTCTAATTCATACTGAAGTTCTGGCAAGTCTGGCACAGCAGCACTCACCACACAGCACTATACCAGCTTCTTTTAGGAAGAAAATTAACTGTATCCCAGCCAAAACCAGGACACCCACTGAGGAAAAGGTACACAAAACTCATCTGTTACATACTGTAATAAACGCATGCTTACTGACCAACATAAAAAATGTACAGGCAATTATAAACTAATCCAGGATAGGTGTTAAGAGACAGAGCTCTTGTCTTTACTGTAGCCTGCATATCAGAACACTGGAAGCACAAATCAAGCTGCAAAGAACACTGGAGTCTTGTATCCAAACATGTTTTATTTCCACTGCAAGAATGATAGCAATGTATTTCCACAGAATTATTGTACATGAATTCTCCTGTTAAAAGTCCTCTGCATAAAACTTAGCTCACAGAATAAGATGATTTTCTATATTTGTCTAGAATTTCCAAGCGTCTTTTAAGCTACCAAAAATGAAAACACAGATTGGTTTTTTACATCTTTAAAAAGCAATGAGAAAATCAACAGATAAAGAAAATGCAACAACATCCCACACCTGCATTTCAGTAAACATGCAATACTCCATTTTTCTCAAAATCTTACCTAAAATATCACTCAGAAGCAGTTCACACAGAACATTTTTGTGTACTGTTAGCTCAGTAGTATGCTGTAACCAATGCAATGAACTGTAACAACTATTACCTACTCAGATATTTTGACAGCCACAACACTATAGTAACCAACTACATCAAACCTTCAGCTTTCACTACCTCAGGCCTTGAAGCATATCACAGGCTACATAGGTACATGTAGTGATGTAATGGACTCTTTTTATCAACTACCTATATTAGCCCTGAGAAGAGTAAGTGTACAAAGATGCCCACAGCTGTTTCTACATTAAAAAGTTGTGAATAATAAAGGTGGAATTTTTTTAAAGGAAGCAAGCTTCATAACAAAACCATTTATTTGGAAAATGCAAAGGAACAGAGGTATGAAAACAATCTGAGGGACACGCACCACCTCATGAAAAAAGATGTGTGAAAAATCTGTGCTAGCCCACTGGTATTATACTTTGGCAGTATTAAACAAGAAATCTAATTTTCCAAGCTAGCAGAGCTTAGCTTTAGAAATCTACAAAGCTTGCCTGCATTCAGAATCAAAGCCCAAGAGAAGCAGAAAACCGTATTAAAACATTCTCTACTTTTCAGTTTTTACATTAATGATAAAATGTAACTAATATTATGAACAAGGAAACAACATTTTGTGGCTTCTGTGTGTGACTGTGGTACTTATTAGAAGACTGTTCTTACCTATCTACAATCACATTTTATCCGCCTTTAATGCATGAAAAGGTTAGGTTTACTCTGATAGCAAATGAAGGACAACACAGGCCACAAAAGCTGAAGCATGAATTACACCATCTTTCTCTATGTGCTGCCAGGCACCAAAGACAAAGTAGATCCCTTTAGAGAGATAAATTAGTCTTAGGTCTATTTTCTCGAGTCCTTGCCAGCAGTCTGCCAATCATTTACAAAACCTAGCTATCCAGATCCGCAAGCAAATTTCGGTCAAAACACTTTCATAGGAACACTGTCTAGCATGTTATTCCCAGAGCTAAGCCATCAGCTTGATTAACACTAAAATTATCAGTCCCCTCAAATGCACTTTCAAAAAACATTTTGTTTCCTTTGTCCACTCTAAAACCAGTATTTCCTTCCTATGTTTGGTCCACGTATGTATTAACTGCCTAAGAAATACGGTTTGATCTTTATCTTTCTTTAGTCTAAGGAAGTACTTTAGAGAAAGGTACTTGTAGTTAAAAATGAGTAACAAGACTAGTTACTTATACTAGTTGCTTGTTCCGGTGTATTGACAAGTCATCATCGTGCTAACACATCTCATGATTTTTCACCATGGTGACAGAACTCTTGACCCCCTGCATACTGGAGACTGAATGTAAAAATCAGATACCAAAGCAATAGAAGCAGCAAATCTCCTCTTTAAACAGGAAGGAAAACAAACTTAAAGGATGTTATATGAGGAGCAGGCACCTCCTCTTGGCCCAGGAATTCCTCCTGCCCAGTCCAGTGTGCCCAGGGAGTGGTGTGGTGGTGGTGTCTCCATCTGAGGCTGAGGGTTACAGCTGTTGCTTTTCTGTTTGCAGGTTCAGCCAGTAGTAAAACTGAACATGTATCCCAGAGACATAGCACACACAGGGCATTGACATGGCTGGTCACAGGCACTGCCACAGGCAAGGCGCTGCCTTCAACAGCGGCCACATACAGGACTCGCATAAACGTCAGCATGAACAGTCAACCTGATGGAGACATAAGGTCACTAGTGCAGCACATACATGACACTCTCAAGGTTCACAAGCACATGCATGTTCATGGATATCTCAAGTACCATCATGGCCCCTTTGCCCACCTGGCATGCCTGCCCCCATCCCAGGCCCCCTTACTCACCCCACAGATCTCTGACTCATCGGCTGGTCCAGCTTGGTGCTTACTGCAGACACACAGCACTCACACATTCGTCCCACAGGCACCCTACGCTCCCAGGTCCCCCAAAATATCCGCATGTCTCCTTGGCCTGCCTGACACCCCAGTCCGGTCCCAAGGCTCCCCTACTCAACAACTGGTCCAGCTTGAAGATGGCCAGCAAATACAAACACACCCCACCCCTGCCACGCACAGCAGGTTTGGGGAAGACATAGACACTCACTCCCCTCCAGCAGCCAGCACCAGGCACACGGGCTGTGACCTGCGCTCCCACTCCTGTCACTCGCACTGAGACCCTCACTCACCCTGGTTCCCCCAATAGCTGGCTTTGGGGACACACACCATTCTTGCTCCAGGGGCTGGCAACCGAGACACTCATGCACCCCAGGAGCTGCTATTTAGACCCCACTTGCTCCTGTAACTGACACAGGCCAGGGATGCCCACCTCCCTGGCTTGACTGCAGTAGCTGGCACCCAGTCCACTCACACCGGTCCCCCCAGTAGCTGGTACTATGCATATAAAGCCTGTAGGAAACCAACAAGATAATCCAGAAAGCTACAGCCCTTCCCACTCCTGACACTGAGACCGCCACTCACTCCCACTGGTGGCACTGCAGATTTGGTGGTGCCTATATCTCCAGTGTGACTCCAGTTGCTGGCCTAGTCTCCACTCAAGCTGGTCTCACTTAGTCCCTGCAGCACTCACACACATGGGACAGAGAGTGAGATTGCACAGAGAGTTAAGAAAAGATCTAATAAAATTGGACAGACTGCAGTGATCAGGCATAGGGCTCAGCCAGACAAGTGTAAAGATTGGCCACAGTTTACACGATTGTCCCCTTTTCTGTCTGGCCCCATTTTGTCTCTCCCCTACTCCCTTCCCCTTCACATTGCTTCCTCAGCTGGCATAGTCCTACTGACCCCCTCCAACATCCCAAACCCTCAGGTTTGCAACCTTATCAGTCACAAAGTCCTTGTTTGCATGCAGTTTCCTGATAGCCCATCAGTTAGTGTGACTGACCAGGTTTGTTTCTCCTCTGTCTCCATTAAGTTTGCCTGGCAGCTTTGTATCTCTGTATGCTTTGTTTACAGCTTCCCCTTTCCCTTATAATCCCATTTGACAAGGTCTTCAATCAAATAATCTCACTGAAATAAACATTCCCACATTCTCCCTTACTTTCTGTTCGTCAGGTTTGTGCCTCAAAATGTTCCTATTTATTCCCCCTTTTCTTATGATCTCCTTTTGGCACTGAAAAGGTCCTTCACCAGACGCACTTACACAAGCTCATGCTCCCTCCTTCCACATACCCTTACAGAAATCACACAACTCTTCCACTAATGGTACAGAGAAAAATTATAAGAATACTGTCAGATACTACAGTCCAGGAAAAGTGAGATGAAGACTACCTCTGAAAACAGTAAATACTAAGGAGAATATGGAAAAAAACAACAGCCCCTCACCCCTTGTCCTAAACAAGAATATTTAACAAAAACGAAAAGGGTGGGTATATGGCACAAGAAGACTTTGTTACAGTAAACCAGAATAGTTCCCCTCTCCCACCTGAGTATGTAGAGGCCCAAGCACATCTTATCTTGTTACGGTAACCTAGGATAGTTCGCTTCCCCCCACATCTGACCTACTTTTGCATGGATGCCAAAGATGGCAGCCAGCTGCAGATCTCAGATTCAGGCAACAGCACCTGCACTACATAAGCAAGTTTGCTAACAAGCAGAACAGGACATGGCACATGTATGATATGGTAATTAGCACAAGTGTTATTATCCACCCCTGCAGTGCTTTTGCTTGAGCTTCACTCCCGGGCAGGGCTCCACTGCACCATGTCCCCATTTGATTTGCATTGGTGTCCTGGGGCTCCCATCATGGTAATGCTACACTTTCATTAAAGCCAAAGCTTTCACTTGCTGAGTGTTGTGCCTTGCCCCTGAGGGATCCACACCTGCTTTTTGTTCATTACAGTGGGAAAAAGGAGGAAAAAAGTGTGATCATATTAACTTGTAAGCTGAGAGATGCAAAGCTCTTTGGGTTTATACATAAAGCTTGACATTTCCTTTAAACATACTCTTAAAATTCTAGCTCTAAATAAATCTACAATGTAGCTACTTAAAAGAAGCAAATATGCACAATAAATTAAGAATCCTGTGCCACAAGTGGCAAAAAAGTTAGATTTTATGGGAAGATGGACTATTTCCAAGCCTAACTGCTGTGCTTCTTCCAAGACAAAATAAACAAAGTCTATCCAGTTGGACACAGGGCTGCATGACAAAGTACTTGTCTATGTATAAAGATTTGCCAGCAGAATCATACTGCTATGACACACAGCTTTTACTGGCAAAAGCTCTTTAGAGGAACTTTAGCTAACAGAATAAACATGAGCAATAAGAATATTTTGCCAGTATAATTGGGTTTGCCCAAAGAATTTTGCTGGCTTAGTCACACTGGTTAATGTAGTGATCTTTTTCATTCTGCCAACTGTATACCAGTTCAGCTGGAGCACAAAACACTGTTTGCTCAACTTCTGGAGTATTAAGCAGGATTCAGAACCTCTGCTTCAATCCACCACCATTCACATCACCATTTTACCTGTTCTCATGAATAAGAGAACATCTGGAACAGACACCATGTCTTCTCTGGTAAGAACTGGAAAAATTTATGGCTGTTAATAATGAACACAATCTGGTACAACAAAGTGGTAAAGTGGAGGTAAAGTGGGTAAATGGTGAGAAGATAAAAATTCTAATATTGCTGTCCACACCCAGCATCCTCCAGGCACCAAATACAAACCCTAGAAAGTAAACATTCAAGACAACTGCTTTAAACAATGCATAAGATCTTTTCTAAGTCCTGTTCAGATTTTACTGAAAAAAATCACTACCATTAATATTCAGAACCATTTCTTTCTAGCCAAACTTTGATTTCAGAGTTGTGACCAAGAGACAACTTGGAAATACGGCTGGCTGGGCATATACAAGACAACTTCTTCATGAAGGTACACAAAGTTAATCTGAATTTGGTCTAATGAAAAATTGGCAAAGAAATACAGTCCTTCCCAAATCTGAAAGGTGGCTCAAACATATCAGTTGGCTGAAAGGGAGGCCAAAATGAGCCAATTCTTGGGGTAGGTCCAAAAGTCCTAAGAGATAGCACCTGGAGTACTGTGTCCAGTTCTGGGCTCCCCAGCACAAGAGAGACAGGGACATACTGGAGAGAGTCCAGCAAAGGGCCACGAAGGTGATTAAGCAACTAAAGCATCTCTCCTATGAGGAAAGGCTGAGAGAGCTGGCACTGTTCAGACTGGAGAAAAGAAGGCTCAGGGGGATCTCATCAATGCACAGAAACACTTGAAGGGAGGCTGCAAAGAGGACAGAGCCAGGCTCTTTTCAGTGGTGCCCAGTTACAGGACAAGAGGTAATGGACACAAACTGAAACACAGGAGGCTCCATTTGAACATGTCAGGTTGCTAGTACAAAATCTGCTGTAGCAGATTTAGACATCAAGTTTCTTAATAATTTCTGTGAATTAAAGAGCCCTTTTGAGAGTGAAACTGCAAGAATTTAAACAGTATTTAGTAAAAGGAACACAATTTGTAAAATACAAGCAACACTACCAAACATGGTATAAAGAAGATGGAAGTCCATCTAATTTTGTTGTGTTTCAAAGCTGTGATGGTATATACCAATCAGACTGTTTCTGTATCTAACAACTGTAACGAGAACACTCATCAGTAATCTTTTGGGCCATCTGTAATTCACTCATGGTTAATAGGATTAACTCATTATTTACTGATGGTGAGCACAATGGCCAATGCTGTTCTTCAGCAACCAGAACTGCCATCGAAACCTCCATGTAAAGTATTTCTGCAAAATCTGAGGCATGCAATAGCAAATCGCATACCAACGGCACAGAACATATTCCACCAAATGCATCTCTTCATTTTACTTATGATCACATTCATAACCTGAATATTTAATTTGTTTTTTATTCAACATCAGGCTGACAGCCATTTCCAGGGTCTTCTCTATATTAGTTCCTTCTCTGAAATGCAATTCTCATTTAACCAGGTGTTTAGGATACACAAGAAACAACACTAAGAGACCCCTAAGCCTAAACTGCTTAAGTTTCACACAGTAAATATTTTAAACAGTCTTAAGAATTTGATTCTTAGGTGTCAATCTGTCATACCAAATGCTGGAATATTTCTTCCCTGCATGTGAATTTAAAATGCACATGAACAGTAAAAAAATGTAAAAATGTTAGCATCCTATTTGGTACACTGCAGCACTCTCAACAGCAAGACGAAAACAAGCAAATTCTGTTTAGTAGGATGACACCTTTCATATTTTCAAGTTCTACCACTCATACAAAAAGGACGGTGCAATCCATGTATCACATCTGAAGTATCTCCTTTCCTAATACTGGAGCAGGTTTACGAATCAAGGAAACACACAGCCATCTCAAAGCTCTTCAAATGGAATTTTAGCAGTATTTGCTATTGCTTGCAGTACTTGCTGCATGCAAACAAGAATCCTTTGAAACATGAAACAATTTTGCAATCATTTTTCAGAGAAATTAATCAAAGCAATTTCCATGTTGCTAAACTCACAAAAGAGATAGTAAGTATTTATTTTCATATCATATAAAGGGTTTTTTTTCTGAATAGGGATCATTACCTCTTATAATCCAAAACACCAGCCAAACTTCAATAAGGGGAAAAAACTCAGCTATACCTCCCCTCTCTACTAAAGAACAAAGTTGTTGGAAAAACATTAATTTTACTTTAAAATCCAAATTTATGGTTTCAATTTTAACTCAATTTTGTCAATGGTGTGGGTGACTATAAATGGAAAACAATTTGTTCTGTTTCTGTAGTGCTTCCTGCAGTTAACATGAACTACGTAAGCAAAACATGTTACATACATTTAGTATCTCACTAAATATTTGTAAGCTTTCTTTCTTAAAACTGGAAAGTTGTAAAAATTATGCAACAAATAGTACTAGTATCCAATAAGATTTTTTTTATATTTTCAGTTTATCATTTCTTACCAGTTCATCTCCAAATTGCCTACCAAGATCTGAGTTAAAGGGTCCATGTTTTGACATCAACACCACATAACACACATGCTGGTTTTGGCTTGGATAGAGTTAATTTTCTTCATGCTAGCTAGTATGGGGCTATGTTTCGGATTTGTGCTGAAAACAGTGTTAATAATACAGGCATGTTTTCGTTATTGTTGAGCAGTGCTTATGCAGAGTCAAGGCCTTCTCTGCTTCTCACACCACGCCACCAGCAAGTAGGATGGGGCTACAAAAGAAGTTGGGAGGGGACACAGCTGGGACAGCTGCCCCCAACTGACCAAAGGGATATTCCATATTATATGATGTCATGCTCAGCAATAAAAAGCTGGGGTGAAGAAGGAAGGGGGAACATTTGGAGTTATGGAGTTTTGCCTTCCCAAGTAACTGTTACACGTGATGGAGCCCTGCTTTCCTGTTCCTGGCTGAACACCTGCCTGCTGATGGGAAGTAGTGAATTAATTCCTTGGTTTGCTTTGCTGGCATGTGTGGCTTTTACTTTACCTATTAAACTGTCCTTATCTCAACCCATGACTTTTCTCACTTTGACTCTTTCAATTCTCTCCCCCATCCCACTGTGGGGGGCAGTGAGCAAGGGGCTGCGTGATGCTTAGTTGCTGGCTGGGATTAAACCACAACACACAATACAGAAAGTGCCATTTCAGGAGATGGTGCTACACTAACTTCTTAGCATACACAGAGTCCTGAACTCCTATCTTGGTACATAAATAAAACAGAAGATAAGTTTTTAATTAAAATTACAAATTTGTAGCTACAGGGACAATTCCCCTGTATACAAGTCTGAAACACATTAAACTTTGCATGTGTATGATTAAAATTACTAATGTAATTTTAATTACATTAGTAATTTTAAATTTAAATGTAGTAATTTACATTTAAATTAGATGTATTCACTACTGACTTCTTCCTTTAGGCACGTGAAACTAACATACAGGTCCATCAACAGAGACAGGGTAATTAAGACAATTACAAAACAAATCACACTCTTTCCACTTAAAGAATTTTTCCCCACATTAAACTATATATATATATGTATACAAGCATGCACACACATAACATGAAACACAATATACATAAATGGACAAGGTAGCATTTCAGCACTGAAGACTGAAACTCTTGTTCAGGTAAATGAATGTTAAGCTGACCATATTTGTTGACAAAGTATTAAAAAATATCCAAACGCTGAACTGAAGCATACTCCTACCTAAGCACCTGAACTGGTATTTACAGATGCATGAACCATTTTTTGACAGAAGAATACACTTTAGCCAGCAATTAACATAGATGATTTAAATCAATCCTCCCAAACTTCAGCCCCCAAAGAGTTAACATTTACACTGACATAAATGTTAATTATACTATTGTAACTGATGTCCTTACCGCAATGGGTGCAAAGGCAAGTCAGCACTAGAAATTTGCTCCTAGGAAAAGGACTACTGGCATAATACCTCAACACCTATTGTGGTAGAGCATATTCACATCTGGCTGCCTTCACTGGCTTTGCTTGTCATCACAACACTGAACTGCGTTAGCAAAAGATATCTCCGCTCAGCACACCATACTATAAAAAATTCTGTGTATAACGCAGAATTATGTGTTCTCAGAAACTGAGGAAAGTCAGGATCTAATTTCTTCAGGAGTGTACCACAGTTTACTCTTTACCTTCTTCCAGTCTCTCCATATTGCTAGAAATTTGAAGCCTCAACAAACAATCCATTTTAGAAACTACACAATGAATCCACAAAACAACCTACCTATTTGGTATGACCAAACTGTCATGTAAATGTAGAGTGTTTTTCAATATACTGCAATATATACACACTGGTGTTAGTGCAAAAAAAAAAACTTGTCATAAAACTTAAAAGAGTTGTATTTAAACACAGGCCTGAAAATTCAAAGAGAGACGAGATACTTAATTCTAAGAATAAGGCACTCCAAGTTCTACCTTTTTCAATTTTCTTTTTCTCTGTGGAAATCCCACAGAACGAGGGAGAAAACATGTCCCAAATGGCACACAGTACAACTGCAACATTTGTAGTATGTAACTGTCATAGCAGTCTCCAACACCAAAGTGTCAGGGCTTCTCTCACCCTGTATTTCAGTTCTCTGCTTCTCCCATTTCTGGCACATAATGTGTTCCTTCCTTCTTCCAGGACATTTCCCACATAAAAGGAAATTTTCACAGCTGAAACAAATACAAAGGCTTTACTTTGTCATTCATACAGTTTGGGACAAGTAAACTCTTTGTATCACCTACAAATGGCTGAACACAATGGTACACCCACTGAGCATAATGTTATGGTTGGCATCTTGTTAACCAATTCCTTGTTAAAATGGATTTATTTACACTGTAGAATGCTACATGTTTAGACACTGCAGAACCATCCTTAACTATAGTACAAATCTAGGATTCTGTTTAAGTGGGTTGAACTTGGGGATCTGGACTTTAGTAAAGCCTTTGACATCGTTTCCCACAGCATTGTCCCAGAGAAACCAGCTGCTCATGGCTTGAATGGGCGCACTGTTCACTGGGTAAAAAACTAGCTGGATGGAGGGGGCCCAAAGAATTGTGGAGAATGGGAGTTAAATCCAGTTGTCAGCTGGTCACAAGTAGTGTTCCTCAGGGCTGTTTTGGGGCCAGCTCTGTTTAATATCTTTATCAATGATCTGGATGAGGGGATCAAGTGCAGCCTCAGTAAGTTTGCAGATGACAGCAAGTTGAGGGGAGAGTGTTGATCTGCGTGAGGGTAGAAAGGCTCTACAGAGGGATCTGGATAGGCTGGATCAATACGCCAAGGCCAACTGGATGAGCTTTAACAAGGCTAAGTGCTGGGTCCTGCACCTGGGTCACAACAACCCCATGGCATGCTACAGGCTTGGGGAAGAGCAGCTGGAAAGCTGTCCGGCGGAGAAGGACCTGGGGGTGTCGGTCAACAGCTGGCTGAATATGAGCCAGCAGTGTGCCCAGGTGGCCAAGAAGGCCAACAGCATCCTGGCTTGTATCAAAAATAGTGCAGCCAGCAGGACCAGGGAAGTGACTGTCCCCCTGTACTTGGCACTGATGAGGCCACACCTCAAATGTTGTGTTCACTTTAGGGTCCCTCACTACAAGAAAGACACTGAGGTGCTGGAGCGTGTCCACAGAAGAGCAAAGAAGCTGGTGAAGGGTCTAGAGCACAAGTCTTAGGAGGAGTAGCTGAGGGAACTGGGACTGTTTAGTCTGAAGAAAAGGAAACTGAGGGGAGACCTCATTGCTCTCTACAACTACCTGAAAGGAAGTTGCAGTGAGGTGGGTGTCATTCTCTTTTCCCAAGTAAGAAGTGATAGGACAAGAGGAAATGGCTTCAAGTTGTGCCAGGGGTGATTTAGATTGGATATTAGGAAAAATTTCTTCACGGAAGGGGTAGTCAAGCATTGGAACAGGCTGCCCAGGGAAGTGATTGAGTCACCATCCCTGGAGGTATTTAAAAAACATGCAGACATGCCACTTAGGGACATGGTTTAGTGGTGGACTTGGCAGTGTTACGTTAACAGCTGGACTCAATGATTTTAACACTCTTTTCCAACTTAAATGATTCTATGATTCTTTTTAAAGTTCATCACATTTAGGCTATGCACTACATATTACAGAGTACTTGTTTTAAACCTACACGGGCCATTTCATTTTTATTAACAGCTTGTGTAAGTTAATACAGTTCTTTAAAAAGCGCTGGGAAAAATACTGTTCTTCTTTAGTTGGGATTTGAACACACCTTTTGCCCTCAGTAGCTTGTAGAGCTTCATTTTTGCATGCGTCAGACTCACCACAGGCCCTGTGAACATATTAACTGCTGCAACAGCGGCTGGTTCCTCTGCCCCTACAAAATACACATATTGGGAGGCTGTCATCTAACAGAAGTCATCTAGGCATGTATGTAATCCTTAAATGGGATGTAATGGGTAGAGAACTCATTCTTCTTAATGTAGCTGACAAATTATGGGAGACCACAAAACCAAGCAAGAACTGATATTTTCTGCTAAGTTAACATAAAAGAGCAATGTAAGAAAACATTGCAGGTCCTCAGCTTCAAGAAACAGCTTATACTCATGTAGATCTTTTCCTTTACTTTAGAAAATAGGATTATTCTCACGCAAACCCAGAATAAGTTTTGTTAGAAAATAAAAAAACAAAAAATCCCCACATGATACATATCAGATGATAAGTGAACGGAAAAAAGCCTCATCCCCCAAATGCAATCAAATAAGCATAGTTTGCTGACTGACTTCTCAAACCTCATGCCACATTTTTACTAAGGAGAAAAAAGACACAAGAATTTAAAGCATGCAAGAAATTCAGTGAGATATGTACTTTTTTTATACAGTCTCAAGCTCTGCCCTTCGCTGAACAAAGTCACCATCACAGCTGTGAACTGTTAAGTCACATTTCAACTACAGATATACGTAAACATCCACATATTGAAAGCAGAGCAAGAGATTACAAACACTATACTAGCATTCTGTATCTGAATTTGAGGAAAGGGGCTCTGGGTATTCTCTGATACAATGAGGAAACTGAGAATGAAGAGGAAGAAAGCTTCACATATGATCTCTAAACTATGCTCAGCAGAGATTCACATACAAAATGGCCAAATGCATATTGGTCTTGCCAGGCTCTTTGTGTTTACATCTAAACATTTTTCTCAAATCCATACTCATCCACTTGGAACTTTGCTATTTGTCTTCACAAGTTCCTTCCATGACATTATTTAAAATGAATACCTATTCCTACTTTTTTATGTCTCCAATCTCTTCATTTTCTCTTGCTGTTTTATATTCAGTTCCAATGTTTTCCCAACAGACTTCCACACAAAAGGACACCAAAACCAAAAATGCCTTCTCTCAGTACTTACCAGCAAAATAGTTTTAAATGCCTTTGCAAAAGACTGATTTCTAAGAACCAGATTTTGAAAATGCAGCTGATCAAAAATACTCAGCACATCACAGCTTTTTTGAAGAACTATCCCAACACAGATCATCTAAAGAAATAACCTGAACACAGAAGAAAAGTTCTTAATTTTTACTTGTCTAGAGAGAAGACCATCTCCTAAAACTTTCACGAAGACTGCCAGACAGAGCATCTGTCAGCACCACTGTAAGTTGTGCCATGAATGCTCTCATCCCTGCTCACACATGATTTACTCTTACTGCAATGTGAAAGAAAAATCTGGCCAGTTCTGTCAGAAATGAACAGAGCTGGCAAAGACAGACCACAAGGCTAAGGTAAGAGACTCTGGAGAAAGGATAGGGCTCATGCAATTGCTGAGCTTGCCTAGGACAGAGATGTTCACAGATTTCAGGGACAGGAACAAAACTGCAACACTGACAAGGTAAGAGGGCTACCTAAACAGAAAGCAAGCAAAATACAGCATATGTAGTGGCACTCACATGAAGCACTGTACTTTTTTATAGTATCTGAGGTTGTAGTGGGAAATACAAAATGCAGTGTCATTGCAAGTAAAGCAGGATGTAAAAAGTGCTAGGACAGCAAATCTGAAATGTGCTCACTGAGAACCTGAAACCTGAAAGAAACTGTAGACATGAAAGAGAGAAAGTCTCTATTTTTCTAAGAGGGGACGAGCAAAGGCACCAGTCTTTTTACAGCTGGAATGCCTACAGAAGACACTAGGTGAGGCAGGTTTATGCTGCTTAACTATTTTTCTACCAGGTGAGGAACAGTTCCACTGCAATCCAGACAAACTGGTTGGACAGCAATCACCAAAAAACGCTAAGGTGCAAGAGGGCTTCCTTCCTTTCTTTTCCCTTCCCACTATTTTTAAAGAGCTGCGGCTGATAGCATTTTACTGCTGTTAAAAAGACAATTAAGCCCTAGCTTTTGATGTTCTGACAAACAGAAATCAGTAGAGGGCACCAAAAAGCAAAGGAAGTTTCCTTGATCTTCCAAAAGCTTAGTAAAAGAGAAACCTATACCCACTCCCAAGTGAAGCTAAAGAGTAAAAACCATGAAAATCATCCTGTTAAATCAGAGACCTAGACAAGCTTTGCCCACAACAGAATTTAAATATGCTATATTAATTTATTTAACTTGATATAGATGCTTACATAGAGAAAGAAACCACAAGCTGTATTTCTGCATGAACTGGTTAAGTCAAACCTGTATCCTTCCAGAAGGTCCAAGAATCAGTCCTTCACAGTCAAAACAACTCCCTGACTAAAAATAGGAAAAAAGAAATTTCACATCCTACCTGTACCCTTATTCCTACTTTTCAAATCGCTCTGGGGCAGGGGGTGGGGTGGGGGGTGGAGCAACATACAAAGATTAAATGAGAAAACCTTTAGAAGTCTAAGACTTGCTCTGCACAAATTTCCATTAGATTTACTAGCAATTTAGCCCATGCAGCTTCCATGGACGAACATGTACAACAGCTCTGAAATGCAACAAGACTACCATTTAAGTTTCAACTTCAGTAGCCCTGGAGAAGTAACTTGTCTTCTTAACTGTACATTTTTTTATAATCTAAAAAGAGCTGGCATAGAAACCATTAATTCTTAAAGACTTTCAGTAAAGAGATGAAAAAGTAACTTAACTTCATCAACCATATCAGTTCAAATCATATAAATTATCTCCTGTTATAATACCAATAAACCATATTGAAAAAATGTATTTAGATAAGCTGATGTGTAAACTTCACAAATCACAGTAACACTGATGCCACTGATGTCAGCTTCCAAGCCAAAACTGTATCTTTCAGAAAAAGAAAAGACAATTATATACTGTGACTCCCACACCACTGCAGATGCAAAGCAAGGACTGATCAACTTGCAACTTCTATTCAGTATTTATTATATTAAAAAAATCAAAGTGAACCAGATGTGAATCAAATGACGTTTAACCTGCTCTATAAGTCAGGCATATGACTAAGTTTCACATAGGAGAATCTTGAGATCCCTATTTTATAAGCCCCTTTTATTTATACACCACTTCTCGTCTCACAGTTATCACTCTTAACATGTCCTATCTCCTAGTAACAATTCCCTGGAAACCTTCTTCACATTGGTATTCTATGTATGCATAGTTTTTTTTCCTAGAAATTTGGTAATTAGAACCACAGAATCACAGAATGCTTTGGGTTGGAAGGGAACTTTAGAGATCATCTAGCCCAACCCCCCTGCAAGTGAGCAGGGACAGCTTTAACTAGATCAGGTTGCTCAGAGCCCCATCCAACCTGACCTTGAATGTTTCTAGGGATGGGGCCTCCACGACCTCTCTGGCCAACCTGTTCCAGTGCTTGACCACCCTCATTGTAAAAATTTCTTCCTTAATTAAGGAAGACCAACAACATTATCAACTTTCACTAGCCATTAAATCCACCCTGGAACCTATTTTCTCGCTGCCTCATACTTAATCCCCTAACAACTGCGCCCTCCTTTCTCCTAGTGCACACATAAGTGCCCAAACGGAGTTTTTTTCCTCTTTCTCAGAACAGTGAGTCTCTAATACCACTGCTGCAATACCCACTTAAAGGAAAAAAAGGTTTATATTTTTAATTATTGTAGCGCTGCAAAGCAGTTACGGAGTCTGCTAGGCCAGCAAATACCAAAATCCCCAGGATGTGGATAAGTACTATAAATTTGCCAACTGAAAACAAAGTGGTTGTTTCAGTGAATGGCATTTAAAGAACAAGCACATCAACAGCAACACCTAATCAAGTAGCAAACAACATTTTAATAAGGCAGACTATTAGTAATCATGTTCACCTTACCATTCCAGTTGCCTTCCTATACGTTTGAAGAACTTACCAGAACATTCATATCTGCTCCAAATACTATGCTCAAAAATCCGTTTCAAAATCCAAATGCTATATGTTCATAAACATTCTCATGACCTACACTTCAATGAACTTCTGGATAAGGAATAACTAAATTACTTGCTATAAACAATTAAAACTTAAAATGGACATCTCCAGAAAACATCTCAACACATAATCAATTTTAAAATACACTTTTTGAGGAAGCAAGAAGCATCTTCCTGGTCTAAGTACAAAAAAATCCCCTTCATGTTATACAGGAATAGGACTTAACTCATAGATACTGAAAAATACTAACAGAATGCCCTATAACCTATGCTTGCTAACATCAATGTTTCCTTGAACAGCTGTTCTTTCTCAACTAACTTGAGGAGATTAAAGACACCTAGGAAATTAATTTTACTCTTAAGAATGGGAGGACAATCAGCTGTTCGGTGCTTCAGAAATACTTGCTACCTCCTTGCACACAGCACATTCAACCCACTTACCTTCTTGGGGACAGCACATAGCTATGCAGTTCTAGAAAGTAATCTGATTTTTAGGTTCCAGTTCTACCTTTTGCCAAAACAGATAAGGCAATTTTAAGAGGATCAAGTGCTTATGTCCCCCAAATTAACAACGCCGAGCTCTCGCCCACCTTGCAGGCCGCCCCACGTGGAAGCACGGCTTCCCGGCGGCGACCTCACGCCCAGGCCGCGCGGTCTTCTTCGCCCTCTAGGTTTACCAATGGCGGCCCACCAGAGCCGGGTCCGTCGCGAAGCCTCCCCGGGGCGCCGGCTGCCGTTCTGCCGTCGCTCCCTTACCCCCTCGGCTGCCGGGCTCAGCGCTGAGGAGTCGGGTTCACCAGGCGGCGCCGGTGAGGCCCCGCCCCGAAGGGGACCGCCGCCGTCCTCCACCCCTACCTGCCGTCCCCACACCGATACCTGCGGCCGCGGGGCGCGGCGGGGCCGCGCCCCCGCCTCCTCCGTGCGCCCCGCAGGCACCGTCAAGGCTCCCGCGCCGTCTCCTGTTGCGTCGGCCGGGGGTCCCGCTTCTGCCGCCCGGGTCTGCGCCGCCTGCCCGCGCGGTCGCTTCCGGGAGCGTCGGCCCGGCACCCTGCGCCCATCACAGGGCGAGTCCCCCGCGTGCCCCTCGCCCCTTCTGCGTCCGCGCCGCTGCCGCTTGCTCCCGCGGCCCGCGACCGCCGCCACCCGCCATGTTCCGCTCCTCCGGACCGGTGCGGCCCCGCGCGCACCCCGCCGTCTGCAGGGGCCGGTGACGTCACTCTGCAGAAGCCCAGCCCCGCGAAGGGCGGGGCGGGAGAAACTAACCCCGCCCCACGGCCGGCTACGCGGGGCGTCCTTTGTTCGCACCTGGGGACGGCAGGGAGGCCGGCCCGCGGACGTCACCGTCACGGCCGGAAAAGGAGGCCAAGCAGCCAACCCGCGCGCTCGCGGCGGCGGGGCAAGACCTTCAGCGCCTGCGCAGTCGAATGAAAGCCACTCTCCCCGCCCCCTCGCCAAGGCCGGGGGCGGAGCCCCCCGCGCAGGCGCAGGGGGCCGCGGTCCCCGCCCCCTTTTAGTTTCGGTTTGTGGCTCCGCGCCGCCCGTGCCTTGCGGCCCTCAACAGCAGGGCGCAGCTTGGTCCTCTGCCCTTGCCCCTGCCCCAAGCAGCGGGGGCAGTGCCTGCGCCCGGGCTTTCGGGCTGCCAAGCGGTCCCCGCTCCGACAGCGCAGCCCCGCCGCGGCGCTGCGCCATCCCCACAGCTTAAAACTAAACAGAGCGAACAGTCGCGGCCAGCTGGAGTGCAAGCGTACAAGCCTTTGGGCGCCTGCGCGGCGGGATTGAGGCACCGAGCAGGAAACACCGCCGACGGAAGACAGGGCGGGAGGGAGGCTTGAGGGCGGCTGTGCTTCGGGAGTACATGCTGCTGCCACCGGCGGGTACTTACCGGAGCGGGGGGTACTGGGGACTCAGCGCTCAAAACCGAAACATCACGAAAGCCGTCGAGCCTCTCAATAACGTCCGCCTTGCAGTCTGCTAGGCTCATACCTACGGGCTCTGGATTTTCATCTGCTTTCCTGACGTGCAGGAGTGGGTGAGACCGACTACAAAAAAGTCAACAAAACCCACAGGAGCAACGTCACCTGCTGCTTGCAGAGTCACTAGATAAACGTGATCGGCCTTTGGCCACCAGTGCCACAGGCAGACTATCAGTTGATGCAGAACTGCTCAGCAAATGGAACAAATTAGGTATCAGAGAACTGATCTACTCAAGCTATTCCCCTTAAATATCATCACCGTATTTTCACCTTTCAAACCTGCCTCTGTCTAAAGTTTCCCCAAACCTGATCCAAAAAACCAAAATAAACCATCTGCTGTAGGTACAAAGAATTAATGCTCTAAAGGAAACAATTCACCAGCCATGAAAGTGGCTTAAAAATCAGTAAATTATATCCTTGCAGCTGCCAGATGTGAAATGAAAATGAAAGGCATGAAGCTACTTGGTAAGGATAGGCAGAATTAACTGAAACGAAGGTGTGGGGGCAGCCGACACACACCAAGAGGAATGAATTACTGCTCTCCTAATCAGATAGGAAGAATTTTTTTCCAGTTTTCAAACTGGAGAGGGAAGAGGCTCCTTCTAATATTCACAATTTTCTATGTATTGCCCCTCACATGTTCCCCACAAGAAGTGCACCTATTCTTATTTTATAGATCACACAGTAATAAATGTGATGGACCTTAAAATATCTGAAATCCTCTATCATTTTGAGTTCAGTTATGGATGAGTCTGTTGGGCTTATCCTACCTGACTCTGCACCATCCAAAAAGGAAAACAAAGAAGTAATTTTTTTTTTTTTTAGGATTAGAACTTACAAAATACTTCCCCTCTTGTAAAAAACATCTTTTTAAAGAGTTGACAGCCCTCTGGATTACAGACTGAGTACTGGGTGCCCATCAAGACAAACAAATGAGAGTAAATTCAGGAACAAGAAATTACTAAAGAAATGGAAGATGTATTAGCTATAACTGGGAAATGTAAAGGTTAGAAATAGTGACTCAAATCATGTAGTTATGTATTTGCGTCGTAAGTACCAAGCAAAGAGAAATTCCTTACATACTATAAGAAAGCAAACCTAATAGGAGTAAAACTAGGACATAAGTGAAAATATGTTAAAAAGGAGTAAAGCAAGGTAAATGAACATGAGCCAGCAGTGTGCCCAGGTGGCCAAGAAGGCCAACAGCATCCTGGCTTGTATCAGGAATAGTGTGGCCAGCAGGAGCAGGGAGGCAATTGTCCCCCTGTCCTCGGCACTGGTGAGGCCGCACCTGGAATCCTGTGTCCAGTTTTGGGCTCCTCAATCCGAGAAAGACATTGAGGTCCTGGAGCGTGTTCAGAAAAGGGCAACGAAGCTGGTGAAGGGTCTGGAGCACAGGTCTTATGAGGAGGGGCTGAGGGAACTGGGGTTGTTTGGTCTGGAGAAGAGGAGGCTGAGGGGAGACCTTATCGCTCTCTACAACTACCTGGAATGAGGTTGTAATGAGGTGGGTGTTGGACAAGATAGGACAATAGGACAACAGGGAATGGACTCAAGCTGCATCAGGGGAGGTTTAGATTGGATATTAGGAAAAATTTCTTCACAGAAAGGGTAGTCAAGCATTGGAACAGGCTGCCCAGAGAGGTGGTGGAGTCACCGTCCCTGGAAGCGTTCAAAAAACGGGTAGATATGGCACTTCGCGACATGGTTTAGTGGGCATGGTGGTGTTGGGTTGATGATTGGACTGCTGATCTTAGAGGTCCTTTCCAATCTTAATGATTCCTAGTTTTTACTTTCATTATAAATAATCCAGCCACCAAGCCAGGAAACATGAAAATGCTACTCTACCCTTAATTGGTTTAGTGGTGAACTTCGTAATATTAGGTTGGACTGGATGATCTTAAAGGTCTTTTCCAACCTAAACGATTCTATGACTCTATGATTCTAAATATTTGGAAATCCCACCCCTTAGTGCTAGTGAAAAAAATTCCACTGGATTGCTTCCATAGTGCTTTATTTTTTTCATTACTACTGGGTGGTCAATTTGGTTTTTAACTGCATGAGAACTAAGGAATAGATAATTTGATGAGATCTCTGAAGAGAGATGTCCCAAGAGTAGTGTAAGAGTTGCATCTTTGGAGTCTCTTTTCTGATTGCATAAGCATCCTTTAATGGAAGTACACCACTGGTGAAACAACCACCCAAAGGACAAAAAGCTAAATAAACTGAATATGATTGAAAGGGTCTGCAGGATAATATACTTGCATCTATCTATCTGTTTCAAACACTAGTAGGAAACCACTGCTTGGGCATTAAAGCGAAGTAATATTCCAAACAATAATAGTTCTTTGTTATAAAGACCTTTCCTTAAATGATGTGCTCCATAAAGAAATTTATTCAGTTCTGTTATTTAATATTTTAAGAATGACAATTCCAGCTTTAAGTATTCCGTTCACTTAAAAATCATAGTTATTAAACATACACAGTATGTTATACTTCAAAAAAAAAGCAAAGAAATTACAAACATGAAAAAAGGGTCCCTGACTCATGCACTGAGACTTAAAAGCTCCCACCTCCAAAACAACAATTATTTTAAGATGTATCTCAATTATAATCACTTTGCAACACCAAGTAAAATGGGAAATGTACTCTGTATCTATGCTATCCTAGATCTTTTTATAAGACAAGAGGCAAAGTACTGGTTTTGGGACTACGAAATTAAACAAACAGGTTCTTAGTACTACCAATAATGCGCTCAACAATGACACATCCTTCTTAATGCAGTGAGGCCACACATGAAAAATCTTAGAGTTTGGTTTCCTGCTGATGTCACTGAACATGAATTCAAGATTCTCATGTGCCAAGTCAACAAAATCAAGTAACTGGGGTGGAAGCCTGGGAATTGTTTTCATTAAGATTGCAACATTCCTTTAGGATGTGTGGTGTAGAACTTTTCTCATGCTGTTGTCTAGGAAATGAAGACTGGACTTGTGGAGAACCTATTGTAAATTATATGCAGATTGCCAGTCAAATCCCATCCTTTACATTTCTTCTGTAATGCAAAAACTGGTTACACAGTCAGGCACAGAGCAGTAAATTATTTCACTGAAATGTGTACTGACCAATCAAAGACATGTCAACCTACTCTGAAGGCATGCTTTTCATAAAGTTTCTAGAATGAACATAGAAGAGTCCAACAATTAATAAAAATTTTTAGACAAATCAATTAAATTCTGTATTTTATGTTTAAATTATATTCCCACCGAAATGAACAGGTGCTGTCTCTTAGTAATGGCAGAATAAATCAGAACTCTCATTTGCTAAGTAGTTCACACTGGAAACTAATAAGCAGTTCAAAAACTGGCACAAAAACACAGGCATACATGAAATACAAGCCAAGTGTGATAGAGAATTGCAACTGTACCCTAGTACTGTAACCAGCTGCTTTTAGGAAGCACTACTTACAATTTTTAAAGAAGTATATCCATATAAACAAGCCCATCAAAAAGTTAAAAAACAAAACAGACATCCAGTCGGCCTATACCCCCCAGTGACACTAACTGAGCTTAGTGCTCTATCTTCTCCTTTAAAACAAGAGCACAGAGTTCAGTGGCACGTCTGAGAAGAGCACAGATACCTGTTCTGAAGGTTGTTCACTGTTTTTCCAAACCAGTGGTCATTTTAGTCAAGGGATCAACTAGAATTTCCTATAAAATGCAAGGCAAACAGCTTTCATGTATTCTCACAGAAAAATCAAAGCTCCTACCAAATAAAACTGCCATTTGAGGGAAAACATCTTTGAAATACACCCAAAACAAATTCTTTCTGCTTTTTATCCTATAGTTCCCCTTTAGTCAGCTTTTACAGTTGGGAGTTCTCATTTGGTTCAGAATCAATACCAATGAGATTGTTTTCTCCTTCCTTCCCAAAATATGCAAAAAAGTATACTGTGGCCCAGATTCTCTGTTAATATGGAGGCAGGTGGTGTGCCAAACAACTCAAAAGTCTATGCACTCTTCTGAAACTTAAACCGGATAAGCTGCCTTACCCTTTCCCACTCCCTCCCCCCAAACCTGTGAAGCACCTAACAAACAGAATTTCCAACAAGACTTAAAACAGTTTTAATTACCCTCATATGAAATAAAACTAAGGGATTTTTTTGCCGTGTTCTGGATAGCATGTTTGCTATTTACCAGTATCTGTAGGTTAAACCAGGCCCCAAATCTAGGATGGTACCTAAAAGTAAAATTACATTTTAAAAAAACAGGAGGAAAAAGAGTGAGAGGGGGAAAAGGAAAACAAGGCAGTAGAGCAGTAAAAGAAACTTGCACTGAAAACTAATCTAGCTCTGAGATAAGCTGGAACAACTATAAAATTAACTTACTCCAGAATTTCAAAACACAAGGATTTGTGTACTTACAAAGGCACTGCTATGCAGGTTGCATTCCACTTCCCAAGAAATGTAATTTAAAATTTGACTAATACATGCCCTTTTCCAGGCATGTCAAGCTAAAAAGTTCATTTACTATAGTGTCATACTTGCAAACAATGTAATACATGATTTACATTATTTAAGGACAGTAAAGCTTAAGGACAGTAAAGCTTAAGGTAAAACCATCAACAATAACAGCAGTATGAAAGCAAGTCTCACAAGCAGTTCAATGTCAAAACTTTTTCCTTCTGTAAGCCACTCTGACACCACTGATCCAAATATTATTGAACATTAAACATCCAACTCTTGACTGACTCAAATCAAGTTAATCTGAGAACATGTCAAAAAAAGGTTAGGAAAATGCTTGCACACTACCAGACAGGCTGGTACTTTAAGGCTGCAGCCTGAACAGAAGCTTCCTATCTGTGAAACCTTAAGTTCCCAACTCCAAAACATGAAAATACAGCTACTGCAAAAAGGCTTTGAACACTCCGCTAGTCTCTAACATCTGAAGTCAGAAGCAACAAGACATCCTACCTTACAAAAAAACTAGCAAAAACATTGCTGGTCCTTATTAACTGAGGGTGTCAATATGGTAGATCACAAATGTTTAGAATAGCAAAGGAACACAACCAAAAAAAACACCCAGTACTAAAGACAAATTTCTCCTTAACTGACTAAAAGATTGTCTTGAGTAAAATGTATTTCTTAATATGCCAGAGACAGTTCAAAGAGTAATTCTGAAAACTGACTGCTATACCTGCAAAACAAAAAATCTTTG
This sequence comes from Pelecanus crispus, assembly GCF_030463565.1. Classification (NCBI taxonomy): domain Eukaryota; kingdom Metazoa; phylum Chordata; class Aves; order Pelecaniformes; family Pelecanidae; genus Pelecanus; species Pelecanus crispus. The sequence continues at coordinate 57,748,627 of NC_134676.1, forward strand.
TACAGTAAAAGCAATAGATTAAAAACCCCAATGCATATGCATCTTGGGAAGGAAACATTTATGTAAGCCTCACCTTGTCACTGTCATCATTACAAATGTGATCTTGATGGACTGAGTGGCATTGAAAGGATGTACCAATGCTACCTACAAAAGAAGGGGGGCAGAAAAAAAAATCATTAAAATGACTATCCAATTCCTGTGAATGCTAAAAATAAACACAAATTTAGCAAACATTCTTTTTTCCCCACACCGAAGAGAGATTTCACTGCCAAACAGCTACATCTGACAAGTCATGCATTTAATTCTGATAATAGAATAAGCATCAGAGAGTCATTTTGCAGTGTGCCAACAGTGTCTTTGCATACATTTTTTCTAAACATTTACACAGAATAAAATTAGAACTGGTTCATCAATCCAAAATAAACACATGCAGTGAAGTATATGTGCACACACATAAATAAGGAGAAGCTACACACTTCATGTTTAGGCAGTGTAGTCCTGTCGCATATCCTTTACTACTGAAAATTTTCAGCACCCTGTGTAGCCGCAAAACAGCAGTCTCTTTCCAGTGGTATGTTAAGAATAAGAGTGGAAAAATCCAAGGTCAAAGCAGAAAAGTTTTAATTATATCCATTTTGTTTGTAGTGGAATTTCTGCCTGCTTAAGGTCTTTCCACAGGTTTCTTTATGCCTAGGGAAAAAGGGACAGCACACCTCTGCAGAGGCTTACCCCAGTCCAGAGACTTCAGTCCAAGGGAGGGAGACAAACTAAAGTTTGATTGTATCCATACAGATTCTCAAACAGATTTACAGAGCTCTTACTCACACTACAAAGTTTCATTTAATGTGCCGTTTCCGTGCTCAGAAAGTACAGGAGAGGGGTAACATTGTTGAATTTATGCTTCCCTAACATGACTTCTTCCTGTAAATACTGAGCAAAATAATTTTTAAAAAAGCAAGGAGAAAAAAAAGGAGTCTGATTTGCAAAGCTACACCATTTCATGATTTTCCTTACAGAAGATCTGGCTAGAACTTGTCTCCACAAGTTTCTTGTGGTCCTTCTGTTATAACTTTGAAATGCTAGTAGTCCTGTTCTGTAATGTTTACAGCAAATTCCACACAAAAGTTTTGTCATAAAGCTTTGCAGTCCATGTGTTTTTTTGCACCTGGACAGAACTGATCAACAAACATAATCGTTTAAGCAGGCAGCCAGCCATAGGCAGAAATCATGGCCAATTAGTGCAAGCGCCCCCTAAATACCTCTGTATTGGGGGCAAGGGGAGGAAGGACAGTCTGTCACTGCTTATATGTCATCACTACCTCATGTAAGAAACAATGTATTTAGCATTTAAATTGCATTTTCCCCCTGAATTCTAAAACAGAAAGTAAAGAATGGGAGAGAGGGAGGATCAGTTTCCTTCTCCTTCACTCCTTTGCGTATGTGCGTGCACAGACACACTCACACACACACCCTTTACCCAGACTGGACATTCTTGAAGCATACACTGCTGAACTCTAAGCAATATACTGTCTTGTATTTCAATCGCAATTGCTACTGCTATCATTATACCATGTGAATTCTGCTGAAGTTGGTTCTGGTAGATTTCCCTTCTTATCTTATCTGTAGTACAAAATATGGAAAAAGCAGTACTGTACTGCACAGGCACTACCCCAGCAGTCATCAAGAACATGTCGAGCCCTCTCCAGCACTTAGCATCTAGATGTTGTTCATTCATGAGCTTGAGCCAATTCACATCATTTTAGGCTTGATTCACACCACTTGCAGACTAGCTGGCTTTACCACACTTAGTGGGAAGCAATTCATGTCATGGCTGCATGTAGATACTGTCCTGGGCTTTCTGATTTCCATAGAACAACTAATAGTTTTTCTGTCCAAAAGTATGAAGTTGCACATGATATGTGAACACAATTCAATCAGACAAACTTCTAAGTAAGTTTCCTCATCCACTTAAACATTCTTTTTCCAAAGCAAAAAGTCCCCATCAAATCAAATTTAATCCACAAGAAAATTCCAACATACCCTGACCTTATTAAAAGGAACAGACTTCCTTTTTCCTGAAAGGTACTATTAAAACTTTCATCCCAAAATGCGATACACTTATGATTTCCTTTTTTTCCATACCTGAGTTGCTTTTAAACCAAACAATTCTTAAATCAGTTTTTAATGTGTAAGAGTACACAGTGGTATCTTACTGAAGTTCACCAGTAGCATATTTTATTACATATGCTACATAAATCTCTTAAAAGGTGTGGTCTCAAAAGATCCCATAGACTAGGTAATGTATAGCTCTATATTTGGCACACATACTGAGGGGGTAGTTTACTTTCATTTTTATACCAACATACAAAGTCTCTAGGACTTGATGCGGAGAGTGTTTGTCAAAGCAACAGACATCTCAATACTTATAGAATTGTAATTCAGTAGTCACAGATGTGATTCATTAGACTTTAGACCTATAATTAGCAGCTTTATAGATGAGCATAATAATATGCATTGTAACATAATGGCAAATTGATTTGATGGCCTACCATTGACTATTTTACTGCCCTACCAATTTCCTAATAATGTGTTCATTAATTAATAAACTTCTTCGCACCAAGTATGTCTCAAGTCTCCAGTTACAGGGGTGAACTGAAATCTTGTCAATAAGGCAGACATGGCGCAGTAGACATCAATGCCACGTATTCCACGTGTCCCTTCCTTTGAATGTGCTTGTAGTTCTGCGGTGTCTTGGGGCAGCAGCTCACAGTAACCCAGAATTGCGAGCTGATGAGTATTATTTCAGATTTCATGATATTTGGGGTTTCCCTTAAACATCTGTCTTCTGTAGTAATGCTGTAAACATCTCAGAACATTCTGCTTTTAAATTTACAGAAAATGTACTTGTGAAGAAAAGCATAAAAGAAATTGAATGCAATCAATTTTGGGGAAAAAACACACAAGAGAAAAAAAGATTTTACCACCACACACTCACACAATTATTTAAGTTGCCGTTTTAAGGGAAACTCCTGGCTTTTTAGTGGCCAGCCTCATTTTGCAGAAATTTTGAGCTGGCTGTAGAGTCAATTCAAGCAGAAGTATTCAAAAACAGAGTTTTTAGATGCTCTTGTAGAGATTTCTATTTGATGAATAATGGATTGTGGAAATCCATAATAAACAATACAATATATGTGTATATGTAAAACATGTGCAAATGTGTATATATATACACATATTTGTATGTACCTATGCATATTTACAGACATATATGTAAGTGTATATGTATATATACACATACATGCAGAATACAGTTTATTATTCTATTATTTATAAGAATATCCTGTTATTTCTAGAAAATAGTCTATTATTTATAAATAGCCAATATTTAGAATTGTTCACTCTTGCAGTCAGAATATTCAAAACATTATGGGATTAAAGGATAGTGGGAGATGAAAGAATAGTACCCTTTATCATTCAGACATTAGAAGACAACATTTCTGGAAGAAGTTTGGTATAAAGATTTGGCACATAAAATGAAGGTGGGCACACAGCAATAGAAAGGTCTTACTTTGCTTTATCCCTTTGTGCAAGAAAAAAAATAGCAAATTTATCCCAAATTTGTGAAAACAGAACAAGCTTACAGTAACTTCCCTGTATTTACTTTTCTCATCATTAAGCCAAATACTCTGTACTTTTTTCACAGTGGGTATCACAATACGAAGCATTAACTATTTTGAGCCTCCCATTAATGCCAGTCAAAAATAACAGCTAATAATGCCATTTTACAAGCAAAGATAAATAGGAAAACAAACACTAAAAAAACTGCAGGTCTTTACAGCAGAATTGAATTATGCAGCGTATATGCACAGCCAACAATAGAAAATTACAATGAACTTCTTTTTTGCCACGTGTTCTGAGAGAGGTTTTGTCGCAGAAGAAAGGGCAGCGGCATAAGGTTTGGCATCACTGTTAAAAACTGTCTCACAGCAGACAGGAAGCTCTGGACAGCAGCACCAGAGCATTCCTCCATGGTCCCTAACATCATTATGCAGTGGCAGTGAAGACAGATTCTTACAGCTTGCCTGTTACTACTATTGATTTTTATCCCTCTTCCCTTAGCAAGACTCGCTTTGAGAGTCTGTTGCTCGATGTTCTCAATGGGAAACTTGACATTTAACACTGACAATGCTGCTTACTGAAAAAAGTTTAAAATTCAGTATGAGGAAAACTAAATCCCTTCTTGCTTGGTCTGCAAAGGAGTCTTTGCTGGTTTTTTTATAGATGCATGTTTGCTAGCAAATGGGCCAGCTGTAACACACTGAGTTACTGAAATGGAACAGAACTAATGCCTTTTTTTTTTTTTAATCAGAAGCTTCAAAAGATGTTGTACAATGTTTACAACAAAGTAAAATCTTTTGTTTCAGGAATTCACTTGCATCTACTATTTACTACTGTGTGTATTTTTTTTATTTTTATTTTTTTAATTTTTTATTTTATTTTTTATTTATATTTTATCTATCTACACACACTCCCAACTATATTCTGCATGTGTGTGTATACATACATATACACTTATTGCATGTACATACACATAGGTGTATAAAAAAGTATGTGTATATACACACACGAATTCATTTTACATATGCATATACATGTATATTGTATTTTTTATTATGGATTTCCACAGTTACAACATTACAAACAGTACTAGGAATGTAATTATGGACTTCATTAAGGATCAGACAGCAGGAGCAGATGAACAACTGAGAAAGTCTGGTTTTAGATTAGGGTCCGTAGTCACATAAGAATCCTGAGAAATACAGTGAACATGATTCCTGAGCGGAACTGTCTCCAAAGCTTTGTTACTATTACTTAGAGAACTGCAGAAATAAACATGTTCTTTGAGAGAACAGAATCTCAGGGCAAAATACAACCCATGTTAAAATAGGAAAGTTAAGAAAAGCCTTTGTTGGAGGGAACAACAAAAGGACAAGAGAGTAACACATTACCACAAGAGTGAAATTATTTAACCAGGTAAGCATAAATAATTAGCAACATGAATAGGCAGGCTTTGTAAAAGAAGGCTTAGGAACACTGGAAAATAGGTAAGCTTGCAGATTAATATATTACATATATAGTTTATATAGAATGCCAGCTCATACTCCCGGGCTTTAATACTAGAAACACAAGCTTTGCTTGCCTTGTTTCCTCTGTCTCTACAAATTACTGCAGAACTTGCAAGCTGACAGAGATTCTGTAAGCAAAATATCCCCAAGATGGAAACGGATTTTTATTCAGAGTTGTTAGGTTTACAAAACAAAACACCCTCCACCTCCTACCCCGCCTTATTTACCATTCTTGTTCGAGAAAGTATCAGGAAGACACTTGGGGGGACAGAGAGAGCGTATTGTAACAGTGAGAGCTTGACATACTTTACCGCAGAGGCTGAGAAGACAACGTACATCTCAATTCACTCCTCTAGCATGTCCTTGTAAGACCGCAAATAACTACACCCAACATGTACAGTACCATTAAACCTACACATCATCCATTATGCCTTTTGTTTAAATTTTTGCTGGAGATCACGATGCAGCAAAACTCTGGCTTCTGAGAATTCACCTGTACTTCTGCACTACTCTGCAATTCTGAGAAGCCAGAGTTACCTTAAAGCCACCAAGAAAGTTTAAGAAATAATGCACTGGGAAGAGAAAGAAGCAATAAACTGAATAAATTGTAGAGAAGAAAAATCAAGAACAGCCAGCCTGAGGGCCTTTTCTGATTGTAACACAACCAACAAGATACATAAAAACCATGAAACTGATTTAGTTCTTTTCACAATTCTTAGACAAACATGAAAACTGATTTAGCTCTTTTATAAAAAGACCTAAAAATAGTTAAATAAATAATAATAAAAAAATCACTTAACCTCAAACTGATAATTTTGGACAAAACACTTCTTCCACTCTACAAATTTAGCAGTATATAGTCCAAGACACAATCAAGACTTTTGTCATCAAATTACATAAGGAATGCCAGTTAGGTTCCTTGGTGAAACTTCTATCAATGCAGATGTAAAGATTGACTCAGATATGTTAAAGACATAACTTCATGAGTTCCTAGTGAGTGAGCTGGCTAGCTGGCCTCTTCAGACAGAACTGATGATTTGGGGATGGGGGGAATGGGGAAGAGCAGGCTGATTTTTGGACAATTGTTGTTTGGAAAAAAATGTATTTGCCCCCAAACACAGAGCTTCATAAAATTACCTTCTTTATGACTTATCGCTGCAAAAAAAAATGAAGTTATTTTGCTATAGGGGTCATTGACTCTGGCTGTACTGGCTTGAACAGCAGCAGAGCATGCCCGTGCTGTGTATTTTTGTAGGAACAGAGAGCAAAGAAGAAATCATTATACAGTGGAAGTTTCAAGGTGGGAAGGGAAAAAGTGACCAGTTTTAAACTGTTCAAAATACACAAAGTTCCCTTCCCATTTGATTTAGGCTTAAGCAAAACACAAGTGTTTTCACTAGGAACACTCCATATGCTTTCTTGAAATTTGGAATCGATTCAAGCTCAAAGGCAAGCTAAAAAACCCAAAGAGAACAAGCGTTAAGGACAAGGCTTGACAGCTTTCTGCCCATTACCCCAGAGGCAGAACTAAAGTAACATATGACCTCTTGGATTAGTCCAAGACAAAAAAGATAGGCAGCAAATAATGAAAATAGTTCAGTTCTGCCAAATTACAAAAAAATTATGACTTGTTTTGGGCATCTATGCATTTGGATAATGAAAGAAAATTCCAGAGGTAGTGCAGAGCCTGTATCTAACCTCAACATCACCTAAAACTTGTTCTCTACCAAATTAAACTCATAAATGTGGACCTTTCATTACAGACTATGTTATAGGCTTTACAGATAGGCTTTTCAAGAACAGTGACCACATACACAACCACAATTACAAGCTGGCTTTGTTCTAGCTATAATGGATACCAGCAGCAGCAGCAACACAGATGCAATAGTACAGCTTTTAGTTAGTAAATACAGGGTAGGATACCTGGGCAGCCCATTAGGTTTCATGTTGCCATAGCTTCACTTTTAACAATACCCACATTACCAAGAAAAAAGACAGCTTGAGTTTTATCTACACATTTCAATCATACTCAGCTGTTCTATCAACAGAGCCACAGACAATCAAATGCAGTTAGCAGAGGATATGACAATGCTTTTTTTTTTTTTTTTTAAAAACAGGATCTTTCATGGTCTTCACAGCATACTTGTTTCATTTCTCGTCAACTACTTACCAATACCCTACAGTACAATAGCAAGATATAAGACGCAATCCCTTAACTGCCAAAAGTAAAGATTTTACAGACACCCTGGCTGCTTCGCACCAATTAGCTGGCTGATCTTACCAACAGCCTCACCAAAAGCAGCCTTGGCAAAGGGTTTCTTTCAAAGACAGCACTGATAATGCAGTCCCTTTAATGGGACCAGCAGCGGTAACAGATCCGGGGGCACTGACACAGAGGATTACCAGCTAAAGGCTCTGCTCCAGAACAATGCAATCTATAATGCTGAGTTACACTGCCAGGAAGTCCTGTAGGATTTGCTGTATTTCTTTAATTAAAAAAAAAAAAAAAATTAGGGCAGTTTTTAATAATTGAGTTACCATGGTTTTAAAGCATTTTCTTTCTGAGAAATGGATTACACTGAGACAAACCTGAAGAAAGGTAAATCACCTTTCACCCACCTGCAGGGAAGACCAACAGAGTCAGAATCCCAAAGACAACCTCAGCAGCTTTCTAGTCTGCATCACCAAACAGGTTTTGGCTGTGGTTTAACAGGGAAACGATGCTGGAGGACTGAAAGGAACTATAAGCCAATTTACAGTGCCCTGACTGCAGGGTGTAGATACCTTCATATCCCCAAATTTACACTGAATTTCAGACCAACTCAAGACTAATTGCTCGTTAGGCCTAGCAGATCCTGGGGCTATTATAAGCAAGGCTTTAATTCTGACTGAAGCATTATCTCTGCTACAAAGCTGACTGAGAGTGGGGAAAAATGCCAGTAAAACTCCTGTGTAAGCAATAGAATGTGGCATGTGGGCCACTGTTCACAGCGCCTTGCCAAATGCATTTCCTTGCTGCAGTGTTCAGGAGATGCAACTGTGAGGGCTAATGCCCATCATCTTCTCAAGCAACATCCCAGCCTGAACTCTCTCCCTCCCAGGATCCAAAGCAGGATCTCCTGCTGTGTAACTGGGCACCTTGTAACAGTCAGCTTGCTTACTCAGACTCACAGCTTCTAATACCTAGGTGACAAAACTGTAGCCTCAATTTACACTGAGACACCTCCAAGAGACAACAGGCATCCCTGAAACATCAGATTAGCCTCAGCATTACCAATATTGACATGGTACAGAGTAATGCCCTTCAAGCGATGCATGCGTAACATGCGCTTGTATGTGTGTGTACAGGTATTATCTGTAATACACAGACACACAAAATCTCAAAAAACTTAAGAAGAAACTTGAATTTGCCTTTTACCTCTTAAATGCAGTTAAATTCTTTTTCACTCCCTTTTTCAAATCAAAGTGAGATACCATGCTTAACATTGTGTCTTGAACTTAGGAAAAACGTCAGTTCTTTTGTGATGAGCAAGAAAGAAGGAGGGCTACGCTCCTCAGCTACCACAGGAAAGGGATTGTTTTCCTTCTAAATCCAGATATTAAACTGAACAGCAAAAAGAGTCTTCAGAATCTCATGGTTTCTGCCTAACTTGTGCATTGTAATAAAAAAAGAATCAACATCACGTTTTAATGGCTTGCTTCATGCCTGCCAATATTAAATAGTCCAAACTCACACAATGCTAGTCCAAGGGAAAAAGAGGTGGGAATTCAATCCTTTTAATTGCATCATTTCAGAGCTACTGGAAGTATCTAATTGCTTAAATGAATGATACTGATTAGTACACTCATTGCCTCCACTCCCCAGCACCAGTCTGATTAGGAAAACATTTGTACATGCCACCTGTACTATTAAACTTACTTTATCCAGAATGATGCTGTTGAGCCTCACAAATGTGCATGAATCAGAAGAGTTCTGGGGTAAGCATTAGATTAGTAGACTAGAGTTTGCAATGTAGCAAATGCATTGAAACAAAGTCTGAACTGGAGCAAGTTTAGACTCTTTAATCAACTGCTCCCTTTAAAAAGCCTGTGAGTTGAGCAGGGTATGTATATTCTGGTGAGATACAGCCATGAATGGCCAGTGTACTTCAAAATATGCAAGGAAGAGAATCAAGAGGTTAAATTATCTGTGATCTAGGCGCCTCAACATCCAAAAAAAAGTAATGCAAACCACATCTGCTAGTCAACAATATTCCTCTGTTTGTGGCACACTATTTAGATTTTAGATGTTCCTTTTAATTCAAGAGCCTTTCAAACTGCAGTGAAGAAGTTACTTAATGGGTAAACAGAATATTTTGCTATTACAATGAAAAGATTGGCAGTGAGTTGAAGAAATAATACAGCAACTCAGGCTGGTCAAGTAAGAGATGTCTGCAACTCTATTATAGCACTTAATAAATTTTTATTTTCTTATGCATGCAAATCTGACCATGAAGAAGAAACATGTTAACATCTTGCCTGGGGATTGCAGCTATGCTAGCTGCATATAATGCATATTAGGATTGCCATTCTTCCCTCTTTTCCTCCACTCTTCTTTTTATAAACTCCAACAAATTGAAATCCCACAGGTTTCCCAGAGGTTTGCATTCACTTTAACTTCTGTTGTGGAAAGAATTTATTACACGCTGGGAAGAGCTAATATTTTTCAGTTCTGTGGTATGGCACACCATTGGTAACTTTTAAGCAACTCCTGAGCATAGAGTACACATATCTGAGAGGCTGTGATAAAACTCTGGATGACATCCTAGCCAGGAAGCAGCCTCAAGTCACTACAGAAGAAAAAAAGTAAAATGCCTCCTGAACTTCTCCCCTTCCTCCTGCTTCCTCTACTTGCCAAGAAATCCATATTCTTGTTCAGCTGCAGACAGCATAGGTCTGCTGGGGTTTTCTGACTTCTGGTCTCCCCTTCCACTCCCTGGCCCCAGTCAGCGTCACTGGTAAACCTGCCAGTCCGTTTTCCCCACCACAATGTCCAGCTGAGGAATGCTGTCCTAAATTCCACATTCCCAGTGAAAACTTGTTTTTGTAAGCATGAGAAAGCATGGTAAGAGTCTGCAAGAAAAGCTCCCTCAGCAGTTATCAGAGAAACACTGCATGTTTAATAATCAGCAAGAAATGGGAGGAAAATGACACAACTGTAAGCTCACAATGAAATCTGGGCCCATGTTTATTTCATGGAAGTTAAACTACCTTCCAGTTCCACTTCTTACTGAATGACACGTCTCAGATATTTTAGGAGAAAAGGAGAGGAACCTAAAGGAAAGACTTTGTATTTTAAAAACTTACAGGCTGATATATTTTAATAGTACAAGAGCTTAAAAAAGGAACAAAGAGAGTTACTTTAATACAGCAAAAGGTCTGAATATTTAGGCAGGCCTCTAAGCTTCATAAACAGACCTCATCTATAAATCAGTACTGAAGAAAGACCTTTTTACCTCATGTTTCTGCTGTGTCTCTACAACTCTGCATAAATACTTTTACTTCAAACGAAAAACATCTGATTTAAAAGTAATAATTTAAATTTACAAATACCAACTGGACTGCTGACTCCAGGAACGGTCCACAAAGTGGCCCTCAGAGTAGCGATCTGAATATAATCCCATCTATGTACTCTTTCCCTGTGCTTGCAAACAAGCTTATAATAATGGTCCTCTCACCCCACAGAGGAAACCAGTGTGGCCTAGCTGTTGCCTTCTGCCTCCTGCATTAACTGTAGCAGCTCCATCTTTTCTAGTGAAGAGTGGGAACAGCTACACTTCAGCTGGACTGGCAGCCACACTGTTTCATCCCCTTTGTAGCAGTCTCACACAGGGAGAGCCCATTGCTTTGGGAGCCATCCAACTTCACCCTGCAAGGTCCAAATTCTGAAAGGATTTGCGTATTTTTAAGTTAAGCACATATCTGTGTGGAAATCTCAGTCACTTCCACAGTTAAGTGTCCAAGGGATCCAAGCCATCAGCAAAATGCCTCCCCATGTACCCTAGATTTGCAGCTAAAGTCAGATATCCAGTATTACATCAGATTTTTCCTCAACTAACAATGCCATATTACTGGGTAAGGAAAGGCTTTCAGTGAGCATATAAAGTTTTATTGCCAAATTATTAAAATAATTTCCATACTAACCAGCATGCCTAGGGCAAATAATCAGGTTCAGTCAGGCTTCAAATAAAATGAACATCCCTCCCAACATTCAAAGAATTCCTGAAATCAAAGGTGTTACAGAATTCATGTTTACTTTTATAAATTGTCTGTATGCACTGTACAAATCCCTACAAAAATGAAATTATTGTACATGAGGAACAGACTTTTGGAACATTCTTCAACATTCAACTACGTTATTTAAAAAAAACCATTGAAACACATTGGAAGCAGGTCCTTACTGTTAGCTTTTTTCAACTCAAAAATTACTCAAATTCGATTTGGGGTTTCATGCAGGTGCAAAACTAGTATTTTAAAGTTTGTATTTTCATATCTTTACAGTGCACATACAAAAGCAAGGAACGTTTTCCATAAGGTTATTGACGGCTGTGTGCTTTGCTGTGGGGATCAGTTTTTCCTGCTTATCCAAGGAACAGGTCAGCAAGACATCATCCAGGGAAAAATTTTACAGCAGCAATAAACCTTCAGGAAATTAGGTTAATGCAGAAATACTATTACATCCATAAACACAGTACCGCTATTTTACTGGCACTCTTAGTACTCAAAATGTCAAGAGATTAAGTGTAACTGACGAGACTACACAACAAAGTGTCAACAAAATCTGTGAGCAGGTTGTTAAGTCTGGTTCATAATAGTAAGACACAATCAGAGAAAAAACAACTATATATAGCAGTAAGGTGCAAGCACTATTTGTGTCAAATAAGCTATTTAATCATAGGGCCAAAAATAGGAACTCACTCTCTATTCTGAGGACAACCTCTATGATCTGAGACTAAGAAGTGATCTTCCTAAAGTGATACCATATATGAAGTTCTAATCTGTTATTATAAGGCTGTTCTAAAAAAAATGCTGCCACAATTATGCATGTATTAACAGGTATCCACCATCCCCCCCAATGGCATTGTAGATGTCAATCAAGGCCTACTTTAAAATAGAAATTTAAAAGCCATTTCTTCGATTTGGATACAATATGACACTGTTTATAACATCATTCCCACTTGCTTTGCCACTCCAGAGTAAAACTTCCATCACATATACCAAATATACACTCTTTATAAATAGAAGCTGTTCAAAGATAGGTTTGATTACAGGATAGAGTTAGACCACTCCCTCTCTGTTATCTTTGTATCCTGCTGTCTCTGATGAACTGAGTTCATAAAAATCACCCTGTTTCTGGCTATCTCATTTAAGTGTCAAAGATGGAAGATTGCCAGTAAATCGACACTAGGAGACCACTCAAGAATTTTGCAACAGCAAGCCCTGCATCAGATGACTGCTCAAGTAGTCCCCAGAGAAATTCATTGTGGTTTACATTCAATAGGGCACAAGCTTATTTCAAACAATCATAGAATAGTTTGGGTTTGAAGGCACCTTTAAAGGTCATCTAGATCACCCTCCCCCCTATGGGCAGGGACACCTTTCATTAGATCAGGTTGCTCAAAGCACCATCCAACCTGACCTTGAACACTTCCAATGATGGGATGTCTACAACTTCTGCACAACGTCCACAACAGGGCAGCCTGTTCCAGTGTTCCTCCATCCTCATCGTAAAAAAAGTCTTCCTCATATTCCTAAATCTACCCTCTTTCAGTTTAAAACCATTGCCCCTTGTCCTGTCACTACAGGCCTTGGTAAAAAGTCTCTCCCCATCTTTCTTATAAGATAAGCCCCCTTTAAGTATTGAAAGGCCACAATAAGGTCTCCCCAGAGTCTTCTTATGCAGGCTAAACAACGCCAGCACTCTCAGCCTTTCTTCAAAGGAGAGGTGTTCCACCCCTCTGTTCATTTTCATGGCCCTCTTCTGAACCTGCTCTAACAGGTCCATGTCTTTCTTGTACTGGGGACCCCAGAGCTGGGCACAGTACTCCAGGTGGGGTCTCACAAGAGCGGAGTAGAGGGGAAGAATCACCTCCCTCGACCTGCTGGCCACGCTTCTGTTTACACAGCCCAGGATATGGTTGGCTTTCTGGGCTGCAAGCACACACTTGTTGGTTCATGTCCAGCTTTTCATCCACCAGTACCCCCAAGTCCTTCTCTGCAGGGCTGCTCTCAATCCATTCATCCCCCAGTCTGTACAATATCAGTACAGACTGCACCTTGAACTTGGCATTGCTGAACCTCATGCGGTTCATGAGGCCCACTCCTCAAGCCTGTCAAGGTCCCATCCCTCTAGCCTATCAACGGCACCACTCAGCTTGGCGTCATCCGCAAACTTGTTGAGGTTCCGCTCAATCCTACTATGTCACTGATGACGACATTAAATAGTATTGGTCCCAGTACAGACTCCTGAGGCACCCCACTGGTTTCCAGGTGGGCATTGAGCCATGGACTGTAACTCTTTGGACATGGCCACCCAGCCAATTCATTAGCCATCTAACAGGCCATCCACCAAATCTGTACCTCTCCAATTTAGAGGCAAGAATGTTGTGTGGGACCGTGCCAAAGGCTTTACAGAAGTCCGGGGAGATGACATCTGTAGCTCTTTCCTTGTCCACTGATGCAGTCATGCCATCATAAGAAGGCCACCAGATCAGTCAGGCATGATTTGCCCTTAGTAAAGCCATGCTGGCTGTCTCTAATCACCTCCCCGTCTTCCATATGATTCGACATAGCATCCAGGAGGATCTGTTTCATGATCTTACCAGGCACAGAGATGAGGCTGACTGGACTGTAATTCCCAGGGTCCTACTTTTTACCCTTTTTAAAAAGGTATTTGCAAAAGAAAGCTGAGAAATAGAAGTGCCTTTGGGATTACTGATAAAAGATACATGAATCTGAACATTCTCAATGGCTCCCTGGACACACAAAAATACCGCCAACCTTTGTGTGGAGAAGGTAACAATTTTCCAGAAACCTGCTTATTCCCACAACAAATTCATGTTTCTTAAGGGATGATCTACCTATATATTCTGCAGATAATTTCCACACTGCTGGGGGCAAGGTCTACAGATTCAGAAGAGATTATTCTCACTGGCAGTCATGTACTTGAAACAAGTGAACAACACAAGAATCAGTTCCTCCTGTCTGAGCAGTCATTGTCCTTAGATCTTCTCTCACAACAAAATCATTCTGAGGTGGTTTTCTGAAGAATTGACATCAACTTAAATGGCAGCTTGAAACACACTACCTCTGCTGGCTAGAGCACAAAAACATACTTCCTCTTAGCTGCTGTATTACAGGACTCTTACGAGACTTACCTACACAGAAACTGATACTTGAGACACAAAGATTGATATTTTAAGATACTTAATCTCAGACAGAGATGAAAGACAAGCAATGTTTTATTTTCCATTCTCTTCTCCTCTGCTGCACAGTAAGATTCACAGCTCCTACACTGGAATTATCTCTGATATATATCAAAAAGAATTCATAATTCATTAACAAACTAAAAGAAACCTCATTTTCTGCATTAGAACTCTGTGAGAGACAGACACTATTGCCAACACACTCTGAACAGCATCTCCAGTTTAAGTTGTCTGGCCCTTGCAGCAGCTTTGCTTGGAGGTTAGTTACAGTTCCCTTGCTGTCCCCTGGTGTCTATGGCTATTTCATCAGGTGTGCTTCTGCACACATAGTCTAGTAGAGGATGCTCTCACCCCGCATATGCACATTTGATGCCATTTGAGAGTGAAGAATAACATTCAGTTATACAGATATATAGTGGGGTGAGTCCCACGACAGAAAATACTATCCAGGAACCAAAACATATCAGTGCCTTTTCAGATAAAGTCTCTTCTCCAGGAAGTTCAGCATCTACTAGAAAGAAAGAAACTTTCTTCCTCTTCTTCTTATCTTACAAAAGGAAGCTAACAGCAGTACCATTAAGCCCAAAAGATATCCAAACATAGTTACTTAAAAGTATATGTAAATAGGTATAGAAGGAAAGAAAACAAGTATTTCAATAACTCAAGGCTGACTTTTGCTGAAAGTAAATCAATCCTAGAACAAAAAATAAAACTGGCAAGCCACAAAGCATTTAAAACAAAAATCTTTTAATCTTGCAATGGAATTCAGTTTTCATCATTGATTGTATGGGAGCTGAAGCAAGAGATGTAAACAAATATGCAGCACAACTACATTAAAAGACAGATATGAGCAGATAAGAGCACATGGATACCCTTAACAGTGCTCTGTTCCCATCCTTATAGGACTTTATATTAATGGTTTTGAAGATTCAGCTGTCTCTGAGTTTCTGAACCTCCTGAATGTAAGTTATTTTTTAAAAGCTACCTGAAATTTCAAGCCATTTGTTTTTCTCTATTTGTAACTAGACTATTAAACTGAGTTGCTTGCAATTCATCTTCTCTTGAGAATCTCATTAAGACTCTGAAAAATCAAAGACTGCTTATGCAAACCATTTAGCAACTTCTTTTTGGATGCAATGAATAAAGTGCTTTCTTTGGCTTAAATTTTTTGTCACCATTGAAACATAAACTTGTTGTCATCATTACAACAAAAAACAAGCACAGAAGCACAAGTTTAAATGTTAAACTCTAAACCTTACCTTGTTGCCTCCCCCGTTTCTTTACCACACCACCCACCAAACCAGCAAACTCAGGATTAATTTGCACACAGATTTTTTTTTGGTAAAAATGTTGCTAGTGTTGCCTGACTCATGCAGCCTTTAACACAGATAGGAAACAGCAATCCAGAGCTTGAATTTGTGATCAACTTTTTCCAGTTTCCTACTTTTATCAAGAAACTATGTCAGTGAAATCCTGGAACCAAAATTTTAACTATACCTCAATTTTATTTTTTTTTATTTTCACTGCATATTGAATCTAGCCATAAAGCAGAAGGTAACCATGAGGCACTGCCTACTAGGAACTGGCTTTACAAATATCTATTTGAAACAGAATCAATTCTGAAAGCATGGTTAAAGGTGTATGATCAAGGCATCTCTAGGAAATTATTTCAAGGGCAAGCCCAAACTCTCTCTAAAGACAGTTTATCTGCTAAAATGGGAAAACCTGAACACAATTAAAATTGGTCTCGGAGAGAAGCCAGAGGAGCCAGACTGAAATAGTACTTTGTTAGTGTGTAAGAGCTTTCCACAACCCCAGTCTCCCTGCAGCTGGTAAGTGCTTACCATTGCAATTTGCATTAATAATCAGTAGGAGTGACTTGCCCAGACAAAATGAAAAAGTTAATTTATATTTGATGGGCCATGAAATAACTTTCTCTCTTCCTGTCTTTATCTTGCTCCAATTAGTAAGCATTTGTCCCAGTCTTGTTTCCAAGAAGGAACTATGTTACGTTCAGCATTTTATTTTTTTCTTCTTATACCTGCAGAGTAAGGCCATTAGCAGCCAGAGACACCACACCAACTTGTTTAAAAATTAAAGAGAATATTTAGTAATATTTTTGTTCCCTGAACAAATCCGGTTATGATGATAGTACCCAGGTTACTCGGAAGGAAAAGACGACAAGGTTGACAGCACACCTTTTTTTTCCCAGTGCTGCAGGTACATGGTAATAGAGATTTCAATTCCACAATATCACAGTTTTCCTCCCTTTCTGGATATATCATGTCTCAATGTGATAAGGTTTTCACAAAGAGAGAAACTTTCTGAGGAACCTCAACTTGCTTTATCACAAGTAGCAGTATCATTGTAATCAATGAGGCAAAGATTCTGAGAAAGTTAAGAGGCAAATTTGATATCTACACAGCTGAATGTTTCTCTGGAAAACCAGGTTCTGCTTTTTTGGAGTACCATTCAGTAAGTAAATTACATCAAGCTTTACAGCACGGCAATTCTGTGCTAATTTGTTGTGCCTCTCATGGGGAAATACTGCAATTCCTTCCGACTCTTTTTTCTTCTCTGGCTTTTAAAACCAAGATTCACTATCACATACTTTGTCCCATCCTGGTATTCCTTTCCCAGCTCCTCCCTCTAACTACATTTGCCTAGGCATCTCCACAGCTCCCAGCCCCTGTCACCATCTAGACCCAGCTTGCTCTTGTCCACACTATGCTCATTTGCAAAACCTTTTTCTTCCACACTATCTATTCTGAGGAGGAAGGACATCAATGGGTATACAATGTCCCTAATTTTAGCTCTGGTGCAAATACGGGACACAGTTATTCCAAGGTAAGGTCCCTTCTGCTTCTGTAAAATATGCAGCATACAGGCAGGGTCTCATTAATTCACAGCATGCAGAAAGATTCTTCCATCCAGAGGTCTCCTGAGACTCAAATAGCCACACAGCCCCACTTTTTGGACTGGACAGTCAACTTCCCAGTATTTTAAAATATAAGATTACTCAGGAGTTCTCAAGAGAGCATCTCCATTCCAAACCCTTTCATAATAAAGGAAGAAAAATGCAGAACAATGAAATTCCATAGTAACACATTGCCCAAGAAAAATCAGGATGGACCAAAATAAAGATTGTATGCACAACCTTGATTCCAATCCCTGATCCAAGGAAGAGTCTTTGAACATCACAAACTAGCAGGCAGAGACATAAATTTAAATTAAGACACTGAATTTAAACATAATCAAATCTATTTTAAAATGTACTTGAAATGGAAGCTTAAGTTGTCTAGAATTAAAAAAAAAAAGAAATAGTAATTGAATATTTTAAAGGGTATGCGTTAGTCCTGAAGTGTTAGGATCAGTCAAGCCTCTGGAGGAAGTTCTTGGCTAACCAAATGAAGTCAGAATTGTTTAGGGTGTTCTTTCAAAAGCTGAAGCCTTTTTTTCTCTTTCAGTTGAAAACAGAGTAATTTCTCTCAGTTTAATAGCTTACTAATTCACAGTTAGGAAATTTATTACAAATTGTAGGAGAAAACAGTCTATTTTTTATAGATTGGAAAAAAGAAGGTGAGGCGCAAGTAAATACTAAATCACTAGTTCTACAAATACTACATATAGAGAAAAAACTTAAATTCACAACTCCTCCAAATATTTTTGTTTTCACCTTCCCGATTTTCCTAGGCTGTTTTATTCGTGGCACACTCACTTGTAAACATATGTCTGCCTTTTAAGACTACTTTAACAAGCTTGTTGTCTAAATTTAATTTCATTAAGTTCCTATTCAACAGGAGCCCAGCACCAATTATGAAATCAAAACTAAACTTATCAAGGCGGGGCGGGGGGGAAACCCATGCAATTTTCCAAAGCACTAAAACACAGAACATAAGAAGCCAATAAAATGCTAGCTACACAAATTGCTTAAGTATGCCTGTAAGTTACCCTCCTTTCCTCACAAAATTTAGCAGATACAGTATAGAAGCTATGCTCAATTGGAAATAACATAGTTATTAACTAGTAATATTCAGGTTTTCTTTAGAGGAATGCTTCAAAGTTACACTGACAAACATAATTCAAATAGGTATCCTACTCGGCAGTTTTAATTAAAACCAATCTAACCTAGTTTGTATGTGAAGACGTTTTTGTGTGGTGGTCTAAGGGTGGTGTTTGAGGCTTCCCCCCCCCCCCCCCCACTTTAAAGGTGGAAAGCATGCACAAATTGCCATTTGCTGCCAGACATGCACAAGGAATCTCCTAATTTCATTCCCCTATTTTTCACCCTTCATTTACTTATCAGCGCAAATGTGTTTCTCCGTCATTAGTTTATATATTTTGATATGCTGCTCTCTGTCCTGCAAGATACATTTGTAGTTTAGCAGCAATATCAGAAATCTTTGTTTTGACCACGGGAGCAACATTCCTCAGGTACACCGGGGAAGAAAGCCTTTCGTCATGGAGTAAGCGCAGTTCTTTCTCCCTTTCCTTCACACCCAGACACGCTCTCACTCGCGCCGTACCTGGCACCTACAAGGCAGGGCTGTGGCGCTTCGCCTTGGGCGGAGCGCAGGGCGCCGGGCCCAGCCGAGCGCTCCGCCCCCACCCGACCCGCGGGGCCGCGCGGCCCGCCGGCTGAGGCCTCCTCGCGGCCAGCAGGGGCGGCCCAGCGGGGCCGGCCGCACCCTCGGTGCGGGGAGCACCCGGGCAGCTGTTCCGCTCTGTCGCACGGGATGCGTTCGTCGCTCTGCAGCCCAGCTGTGCCCTCTGCCTCAGTCTGACCGAGTTCACCACACCCTCTCTCACAATCGTTCCGAATTCAAAAGAACGAAGATGAGGCACACTGTCATAAACATATGCTAAGTAAAAACACCAACAAAGTAAGGGACATGGTATTTTTTGTCTTACGACAGCTATGAAGCTGCAAAACCTTACTGGATTGTTTCTCCGAAACATAAAGCAGGTAATTTGTTACTGGCGTGGGGTGGGTGGCTGGAAGCACAACCAGATAACGAAAGACCTTTCAATGGTGCAATTATGAGACAATATAAGTACTTTTAAATGGCTACAGGTTGATTATTAAAAACGGTCCTGTTAAAATACTTAAACCATTAAATGGGTCCAATGTTTAATCTGTAGATGCCTGATATTTGAGAAGTTTCCCCGTTATCAGCCTCCTCTCAGATACACCGTGCCTATGCAAGTCCAGGCACCAGTTGCTTGCTGAGCCTTTCTTTGCTGCCTCATACCTCCTCCTACAGCCATCAGCACAAGCAACCTGGGCTGCATACAATGACAAGAGTGATCTGTGATCAAGAATCTGCACAGAATGTCCTGGACCTTGCTGCTACCTTTCTTCACCAGCCTCCAACAGACTTGCTTGGTGACTCCTCACACTACAGCACAAACACCCCTCTCCGAGCACCCATGGTCTTCCCAGATGTCATTTAACTCGTGTGCTCAGCAGTCACCAACTGACCAAAAGGGACCTGAAAAGCTGGCTTAACATTACCAAGTGCTACTGTAAATCAGGTTGTCTCATCTGGAGCTACTTCGACCAAAGTTGCTGCAGTCCAACTCTCTGGTATGGGCAAAAGAGCATTTTTTCCCCCCTGCTTTACCAACCTACTATACAGAGAGGTATCATGAGAATAGTGACTTAAACTATTGTTTATTTTTAAGCATCAAAAGTATGTTCAGTATAAGGAAGATTTTTATCTCTGTCCTAAAGACTACATCCACTTTGATTTTAAGTCTACAACCTAGAGGAATTGACTAACATAAATCTCCCAATGCAGAACTGTCCCTTGATGTAATTAAAACAGTCTTGTCACTTCGTTATTCTTAGAAAAAATGAAGGGACAGAAAATCAAGCAGTCACAAATCCTTCATTCACAAAACACATGTAGCACAGAGTTTGCCTGTGAACATTCCCAGTACTGTTCATTTGTACTACAAGGAAACTAAAATGCATAGTAAAATTAGGAGTATTATGGTTTATACTGTACAGTTTTGTCAGATGTTAGGCAGAAAGCAAGGTGCCTTCAGCTACCAAATAAGTGAACTAAAATTCTAAAGGGACTACAGTGAGGTCACTTCCTTTTCTTTCTTTAAATGTGTGTGCCTAGCTATACCTGCCTGTTTATGATAGTTTGTAAAACCTGGGGAGCTGCCTGAACACAGTGCACAGTGTGACACAAATTATAGCTTTATTACTTTACCATCAGCTTTAAAAGGGCAAGGCAACATGTATAAACATGAATATTTTTTCAAAAAAAACCCATATACAATACTTGGCTTCAAAAGCAAACCTAGGTTAAAGATAATTTTTACATATGAAACTGAGGCAGTTTTTACTGGCAGAATATGCTTTTGCCAATATAAACTGCCTTAGTGCTGGGGACTTGAGTTTCCTAATCACACCAGTAAACTCATACTAGCTAAACTCTGTCATACAACACCCCTATGACTTCCTACAAAACAAAGTCTTGTTGATAGTCCTACTCCAGCTATTTCTCCACAACCTTGACTCTAAACCTCACTTAGAATACATAAGGTTCACCTGTACTTTTCTAAAACTGTAGAAGCTAGCAAGCAAAACCAGAACTAGATGCAAAGCTCCCTACAACTGCATAGTAAATTCCTTCCTTTAATCACCTGTCTGAATCACTGGAATCATTGCACGATGTCTGCAGCAAGAGCTGAACAGAGTGAAAAATAATCAGAAATGTGCACACGCTCACATGGCAGAAGACCCAGCCCAGGAAGGCTAAGCTGTGCTGTGAAGTCTCACTGAAACCAGTTCAGAGCATGCACAGGCAAACTGAAGTTGCTGAATTCACAGCTCTTGGTTTTTTTCCAGCTATGACAACTGCTTGTGTGTGTGCAATTTGTTTCTGTGTTTACAGGGAAGCATTAAAATGTATTTAAACGGGTATAAAATAAATCCCCAAGATATTCTCTTGACATAAGTTTTACTGTTAACTAACAGTAAACATTCAAGTAAAATTTTAACACTGTGTACATATAATGGAAACACATTAGATCACATTATTGAATTAATAACCCAGCAATTATTATACAAACAAAACACAGCTGTAGAAACTACAAACACCAGCCAAATCCACAAAACCTCTACTACTACATGGGCTCTTACAAATCAAAATGAAATCATGGTTTTAAATTAAAGAAGAAACAAAAAAATACTTCCTCAGGCTCTGGCCAGGAATGCCAAGTTCTATTGCCTGCAGTATGTTTTCACCACAAGGTAATAAATTCTGCCATGGATGAAGTTACAGTGGCAGCAGCAATTTTTAACTACAGTACTAGTAATGGGAACAGCTTTTAACAGGTTTCATGAAACTATTAATTCTAAGATTTGAGTTTAGTAACCAAACATTTTTCCTCTCCTCCTTTTCTTGAATAGTCTTAAAAAAAGCCAAACACCAAAGCCAACAAAAAAAACCAAACCAACACAGCAAGATTTTGGCAAGGGACGTATCAGTGGAGGCAAAGGGCAGAAGGCAGCTGGCATGAAGGGATCCACAATATTACGCTTTCTACTTACTTCTTTGCACAGCAACATCAATGAAGGCAACACACCAATTTTTTCAGTTAAATTACTTTTTAACTCACATCTCCAATTGGAAAGGGCGATTTTTTCCTACAGTTATGTGAAGAACTGGGAGACAGCAGTAGAAAGTAAAGGACTCGGAGTGATAGGAACAAAAACCACTTCAGGAGCAACATTACAGGCTGAAGGGGCACCTGTCTGAAGTGTATGTGCACAAACACATGTGGCCTGGGAAAAGACAGGAGGAAGAAGAGCTCTGCATCCAGTCACAACACAACATGATTGGAACAACTGAGACACAGCAGGAATGACCGAGTTGTGATGGACAGATGTCTTCTGGAAATGCAGACAGGGGAGATGAAGGTGAAGGAGTGCCTCTACGCAAAAGTGCAGTTTGGATATATGGAGCTCTTTCAGGGGACAACAGCTGGGTGGAGAGCTTGCGGGTCCGCATCAGAAAAGAGGCCAGTAAGTGTGGCATTGTAGCAGAAATAGCTTTCTTACAGACCTCCCAAGTAGATGAAGCATCCTAAACAACCTGAGGATTGGTCTTGATCACAGCCCTGGTTCTTATGAAGCATTTTAATCTCCTTGACATGTGCTGGAAAGGCAACAGCAGGTGAGACACACACTGGCAAGGAGATTTCTAGAAAGACTATCTCCTTGATATTGATACTGGATAGGCTAACCTAGGATGGCACACAGCTAAGCACATCTGCTATTCACTAGCAGGGAAGCACTGATTAAGGATATAAAAATCACTGGTAGCCTTGCTGGTAGTGACTATGACATAGGGGAGCTTCAAGATCCTGAGGGCAGGAAGGAAGGAGAGTAGTACAGTACAGACCATGGACTTCAGGAAAGCAGACTTGGGGAGTGGTAGGTATGATCCCATTGAAAGCTGCAATGAAAGGTAAAGGATCACAAGAAAGCTGGCAGGTCTTTAAGGTCATTCTCCAAACCCAGGAACAGTCTAGCCCATTTCTCAGGAAATCAAGCAGATGTATCAGGAGACCAGCCCAGCCAAGGAAGGAACTCATGGTGGAACTCCACCACAAAAAGGCAGCATACAGGAGGTGAAAGCAAGGTTAGGCTACAAAGGAGGAATTTAGAAACATTGCCAGGGCATGCAGGAATGCTATCAGTAAAGGCAAAGCTCAGCTGCAGGTAAGACCTGCAAGCATCCGAAGGTTAACAAGAAGAGCTTCTACTGCTAACATTAACAGTAGAAGACTGAACAAGGAAAATGTGGGACAGTTACCAAATAGAGTAGGTGATTTAGTGACAACAGAAACAGGTAAGACAGAGGTACTCAATATCATCTTTGCCTTTGTTTTTCACCAGCAAGGTCTTCCAGTGTCTGTTCTTACAGACAGGGTTCAAGGAGAGAAAGGATGGCCATCAGCTGATGATGACTTAGTCAGGAATTGCTTAACAGAACTTGATCCATACAAGTCCATGGGATCAGATCTGCTGCGTCTAAGGGTACTGAGAGAGATGGGCAATGCCATGGTAAGGCTGCGCTCTCACACATCTGAAGTATCATGGAGATCAGGGAGGTCCCTGATGACTAGGAAAAAGCAAATGTTGCACCAATCTTGGCAAGGGGGAGAGGCCAAAAGGGCAATTTGGGGAACTGCAGGATGGTCAGCCTCACTTGATCAAGTGAGTTCAATTTGAGCATGTTTCTGAACATACAAATGGAAAGGTGACTGTGAACAGTCAACATTTGTTCCTGCAGTCCTCACTCTATTGCTAGTCACCAGGCAGAAAGTTAATATGGGACCTCATACGTATCTGTACATGTGGCTGAAATAAATTTAGGAACTAACAAATAGAGGGGTGAGAGAGGAGGATGAACAGGAGTCAAAAGTACACACCTCTAATTGGAAACCTCCACTTAAGAGCTCACTATGGAAGTACAAATCCAGATCCTAAAGCTTACATCCACTTTGAACACTTTTTTTAAGCAAACCTGTAAAACAGCAATGAAATAAATCAGACAAATATCCAGGACAGACTGTTTTTAAAGAGATACAAGTTTTATCATAAGCTTTAAAGCAAGAATAACAGGAAGTTCTTCTAAAAACACAAACTTCCACTGGAAGCTCAGACAAATGTCAAGTATTTAGAAAAGCAAATGCTCTTTTAATAGTCAAAAAATGCAAGGTGAAGCAATAACATGCTGACAGCCGACTGTAATTTGCAAAAAAAATTCTATGCAGCTCTTGTCTGCCTTCTCACCATTATTGCAAGCCATTTGCCACTAAAATCCACCAACTACAAACACCCAAATTGCCACACACCTTCTAAACAGAAAGGGCTGTCCGTTTTAAACAGTAGAGTTTAAGCAGATGTTCCTGAAAATTACTGCTGAAGCTCCCTCTGGCAGCTGTCGGTAACTGAAGAACTCAGCTGGAACTGAGAGACCCCCAACACCAGCATCCTCCCTAGTCTCAAAGCATGATATGACAGTACTCCTTGGGTTCTGATGCAGACCACCCCTCAGAGAGAAGCAGCTTTCATTCTCCAAATGTCAGCTTCTCCCTCATCACAATATTACTATCCAGAAACATTCACTAAAAGCTTCTGAAGGATCTGCAGCTTCATACAGGTCCTCTCTCATTCCACCTCTACATTGCCCTGCTTAGTGTATCATACTGGCTTAAAATCACTCACTGAAAACCCATGCTCAGATGACTGAGAATCTGTGATGCAACATCCCTTCTAAAGTCTCTCCCCTCCACCCACCCCTAGGTTATATCCAAACACATCCCTAGAAGCAAAGCAAAGTTTGCCAGAACTATGAAGCATTCTTTTACTGCAGGTTCAGAAGACTGATTCCAGGGGTGCTATGTGCATTTATTTGAGTTCTTTATGAAAGCATAACTTAGGCCCTGAATACTGCTGTATTCAAGACTTCACAAGAGTTCACAGCTGCAGCCCATGATGGCTACCATCTTGGCATACACTGGAGACTGCTGTATGGAGCTGTTTGAGCCAAGGTTATGACAAGCATCTCAAGAGTCAGGCTTCAACAGATTTATATTCTCAGTGTGTTAGCCACAGAGTTGGCCACAGAGAGGGACACAAACCATGCCAGTGTATGTTCCACAACAGACATCAAGAGAAGCCAAGTTAGGAGCCACAAAATATAAGGCAGCTTAGATCCATCACAGCTTTTTCTCTTATGGGAATATGAGGATACTGCGTTAATTCAGCATATGCATCTCAAGCCACAAGAGCACTGAGAGATCTAAAGAACTGATGCTACAACCAACATCTGCTGGCAAACACATCCTGCCTGGGCAAAAGCTGAGAGTCTGGAGATCAGGTCTACGTGATACCTTTTTACCAGCATGGCTACGTATAACAGTTTGAAGGAGACGTGATCCTTACCTGAGGTAACTGTGCCAAAAACAACAGATAGAATGTATGCAGCAATACTAGGAAAACTGTTTTCCTAGTACCTGACTTTTTTTTTGCATAGACAAGCTTTGTCGTTACTGCAGCATTTATCCAAGAAGCACTTTGCCATCTCGGCATACTAGAGTAGTCACTTTTGCCACGCACTCTAAGTGAGTTAGACATGGTGCCAGGTAACTCAGTAGATGCACAAACTAGCTGGACAACAGTGGCGTAAGCAACAGGCCAGAAAAAGCAGTGCAGACTACAGGGTATCAGATTGGACAATAAAGACTGGATTCCATTGTCTACCACACAAGTAAGTTAGGCTGAGAAAGCATCCACATTGTAGTTCACCTGCAAAACACACATTGTGCAGAGGATTCCATGGCAACCACCTTGTTAATGCCCCAAATAGCCAGCAGGTGAGACTACCCCACTCACAACAGCATCTGAACATGCCTGCAGTAAGAAGGTGCACAGCGTTAATACTAGAGAGTTTCACACATTATGCCCTAGGAGAATGCAACAACTTAAGGACCCCATTTGTAGGGACTTTCTCTGATCAGATTCTCAGGTTACACGTTCCAAGTTACAAAACTAAGTTCTTGTTATGTAGCACAGTGTCACTACCAAAGCACACCAGCAAGTCTGAACTAACTTGGCAGAGTGAATCCATTATTTACTATACTATACTATCCTTCCTTCTTTTTTGATTTTTATGGAGAGGAAAGGCTTGCTGCTCTGTGCGAGGACGTAAAGAAAACTAGTCTAAGAAAAGCCCCTATGTGATCTGGAAGACTTGGAGAGCAGAAAAGCAAATCCAAGGTTTGCACTTCAATCATTTCATTACCATCTGGAGGGGTGGCAGTGTGGGGAAAAGGAAGCCACCCACCAACCCCTGCCAAACAGTAAAACTGCAGTAAAGTTTGAGAATCATCTGTGTATAAGCCAGAATGTTTTGGATTGCCTCCTCTTTAAGGCTTGACTTTGAGAAAGGAAAAATGGAGAATGAAGGACAACAGCCATCTCTTCTCAAAAATAGCTGTGAGCACATGGTCGCTTATTTTTCATTTCTTTTTCTTCCCCCTGTCCAAAGGTTGAATGTAAATGTGGAGGGGGTAAAAAAAAGACAACAAAAAGTGCAGAGGATATGTAGTAAAAATAAAATTTGGTATTCTGTCTCTCACACAGTCTGCATGGGACAATGAAGCTCACAAAGATGCTTTTTCTAGTAACTATGGCATATAAAGAGATCCCCTGATGTCCCCAAGAAATCTAACAAGAAAACCCCGTTACCCTACATAGGACACAAGAAGACTTTATGATAACCCAGGACAGTTCACTTCTCCCATTTGAGCATGTAGAGTCTGGAGCATATCTTGTCTTGTTGTTACAGTAACCTGGGACAGTTCACTTCTGCCCATCCCATTCAAAATGTAGAGTCCCAAGCATGTTTTATTTTGTTGTCATGGTAACCCAGGACAGCTCCCCCACCATCTGCACCTACGTTTGCATGGCTGCCAATGATACCACCCAGCTGTGGATCTTGGAATTCGGACAACAGCACCTACGCTGTATCACCAACTTCACTAATGAGCAAAACAGGACATTGCATATGTATGATAATGGCGTTATTATCCACCCCTGCAGTGCTTTCCCTTGAGCTTCACTCCTGAGCAGGGCTCCACTGTGTCGGTCCCCATTTGATTAGCATTGGTGTCCTGGGGCTCCCACTGTGGTAATGCTACGCTTTCATTACAGCCAAAACTTTCACTTGCTGAGTGTTATGCCTCACCCCTGAGGGATCAGCACCTGCTTGCCATGCATAACACCCTACTATGAACAACATTACACAAAGCTGGTATCTTAATCAGGCTGATGAATTTTCTTAGTTTTTATACCTTATCCTCTTCAACCAGGTGCAAATAATTCTTTCATCATTATAAAGGGAAGAAAGTAGGCCTGTGATGGGAGTTTTCCCTCATGTTATCATACACAACACCAAAGAAAAAAACTAGAAGCATAGTAGATCCAGCCACAGGTCTATTAAGCAAAGCAACAGAAACTGGATGTCAAAACACAAAACTAAACTTCTGGTTACCCCAGCTGCAGTAGGCTAGGGTACTAGGAACCATTCCTACCATCCTGACTTACTCAGAAAAGCTGAATGAAAACCAGCTAACATTCAAACCTTAAAATGACACCACTCCCACACACCCCAAATGGAAAACCGAATACAAAAGGAATTAAAGAATTATATACTGGTAAAAATAGAAAGGTCTTCTGCAGCAATGTACAGAGCTTCTCTTAAGCCATGACTACTACACTATACAAATCATGTCTTCATGTATGTCCAGCAAATCACACCAAAAACAAAAAAAAGGAGGAATGCTAATTTAACTATTTGTGACATGCAGGACATGCTGTCCCTCAAGCACTATGATTTCTGATTCTAATGTGTGATACACAACCATAAAAACACAAACTGAGACCTGCAGGACATTTTACTGGGCTTTATAAAGAAGGGAAAGCCAACAATTAACCCAACTTTTAGCTAATAAAATCCAGCCTAAAAGGAAGCTAAACTGCATTTCCAAAGGAAGTTCATTATTTGGGAAGGCAGAGAATCACTTACAACAAATAGCTAACACGGCAACTGAAACCATTATCTCCAACATTCAATAACACCACTTTGGACAGTCTTTGGCTGTTCAATTTTTAGATAAGGTAATGGGTTTAGCCAGAAATTTCACAATCTGAATGCTACCAGCAGAACTGTTTTACAGGGTTTTCAATTTTCCAAAGTTTTGTTTAGCCAAAGACAATCCAAAGACATCTTCACTGTGTAGCTTACCAGTATTTTTCCCAGCAGGGGACAGCAAGACTGAAAGCTACACAAACACACAAGATGCAGCCCAGCTTCCAAGGGAATGAAGAAGCATGAGGACGTAGCTACAAAACAAGGACAGAAACACAACTGAATGCAGTCTACACACAAAGAAAGGGCAGTCAAAGAGCTGATGTCAAGCTGTAGAAAGCCACTGAAAAAGCTACACCTCCACCTTGAAGCAGGTTCCTATCTCCCACGAGTAGCCTAAAAAAGCATCTAGTATGTGACAGGAGCCTGAAAGAACATCTGTTTTTATGTAACAGTAAGTTCATTACCAGGTCTTATTCCTAAGATGTTCTCTAGAGGATGCAGATTGGGAAATTCCTTCCCATATTAATACATGAGAGATAACACAAAGTAAATGAATGCAGCATCTCTACTAGATCACACCCCACTTCCTTCTGTCTTCTGCAACCAGAATAGAATCACAGAATGCTTTGGGTTGGAAGGGACCTTTAGAGATCATCTAGCCCAACCCCCCTGCAGTGAGCAGGGACAGCTTTAACTAGATCAGGTTACTCAGAGCCCCATCCAACCTGACCTTGAATGTTTCTAGGGATGGGGCCTCCACTGCCTCTCTGGGCAACCCATTCCAGTGCCTCACCACCCTCATTGTAAAAAATTTCTTCCTCATATCCAGTCTAAATCTACCCTCCTTTGGTTTAAAACCATTACTCTTTGTCCTGTCACAACAGGCCTTGCTAAAAAGATTGTCCCCATCCTTCCTATAAGCCCTCTTTAAGTACTGGAATGTTGCAATAAGGTCTCCTCGCAGCCTTCTCCAGGGTACACAACCCCAACTCTCTCAGCCTGTCCTTGTAGGGGAGGTGCTCCAGCCCTCAGATCATTTTGGTGGCCCTCCTCTGGACCCACTCCAACAGGTCCATGTCCTTCTTGTGCTGAGGGCTCCAGAGCTGAACGCAGTATTCTAGGTGAGGTCTCACCAGAGCAGAGGGGCAGAATCACCTCCTTCGACCTGCTGGCCACGCTTCTTTTGATGCAGCCCAGGATTTGGTTGGCTTTCTGGGCTGCAAGCATACATTGTTGGCTCATGTCCAGCTTTTCATCCACCAGTACCCCCAAGTCCTTCTCTGCAGGGCGCTCTCAATCCCTTCATCTCCCAGCCTGTATTGATATCAGGGACTGCCCCAACCCAGGTGCAGGACCTTGCACTTGACCTTGTTGAACCTCATGA
This sequence comes from Pelecanus crispus, assembly GCF_030463565.1. Classification (NCBI taxonomy): domain Eukaryota; kingdom Metazoa; phylum Chordata; class Aves; order Pelecaniformes; family Pelecanidae; genus Pelecanus; species Pelecanus crispus. The sequence goes on from NC_134676.1 coordinate 57,778,286, forward strand.
GATTTCACACAGGCCCACCTCTCCAGCTTGTCCAGGTCCCTTTAGATGACATCTCGTCCTTCTGGCGTGTCAACTGTACCACTCAGCTTGGCGTCATCTGCAAACTTGCTGAGGGTGCACTCAATCCCACTGTCTATGTCATTGATGAAGATATTAAACAGCACTGGTCCCAGTACAGACCCCTGAGGGACTCCACTTGTCACTGTGTCACGATGTCCACTTGGACATCGAGCCATTGACCACGACCCTCTGGATGTGACCATCCAGCCAATTCCTTATCCATCGAACAGTCCGCCCATCAAATCCGTATCTCCCCAATTTGTTGACACCATCTCTCACATTATTCTCCTTGGGAAGCCGGCAGCTCATGGCTTGGATGGGCGTAGTCTTCGCTGGGTAAAAAACTGGTTGGGTTGCCAAGCCCAGAGACTAGTGGTAAATGGAGTTAAGTCCAGCTGGCAGCCGGTCATGAGCGGTATTCCCCAGGGCTCTGTTTTGGGGCCAGCCTTGTTTAATATCTTTATCGATGATCTGGATGAGGGGGTTGAGTGCACCCTCAGTAAGTTTGCAGATGACACCAAGCTGGGTGGGAGTGTCGATCTGCTCGAGGGTAGGATGGCCCTGCAGAGGGACCTGGACAGACTGGATCGATGGGCCGAGGCCAACTGCATGAGGTTTAACAAGGCCAGGTGCTGGGTCCTGCACTTCGGTCACAACAACCCCATGCAACGCTACAGGCTTGGGGAAGAGTGGCTGGAAAGCTGCCTGGATGAAAAGGATCTGGGGGTGTTGGTTGACAGCCAGCTGAACATGAGCCAGCAGTGTGCCCAGGTGGCCAAGAAGGCCAACAGCATCCTGGCTTGCATCAGGAATAGTGTGGCGAGGAGCAGCAGGGAGGTTACTGTTCCCCTGTACTCGGCGCTGGTGAGGCCGCACCTGGAATACTGTGTCCAGTTTTGGGCCCCTCAATACAAGAAAGACATTGAGGTGCTGGAGCGTGTTCAGAGAAGGGCAACAAGGCTGGTGAAGGGTCTAGAGAACAGGCCTTATGAGGAACGGCTGAGGGAACTGGGGTTGTTTAGCCTGGAGAAGAGGAGGCTGAGGGGAGACCTTATCGCTCTCTGCAACTACCTGAAAGGAGGTTGTAGTGAGGTGGGTGTTGGTCTCTTCTCCCATGTAGTCAGCAATAGGACGAGAGGAAATGGGCTCAAGCTGTGCCAGGGGAAGTTTACGTTGGAAATTAGGAACAATTTCTTTATGGAAAGGGTGGTCAAGAATTGGAACAGGCTGCCCAGAGAGGTGGTGGAGTCACCATCCCTGGAAGTGTTCAAAAAACGGGTAGATGTGGCATTTTGGGACATGGTTTAGTCTAGTCTACCCTTAATTGGTTTAGTGTGGACTTGGTAGTGTAGGTCAATGGTTGTACTGGATGATCTTAAAGGTCTTCTCCAACCTAAACGATTCTATGATTCTATAATTTAGAGAGAAGGATGTTGTGGGGGACGCTGTCAAAGGCTTTACAGAAGTCCAAGTAGATGACATCCATTGTTTTTCCCTTGTCCACTGATGCAGCTACTCCTTCATAGAAAGCCACTGGCTTGGTCAGGCAGGACTTGCCCTTGGTGAGTCCATGCTGGCTGTCTCGAATCACCTCCCTGTCCTCCATGTGCTTGAGCATAGCTTCTAGGAGGATCTGTTCCATGATCTTCCCAGACACAGAGGTGAGGCTGACACGTCGGTAGTTCCCAGGGTCCTCCTTTCTTCCCTTTTTAAAAATGGGCACAGCATTGCCCTTCTTCCAGTCACCAGGGACTTCACCTGACTGCCATGACTTTTCAAATATCATGGACAGTGGCTTGGCAACTACATCAGCCAGTTCCCTCAGGAGTCTGGGATGCATGTCAGCAGGTCCCATAGACTTGTGTACATTCAGGTTCCTGAGGTGGTCTTGAACCTGATCTTCCCTTACAGTGGGAGGGGCTTTAGCCCCCTGGTCCCCATCTTGCAGTCCATGGACTCGAGAGGGGCGACGAGAGAGGTTGCCAGTGAAGACTGAAGCAAAAAAGTTGTTGAGTACCTCCGTGTCCTGGTTTCGGCTGGGACAGAGTTAATTTTCTTCCTAGTAGCTGGCATAGTGCTGTGTTTTGGATTTAATATGAGAAGAATGTTAATAACACACTGATGTTTCAGTTGTTGCTGCATACTGCTTATGCTAGTCAAGGACTTTTCAGCTTCCCATGCTCTGCCAGGTGCACAAGAAACTGGGAGGGAGCACAGCCAGAAGAGTTGATCCAAACTGACCCAAGGGCTATTCCATACCATATGATGTCATGCTCAGTATATAAGCTGGGGGGGGAGTTGGCTGGGGAGCAGCAACTGCTGCGCAGGAACTGTCTG